>NC_135336.1:76261280-76886280 GCF_023851605.1 Tamandua tetradactyla
TAGCAAGCACAGAAAAATGTCTGGTTAACAGTTAACCACAAAATCACTATGAACTTCCATATATTCTATGAATATTAGTTAATCACATTTTCATACATAAATACACACATATGGTGTAGAAGAGTTTAATCTCTGGTCAGAATAAGCAGTATATTCACATTTTGTCCAGGTATATCTAGAAAGATTGGTGAGAAATAGGATAAAGCTCCCCGCTCTGGTCCCTCTGGTCCTGGAATAAGAACCAGGTTAGCCCTCCATAACGGAAGAAAGACTGAACCGTGATTCTGGGTCTTTCTCACAATTTATGCCCAACAAGCGTGACCTTTGTTCTTGTTGCAAAGACCAGAACATTCTTGCTTTCTCTCTTCTACAATTGCTAATTGAAGTGAGCCCTTGTAGAAAGCTGCCGCCTTGGGGAATTTAGATCATAGTGGGTTGGAGTGTAAGGGTGGCAGGCTTAGGAGTCAGACTTGGGTTAGAATCCTGACACTGCCTACTAGGTTTGTGAACTTGTGCAGGTCACTCATCAACACAGAACTTCCATTTCCTCATCCTTGCAGCGGAGCAGTAGCTCCTAGGTCTTAAAGCTTTTGCATGGACTGGAAATCACCTGTGTAATTTCCTGCCACAATGTCCACACATGATAGGTGTCCAATAAAGTTTTTTGGTAAGCACTTTATATCTTGTATTTAGCACTGTGCTTAGAACATAAAGTTGCTCAATAAATAGTGAGTCAAATTTCTAATGATTTCTAGAAGTAGAGTTGAAGTGACACAAAGAATTGGCAGAAAGGGGAGCCTAGTGCAGGCAGTTACATGAATTGTATAACATTTCCAGTTATATCCAGTCAAACTGCTGGCATCACTTTGGGTGGTCCTTACCCAGTGAAGAGAAAAGGCAGTCTGATTCTTGTATTTGCCTCATAATAAGAAAAACAAATGAGGCTCTAGGTTAACTGTTTTCGTTGTTGGAAGATTATCTTTCCTGACATCCTATTTTTTACTTATTTTTTATGATGACATTAGAGTTGAGAGAATTTTCAAAAGTACTATTCTTGGGGGGTAGAAAACTTAACCATCTGTGTAATCAATCAATCAATCAATCAATCAATGTATATGTGTCTTATTTTCAGCCAACCCAGCACAATATTTCAAATACAGGAAGGGATTAAGGTCATTTAATTAGCTGGCTTATTGACGCAATGAAGGGTTAAAGCATCTATCTATCTATCTATACATATATATACATATATTTTTTTTCTTTTTACATGGGCAGGCACTGGGAACCAAACCTGGGTCTCTGGCATGGCAGGCGAGAACTCTGCCACTGAGCCACCATGGCCCGCCATAAAGCATCTATATCTATATCTAAAAATGGTGGCTTTTTCAAATAATATGACACATTTAATTGTAACATCAGTGGCATTTTGCTAATAATCATTGAATAACCTAGTCCTCTGAAATGTGCTTTTAATTTAGATGGATGGTTTTAAGATTCTTTCTTTGTTCTTTTTCTTACTTATTCTTGCATATCTACAGGATATAAATAGAAGAAATCCTTAATGTACAAGCTGCTTTAAGCTCTTTAATTGTAATTTAAATTTAGATATGCCTTGTAGAAAGGAAATCTGGAAGCTTGCTTTCTTACTTGCAGATGTTTTGCTTCACCCCGAATGAGGCTAACAATATCAGTCAGGGCCCACTAAATATTCATATAAAACATTCAACTGGAAATAGAGTGCTTTGATTGGTACTAAAATCACTCCTGTGCCAATGTGTTTTACCGGAACTCACAGAAATGTTAACTGTTTACAAGTAGCTGGATAGTTATATAAGTTCATGTTTTTCACTATTAAGCATATGTAATACAAAATACTATAAGCTAGTATACCAGAAATTGAATCTTAAATCCTTGTTCCTGTTATGGCTTCTTGCTTTTACTTTTTTCTCACATATACTGGCCTTTAATAGAACTGTAAAATTCAGAAGCCCACTTTTAACAAAAAAAACACCATTAATGCATTTAACTGTGTGTTAATTAAATGACAGGTAAAATGATATAATCAAAGCTAAAACAGATATTTGGATTCACGACAGACATCACTTTAAAAAATCGAATAAAGCCTATAAAGGTAAACCTAATTTTAAAGAGCAAAAGAGAATATGTAGATACAACTGGAAGCCTCCTTTATTAGAAGCCTCCTGCTTTCCAATAGTTTCCACACTGATCAGTTTTAATGACATTTCACAGAGTTTCTATACCATAGTTTATTAAACCTTTCTCCTGTTGTGTGTAATTCTCTTCTGAAAAGTGCATATTGTCTAAGAATAATGTGGCAAAAGGATTCTTCAGTGTTTACCCTTCAAAATTCATGTTCTATTTGTTGAAAAGGAGCAAGGCAGAGTAGAAGATATCTTGATATTATGATTTCCCCCCCTTTTTCTCTTCTTTACTCTCTTTAGTCTAATCATATTGAGCCTATTTTATTCCAGGTCTCACAATTTGTCTGTATAGCATTCCACAGTTTGTAAATCTGAGGACAAAGGTAAAAGAGGTTTGGAATTTATATTTATTGAATCCCTATCACTGTGGAAGATTACGTATACAATATCTCATTTAACCTTCTTATCATGTCTATAAGGGTTAGGCAGTGTTATTGCATAGGATCAGTTAGATACTATTTGAGATGATCTGAAAAATTAAAGAAATCAGATAACTTTCAAGATTATAAGGCCAGTAGGTGGTAGGAGTCAAATTTGACTGGTTTCAAAATTCTATCTTCCTTCCAGTCCACATACAACTCGTCCAAGAACAGATTTTGGTACCTACCTGGGTGTTAGTATTAAGCTACCACTAGGTGCCATGTTTAATTTTACAAATGGTCCACCTTCAGTTGAGAAGATTGGCATTGATGAGTTCACACTCCTAGGGAAAAAAACAAATAAACAAACATTGACTATTGAAAAAGCAGACAAAAAAACAGACACTACATAGCTGTGAACAATGAAAGAAATTATGGAATTTTATACTAAAAGATTAACATTTTAATATAAAACTTCAAATATTTTGCTATCTAAAGATATTGCAAATCAATAGAATTATCCATAATCTCATGAAATATAATTTCAATTTTTGCATAATACCTCTACACCTTGTTTGTGTTAAAATCATTGTACATATCATTTTGGTGTCTGATTCTTTCATTTGAGTTTTCTGCTTTCCAATAGTTTCCACACTGATCAATTTTAATGACAACATTTCACAGAGTTTCCATACCATAATTTATTAAACCTTTCTCCTGTTGTGTGTAATTCTTCTTCTGAAAAGTGCATGTTGTCTAAGAATAATGTGGCAAAAGGATCCTTCAGTGTTTACCCTTCAAAATTTGCATTGTTCTTGATAGTTCATTCAATTCAAAGCAGCACAAAACCTGATATTAAACCAGAAGCCACGCGGTTGCTCTGATAGGGTTTATGTAGCCTGAACTTGTAAGTGATCATTGGCGAACCAGAACGGGTGGAAAAAGAGCACCTCAACCTGACAAGAGGCATTTAAGCCCCTGGGCTTTCTTTTCCCTAAAATCGTGTTTATTTATATCCTGGCTTTCAACCTTGAGGCTTAATTGAAGATTTTGCTTAATTATCCTGACTCACTTCCCCTTGCTTAGCCAGAGAATTTTAACTTCTTAATTCCTAATTTTGTTTTCTGCCTTTATTTTATTCTAAACTTTAATATTCATATAAAAATCTGTCTCTAAGCTGGGAACACCAGATTCCTGCTTTCTTCTACAGGTTACTAGAGAGACGATGGGGTTCCCATCTTTTGAAGTAGTTCTCAGCTATGATCAGCACATTTTCCTTCCAAAAGAAGGCCCAATGTCAGGTAATTCTGACCCTTTTCTATTTGTGCATGTGGAGTTTCCAAGAAATGCTCATAGCTGTTATGATCAGGAAGAGGAAAAAAACTAGGCGGCTCATGGATTCTCTTCCAGTTGTGATAACCTTTTGAACAAACTGGAAGAAAATTGTATGATACCTTTCAACCATGGAACAGAGAGCTGAGATGATGGAGGCTAATCTTATGTCCCAGAATTTAGCATTTTGCACTTCCATTTTATGAACAGAAAAAACTAAGAAGTACACAAAACACTAGTCATTCCTTTATTAAAACCTGAGCTAGATTTACAAAAGAGAAGATGAATATCTTTACTGTTGTTGTTAGAGATTAAGACATGTATCTTATGTGGGTTGAAGAATTATCTAAATATTTATATAGAATATATTTGCTATAATTTAGGAAAAAAACCTAAACAGGCACAAAGATTTCAAAGAGAAGACAACTCGGAATGATTGTTTGGGAAATCACAGACACCTGCTAAGTGGCCATGCCCAGACCTCACCAGTTCCACCTCCCCTGGGGAAGCCACAGACTAACACTAAACAGTCATCCTCCAGTCTTCCTCTAACCTCATCTCCTTTCCTATTGTGTATCATTTCACAAGCTGGGGGAGACATTAAGTCTAATGAAATAGCCCCATCAGACCTTAAATCCCCAAAGGAGAAGAAGCAACCCAAGATGCTTACTGGAACAAGAATTCTCAGTGGCAAGGCCCTCTCTCCCTGAGCTGGATTGAAGCCACACTCAAATAGTCTCTCCTCTCCAGAGGCAAAGTGGGGTCTGCAGAGCTGCCATCTATCAACCCTGACCCAGAGCAGTTTCCAGCCACTCTGGGGGTCTGGCTGTGATGGAACTTCTTCCCCCGCTCCTTTGAACTCTCTGTGCTGTGTAAGTGTCAAGGAGATTTGTCCTTTCTGGACTGTTCATTCTGCACAATAAAAGGATCATTTGCTGAAAGTTGCTCTTGTGCCCTGACCTTTGCTCCCATCACACACTCCTGTAGCAACTCGCTCAACAATCATTATACTTAGGGGCATATACATTTAGAGAAGATATGAGGAGGATCAAAAGGGATCTCAGAGGACTTTGAATTTATGATTAGTGCAGCTTCTGATAGACTACTGCATTTCAATTTTTAAAATATCAAGGAATGCCTACCCAGTTTGAATAAGTTCTAACAGTGTTCACTTTGGCTGCACCTCCGGAAACATCGTTGGAATCGGTTCATAGTGCGCAGCTTTGCTGTGAGGGTAAAGCCAGTGGGTCACAATTGCTCTCCAATCTCCCTTTTAGATATCTGTCTTCTCTGATTATATTTTCATGTCTTCAGCATCCTTCTCCTGCCTAATGCCTGTCATATTGTTGGATATTCTTCTAGATAAGTTTTCTATGTTCCTAACTATGCACGTTTTCCATAGCCCAGCCACTCATTTTTTTTTTTTCCAGACAACCAGCATCAATCTCACCTGGGAATGTGTTAGAAATGCTAATCATTCTACCCTACCCTGATATGACTGAATCAGAAACAGATGATTTTGAGGCATGTTAGATTCTGGGAACCATAGACATAGTCAAATATATACCCACTTCTACTTGCTCAGGGATCCCTTTTTTGACTTCCAAGGTAATTTTTAGCTATTTGATAGGCAGTCTTTTGTTAAGGAGCTCATGACTAGATGGGAGAACATCTTGAAGGGTAATGCATTAAAAAATATATTTCAGAGATGTGGATTAAGACTCTTTATCTCTTACTATTCTCCCTTTCAATCCCTTGGATATCTCTTTAAATGCAAATCCTGAAAGGATGCATTAATTTCTCTGGAACTTCAAGCCAAATTTTGGACAATGGTCAAATTAAAATATTGAAAAATTATTTATAAATCAGTTTTTCATCTAGCCTATTTATTGTACAGCTACCATTGTCAATGTACTATAATGGGAATGACAGTTAATTTTTCAATGTATGCCTGTTCTAGGAGAAAGGAAGACCAGTACATGTGATTGACCTACCCTGGGATTCTCAAGTTCTTCTCGATGGTGATACCTGCACCATCCTGCAGAGAAAAATAGAAATATATACACATGGCAAAAAGTCATGCACATGTCTTATATCCTGAGATTACCTTTTCTACATTTTTAGGTTCAAACTTAATGTGAGAAAACATACTGCAGGTAACTTTGCTATTGTATCATTTTGAGTTACTTAGAATGGCTATGTAAAACACATTATTGGAAAAAAATTATAAAGTCATTGCATAATAAAATTTTTGTATCAAATATTGATATCTGCACCTGAGGAGTAGTGTATGGGGTCATCAGTTCCCACAGACATTTCTAGATATTGGTTCTGGAGATTAGATTTTGGAATTCAATTGGAGACAAACTACCTGCATTTGGAATTCTGCCAAGTCAAACTGATATTTTTTCTGACTGAAAATAGTTAATTCTAGTTTCTATTTATGTACAAACAGAATACAAAGCAAAAGAAGAAGCATAAGACAAACTATTCCTTATTTTAAGGATTGATGGAGGCAATAAGTAGTATATTAAAAAATGTCCATGACAAAATAAAAGATTAGCGACCCTATGCTAAGTCACCATTTATTTCTGAACAACAAAATCTCAGAACTATTGAAAAATTGAGTTAAGAGGCAGTATGTTATATTAAATTCTCCATCTAAAGAATACAACTGAGGTGCTCCCTGACTCAGTTTCCCTTTCTTGTAAGGAAATTAGTTGTTAATGTTCAGAGAGGCCATCTTTGATTATTACAACTAGAGTCTGACCTTTCTAAATCCTGACAGTGATTCCAGATCTGTAGACTTAGATACCTCCATCACACATTGGCGTAGCTGCTGTGCAATCAATAGAAGTTAGGTATCACATAGAGATGCCATATCCCATTACTTTGTTGACATACTAAAGCCTCCAGGCAACCTAGTTCCAAACTTTCATTATCATTTTTATAGGTTATATGCCCTCAAAGGCTTTCCCTAACTACAGGAAAAACTTTATTTTATGTGAGAAAAGAAGCACATAAATGCAAAATTTATTACTTTTGTGGTCATATATGGAGCATAAAAATATGCTCACAGATGAATTCTGAGGAGAGAAAGAGGGATATCTCAAGGCTACTAGCACGCTAATAAATCTTTTGCCTCTCTTCTTAGGCCCTGCTTAGGTTCCTTCTCTTTTGTCTATTTCCTCAGACTGTATTTACTGTGATAAGAATTCTTCCCTAAAGCAGGGGCTTACGTAGGGATGCATTAAGCTTCTGGGCACACTAAAGCTAAAAAGAATAATCATGCATGCTGCAATGCAGTAAACAGGCACTGTAGCTCTTTTCACACCCCAAAAGGTTTATGTAATGAATAGAGCCAGGTGGGATTAGCCTGAAAAGACTTTTAGGGAAAGATGAATCTTCCTTTCAGTTTCGAGGAAAAGAAGGGGATTGATTTGGCAGATCAAGGTGGGGGGAGCACATTTTAATAGTCAGGGGAATGGTATGGATTGAAAGGATTCAAAACAAGGGGTAACAAAGTAGCCCCCTGAGAAAGGTCAGTGCGTGCTGGTAGTTATGTAAACACATTGGACGGAACACACCGCAATTACTACTGCTTATTCATTTACCACATTTATAGCAACACACCTAGCGCTCACCTCGCCTTATGACAACTCTTAGGGAACAGGTAAGTGCAATTAAGTTTAGATTTTCTGACCTCAACTCTTAACATTCTCTGACACAGAAGCAAAGAAACGCCAGTAGAAAATCATCTTAATCTAATCAACTTCCTCCTTTAGGCAAGATGCAGTATTTAGAATAATATTAAGAGCAATTGGCGAGTCAATGTGATAGCTGGTCTTACAAATATAATGGCATTAGAAAGAAAACAAAAGTCTTGGCATCTCCTACTGTCAGAGACAGGCCCTCCATCAGTCCTCATACATTCTCTAAGTTTTGTTAAGCTTGTTCATAAGGGTGTTATACTCTTAGACAATCTGATCTTAATCCCTTGTAGTATACCCTTACCTCATTTGCACTTTAACATGATTTTCTTATCTGTGATTGGACTTTATTTATTTTTGAGTAAATAGCATAAGACATACACTTCCACATTCAGTATGAAGTTTTATCAGTGCATATTTTTTTCCATTGCCTTATTACTTTAGAAGGCCGCATGTGAGAAATTTCTTTTAGAATATAATGTCAGAGACACCTGTCTTCTCTACAGAACAAGAAACATTTGTCCTTTCTCATAATGAAAGTTTGGTGACTATTTATCTTTTCCTTTTTGTGTGGGTCTCCAGGTAGCTCATATGCAAATGTTATCAATTACATTGACTCTTAATGTTGTGTAGATTTGCCTCCTTACTGAAAAAATAGAATAATATTTATTATTATAAAACACCATAGTTTCTTTTTGAAAAGAAGTGGGGTGTAAAGAAGAGAGAATTGAAGGAAATAAGGGACAGAAGAAAGGAAATAAAATGGTGAGAAATGAAGAAAAGAAAATAAGAAAAGAAGGAAGGAAAAATCAAAGGAAGGGAGGGAAGAAGAATATTATTGTATTAAATGTTGTTGATTTTATTCAAAGTTGCCCTTGGTTTCATAGAATACACAGCATTAATGATGAGTTAAGCAGCTGAAAGTACTTGGGACTCTTTAGAAGAAAAACAGAAGGACCAATGAAAATTTTGTTATCCATTTCATAGTGTTAATGCTTTCTTCTATCCTTACCTGCTTCAATTTTAGAATATTGAATCCTTCCCTTCCTCAAATAATGAGACCCAAGGAAATTATAACAGATATTGCTTGGGGAAAACATTCCCACGATATTTTTATGTAACAAACTAAATAGTTATATGTTACAGAAAATTATGGGTGGGTGATTAATAATTGTATCACAGCATAAAAGAGATTTTCTCATCTATTTGTTTAAAAACCTTCCTGTTTAGAAATATTGTTTTTTAAAAAAACATTTTTAAACCATGAAATATAACATATACACAAAAAAGCAATACATTTCAAAGTACATTGTAACAAGTAGTTAGAGAACAGATTTCAGAACTTGGTATGGGTTACTGTTCCACAATTTTAGGTTTTTTTTCCAAGACACTGGAGACTAAAAGAAATATCAGTATAATGATTCAGCAGCCATATTGATTTAAAACTTCCTTCTCTGTTATAACTCCTCCTTCTGCTTTGATCCTTCTCCCAATCTTTAGGGGTATTTATCTAACTTTTTGATGTTGGAAAGAGGTATCGATAATATGGGATAGGGGGATGGCATTTGCTGATGTTCTTTGAGAGGCTGGCCCCTCTGGGTTTCAGGATTTATCTGGCTTAGAAACCCATCTGGAGGTCATAGGTTTCTGGAAGGTAAAATTAGTATGTGAAACCTTTTTAGCATCTCAGATGGAACCCAAGGTGTTCTTTAGGATTAACAGGGATGGTTTGGGTTGGGGTTTGGCAAACTGTGGTAATTACTAATATCCAGCTGAAGTTTATGGAAGAGTAGCCCCCAGAATAGCCTCTCAACCCTATTATGCACTTTCTTAGCCACTGATACCTTATTTTGTTAGATTTCATTTCCCCTTTTGATAAAGAAGGCACCGTCAATCCCATGCTGCCAGGGCCAGGCTCGTTCCTGGAATCATGTCCCACATAGTGGGGAAGGTAATGATTTTAATTGCAGACCTGGGCTTAGCTCGGAGAGAGAGGCCATATCTGAGCAACAAAAAAGATTTTCTGGAAGTAACTCTTAGGAATGACTACATGTAGGCTTCGGTTCTCTGCTACAGAAATAAGCTTCACAAAAGCAAGTCTCAAGAGCAAGGTCTTGGCCTATTGACTTGGGAGTCCCTAATATTTGAGACAGCATCAAAAGTTTCCCCAGTGATAACGCTTAATAGTTCTATATTTTTTTCTCCTGCCACTCATGGGACTTTGCCAATACTTGTTAATTAACTGCCCAGCATTCTGGGATGTATCTGGGTATTACCTTGTGCTATACAGAATTACAAGCTCTCATCCCCATCCTGGGCTCTATGTGTATGAGTTGTTTAAATGAGCTATCCAGACAGGTTAAGTTAGATTGTATTTGTGTGTATATTCTTAGTAATTTCCTTGACACAAAAACTACTCTAAGGTTACAAAATACCCATTACAGGGTACAAACAAAATAGGAGTTAAAGAGAATGAGAATTCTCCTGGCATTACATCAATACAACTAAAGCTACATTTCAGATAAAAGGGTTCCTTAATAACCAATAATATGTTATCAGGAATGAGTTTTTCCAGACAATTAATAATACCATGTGTGGTCGGTGAAAGCCTAGCTATGAAACTTTTTTTTTTCTTTTTACTCTTTTAATAATATCTTTGTGATAGAGGTCTTTTCATACTCTTTACTTTGTTTTGATCTATTAGGGGGAAAAAGTGTTTCATAGAAATTAAAATAGACTAAAGTCAGAATGAAGAGCTAAGGAATAGCTTAAATTAAGTCAGAAATAATTTTCAATAGCATATTTAAACCTGGCTACAGCAGAAAAAAATGTTTTCATTTATTTTATTTTGCTTGGTTTTGTTTTTAATATCAGGTGAAGTCAAATTGCCAAACAAGGGAGAATTTTGTACACATTGTATGCTTTCTAGGGAAGCAAGTATGGTTCTTTGATCTATCAGTAATCAGCTGGGGTGCTTTTAAGACTTAATACCCCTGGATCTTCCTCTAGCCACAATTCTTAACCTCTTAATCTGGGTTCTATAGAGCCCCAGTATCACATAATAATATGCAGAGGGTTTACAGTTGGAGCAGAAAAAGTTACATCTTTATTTTTAGTAACTTCTAATTGAAACTTACTCTTCCCTTCAGTTACAAATGCAGATGAACAGCCATGATATTATTGGCCATACCTATAATTCTGTCACCAAAACACCCTGCAGTTATCTTCCTATCCCATTGCAGTTGCTGCATATATAAAAAATAGCATTTATGTTCATTACTGATATTATGGGGCTCATTAGGACCCTGGTATATCTTATTTCATACTTTAATAAAGAAATGCATGCATGACCATATCATATAGTTATTGATATTTAGATAATTATTTTAATGTAATTAGTTTCTTTCATAATTACATGCATTTATGAACTAAAAATATAAACATGAGAAGGAGTGTGTAAGTTTTACCAGACTGCCAAAAATCCCTGGCATACAAAGATGGTTAAGAACCCTACCCCAGAACAACGGTTCTCAAACTTTGGTGTGTGTCAGAGTCACCCGCAGGGCTTATTAAAACACAGATTTCTGGGCCTGCTCTAGACTTTCTGATTCAGTAGGTCTGAAGTGGGGCTCCAGAATCTGTATTGATCTCAAAGCTATAAAAATATCCCAGGTGATGCAAATACTGCTGATTTGATCCTAAAATCCCATATTGAGAGTCACTAACCAAGAACATCCTGGACCTAAACATCTGGGACTGAGACCAGGTAACTCAAATGCGTTAACAGAGTTTGGAGTTGCTGATCTAGCTCTTAGATTACTAATCAGTGGCATATTTGCTGCTCCTCATTCTTCTTTTTCTCATAATTGCCTAACCGCTGTGCTTTTCCTAAGCCATCCAATTCTTTGCTGATACAAGGAAAATAAAAGGGGGGAGGGGAACATGAAGTTTAGATAATAAACCTATTAAAGATTAATCCTAGAAAGTTATCAAATAATTGTAGCTTGCTATCAATTATGTGTTCCTTGGTTATTTTAATTAATTTTTAATTTTAAAATAGAGAAAATATCCTAGTTTTAATTATTACTATGCATGAGTAAATAGTACTTTGAATTTCATTTTTATGTCTCTGCTCAAAGTATGGGAAAAAAAGTTTTGATTCTGTTCATGCAAAATAATTTTTTTCTACCATCTCTCAGTAGCACAGCTTTTTCACTCCCCTGGAAACATAGCTAAGAATAAAATAAAAACTGTCTTCTGTACTGAGCTTGCAAATTAAAATTTAAATAGACCAGAAAATATCATTTAATCAATTCTATGTAAAATCAACAAATAAAGTGATTTAATGTCAAAGGCAATAGTTTTCTTCTTTCTACTAGTTCCCATATTGTGTCTTTCTTGTCGTTTTGTGTTCCGAATTGTCATAAGTTAAGGTGTTTCTCCACATAGCTGAAAATTTGGGGAGAATAAGAGAATATATGGACAAGAATAGGAGCTCTTACTTGTGCATCAGCTTAAATTAGTTATACAAAACACAGGCTGCATTTTCAGTTTTCCAGGACCTAGTGGAAGTTTGTGAGTACCACTTTGTTGTGGCACTAACATGGGAATATAAACCATTGGGCTGTATTTATTTAAAACTTAAAAAAAAAATTTCAGCCTTAATATTGCGAAAACATCTCTGAAATGGAAGAACATTGTAGTGAGTCCATTTCTTATTTGGGTTTAACTTAATGTTTCTGACATTTGAACTGTAGGTTTTTTGCACTAGACTATTATGGGGTATAAAATTAATATGACATCCTCACTGCTAAAAGTGACAGGAATGATTAACCTTATTTCAAGACCATACTATTCACTACATTCTGCAAAATTTTGCAGAGCTGATGACTTCTACTAGATTTAATGAATTAGCAAGGCAAATCAACTTGCTTAGTTCATATATTAGATTAGTAACAAGGTAGTACACTTTCCTAGGAAATATCACTTAAAAATCCTGATCGTAAGTTTCTTTAACACTTACTCTTAGATCAGGATGAAACATTTTCTTTCATTCTTTGATCAGAGACATGAAAATGTTATTCAAAGTACTTTTTACTTAGGCATGCTATAAATGCCAGGGAATGAAAATGTCTAATTTTAAAAAGGAAAGGCTGATGAAATCTGCCTCATATTATTTACTAGAATCTGTAGGGAATTGCACTTTATACCTTATCTGCATAAATAATCTTGAGAGTTTACAGTGCCTTTTTAATAAACTAAGTCCTAAATTACTTTCCACTGTACCAAACAACACTTTAAACTCACTAAGTTTTCTTTTAGTTAACATTCAACAGTTTAGACAAATTCTAAAAGACTATAGCTTTATTTCAATTACTGGAGCACTATGAAGACTATTAAATAAGTGCAGGCCCAACGATTAAAGTCTTTGCAGAGATTACCTTACTCATTTCTGAAGAAACGAGTGCCTGACTTTCATTCAAAATATTGTATCTAAGACAGGGGATTGCTTTACATATATTGAAAAATCTTTGTTACAGTCTCCAGCTGGAAGGACTGTGATTCATAGGAAACAAAGTCAGTGAACTAGAGAATAAAATCTGGCTGGGGAAAAAAATCACAAAACATGTAAATAAATAGTACACAGTCCTGTGGAATTGACTGTTATCTACCAGTTCAGGCCATTTTCTAGAAAGCCTTCCCTAACATACCCAAATTGAATTAGGTTCTCCCATAGCACATTTTATTTATCACATTGCATTGCAATTTTCTATTTATGTCCCTATCCATACCCCATAAGCATTTAAAATAAAAACCATGTCTCATTCATCCATGGAACAGACAGAATATCACCACCAATGCTTAAATTTCAGAGGAGGGAGCAATCAAAATAATACATTTATATTAGAAACTGCTAAAAGGGAATGAAGACATATGTTTCCTTCCCAACATATTCTCTCAGGCAAGTGTGAAAAATCAGCATTATGCTATCATTGAACATATTTCATACAAATTCACTCAAAAAAATTCTGTCAAAATAAGATGCGATCACTATGATTTAAGTACTAATTCATCTAAACCCCATATATCCTCTAGGAAGCAACTTACTGGATCTTTGCAAACGACAACTGACAGAACCCCTAGTGACGCTTATGAAGTTGGTGAATCGGGGCACAAAGCTTCTGTGCAATAAAATTCTAGTCAACCAAGGTATTAGGATTTATCCATTGTGGAAATAAATTCAAGTTGCCAATCTTCTTAGCCAAATCTTTACAAACTAAGTAACTCCAATAGCATTTGTGGGAGTAAAGGAATTGTTAGGGCCTCACCTCTATTGAATGAAAATCAGTGTTTAATAGTGGCCATTCTAGGAGGTGTGAAATGATACCTCATTATGGGTTTGATTTGCATTTCATTAATAGCTAGTGATGTTCAGCATTTTTTTTGTGCTTTTTTTTGCCATTTGTAGTTCCTCTTTGGAAAAATGGATATTCAAAACTTTTGCCCAGTTTTTAATTGAGTCATTTGTCTTTTTATTAAGATACAGGATTTCTTTATATGTTCTTGATAGTAAATCTTTATCGGATATGTAGCTTCCAAATATTTTCTTCTTTTTTCTACTAGGTTGCTTTTTTTTTTTACTTTCTTATGAAGTCTTTTGAGGCATAAAGTTTTCAGTTTTGAGGAGGTCCCATTTATCTAGTTTTTCTTTTGTTGCTTGGGTGTCCACTGCAGCTTTGTAATATACTTTAAAGTTAGGAACTATGAGTCCTCCAACTTTGTTCTTCTTTTGCAAGATGTTTTTGGCTATTCTAGGCCACTTACCCTTCCAAATAAATGTGATAATAATCTTTTACATTTGTGAAAAATAGGCTACTGGAATTTTGATTGGGATTATGTTGAATCTGCAAATCAATTAGAGTAGAACTGACATCTTAATGATATTTAATCTTCCAATCCATGGACATAGAATGTCCTTCCATTTATTTAGGTCTTCTTTGATTTCTGTTACCAAAGTCTTGAAGTTTTCTGCATATAAGTCATTTACATCTTTGGTTAAATTTATTCCTAGATATTTCATTCTTTTACTTGCTAGTGTAAATGGAATTTTTTTGTTGATTTCCTCTTCAGATTGCTCATTACTAATGTACAGAGACACTACTGACTTTTGCATGTTGATCCTGCCATTTTGCTGAACTTCTTCATAGGACTAGTAGCTTTGTTGTAGATTTTTCCTGGACTTTATGTATACTGGATCATGTCTTCTGAAAATTATGAAAGTTTAACCTCTTCCCTTCTTCCTTTCCATGTGGATGCCCTTTCTCTCTCTTTTTTTTCTTTTGCCTAACTGCTCTAACTAAATTTCTAGCACAATGTTGAATAACTGTGGTGACAGTGGGCAGCCTTGTCATGTTGCTGATCTTAGAATGAAAGCTTTCAGTCTCACCATTACATATAATACTAGCTCTGGATTTTTCATTTATTCCTTTTTATTAAGTTGAGGAAGTTCTCTTCTATTCCTATTTTTTAAAGTGTTTTTATAAAGAATGGATGCTGGATTTTGTCAAATGCCTTTCCTTGCATTGCTCAAGATGATCATGTGGTATTTCCAGTTTGTTAATGTGGTGTGTTATATTAACTGTTTATTTTGTGGTGAATCACCCTTTTATACCTGGAATAAAACCCACTTCATAATGGTGTACAATTCTTTTAATGTGCTCTTGGTTTTAATTTGCAAGTATTTGGTTGAGGATTTTGCATGTATATTCATTAGAGAAATTGGTCTAATAATAAACAAACTCTGAGTTAGAATCTAGAATATAAATTACCAGGAAATACAATGGGGGTAAAAAATGGGGAAGTAATGCTTAATTTGTGCAGAATTCTAATTAGATTCATTGGAAATGTCTGGAAATGGACAATGGTGATGGTAGCACATTATTATGAGAGTAAGTAACAGTGCTGAATCATGTTTGTGAATGTGGATGAAGGGGAAGTTTTGGTGCATGTGTGTTACTAGAAGGAAAGCTAGAGGATAAAACATGGGACTCTATAACACAGTGAACCACACACAGTGTAGACAATGACTGTGGTTAATGATACATATATAAGAATGTACTTTTCATGACTTATAACAAGTATACCACGTTTACAGGTATTAATAATAAGGTGGTATATAGGAAAAATGCACCTAATGCAAACTACAGGCTATAGTTAGTAACTTTTAATACTGTTTCATCAATTGTAACAAAGGTACCACACCAATGCAAAGTGTCAACAATAGGGGCTATATGGGAATGTTATATTTTTTACATGACTTTTATGTAAACCTACAACTTCTCTAATTAAATATATATATATAACAATAGAAAACATTATGCTAAGTGAGAGAAACCAGACACAAAGGACTACGTATTGTATGCTTCCATTGATAGAAAATGTAAATATAGATAAATCTGTAGAGGCAGAATTAGGTTAGTGGTTATGTAGGGATGAGGAAGGATAGAGGGATTGAGAGGTGAATGCTAACAGGTATGGGTTTTTCTTTTCCAAGTAATGAAAATGTTCTAAAATTGTCCATGGTGATGAATGCAAAATTCTGTGATTATACTAAAAGCCATGGACCGTACACTTTGGATGGTTTGTATAGTATGTGACTGTATCTCAATAAACCTGCTTTTAAGAACTCAGTAGGAGCCTGGAATCAATTCCACTTACCCAGTGCTTTACTTAAAGGAGGATAAATAAATAGTGGTCAGTTTCAGTGTTTTGTTGACTTTATTAAATAACATCATTCCTCCTGAAACCCATCCTCCCCCAAGACTCTTTATGTCTGAACCCCAACCACGTTTAAAGCTCACCACCATTAGATTGCAAGCTTTTATATATAATAAAAAGTATAATATATACAAAGATTACCACATATAAGCAAAATTGGTTATTTACATAATGGATGATAAAACTTACTTCTTCCCTTTGCTGTTGAGAGGAATTGCATACCTGATAAGGCTGACTTCACTGATTTGGAGCTGGGGTGTTCCCATTCTGAATGCACAGCTCTCAATCCAATTGTAAGAAATTATGGAACATTCCTGGCACTCTAAGTGGAGCCTCCATTCATTTTTCTACTGTAAAATATCTACAAGTGGTGACTAGGTTCTGTAATGCAGTAGTATACAATACATTTGTGTACTAGCTTACTAGAAGTTAAATAGATTTTAGGAGTAGGTCCAGAGTCCTCATCACCACAATGACACACTTTCTATTGGAAAATATATTTTGGAGTCCATGAAATTTACTTTGAAACAAATGCTGAAAAAATATGTTTGTAGGATGAGTAATTATTATATGAATTATTAATCAGTTAATAAAAAGGGTCACTCCAGGAAAAGCAATCAATTTCATCTGATACTGATGGACAGTTGACATAGCTACTAAATGCTACAGGTAAGTGTGTATGCTCACTTAAATTAATCTGCTTTGTAACTTTATACAACTTTTCAGAATGGATTAGAAAATCAGTTTCCAGTTCAGAACAGAAAGTGAATGATAATGTTTTATAATTGGTCATTTTTTATATAATTTAGACAGCTAAATACATCTATATCAATATGTATATATGTATGCTTAATGAAAAATTTAGTCTTCAACAAATATTTATTTTATATCTTTTTTGAAAGAAAGACTATAATAGGTGTTATCAGTGCAAAAATAGATAAAGTGGACATAGCTCTGACATTTATCACCCTCATAGTTTAATATGAGATTCTGCCAAGCAAATTGGTAAATGATATAGAAATGTAACTGATAAAATAATCACATGGCCTAGCCCAGTTGGGAATCTCCAAATCTCCAAATTCACAAATACCAAATGATCAGAATGGTGAATAAGGGTTTACAGATTGTGCATCTTAAAAGTAAATTATTACTACCCATTACCTTCCATTTCATTTCCTTCCTTTTGAGGCTGATTGAAAGGTAAAAAATGAATACTGATAACTTATATATTTGATATAATATATTGTTACCTTATACTGGCAATATAATAAATTTTGTTGAGTCATTGATATGGAATTATTATTTGCATTACTGTTCTTGGGAAAGTTTTGAATTTTTTTTACATCTTTTTTTATAATAATTATACTTCTACAAATTTTCCTAAACAACTATTATGAAAATGCTCAAAGATATAGCCAAAGCATGTTCATTGTAGTACCCTTGCAATTAGCTAGATACACTATAATATAACCATGAAATGGAATACTTCATTTTATAAAATATGATAATCTGTATAAAATATTTAATGATACATTAAATATAGGAAATGATCACATGTAAGTAGGTTAACAAACGCAGAATAGTATATCTAATATATTTACATAAATAATATTTATATTTATATAATTATTTATAAATTTTTTATAATATAAAGTATTTATATTCAATGGTTCTTTTTTGAGAGTAGATGTTTGTATATTCTTCCTTTTGCTCACGTGTATTTTCTAAGTTCATAACTTTCAAAAATTTTAAATTTCTTATAAACTCTATTTGATATAAAAATAGAGAATCTCTTAAAAGGGAGAAGACTGGAGATACTTACCCTAGTCCCAGCAGCTGACAAACGTCATTTGAAATCTGGGTGGTCCAGTTCTCTGCACAAGCTGTGTGCCATATGCTCTGAATCCTGAACTGCACCAAGCCATCGTTCTCCGTCGTGCCATTGAAGAGACTCACTAAAGAGATCACACACAGGCTCACTTCAAGCAAAGTTGGTAAGAACAAATGACAGTCTCTAATCTAAATGTGCAATGTTCGTAACATTTAGAGTTTAGAGGCTGATTGTAGTATTTTTTTAAGAGTATGTTGGAAAGCCTAAATTCAAGAATACAGATTTGGTAGACTTAATTTTGCTCTTTTGCATGACTATAAAAATGAAAGAGGCAGCGATGAGCCAGTTCACTGCATATCAATAAAGCAAATGAACAATAAAGAAAAATAAAGCTGTTCTTGTAGATCATGTCTCTAAAAGAAGGAATGCTCAAGTTCATGAATAACTTTAGGCATCTTTTATTCTACTTCCTTCTTCAGAAACTGGATATTACTTTGAACTTGTTCTTTTCCCCTTTGGTGTCTATCATCCTTTCCTCTGTCTCATATTAGTTAGGATAGAGTTTTAAAGTCATTAGTGGCTGGATAGGGATTGGGCCAAGTAAAGTACTCTATCAAACAGGTAAAACCTCAGCACTGATAATCTTGCCTACAAATGTCATATTGTAATTACATAAATTAATTTTATGTTTATATTGTATTTCTATTATGAGAAATGTTAAGGCTATTGGTATTAGAATTTGACAGACTTAGCTTCAAAATACAGTTCTAGCCCTCATTAGGTTTGTGCTCTTTGGCAGCCACTTAATTTCTCCAATCTTCAGTTTCCTCATGGCTAATTAGACTAATAGGCTAATTAGGCTAATTAGTCCTAATTAGGACTAATACTAATTATGGGATTGTTTTACAGTACATATTTGTAGTACCTGGAACATAGTAAGAGAGTAAGCATTAAATAGCTCTTTAAAAATAAAAATAATACATAATAAAAGTAAACATTACATATAATGGTACAGGAGATTGGGAAAGGGGACAAGCTTGAAAACTGAACAAAGCAGAATGTCTACTAGACACTGAAGAACCAATAAGGCAGATGAACAAGTCCAATAAATTCAGTTCTAAAAAAAGCACATAGGTCGCTGTTATGATGAAGGCAATTTCAGAGCATGGTGGTTATTAAGAGTGGTTCTAGGATTGTGGGAAGCTAGTGCGGGAAAGTAGTTCCAGGATTCAGTTTCTCCACCAGAACAACTATTAAATAAGCAAGAACTGTCTGAAACAACTATTTTGAAACTCTGGAGTCCAGCAGAACACTGTACAGCATCCAGGGAAGAACAGGAGGAAGAGGCTGTAAATTATGGTAAAGACCAGTGAACTGCTCTCTCTGCCCAGCAGGTACCAGCACCATTTCCCACTCTTACTGCAGTCCCCATGGCTCTCTCCTCTGGCTAGTGTTCTGGTGACAGATATGGATGGAAAAATCCTCTTCCCTAAGACCAGGGGTGGCCATGGCTGATCAGGACTTTTGATTAGCGACTTCAAATAGCTAGAGGCTCAGCTCTGAGGGTGGCCATTGCTCCACCCATACCAAATACAGGTGGCGGCAGAGGAGACTTAAAGATGGTGCGCTTTTTCAGGGCTGCATTTGCTGGACAGGTCAAGAATACTCATCTTTGGGGAACTGGCAAAGAAGCTACTGGTTCCCTTCCTAATTTCTTTGCAGAACACTTTGGAGCCAGTCAGCACCCCTTCATGGGTCCTTTGCCCTGTTTTGGCTAGGAAAAAATCACTTGGGAAACTCCTTTCCAGCGTGCCCTCCCCCTCCTCCAGAATTTGCACTCTAGATTGCAGTTTAAGAAGACAAAAAAAACAAAAAACAAAAAACAAAAAAAAAAACTAGAGAGGCTAACAGCTGGAGCAAAGGCTTGTCTGCTTTAAACACCCTGAAGAGGGAGGTCTGCCTCCTGGGAAATAGAGGAAACAAAACAAAACAAAAAAAACAAAACACACAAAAAACTAACAAACAAAAGTCCAGGACAAGACACAGGCCCAGAAAACACAGCAAGGACCCTGGGCACGACATTCACTTTGGAAAGACCCACCTGATAGGGGAACTGAGGCTCAAGAAAATCACTGTCCCATTACCAGCTGGTTACAAAATCAAGAAACAGATATCTCAAGGAATACATTCCAGAGTTAACTTTCTAAGATAGTAAAATGTACAGTGTGCAACCAAAGAGTACAAGACAGAGAAACAGGAAATGATGGTCTATCCAAAGGTTGAGTATGAAAATCAAGAAAATACCAAAGAAGAAGATCAGAATGGAGACACAGCAAATGACAATAAGGAAATGTTCTTAAAAATGCTCAGAGAGGTTCAGGGTGCTTTGCTTCAGTGAGAAGGGCTGCGTAGTCTCTCCCTGGGATCCAGGGCTATTTTGTCTGCATGCTGGACCAGGCTTCTGGAGCTGCGGCGGCCCCACCCGGGGCTCAGGCTGCTCCTGTACAAGAAGCTGAAGCTCCACAATCAGGGGCTTGGCCATATGGTCTGGCGCTGCCAGGCATGTGCCAGCCAGGCCCTTGGCCCAAAACCTTCCTCGTGGGCCAGAGGCTGGTGGTCAGGTCCCCAGGTCCCAGCAGGGTACCCCTTCATTTTGTGGGCTCCAGGGTATCTCCCTGGGAGCACAGCTGCAGCCACAGGAGCACCAGCTTCCCCGAGCTGCAGGTGTGGAAGGTGTGGAAGTTCTAGGCATGGTATCTTCCCCACCCTATTCCTCTCCCCCTCCCCTGCCTCCTTTCCTCCTCCTTCCTCTCTCCCTCACCTCTCGCCTATCCCTTTTCCTCTTCCTCCCTTCTCCCTCCTTGTCTCCTTCCTCCTCCTCCTGGAGTCTCATGGCCAGAGCCTCCTGGGAGCACTTAAGTCAGGTGGCTGGCACCTGCCGTGGCCACAGCTCCTTCTCAACCACGGTCATGGAGATGTGGGAGATGTTTTTTCTGGGGTGGGGCCGCCTCTCACTGCATGGTTTCTGGGGGCAGTGACCTGGGCTCGGCACTGCCTACCAACAGCCTGAGAATCAAGTCAAATTTACTAAGGTTGGAGTGGTTTCCGCTCTAAGATTTATTATGATGCTCAACTTCTACAGACAACTGCCTTGGGGGACTCAACACCTGAAACAGGCCAATCAAACTCATCAGGGACCCCATTTTTCTCATCTTATAAACTGAAGGTTAAAAGTGTTAGGGCAACCACCCCTAGTCCCCACCCATAACTTCTAGGAGACCTCTTGCAAAACCAAACCTATCCCTGCTCAGGTGGCAGTCCCATAACTGTCCTTGCATCCACTCTTCGGCAGCTGCATTCCTGTCATAACTCCCCTTATCCAACCTCTGCCCTCCAGCAGTTACAGTCCCAGCAGCTACAATCTTGCAATAGCTCTCTTTATTTAGCATCCTCCCTCTGACAGTTACAGCCCTGGCAACTATAAGCTTGGGATAATTAGCCAGCCAATTTCATGCTCTCAAGCTAGACAATGAAAATCCAATACCACCCTCCCCCTGCCAAGCATCCTATATAAGTTGCACCTCTTCCCCTGCTCAGGGCTGTTGCCATCTTGCACATCAGCCCATCTGTGCATAGCCTCACAGTAAAGCTTCTTTAACTAAGTCTTGGTCTTTTCTCCTCCTTCCTGGTAGAGAAAGCTATCAAAAGATGGACACCATCTGCAGGTCCAGGGAAAGAAGGGGAAGGATGCATATGCTCTGTCCCAAGGGTGAGGACATTCTGAGCTGGCAGGAAGGACCCCAGGGTTTCCCTGCACCACCTACATCTTGTGTATGGTTTTCCAACTTCCAAAGCAAACTGCCAGTAAAATGATGGAAAAGTCTAATGTTTATGAACACAACACACATACATTACAACACAAGGTGGGGGGCAAGACGGCAGCCTTCTTTCCAGTTTTAAGCTCCATAGGCCACACACCCATTGTCAAGCTACGAAAGAGTGAGGACCACAGCTCAGCACCTATCAAAGTCAAACTTGGTTTGACTTTGGAAAAAAATGTTTCTCGGTCCGCTTTGTATCTGAAGTTACCTGCAGTCCAGAGGATCAGGCAATTTTGTAGAAGACAGCCAGAGAAAGAATGGAGAGATGGATTCCTCTGTGGGTGGGTAGAACAGAGGAGGAGTGTGTGAACCAACCCTCTGCACCCCCCAGCGGTGGCTTCCTGAGTTCAGTGCAGGATCTGGCCCACAGATGTTTGGCTTCCTTCCTAGGGATTCCTAGAGGACAAGTAAACACTACAAGATGTTGATGTTCTGCAAACACACCTGTGTGAGACAGGGACATGGAGCTCTTCCACCTCACTCACAGAAGATTTCATCAGCGAGCAAATCAGCAATGCTAACCTTGAGAAGTCGGCGGACTTCCAATATTTCAGCAAGAGGCTCGCTTGCCTTTTCGGTCTTCTGTGGTCCAGCAGGATAAAGAAGCTGAGACCTTCATACGAGACCACCTGGGAGGAACAGGGGAGAGATTCCAGCCCAGAGTTCTGGTACAAAGAGCCAATTTGAAGTGCTGAAAACCAAAGGGAAACTTCATGTCCCCTCATGTAGGCCAATGAGAAGCAAATCTTATTTCAGTGTCAACTGTGAATCCCAAAGAAGGTAAAATGTCAGAAACATCTTGGTGATTTTTCTTGCTAATTGCCAAGCAAAGGTAACTAACAATAACATTAAAAAAGTCATTAGCCATCACTTGATGGACACAAATACAAGGTACAATTAGTATGCCAAGCACAGTGGTTCGCACTGGTTGTTCCTCATGAGGTGTCGGGTCCTGGGCTTCCTGAAGGCCCTACTTCTCCCAAGGATGCTCCCCCTCCTTCCCTCCATCTTTCCACTTCAGCTCCCTATGGAGATTCAGCTAAGGAGTCAGAATAGATGAGAGGACACAGAGAAGTTAGCACCTGTCCCTTACATGTGGGTGCAAAGCAGCAATGGACATTCTTATGAATAACCTAATCATCCTAGAGTTTACTTGTCCAGGAAGCCAGTCTAACTTGGTAACATCCTCCTTTGTAGGATCCTCAGGAAGGGCCACTTCTAATAATATCATCTGTACATCCATCCTCATGCAGACATTATTATCAAAACACAATAAAGGGTCCAAACCGGATTCTCCCAGAGGACAAAGAAGGGTGAACATAAGGTAGGTCTGAGGATAACTGGATACTCATCAACCTTTTCATTAGATTCACTGGCCTCAAAAATTTAGAAAGGCTAGGACTTGAATGAAAATCAATTTCAAGGCCACAAATAATGCCCTGGAAGTTGTTTTCAGTGTAATCAAGAAGCTCAACATCAAGAAAGGTACTTCATGTCCTTATCACTTTCTGCACCCCAAACAGAATTTAGTTGCAGAGGTATCTGGAAATCTTTTATCTGTGTCCAGGGATCTTGAAGATTTGATGTGTTCCTCTAGCTGTAAAAAAATGTCTCAGATGAGGACTCAAAGCCCAACCCGCAGCTCTACTGCTCAAGCACCAGGAGACCTGATTGTCCTTTCACTTTTACTAACCCCTTGTGTCATTAGCTGATGGGCCCCAGGCTCCCAGGATAAACATACCCCTCTTTATAGTTACAATTTGCATTAAAGCTCCTGGGAGAGAGGAAAACTTGGTTACAATCAGTAACCAATATTAGTTCCAATACAATAAAATGGAATAAACACCGAGAAAAAATAAATACCAAGAAAAAATAACAATGCTCAGGGAGATGAAGAAAAATACAGAGAAAGAACTAAAGGATATCAGGAAAGCAATGAGTGAACAATGTGAAAATCTTAGTAAAAAGATAAGAGGTTTTTTAAAAGGTACCAAACAGAACTACTGGTGTTGAAGACTTGCAGTAACTGAAATGAAAAATTTCCAGAAAGATTTCAATGGCAGATTGGAGCTGGCAAAAGAAAGAATCTGCAAATTCGAAGACTAGACAACTGAAGTGAGTAAGGCTGAGGGACATAATGAAAAACTGTTATAAAAAAGCAAAAATAGCCAAAGACACCTCAGGGACCCCATCAAGCATATTAATATATACACTTTGGTATTCCCAGGATGAAAAAGAGGGAAGGGGCAGAAGGAATATTCAAAGAAATAGTGACAGGTAACTTCCCAAACTTAGCAAATGATAATATGCACATCCAAGAAGGCTAGAGAACAACAAACAGAATAAACATGAAGAAAAATACATCCTGTTATATACTGGTCACACCAGCAAATACAAAGGATAAGGTGAGAGTTTTGAAAGCAGCAAGAAAAAAGCAGTCGGTTATGTACAAGAGAATTCCAATTAGATTAAGTGCCAATTTCTCATCAGAAACCATGGAGGTAAGAAGGCAGTGGGTTGAAATACTTAAAGCACTGACAGAAAACAAGTGTCAACCAAGAATTTTATATCCAGTGAGATTTTCTTTAAAAAATTAGGGTGCAAATAAATCATTCCCAGATAAACAAAAGCTGAGGCAGTTCACTACTAGACCTGCCTTCCAAGCATTGCTAAAGGGAGTTCTTCAGACTGAATGGAAAGGACTCCAGATAGACGTTCAAAACATCATGAAGTGATAAAGACCTCTGGTAAAGGGTAATTATAAATTCCAGCATTTTTGTATTGTATTGTTTGGGATGTAACTCCACTACTTCCTTCCTTCAAGTGCTAAAATGCAAATGCATAAAACTGATAAATTCATGGTTTTGGACATCCAGTATAAAAGATATAATGGTTATATGTACAAAAAATGGTGTGGGGGATGGGGGATATATGAAAGTGTATCTACATGCTATAGACAAAAAAACATGACTCAACTATATGCTATCTGCAAGGGACTCATCTTAAATTCAAAGATACAAGTAGGTTGAAAGTGAAAGGATGGGAAAAAGTATACTGTGCAAGTGGTAACCAAAAGAGAGCTAGGGTAGTTACACTAAAATCAGATAAAATAGGCTTTATGTACAAAAGCAGTTATAATGCACAAAGACAGTCATTATATACCGATAAAGGGGTCAAGCTAGCAAGATGTAGCAATTAAAAGCATATATGAGCTAACAGCAGAGCTTCAAAATATATGAAGAAAACACTGACAGAAATGAAGAGAGAAATTGATGGTTCCACATTAATTGTATGGGGACTTTAATACACCACCTTCAATAATGGATTTAACATTAAGTCAGAAGATTAATAAGAAAATACAGCACTTGTACGATACTCTAAACCTACTAGACCTAAGAGACATGTATAGAGCACTTCACCACACCATAGAAGATAGATTCTTCTTAAAGGCATATGTATCATTCTCTAGGATAGACCATATCTTAGTCACAAACAAGTCTTAATAAATTTTAAAAATTCAAAATCATGCAATTTATCTTCTCTGACCAAAGAGGAATGAAGTTAGAAATCAATTGCAGAGGGAGAAATGAAAATTCACAAATATGCGGAACAACATACTCTTAAACAACTAATGGGTTAAAGAGTAATCACAAGGGAAATTAGGAAATATCTTGAGATAAAGGAAAATGAAAATACAACATACCAAAACTTATGGTGCTAAGCTACAACATCAACACCCCAAAATCCATAGTGTTTCTATAAACAAGCAATGAACAATCAAAAGAAGAAATCAAGAAAAGAATTTCATTTACAATAGAAACTAAAGGAATCAAATATCTTAGGAATAAATCTAACCAAGATGTAAAGGACTTTTACACAGAAAACTACAAAACATTGCTAAAATAGATTTTAAAAGACCTAAATAAATGGAAGAACATTCCATGTTCATCGACTGAAATACTAAATATTATTAAAATATCTATCTTACCCAAAGCAGTTTGTAGGTTCAACACAATTCCAATAAAAATTCCAACAATCTGCTTTGCAGAAATGGAAAAACCAATCATCAAATTTACATGGATGTGAAAGCCCTGAATAGCTAAAACCATCTTGAAAAGAAGAATGTACTTGAAAGACTTACATTCCCTAATGTTAAAACATACTACAAAGCCACAGTAATCAAAACTTATGGTAATGTAGACTAATGGAATAGAATTGAGAACTCAGGAATCAACCCTCACATTTACAGGCAACTGATCTTTGATAAGGGGGCAAAGACCACTCAACTGGGAAAGAACAGTTTCTTCCCAAATATCCTTGGAAAATTGGATCTCCATTTGTTAAAGAATAAAGGTGGTCCCCTATCTTATGATAAATACAAAAACAACTCAAATTAGATCAAAGATCTAAGTAAAAGAGCCAGACCTATCAAACTTCTAGAAGAAAACAGAGAAGCATCTTCAGGATTTCGTGTTACACAATGGTTTCTTATACTTTATGTCCAAAGCACAAGCAACAAAGTATTAGCTAAATGGGACCTCATCAAAATTAAAAATCTTTGTGCATCAAAGGACTTTATCATGAAAGTAAAATGACAATCTACACAATGGGAGAAACAATTTGGAAATCACATACCCAATAAAAGTTTAATATCCAGAATATGTAAAGAAATCTTTCAATTTAACAGCAAAAGGACAAACAACCCAATTAAAAATGGGCAAAATGCTTTACATAGACATCTCTCAAAGGAAGATAAACAATGGTCAAAAAGCACATGAAAAGATGCTCATCATCATTAGGCATTAGGGAAATGCAAATCAAAAGCACAATCAAGTATTATCTCATACCCATTAGAATGGCTGCTTTTTTCTTTTTTTTTAAGGAAAATTGTAAGTGTTGGAGAGAATGTGGAGAAATAAAAATAGTGATTTATTGCTGTAGCAACGTAAAATGGTGCAGCTGTTGTGGAAGACAGTTTGGCGATTCCTTAAAAAGTTATGTGTATAATTACCGTATGACCCAACAATCCTACTGCTAGGTATATGCCCAAAGAATTGAAAGCAGCAACTTGAACAGATAGATATTTGTACACTGATGTTCATAGTGGCATTGTTTAAAAATTACCAAAAGATGGAAGCAACCCAAGTGTCCATCAACCAATGAATGGATAAACAAATTGTGTTGTGTGTGTATGTATGTATATATATACACACAATGGAATGTTTTTCAGCCATAAAAAGAAGCGAAGTTGCAATAAATGTGATAACATGGATGAACCTTGAAGATGCCATATTGTGTCAAATAAGCAAAACACAAAAGGACAAATGTTGCATGATCTTATTTAAAAATAATTAGAATGACAAATTAATTTATTCAGAATCTAAAATATAGGCCACTTGGGTACTGGGTGGGTTAGTGAATGGGAAGTTACACTTAATATATTCAGGGTTCATATTTGGAGAAATGGAGGTGTTTTGATAAAGGATGGTAAATGTAATTAACAGCATTGAAATATATATCTGAATGTGGTTAAAAGGGAAACTGGTTGTATAATATGGCAATAATATAAAAATTTAAAAAAATCTATGAATTGTACTTTACAGTGAATCCTTAATTAAGCCATGGATTATAGATAATAGTGCAATTATAAAAATGTGCTGTCCTCAATTGTAACAAATATTCCACATCAATGCAAGCTGTTGGTTTTGGGGTGGTGTATGAGAATCCTGTATTTTGTGCCTAATTGTTCTGTAAACCCACAACTGCTCTAATAATAATAATAATAATAATAATAATAACTATATATATATATAGTTCTAGAGTGCCTGCTTGGGATATTGTCTTTCTATGGTATTTAATGCTCTTTATCAGCATGTGAGTGGTTCCATACTAAGTTATTACATTATAGCCAAATTAAAAACAAAACAGTTTTTCATACTAACTTTTCTCCTAACCAGAGTGTGGAGAGTAGCTCAGACCAAACAGCATCAGAACATGGTCTATGAAACACACTCATTTTCTCCTTTTCACATTTCCAGACTAAAAATGCATAGGTTAAGATGATAAAACTTTTTTTTTCCTTAAAATCAAGACATACCACAATGCGCTTCATCAGAGCCATCCTTACAATGTGGACGACTGTCACAGAGGTTCACCAGTGGAACACATTCTCCATTTTCACACTGAAAATGTTCTTCCTTGCAGGGCTCTGTGTGGAAAGAATATTTATTGAATAGGATAATTACAAATAGGTTCTGGAGTACCTATCCCATTTATACCCCTTTCAAAACCAACCCTTTGTCACAGCATATGGTGGTGCAAGCTTTATATTGAACAAGACAATGCACACATTTGCCCAGAATTCCTTAGAAATATTAATATAAAAGCCAGAGATATAGCTTGAGAAAAGCGTGAGGTAGCCTCATGCTTGTCCTTCGCATCAGGGCCTGGGACCATTACCTAGGATGGGTGAGAAATATGGGATCACCCCTCCCCCCTTCAGCACATTCCTCTTCCAAATTAACCTATTTAAGCAAATATAGCTTCAAGAGAGGTCAACTGCTCTCACCATCCAGATGATACCTCCAAACTTTACTATATTGAAATTTGGAAGTTGCCATCTGGTGGGTCAAAAATTGGCTGGGATTAGAAACCATGCACTGGATGGTTTGGTCAGAGGGCAAAGAGTAGTCACAAAGAAAATTGAAACTGAAATAGTGATTTGGGAATGGAGCTCCAAACAAGCAAAGCAGGGTGGTAGTTTTGGAATGTGCTTAAAACAGGAAGAAACAGAAGGAAAATAAATTTGACTGAACCAGGAAGAATTGGGTAAACATGGAAGCAGGTGGTGGCTCTTTGCAAAGAATAAGTTGCTCAAAAAAGAGGCTTACTGGAAATTTTCATTGAATGGGTGATGCTGTTCCCTCAAACTGTGGTCATAAAGGTTTTTGTCTTGAGAAAGCCCTTCTCTCACTGGGAGAGAGAGGTTTGCTTCCCTCAAGGTGTTTTCTGATTATGGCTTAAGAAGGACTATCATTCTGGAAGGATTCTAGAAATTCTCTTGAGGGTCACAAAGAATTTGAATCACCTGATAATGGATATGGTGGTAGGGTCATAAGGTATGAAAAGGCTTAATATCTCATCCCCAAAATGGCAGGTAGACATCATAACAGGGAAGCAAAAGCACTTGACAGAAATAAGGAGAAGCAATACCTATATTTTGAAAACTATAGGTAATATTAATCATGCTTTTGAGAACACACACTTCAAGCTATATGTTTTTTAAAAAAACAAATTATAATAATCTACTTGGAGACTTTCTCAGTTTATGATGATCAAATGTACCAAATGTAATGGAATTTGAGAATTTAGCCTTTTAAATAGAGTCCTTGAGTGGGGGTGGGGGTGGTGTTATCATATGGGGAAGGCCTGGTGGTGCCAGCCAGTAAGCCAAGTGAGGGATATCCCAAGAGTACCAATTCATATTGGGTTGTTTGAAAGAAGGAAGGCCAACATCTTGTTCTCCTAGCTGAAAGATCATTACATTTCACAATCACAAGGACTGGTGTGTCTATATGACTAGTGAGAGGCTTTCAGCGTTTTTTTCCAGCTGTGACCATAGTAAGAAATAGATTTTAAAATAAAAACTCCAAGACACACACCAATGTATGCAAGTGGGTGTGTATAGTTAAATCAAAATTTACCCCAAGTTGGTCTAGTATTCTATGCCATTCCATTCCACTCCATTCCATAATAGAGAGTTCTGGTCAACACCCAATAAGTTGATTTCATGACCCACTGTTTGAAAAATACCATAGTAAACTGAGTACAGTGAAATAGTTCATGGGAAATAGTGACTTTAGTCTACTAAGATTTGTGGGAAGAAACCTGTGTAAATAAAAATTGATGCTCACTTCTTCCCTAATGAATTCAGAAGTCAGGAAGCTCGTTGGTATTTCCCATGCCGTTAGTTATGGATACAATAGAGGGTGACAGTGGAAACAACCAGGATTTCTTCCATGTTATGTGTGAAATGCATATGTTTCCTTTTGGTCATGTGGACAGTGGGGAGATAACCAGCATATAACTATCTGTCAGGGAAAGGGGGCTATAGCACAAAGGAGTAGAAGGATAGAATTTAAAGATTAAGAGGTGAACAGAGTTATGAGATTATCCTGGAGGTGTATAAGTGTATTACCCATACCTACAGTGCAATATTTGGATGGGGTGCGGGTGGAGGGTGTGGTGAACTGCAAAGAACCCCCAACTGTATTCTACAAAAGAGCTACCTTTGGTCAGGAGCCAGGGTTAGACAAAAGAAAACTACAGTGCTGATAGATTTTTCCTGCCCTACTCTCTTCCTACAAGGGTGCTATGGGATAACAGGAGGGAAAGGAAGTAGAAAATGAGTAAAAGCCAATATTTCTACCTTTCTCCACTTTAGGCTATTGGACAAAGTTTTGTGCCTGAGCTTAGGATAAAAGAGGCTTTGAACTAGATGATATTCAAGTGTTGATGTTGTACTTAGCTGTATGTTTTAGTATTCAAATGTAGCTCTTAGTTACCCAATTAAGTTACCCAATTAAGTAATATTTCAGGTAACTAGAAAGCAAAGAGACCATCCTAAAATACCTAGAGGCAAGAAGGAGGATATAAAATGAAGTCAGCGGAGAAAAATAAAGCTTTTACTACTTAAACTATCATTGAATCCAGACATTCATTAAATTTAATACACAATGTACTAGCTGTAATCTCCATAATGCCATGTTTTTCCAACTTTGTATGCCTAGAGTTTGGCAAAATGCCTAGCACAAATTAAGGAATCAAAAGATATTTAATATGTGCTAAATAAATTAATGCATTTTAAATTAATGTTATGCTACAAAAAATCACTATCAATCTTAGTAATACAGTTGACCCAATATAGTACAATTTCTAAAAGTATAGTTTCTAAAAATACATTTTTAAATTTAGGGCAGCTGGGCTGATGGTCATGCTAGTGATTTGAAGAAGAAAAATTGGATCTATGAATTATGAAGGTAAAATTTATTCATTTGCCTAGTAGTTAGGCTTTGGAATCATATGACCTTGTAATTACAATTTAGCCATTTTTCGGTTTTGTGACCTAGGACAAATTGTCTTCCTGAGCCCCAGTTTCTGTAATTGTCAGATGGAAATAAATATTATGTCTTAGGTGTGTCATGAGAATAAACACAAAAAAGTAATGAAACGTATTTAACCTACCAATATACATAGGGCAAATGCTCAATAATAATATTCTCAGTAATGTTTAAAATCTGTCCTTTCACTGATATTTTTAAGTTAACATTCTTATATCCATATGTTTGTAGTGCTAGTTTTCTCTCCAAATAATCAAATAAACAACAGGCAAACATAACTAATCCTTTCCCCTGTGTATCTTCCAGCAGTGTTTAGAGCTATTTGTATACTTCATCTCAAACTTTGGAAGAATTCAATATTTCTCTAACCCAACGTAACTTATCTTTAAAAGGAAATATTTTAAGAAGGACGTGGTTATTATTTTCTACAACCCTTTATCTCATGAAAGAAGTATATCAAATATCTCCCAATATAAAAATGCTATTAGGGAGTTTCTTGAAAATGTAATTTTTAATTTGTTTCATGAACACATTTTTAAAATAGATTAATGAGATGACAAATGTAGAAAAGCAACTGAATACTCTATAGACAGGCGTTTATATTTTAACTGACTTTATATTTTAACTTTCTAGTTTGATTTTTTCTTTAGAAAATAGAAAGGTTTAAAACCAGGCATGTAGCTGAACTTATACATTCTATTTACATCTATATTTTAATATATACATTTATTATAAAAAGTTGATGGCACTAATTATATATCCATGGCCAATTATCTTAATACACTTAGAGAATGCTAGTTATCACTAGTTATTTTTAAATTATCTCTTGCTCTTTTTATGTTTTTTTAAACCATTATATAGAAATTAATTCTCAATTTAACCATGGATACACATTTATTAATAATTTTTCTCTTTTACTAGTATAATCAGGCTATGTTTAATTGCAAAAACACATATTATTTGAACAGAAACAAGTTTGTCTCTAAATAAAAATTTGAATGAAATATGTATAAGTATCTGAAATTGTAGCTCATTTCTGTGCTCTGGCCAAAGCTAGTAGGATTGTGTCCTATGCATCCAGAAAAAAATAACTTGTGTCTGTAAACTGGATGCTGGATGAAAAAAAATGCTGAATGGGGCAAAACTATCTTTTATTTCTGATCTGAATTGAAATTATAAACTCTAAGGAGTAGTGGAAATAAACTCCTTCAAATTTTTCCTTACACGAATAAACTAGACTCTGAGTCTTTGCAATATAGTTTTGTTAGGAAGTCTTTAAATCAACAATTCAACTCTCCGGGACTTCCGAAATCTTATTTCTGATAGTTTATGCCCATGGTAACAGAGTAAAAAAGAAATATTGCTAAGAATTGAGTTCCCCCATCTCTTTTTATGAAGTCTCCAGTAGTCCTGCCTCATTTAATCAATATATGCTTGGCTTTAAATGGAACTGAATTGATCTCTAAGGCACATGCCACACAATTTGGGGAGGACTTTAAATCCCCTAAATGCAATCAGCTGCCACTTCCACAGTTGCCTGATAAGCACTACTGAATTCCAAATTAAGACTCTGAGTATCACAAATGAGAAATGAGGTAACATTCATAGAAAACCAATCTTAATAGAACTATATTTCATAAACTCTAGCTCAGTGTAAATGGAAATGCTGAAAATAGGACAAAGAAAGGTGATCAAAATATTCTATATGATTGCTTAACATTTTAATTGAATGTCTTAGAAAGTGTAACTAAAATATCTCAGAAGATAAATGAAGCACATAAATGCTTGAAAGTAATTTATGATACTCCCTTTTATACTCTTTTCTAAAATGACTACCAAATAGAGCACCAATAAACACATATTTATATCCAATCTCTTTTTCCATTACTAGCTTGATTATCTTCCCTGGCCAACTCCCTGTTTTTGCTATTTCTTTCCAGTCTTTTTGGCATGAAGATTTTGTTGAGAAAAGACTTTGCTGATGGCAACTCAATCAATCCATATTCTACTCCACAACAGCATTCATTTTAAGTTCAGGAGGAATGTGAGATCATATTCCCAGCATTTTCACCAAACAGTCACAGTCATGGAAGATTTTTCCATTTTAGCGTCAATCAAGGGAATTGGTTCTTGAAAATAATTTATTTCATAAATAACATAATGATAGTAACTGAAATCTAATTAAAGGGCAAATCCTACACCATAAATCTAGTATTTCCTTTATCTTGATAGCAATAGATCATGTTGTTTTGCCTTTATTTAATTACAGATTGCTTATAATATTTTTCAAATGTTCAAATATTTCATTCCTGTGAATATAAACCCACTGTAAATCTTGAAGATGCTATTTTTAGTTAAAATGTGGCACAACTGAATAGAGGGTGGGTCTTAATCTGGATAACTGAAGGCATTATAAAAAAACAGAAGCTGGAAGCGAGCACAAAAACTGAAAGAGCAGAAAAGAGCAGGTATTGCCACATGACAGGAAACATAAAATCCCAAGGGTTGCCAGTAGCCAGCACCAGAATGCACAGAAACAGGGAGAAAGTGAGTTTTGTTGAGATCTTGATTTTGGACCTTTTTCTAGTCTCAAAACCACTGAACCAATAAATTCCTTTTGTTTAAGACAACCCATTGCATGTCGTTTGTTAAAGCAGCTCAGGTAAACTAAGACAACCAATAATTGCACTTTTGATGGAAAAGATTTTTGGCGGTCTTCCTTTCCACAACCTATTATTTTCTTTCCACCCTTTTGGTTTGTATATTACTTTACTGTACAGATTTAAAGACTTCCTCTATAAACGTTTTACAGAGATGCTTTTACAGATGGTGGAATGCCCAAAGATGATTTCAACTGCTTAGATTTATGTATACATCCACTCCCTTATTAGCTAGAACTATTAATTTTTTTATCTCAATTGCTTCATTTGGTTTTAATGTCCACATCTGTTTCTTTAAAAATATAATACTTTCAAAAGTTCTTTCCAAGACATAATTTTTGGAGAAGAGTTGGGAAGTCATCCCTTCCACCAGGACAGGCATTTGCTTGCGATATTATATGAAGATTTTCTAGAACTGAGTGCACAAGACTACTACATTCAAACATGGATTATATTGATTTTGAAGCAATTTCTCCTAAACAATTTAGGAGTGCTTTTAATCCAGTATTTTTAAACACTCACAATCAAATGAGTGAAATATAAAGATAATTGATTTTGAAAAATTGATTACAATTATTCTGCTTAGGAACTTGTGGAAAAATTGTCTTGAAATTTAAAACTTTAAGCAGGAAATGTTATAATACTGATCAATGCTTGTTAATTTTGTTTTTGTAGAACACAGTAAGACTTCGTGATGATCGCTTTAATAAGTAAAGACAGTATATATTTTTTCTATTATACTTTTTAGTTTTAATTTGTTGATTCTTTTTCAGAATAACTATTATTTTCACATTATAGCTTGGCATTGTTTCCTGCATCTCCATTACACACGTTTACATTTTTCATCTCTTTATTCATTGTGCTTGCATTTTTTATTTGTTTCTTTGGTTTACATATTAGTAATATGATGTTTTGGTATAGCAATTTTTGTGGACATTTGGGCATTTTGGCAGGAGCCTCTGAAAATTCAAAATCTGTGCAGTTTATACAATTAACAAGGACCACTCAGTAACAGATACCATAAAAATTGTGTGGTAGAGAGGTCACATTTCATTTGTTTCCATGTGAATATCCCATTATTGCAGCACCATTTGCTGAATTTTTTTTCTTGAGAGAGGAAGAGCTACGTGGTTTGGGAATCAAACATGGGTCTCCCAAATGGCAGGTGAAAATTCTACGACTAAACTACCAGCGCACCCCCCCCCCAAATTTTATTTTAATTAAGAAAAATTGAGCCATAATCTTCATTATAAATAAAGGTTAAACAATTTCATGTTTTCTCCTATGCAAATTTTTAGTGTCATTTGCTTACATAATTAACTCGATCAAACAACATACTTCCTAAGACGTTTATCTTAAATGTATAAAACATAAACAAATGATTTTTCCTCATCCATGCCCATTACTCATCTACATTTTAAAAGTTGCATTGATAATACCAGAAAACCTAATATTAACATATTAAATAAAATGTTAAGTTAAATAAATTAAAATTTAAAATAGCAGTTATACCAGAAAGAGAAAAGGACTTAAATAGTAGATGAAATATTGTCAGGCAAACATGATTTTTATAGTAATATCAGCAGCAATAAAATCATCAAGGGAAAAAATCAAAATGACTCAATTCAGATACAGATATCTGTAATGTTTACCCCACATGGCAGGTGAACACTGAATCACCTGTGCACCCCTCCTATTTGCTTCTTTTTAAAAAAATATGTATCTTTTTGGGGGGGGTACATTGTCCAGAAATCGAACCTGGGTCTCCTGCATGGAAGGCGGGCAATCTAACTACTGAACTACCATACACCCTTAAAAAATATTTTTATTGATAAATATCTACATATCTACACATATTTAGTCCAACATTATTGTACAATCACTGGCTCACAATATCATCACATCGTTGTGCATTCTTCAACATGATCATTTTTAGAACATTTGCATCCCTCCAAAAAAAGAAATAAAAAGAAAAAAGAAGAACTCATACCTCCCATATCCCTTATCCCTCCCTATCATTGACCCAGAGAATTTCAATCTACCCAATTTTTACCCTTTATCTCTCCCTATTATTTATTTATTTTTAATCCTAATTTTTTTTCTTACTCATCTCTCCACACCCTGGATGAAAGGAGGATCAGACACAAGGTTTTCACAATCATGCAGTCACATTGTAAAAGCTATACAATTTTACAGTCTTCTTCAACAATCAAGGTTACTGGAACATAGTTAACAGTTTCAGGTACTTTCCTTTAGCCATTCCAATATATTATAAACTGTAAAGGGAGAGCTATGTAATGTGTAAGAATAACCTCCAAATAGCCTCTTGACTCTGAAATCTCTCAGCCACTGAGACTTTAACTTGTCTTATTTCTGTCTTCCCCTTTTGGTCCAGAAGGCTTTCTCATTCCAATGGTGCCAGGTCCTGGCTCATCCCTAGGAGTTCTGTCCCACATTGTCAGGGAGATTTACGCCCCTGGGAGTCATGTCCCCTGGAGGAGGGGCGGGCAGTGAGTTAACCTGCCAAGTTGGCTTAGAGAGAGAGAGGCCACATCTGAGCAACAAAAGAGGCTCTCTGAGGGTGACACTTAGGCATAATTATAAGTAGGCTTAGCCTCTCCTTTGCAGGAATAAATTTCAGAGAGTCGAGGCCCAAGATTGAAGGCTCAGCTGATTGAATTGGTTGTCCCCACTGCTTGCGAGAATATCAGGATTTCCCCCTTTCTCCCTAGTCTCCCAAGGGGAATTTGCAAATACATTTTATTCACGTCATTCATTTTATTTATGCCATTTTCTATATTTTCTCTTTTAATGTAATTAATTTATTTTAAGATAAAGTCTTATTTTCTGTAGATCTAAAGGCCTTTCTTCTTTTTCATTTTTTGCCATGCAATTTTTCATGTCTTAATTTTTTTGCTTTTTTACTTTGCTAATTGGTTATTTTGATTGATTCATCTTGTTGTTGCTTGTAAATGGCAAGTAGCTGCTTCTAAAACCAATACTAAAATCCTGAAGTCCAGGTTAGCTGACTGGGCTAGCCCTCATTCTAACAAATCTAGTGGCTTATATTCAGGGCCAGGAAACAGCTAAGCTTTAGATACAGGCCAGCTTCCTTACTTGCTGTGAGTTGAAAGCAGAAAACCCTGTCTAGATTGCGGCCAAAGGTCTAGGTAAATTGTGAGTAGAGAAATGGATATAAACAAAACTAATTGCCCAGAGGATTTGGGAGTAGATTATTGTCCAGATGAGGATCATCTAGATTTACCTCTTGCATGACGTTCAAGCATGGCATTCAAAAAGAGAAACTGACCACAACTTCATACAGAAGAGAAAGAGATATATAGAAAGTAACATGCATTCTGCCTTCCTGACATATTTGCATCTAAGGAGAACCACTGAGTCAGTAGTATAAAAAAATAAAAAAGTCTGAGTGGAGCAGCAAGCTATGAAAATATCTCTGTAGACTACTGAATGGAAGGAGTTATAACTAGGTATATGTATCCATATATGGGTGGACACAAATATACATGCACACATATGTCTATGTGAAGCTGGCAACAATCTTGTTTTTGCTGCTCTTTGTGTTATGAACATATTCAATACAGGGTAAGAAGATTGTGCATTCCAGCAATCATCAGCATCAAATTCATTCAGGGTAATGACTTTATACCAGTTGTCCTTAATTAGTTAATGATAATGTTTTTAAAAGGAGCCTTTTTGGCATTCAAAAAGCTCAGATGTCTCTCTCCCTGCTGCCCTTTAAAAATAGTGTTGGGAAAGGGAATATGACCGTCTTCCTTCCTTATAGTGCCAAGCACCCTTCTTTTCATTTTTAACATGGCTCTCCTCGGTAATAGCTTCTTTACAATTCTTTACACACTAGAGAAGTGGAAGTAGATCTGCTGAAAACTTTGTGGTAGTCATTATACAGATGTAAAGGAAGGAAGAAAAATTTCTTTAAGAAGAGGAATGATGAGCACCTTAGAATGCAAACACTGAAATCTTGATTGGCTTTGAAATCCTATATACTTCTATAGTTTCTCTGAAAAATTGCAATGCAATATTTATTCCAGATGTGCTTACCTGGAATCCCCAAGTGATAGCCTGTAGTGAAGTTTGCTTTAAAACCCCCTTTTGCCACCTGGGTATTAGTGATGAAAAGCACTGTCATTCTGTTGGTGGTAGAGAACACATCCTTTACAGGACCAGCCCCTGTATACACAGCTGATCCAAAGGAAAACACGATAAGCAATGAAACGATCCTTTGTATCAAAAGGAAATATAACTCTTATCTTGTTTCAAACTTTTCAGTGTAGGACTTCATGCAACATGGCTCAGGAAGCAGCCACATTTAAATAAATGTACATGCTCTTTTACATTTTGGACACTACTTCTATGAAGTTAACTTCACTATTGATATTTTCAATACTACTTGGGTTCTTGCAGCTCTATACTCTAATTATGAATTATTTATAAATATTCTTGGCATAATACCAGTACTATTCAGAGCTTATGTTATCTCAGAGAAATGAATATTTGCCTGATCTAAAGACCATTATAAAATAATGGGGATTATAGTCACTCATAAAATTTTTGTTCAAATTTTTTACTATTTTTGTGAGGTAAATAAAATCAACCTAATCTGAAGGATGGATTAATTAGAGACAGAATAATACAAAGCCAAGTGATGGTTTTCAATTTTTTTCCCCATTAATCCATTGGCCTTGAGAGTTTTATAAACAATGAATCACACTTTATTAAACAATAAATGTTTAAGTTAATCAAAAAATACATTCATTCAAAAAAGTTTTTGTGTTAAAGTTCTTGAAAGCAATACTGCTTTAAAAGAACTTCCAAACCACAAATTTTGAAAACTATAGATGAAGAAATCCTTCCAAAACTTTTGTTTACTTTTGAATGATTTATGGAAATATTAAGAGGTGGAATAATGTAAAGTGTGCTTTCTTAGATCACGAGAATCTGAAATTATTATTCCAAGGACAATACAATTTGAAAATGAGAAGACAACTCAAAATATGTTTATAAATATATATATATATATAAACTAAGATTTGAAGTTCTCCAGATCTTTCTTATCCCTAGTCCATAGAAATTTCTATTATTTATTTGTTCTATATGTAGCTGTCAAAATACTCTTGCAGGAATTTGCATTCTGTAATTTTTTTTTATTTTTGTTAAAGATTTCCTACAAAAGGGATGATAGATTGCATACGGCTGGCAAATCTTCTCCATAATCCTGTTGCCCCTTTATGGGCTAGAGCAAGTTCTCTCTGGAGTTAACTGGTTGCAGCATTAATATAACTGTATTTTCTTAGTTAACAGCTATGATTTTGTAAGAAATGTTGATATTAGTCCAAACACAGTTAGATAAAACACTCTTGGTTTTGGAGCACATTGTTTCATGCATTCCAGTTAACTCTTCAAGCATCTTCATAATTTGATGTGTGACTTACAAAAATATGCTGCTTTCTTAAAAATGTGTTAGTAGTTAAATAACATATGGCTTTTATATATTTTATATATATATATCAATTCCCATTGATTACTATACATGTGATAGTTTATAAACATTTTTAACATGTATTTCCAGATCTAGGAACAAAAATTCTCATCTCTAACAGAGTATATTTTTTCCCCAATGTTCATTAAAAAAAATTATCAGTAGATGATAGGGAAAAATCAACTTTGGTAAATTTTAAAATCATTCTTAGAAATCTATATATGAGCAGCTAGTACTAGAGATACATCTAATCAAAGTAATAATTAAATGCAAAATAAAAATCATTCTAAAAATCAAACCAATAATTTGTTTTGCGACTTTAAAATGAAGTAAAAATAGATTCAGTAGGTTTCTGTGGGCATCACATGTAATCTATGGGAACTGCATAACGATGTCCTAAACTCTTAATCTCCAAGGCATAATGCTTATTGTAGTAAATTAATACAAGCTGGTAGAAACTGATGACTGAAAAATATTAATCCTGGTTTGCCAAGATGCTCAAGAATAATCTTATTTGAAGTCAACAATGCAAACATGGACCCATATTAAAAGTGGCACACAAAACTCAGTATCTTTCTCTCCTGTTGTATTTTCATTTTACTAGTTTTAAAAGAGTAATTACCTTCATTTAGAAATGGTCTCTCCGTCAGTTCAATGTCTTGAGTTACAAAAGCTTTCATTCAGCACAGTACTCTAATTGCAGAACTTACCTAGGAGCAAGGAATTATCTCCTTCACCATCTCTGATTTCAACTACATCTGCAATATTTTCTAAGTCAAATTCTTGAAAATGAAGTTGTATATTCTTTCCATTTTGGGCATTCAAATTCCAAATACCTTAAAAAGTAATACATAAGGCAGTTTAGAAAACACTTCTATTGATTTCTCCTAAGAGTTTCATTCTTTTGAGAATTTTGGGTTATGTTCAAGATTTTTTTCCATTTCATGAAACCCACATTCTGAGCTGTTTTTTTTTTTTGTGTGTGTGTGTGTGTGTGTGTGTGTGTGTGAAGACATATATTGATTTAATAAAGAATATGATTAGCGAATTTCAATTAAATTTGAAATAATTTACTGCAATTCAATTTGTTTTATTTTACTTAAAAGGAAATACTTTAATGTAAACTTGAATATAGCCTTTTACAACATAAAATTTATGAATATAAAAAGATATTAATATTCAAATTCCATTATTTTATCTTCAATGGTCAAACAGAAGAAAATTAAGTGATTAAAATGCAGTTTGTAGGACAATTAAATTTAATACTACATTAAATAATCTTTTCATTTATTTATACATGGCTTTGTATGTTGGTATCTTATTTTGAAAAGCAAAACAAAATTATTAGACTTAGTCTCAATTTAGTGATCTATGTTCTTTTATTGATCCTTTAAATGTTTTGGCCTTTAGGTTCTGTACTCAGCCCCATTTTCACTCACATATGAGTGTTCTCATCCATTCTTATGGAATATATTTCCATTTGTATAATAGTGACTTCTTTATTTTCTGCAGTTTTTGATAAATATATAGATAAATGGTAGACACATTTATCCAATTACTTACTTATACCTCCACCAGGGTGTAGCCATCTCAAACTCAACATGCTCTAAAGGGAACACAGGGTCATCTCTTTCCCAAACTCATTCTTTTTCTTATCCTTCCTAATCAGTGAATGACAGCAAAAATCATCCACTCAGTAATTTGCAGCAGAAAACACTGCTATTTTCCTTGATCTTCTTTCTCCTACCACATCTAATCACAACCAAGGCCTGGCATTACTACCTCCCATGTCCTTGAATATGTTTACTTCTCAATCCCCATTGCAACTATGGGAGTTCAAGCCACTGTCATTTCTCATTTCCCAATTGGTGTTGTGAATGGCTCTCTCACTTACCATCTATCCCTGATACTACAGCTAGAAATATTATCTAAAATGCAAGCCTAATTTTATCACTATTTTCCTGTAAACCATTCAAAGTCTCTCCAGTGTTCTCAGAATAAAGTCCAAACTACTCAACATCATTTAAAACTCCTTCACAGCTTCAATTTCACCTCTCAACATTCCTTAACATTGTCCCTAGAGGTTCAAGAAAATGTCATAGTCTTCTACCTCTGTATCTCACTATGCCAAGTATCTCTCTATGGCCCTTCACAGTGTCCTGCTGTGAATCATCTTTGTTATAACAATACTTTGGATATCTTGTAGTACTTGGCAACTTATCTGAATTTCCCTCTAGATTGAGCTATGTTTTTTTTTCACCTCTATGCTTACCTCAGTATCAAATAGCTAAAAGGTACTCAACAAATATTTGTTGAACAATTGATACAATTAATGTTTCTCCAAATTATTATTTTAATGTTATACTGCCTTTTGGATTTTCTAGATCATTACTTTGTACAAATGAACTACTTAAAAGTTGTGTTTAATGTTCAGTAGGTAATCTCTGTTTTCTCATATAAGACAAGTAATTTAAGAGTTGTTTATTTTCTTGCTCAGATATGTCCCTATAATACTGACCCTATTTCCCTGTGAAATTGATACTTATCTCTGGGTCATCTGAATGCAGAAAAATTGGCATTTTCTAATAACACATTTTTTTTTCACTACCATTGAGGCATTTCTTTCACTGGCAAAATTCTCCATTTAGTTGAGTGACCTAGCCAGGGTAAGAATGTGTTTTCCTGAACTGGACTGAACTGGAATCTTTGTAGGAAGTCCTAGGCAATCTACATCTTTAACACAATCTTAATGCAGCTTTAATGAGCTTCTCTAGTTAAGAATGTTCCTAGTGATAGCTCTTACGCAGGTTTAGCCAATCATTCTTCTCTCTAGACTTTGATTGTGAGTGATTTCATATTTCATTCTGTACTGGAAATTTTATTTCATTACTCTGTTTGTGTTGTTGACTCTAACCTATATCTACAAAAGGTGTGGATTTCACATTTGGTTCTTTACTTTTTGTTCTCTCCGCTTACTTTATTTATGGAATTACTAACTCCTATATATTCTGTAGATATTGTAGGATTAAAAAGGAGAGTAGTATCTGGACTAACATTGTACCTTACTGATTTTATTCAAATGTTTAATTTGTGAATGATAATAGTAGCAACTGCCTCAAATAATTATTGTGAGAACTGATTGAAGCAATGTATATTAATCACTAGCATGTGCATAGCATGAAATAAATGATAACTATGTTATTATTGTTTTTGTTTTCATTATTAACATTCAACAGTCCCATAGACTTGTTAGGTGTACTCATGTTTGACAAAGTTATAATGTATTTTGGTGTGGCAAAGTGGGAGAACTAGTGGTGATATATACTTTGCTTCTGATGACCTAGAATGACTGACAGTATTGACTCACAGAAAGCCTGGTTAGGGTATTTGTTCGGAAAGTTCATAGAACTAAAGGTTGTATTTGGCTCCCACAGATCAAAAGGTCCTCCACAGTCCGCTGAAAAGGAAAGCAGTAAAAAATCATTAGCAACCCAATATTTATTCCAGAAAGCAATACTATATGCCAGTAAATTTCAAATTGCTTTTCTTGGGATACCAGTCATGACAGATAAGTTTTGCAGTTTATGTAAGAGAAAACTATTCAGCTCATGTAAGGAAAAAAAAACTAAACAGGTTTCTGTGCTGAATAACCTCTCAAAAACTCAATATTCTTATGTTTGTGCAACATTTCCTAAAATTATTTGAACAAGGAATTTTTTTGCCCAAATATCTTTTAAAAACAGGCTTCATGATTAAGGTATAGGGCTCCCTACTATAGAACAAATAATGAATACTTAGAACAAATCCTGTATCCAACTTCCTTTTATGAGAAAGGCTAGTAAATCTAGCAATCACTAATTCTGTCATTACTTCCCCAACCCCACTCTTTTTTTTTTTTTGAGAGGGGAAGCATTATATTCCTGTGTATTGGTGCACTTTACTGGAAAGGGAGAAACATGAAAACTTCTCTTGCTTAATAATAGGCCTGGACTGATCTAGTTTCCAGTCCAGGAGTCACACTGAGACTGGGCTCAATAGAAATGTATTAGAAAAATGAAGAACAGATCTTCCATCTCCAAGCATGACGCAGTAGGCAGGTAGATTAATTTTATGAAACTCTTAACACATTTTATGCTTATCTTCCTGTTTCTCAGAAGGAAATTTTAAAAATTCACCAACTACTCCAAGTATCCCAATTCTATCTTACTCTAAATACCACGACTACACTTAAGAATAAGATCTGAAGTAAAGGTAATATAACTTGAAGAATATTAAAAAATTGGATAAAATATTTTTCCTCTTATTAAAAGCAGATAATACTAGAATTATTTTCCCTCAAACAGCTTGGAATCAGATTATGAGAAGGAAACTGTCTCTCCACTCTAAATTCTCTTTTAAGTGTCATCTGCCTTATTTATGTATATTCTCTGACATTCATGTGCATCTTCCAAATTTGGGTGTAACAAGAATCCTACATTTCAAGTTTATGATGTCCACAATGGGTCAGAGAGAGGCAGCCACTGGATATGCCACTGTCAGTTTACACTGTTCTGCAAGGAAATAGGGCATGGACTGCTTCATATAACCTCCTGGGCCACGATTGTCTGCACCTCTTTGAGCTCTTACAGCTTAGCAAGAATAATGACATCTCTTGAAAAACCTCAGGGTTTGCAAAGCATTCTCATGCACCTTGTCTCAACAGGGAAGAGAATATAGTGTAGTAAAAGAAAGATGTGCTGAAATCTAGTGGATTAAAATTGTGGGTCTGAGCTAGTTAATATTTCTGAAACTTGGTTTTCTCACGTTAAAAAATAGTATTCATTTTAAAACATTTTTGTGGATTAGGTAAACATTATCGTTATTTCAGTTTTACATGGACAATCTGAGAACTGGAGATATCCATTTACTTGCTAAGACTATACATTCACTTAGTGTCAGAGTCAAGACTTCAGCCCAGTTAACCCCAAGCCCATCCCACCGTATGTTCTTTTCTCCCAGTAAGTTGATTATATTCTGAATCATTTCTGTCATCAGTCCCAAGCCATAGGCAGGCTTTAGACTGAGTCCTGATAAGTGGAATGTGATGGTTGTATGACAAAGAGGAAAGCAGAAAGGAACAGGGACTAAAGCATTGACAAACAAGGTCAATGATGGATCAATCCAGAAGGAGGAAAGCAGTACACACAGGGTGTTGAGAAAGGTATTTGCAACCAACAAAGAGAGATAAAGGGGAATAGGACAGGTTTTCTACTGAAAATAGGTGAGGGAAGGACTGAAAAATTGTATTCTCCCATGGAAGCTGTTCATCTGAGGCTACAGCTCTCCTTGATTGTATGATTGAAGGTTTTGCAAAAATTTCTGAAAAGAAGTTACACAAACTCCATACTGCCACATACATACAACTCTTTTGATTTTAGTAATTCCCAACTGCACTGAAATGCTTTTTAATTCCTCAATGGGGGGGGGGGGACAAATAATAATTTCAGAGACATAATAACTCTTCAGATTGAAGATTGAGGAAGGTTAACTCTTCTGCTTTACAAATTTAGTGATAACCAGTGTGACCAGTGGTAGATTCACCACTCCTCCCCCAACATTACGCTCATTTTCTCTTCAGGGAATAGGAAAATTTCAAAATCTCAGATTATTATATGGTAAATAGCCTGTATTTGGAGAATGCATTGACTTTTCACATTACAGAATACTTCACATTATGTTACATACAAAGAGACGTGGGTAGGACTTTAATAGACACACAACCAAAACTAAAATGTTGTCAAGTGTAATTGTTAAGCTTGTCAAGGCAGGCAGTTTACTTGGCACTTCTCCATTAACTAGAAGTTTTGGAAAATTAATCTCTTTAAAATACTTAAGAAGTACTTTTTAAAAAGCATTTCAAATATAATTTCACATCAAATAACTGACCAGTAAAAAAGCTTTGATTCTTGGCCTGATTAGATGTGTCAGTTACTCTCTGTATATAAATGACTGGAGAGAATTGGCAAAAGCACTTTAAGCCATTCTAAATATGATGGAACAATTTATTTTAATAGTGATGATGCTAAAGTGGAGACATAGCATGAGCTTCGTAATAGAGAAATGAAAGTCTCATGAAATGCAATTCTGGATAACGCAGTCATGCTTTGTCATTAGATCAACCAACATTGGCTGGAGAGGAAGAATGAAATAGCCTGTCTAATACAGGGATTTCTATTCATTTATAGATGTTAGCCTCTTTCATATCTTTTCTTTTTCTGGAGATTGTTCTCTGAAAGACTTACATCCTTATTAATTTCTTACTATGCCAATAGGAATTTCACTATAGATGGTATATAATAACATGAAGTATTTTGCTAAATGGTTGTCATGAATAGTTATTTTACTTGATGCATGCCATTTTTAATGCATGCATAAGCATATGACATGACATACATGTCAATTTGGAGATATTTACTGTGAGATGGAAAAGAGGAAAGTCCACCTTTCACTCATAAAAAAACATTCAATTTAAAGATACTTATGGTAAAGCAAGTAATAGCGGCCATTGTGAGTTGAAGTTAAAGAATATGGTAAAAATGTTTTTTTTATTATGACTCATGCTAGTGAAATGATAGCTTTAGTTTGAGAAATAATGTCTCATATTCATGTTTGAATCTGTTAAATGTGGCTAACTGTCAAACTCAGCAATTGTTTTTGATTTTCAGTAGTAGATCAACAAATCCTTCAGTATTTATATAACATTTTGGATTTTTAGGTTATAATATAAAATGAAATCTCCCTTTACAGATTTTATGTTCAGTTTATTAAAATTTATATTTCCATTATTATGATAGAGTGACCAGGCAGGACATAAATATTTTTATTTAAGTTTATGAAAAGGAAGCTCAAAGTTACCATTCTCTGTGTTCTAAATTTTATTTGTCAGTAATAGAACCTAGCCAATGATCACTTTAATGAAGAGGCTACTATAAGTTTTAAAGGTAATAAGAATAATGGAAAATAGAACAGAGAAAAGCACATCGATACAGGAGTAAATGTGTGCTATTAACATCAAATTTGTTAGGAATTTGACTATCAAGTCATTCTAATGACATAGAAGGCAAGCAGTTCTGATGGAGTATTGTCATCAATTACAAGAGAGGCAGGTAGGATATTAATTCATTCATATATGAAGAACAGGATTAGATTATTTAGACTTACATGTAATGCCATGTCTATAATAACATTCCAAATGAATTTTTATTCTGGGTTTGCAAATGGAAAATGGCATATTTAATGATAACAGAGAAACACAATTGTGTGGAAAACAAGAGCGAGTATTAAAACATCTGTAACTATCATTTGGCCTTTTTCCTTCAATAACTTTAATAGCTCCAGAAATAAGTCTGAGGACCATGAGGTAGATTTATTTTTTGCATACACCTTTTCTATTTAGTAACTATCTCATCATGAATCATTCAAATTGTGTTTTAAATTGGCATACTATTTGCGTAATGGAAAATACATGGTCTTAAAGTGTTCTCAATACAATCCCCACCTTTAAATTAATCCACGCCAACGTCAAAGGGCAACAAGCATTGAGCTAATGCAGCACCAAGTGAATGAAGACACAAAATAGAAGAATTTCCACAACTGTAAAAACTGAACATACATTTCCCAAGACTCAAAGCAATGTGGTTCCCTGGGAATGAGGGAGGAATCTGAATCTTACTATTCAGTTACTTGTCTGAGATTATTTTCTTATTTAAATGCTCTATAAAGAACCAAAGAAAGGCTATTAGCCAGACAGCCATGGTTTCCTTTTATCTTTGCTTAAACAAATCAGTGATCTGGAATCAGAAAAGCTCTGCTCAAATACGAATTTCACTGAACAAATTGCAAATGGCATAGAATGAAATTGCTCAGAACGCTTTTGACGGTAATTAACATTTTCGGCCGTTCTAAATATTGCTCTGAAGTGAACCATTAGAAAACTGGAACAAAGACACTCTGGGAAAATTCTACAGTTTCTGTTGTTAAATCAGATGAGTTGTTCTACTATTATAATGGTTCTTTTGTTCAAATATGTAGGGTTACCAAACCTCCTTGATATTGAGATGCCATTTTTCTCTTTATCTGATTGGAATAGATACGAGGAATGAATGCGTCACATAGATAAAGTGTGAGTGGGGCAAACACATTTAAAACTTTATATGTACTATGTTATGTGTAAAAGTTACTTCAAATTTTCTATCTTAGCTAATGACGAGATTGTGCTATTTTTGGAATATTGGACCTATGAAACGATGTTTTTCTCCCTGACCATTTTCAATGGTCAAAAAGTATTATGGAAATAGAGCCATGTTTAAATGATTTCAATATCAAGCAAGCATATATTACTAATATTTGATATTTATAGGAATTATTTGTCAAGCCAGCAGTAATTTCAATGATTCTAAATATACTCTTTTGCATAAAAATGTTCTATTTAATGGCAGACGGGGGTGGCATACCTCACTGAATGAAGTTAGACAATTATTTTTAAACAATTTCTTGCAATGCCTCACATTATTGCATTTATGTTAGTAGCCTTTTCATTCCCCATTATCATTTCTAAGTCTTATTTTTGGTGCCAAGATTTTGCTTGAAAAAAATATTTGTGGCATCAAAATCAAAACACAGCCAGGTGTACACACAGACAGAGATGGAAAAAGAGAGAGAAAGCTTACTTTATATATTAAAATAGTTATTGAGCTTCAATTTATGTTCTAAGAATCAGTCAGAAACTAATGAAACAAAAGTGAATTAGAGCCAGAGTTTGGTGTCAAGAAATTCACTTTTTTGCTATAAATTTGTGACCAACATTATCACATGAGAATGGATGGTACTTTCTGTTTCTGCTTCAATTTTATGAGTGTGATTAGGTTTCTTTACCTTGTTATTTTCTTAAAGCTTTTTTCTAGTTCACACTCTCCTCTCTGAGTCCTCTATCATTTATCCTTTCCTGTTTTACTTTTAGAAGTTACATAATTCTATAATGCTTTAAATATTTATATATATACAGATGCATCAGTTGTTATCTTTACATATTACATTTCTTATGCAGTACTTTGCTGATAGCAGGTGTTGATAAAATTTGAATAAATGTTTAAAATACTGAGGAATTTATGTATAAGCCATAAAAGCATCTAAACACATTAATAGGTTGGTAAGTGCGATGTAAGTGTGCATTCACTATAGTTCTATGGGACCGGTATGGTAGTATAATTGCTACCCTCATGTTAATGGCAATTCCCTCATTAAATGTTCTCAAACATAAGTCATTTATCTTTACTCATTTTAAAGTGTCCTTTGAAAAAAAAAACTTAGGCTAAAAGCAGGAAAAAAATGTATAGTTTTGGAAGTAAAGCGAAATTTGTATAAGTTCACCAAATAGCTTTGCTGATGTGAATATGGGAAGTGTTTCAGCTGAGCTTGGAAGAAAATGGGACATATAAAAGTATTGTGTTTGTGGGTTCAGATCCATGACAGAACAAAAACATCCATATGGCTTGACACAAGCAAAGTCGTAGAGCTAGATGAGCGTACATCACTACCCTTCAAAGACCATAAGGACAGTTTTGTATCAAAACTACAATGCAGTGAAACATCCCAATCAAGGGACAATGGGTGCTTGATATTGTTTAACATTATATGTGGATTTTTTTCTCTTCTAAATCCCATGGTCTGAGAACAGTATGGAGAGTTTGTCTCCTTTGACATGAATAAGTGAGTGGTAATATTCCTTTCCCTCCGAAATGTCATGCTTACAACTTAAGAGCACAGGTAGACATAGGTTCCATTTTGTTCTTTGAATGAAAAGAACCCATAGGATACTAGAAATCCTGGTTTCGGTTCTGTTGCAACACATTACTGCCTTAGTGAACAGATGGTATTTTAAAGCCTTCCATAGGCACCATTTCAGGGAAAAAAAATAAGATCTAGGTCTACGTTTTCAAAAGACAGACTCAATTATTATCATTAAATTATTCTGAAAAGAAGCTTGGAGGGTTTTAAGCTTCATCAAATTCCTCTTGAGATCTTAAAATCATTCTTCATGAAAGCTATGAAAGCCTCAAGACTTTTTCCTAAATGTCTAGTCAATGCAGCATGGGCTTGTATTGCAATGAAAACAAAATTGAAAACAGCATCTTCGTTACTTTCAAAAAGAAAAGGACACTAAAATTATTATAAATATGTTGCAGAACAAAAGGTTAGGTAATTTTCCTTGTCAGTTTATGTATATTATTTTTTTCTAGCCTCCATTTTACTTATATTTAAAGTCTTTTGTTTTCAGTGAAAAAACATATTAGTCTGAGACAAGGAAAACAAAACCAAACCAAAGATATATCTGAAAATGTTAATGGTTTAATAAGGGAAAACACTCTCTGGCTACTTACTAGGAAGTTCTGGTGGAGGAGTTGGAACCAAAGTAGGTTCTGGATAAAGGCTCAGATTGCACATCCCATTTGTTAGGCTTATGTCATCCAATGCTATATCACTCAGCAACCGATTTGCAAAAGCATTAAAAATAACCTGTAAATCAAAGAGGTATATAAAATAATTCCAGCGAAAACTTCTCTAATTTGATTATTCTTCTGGAGAGTAAAAACTGGCTCTCTCCTAATGTAGGATGACCAGTTATTGGTTAGGGAAATATTGAGGATCATGTTTTTATAAGTTCCTCCTACTGAACACAGCTCCCTTCTTATGTGTCCAACTGGTGTATATTTTCACTAATGTGCTCCCTCTGAGTAGATATAATTGTCGGGTCCTTCTCTCTCACTGTTTGGTGTGATACTCCAAAATATACTCTATTTTATGCTGTTGTACTCAAATGCTACACTTTATTGTATTCGAAGTCATACTCTATTGTACTGTCATATACTCATTATTGGTCAGGGGAGAACAGCATTTTCCTAGATCCTTCCTGTCATGGTTAGGGACAGGTGTCAACTTGGCCAAGTTGTGGTACCTGTTCATCTGATTGGGCAAGCACTGGCCTGTCTATTGCAATGAGGACATTTCATAGGATTAGGTCATGATCACGTCAGCTACATCCACAGCTGATTCCATTTGTAATCAGCCAAAGGGGAGTGTCTTCTGCAATTAGTGATGCTAAATGCAATCATGGGAAGCCTTTTAAGGAAGACTCAGAGGAGACAGGTTCCATTTCTGCTTTGGCTGGTGAGCCTCTGTGGAGTTCATCCAGGCCATCCATTGGAGTCATTGGCTTCGCAGCCTGCCCTGTGGATTTTGGACTCTGCGTTCCTACGGTCACGTGAGACACTTTCATAAATTTTATATTTGCAAGTGTTCCCTGTTGATTCTGTTTCTCTAGAGAACCCTAACTAATACACTTCCCCACAGCAGTATTTGAAATCCAGGTAATTGCCTATCTTATTAGAGCATACAAAGCTGAAGATAAGATACATTAGTTAGATCATTTAAATGGGAGAAGGGGAGATGAGAAAGCTAAGAGTATAATACTTCTAGCCATACTTCACCTAGGGTGTTGGTATAGGAGACTGTGTGAAGATGCTTGTCCAGAAGACACAGACACAGAATTGAAGAAAGGTCTTAGTCAGATGGAGCATATTAGGGTTTCAAGGACAAAGAGTATTTTTAGCTGGACTTTCCTGTATCCTCTCCTTTGTAGGAAAAGAGAGACATAAACTGAATACCTGCCATCTACTAATAGCTCTACTAGGCACTTTATCTACTTTATCTCGTTTGATATTTACAGTATTATTGCACAGTAATCCATTCACATATTCTACCTGCTGCATGCCAGACACAATTCCAAATAGGCATTATTTTCTCACTTTCACATATCTGCAAATTGAATTTCAAAGAGGTTTTGGTGACTTGTCCAAGATTCCACAACAAAGTGGCAAAGTAAAGAGGCAAATACTTGTAGAACCCAATATTCTCACTCTGCCTGATCAGCTAACTCTGAAAATGTGGACTACATTCTGTTATTAAACAGAAATTGTTCATTGAATTGAGCCACATATGAGCACTGCAATACTTACATATCCATTCTTTTTTTTTTTTTTTTTTTTTTTTTAAAGGAAAGACAGAGAGAAGGAAGGAAGGAAGGAAGAAAGGGAAACATTTTTAAACATTTTCTTGTATTCTGTTTCTCCGTTTTTGTTACATGGGCTGGGGCCGGGAATCGAACCGAGGTCCTCCGGCATAGCAGGCAAGCACTTTGCCCGCTGAGCCACCGCGGCCCGCCCCTACATATCCATTCTTGCCATCTCTGTACTCTTGATATTCCATTTTCCCTTACTTCATCCCCATTAATAAACATGAAATAAAGGTAAAAAGAAAACTTTGTAGAAAAGAAGTCATGGGATCAGAAAGAAGAAAAAGTCAAAAGGAAGGGAAGGAAAGAGAGAAATATGAGAGGAATACAGCATTGTATATTGTAATAGTCATTGGCTATTGCCTGCTTTACACGAACTTATGGGGGAGAAACTGAAGCCTTCGCTGATGACAATATCTGTTGAAATATATGTCCTCTGAAAGTGAGACTCTCTTGTCCGAAATTAACCAATTAGAATATCATTAATTTGGTCAAACTATTATCTTCTACATAGCTTATACTTTAATTGCAAACATACTTAGGAGGGGAACACATTATGCTGTTATCTGAAAAATTAATTCACTTAATGTGAAATAAATGATCAGAGATTTCAGAACGACACAGCTCATAGAATTTGTTTCTAAAGGAAAGATGTGGATATTAAGTCAGAGAAGGGCTGGCTTAGGGGATACTGATGGGAGTGGATGTGCTAATAGGAAAGTGATTCTCTACAAAAGTGCAGGGCCGACCTTAGTGATGTGTGTGAAATGTTGGAGGCTCTAGGCAGGCAGGGCACATGGAAAGAAATGGAGATCATTGGTTCAAAGTTGCTGGAGAAAGCTGAAATATCCTATAAGGTATCTATGAACTTTTATGGCTCAGTATAGCAATACTTTTCAAGTAGTATATTTTTCCTTAATAAGTATTTTTTAATGTCAATGAATAAATGAAAATAAAGTACTCAGAGATTAGAAACAGAGATAGATTAGGAAAGTAGAGAAGGTGACTCGTTTTTCTGCAGAAAATAAGTCAGTATTACTTATTTATATAAAGAATGCAAATACATGATTGTAAAAACTGAAGTTTTGGGTTTTTTTTTTGCTAACCTTAAATTTGACTGTTTCATTTAATGTTACTTGTCCATAATTCCAATCTTTTCCATAATTTCCTTCCTTTTTGAAAATCGTCTTCTCCATGTTTTGGTCATTGCTGATATTAATGCTTAATTGATCGACATTTTGACCATACATACAATACCTAGTTCAGAAGCAAGCAAAAACAAAACAAAAATTTTTGGATTCCTACAACGTTCGAATAAGGCAGTTTAGTAAGAACAATAAAATAAAACGTCATTAATGAAAACCTGCTGTCTTTTGGACAGGTGGAGGAAATTGGCAGGAGAGGATGGATGGTACAAATTTACTTTATGAGATCAAGTATGCTAAAGTAAAAGCTTTAAGAATATGAAAAGGAAAAATTTCTGATGATATACTCTAACATCCAGAAAATGTTTGGCAGCTATGTTTTCGGAGCAAGCTTTCAAATGGTTTGCCAAATGCAAGATGGTTTTTGTCATTTTGTGGAATTTATGTGAAAAGTCCCATAAGCAATGAACAATCTGGAGGATACCCTCAAAGAGGGAGTTATTTGGGATTCTACTTCTCATTTAATTGCATGGTGTGAGGCACATTATATATCCACCACCTTTATGTTTCTAAACTTATAATTTTACTATATTTTTTATTACCTCACCAAACTTGTCAAAGGAAGGTATATGTGGTAAGAGGATCAAGTAAAGAAAGTGAGGGGTGAAGGGAAATAGTTTCTATGAATAAGTGTACAACTATTCTCACTTTTCTCTAGGCCTTCTCAGATCCTATTCTAACAAGTTAGATCAATGGCAGGATATGTTAAAACTTTTTTTTTAAATTTTATTTCACTTAAATTTTCATAGGTAGAGAGTTGGAAAGTGTACTTTTGCAAGTACACCAGAAAAGAAAATCTTGTTGTAAAGGTGCATTTTCTTGGAATTTCTCTAGTCCAAGTTTACTTTGATGACTAAGTCATTCAAGAAAAGTTAGAGGATCTATCATCCAATAATCTAATCAAATAATTGCTAGGGAATATCCATTATCTTAGCATTAGACATTCATTGCAACAGAAGAGTGCTCATAGCTTTCTGAAAATTTATCTACTCTCTCTTTTCCCCTTCAGTCTTCAGAAAAAGATGTAGGTGTATCTTGCTAAGTCTTCCACATCCTTTTTAATTAACTCCTGATTAGCCTGTTGGAAAAACAAGTAAAATAGCATAAAAGCCATCCTTTTTTGTTAAAGTAAATAGTTTATTCATAATAAATATGTCAAATAGGCTTAATTTTTTGTGAAATAGGCTTAATTTCATGTCTTATAATCTATTTCTTAGTAATCAATGACTCTGGGATTCTGAACAAACAAAACAAAATAATACCTAAGACCTACACATCAAATAACTTCGTCAACATATTTGCCTTGGAATCATCTTTTACCTTTTCTCTCTTTTTGTTTATTTGCTGTTGCTTTTGTCGTTTTAAATTGATTAATTTTCATGTTCCACAGCAAGCACTCAAACACTGTACCAATTTTCCCCCACTCTCACATCCCACCAAAGCATGCTTGTTCTCACACAAAGGATGTATAGACAAACCTGAATCTTACTATGGACAGTTGGAGATCCTTCTAAATTCACTGTCTTTGAAATACCCCTTTAACCCTGAGCATGAGAATTGCTGGAGAAGGGAAAGGGAGTCTACCAGAATTTTGCTGTTACAGCAGTAGGAAAAATTATGCATGCATTGAATCTTTGGAAAACATCTGAGCCTGGCAACTTTTAAAGGGCAATGTTTTCATTGCATAAGACAGTGTTTAGCATGTTTTTCTACAACATACCAGAAACTGAGGCATAGTGGTTCCCAAGTAGGGTCTAACGGAAGACTCAGAAGTCCCACTCTTTCTCTTCTCCATCTTGGTAAAATTGGGGTAGAAATGTAAAACCCTGCAAAAAAATAACAACAAAATGTATTTTCCTTAAATAGTAGCATTTTCGTCGTGAGACATGTCTTTCATTAAGCAGGAAAGAGAAGGCTTCAGGATGAAAATATGAGGAAAACATGTTTAGATGTAGTAGAAAGGATACTAGACTCAATCCGAGAAGGCAGCAGATCTGCCTTAACAAATTGTTTAGGAACTGTTTATCAGCACTGGGCTTCTCAATTTATAAAATGAGAACTTTGAACTAGGGCACCGCTATGAATATATTCAGTCTTTCTCATCATAGGTCTGCATAGCATGACTGTTTCATTATATTACCAAATATAAATACCTCTTTAATTTCAATTTAGTAGATGTTTTGATTGATTCACTTCTTTAGTATCAATCAGCATGTGAAGATATTTGGGTAAGCTAGTAGACTAACTTATGATATTTACAAGTATTTAAATCCAAATTTAAAAGCAAAGTTAAAGAGTTCCAAAGAACTTCAGTTCTATATTCCATTGACTATACTGCATTTCTTTAAATAAGAAGTTACCTGATTTTGTAATGGTTTCATCTTCCACATTTCTTAGAATGATAACTAATCATATCACAGAGGAACAGGAGGCCTGCTAATCCATATAAAAGCTTTCTATATAGCTCACGTTGCTGACTAAAGTACTTTCTGGTTAGGAATTCATTATTTCAACAATAATTTCAGTCATCTGAAGTGTGGGAAAGAGTTTGGGGGATGAGAACCATCTTGAATATTTTCTCAGGGAAATTACTATTTTTATCCTCAGCTTATAGCTCACATATTAAGGGAAGAGTTAAGAACCATGCAACAAAAATGATATAAAGTATATGGAATATTGGATAAAGTAATTGGATTGGAATATAAATTTTTAATGATATATTGCAATTCAATGTTTATTTGAAATCAAGCATCTTTTCTCTTGTGCTTTCCAATGTAAAGTTTTATAGGAAATATTGCATATAAAACTCAAACTCATTCATTTATAATAAAACACTGAGTTAAAAGAAGACCTGAAGTAAAGAAATACTAGCAGAACTGCCTATAGAGACATAAATGCACACTTGGACCAGTGAGTCAAATATTATTCGGAACAAATGAGTATCAAGGTAGAAATCATGGCCAATTGTCTTAATAAATGTAATACATGTAACTTCATTTAAATTGCTTTGAAAAATACAAAAATAATGTGTACTTGATGTTTTTATATTTTTAACACATTATATTTTATAAATGCTAAGATAGTTCATGAGTAACTAATTTAGCTATATGGTCAATGCTCACTTATCCGATTGAATGAAAATAGTAGTAGATACACAGAGGAAGTGCTACAGATTCTACTCCCTAAATGCCCACCTTTATATTTTGAGTTTTGAGTTGACCTTACGTATAGCTGCTTATGACATGGTTAGGGAGTAAATAAATACAAATTCTATTGAATGCTACACATAAGTACAGAAATGGCTAACCCATTTAGAAATATTTCTGATTAATTACAATTATATGATGTAAACACAAGTTGTAATTCTATTTATGTTTAACTATGTTCATAACTAATGAGTTATACTTTTAAATATTTTATATCTTAAATCAATAAGCAGAAACGTCTTTTGAATTTTCAGTCCTGAGCATGATATCATGAGTTTTGTGTCAATGTCCAGATAAAACATAACTCATTATACTTGATGCAGCCTATAATGGTTTATAAATTTTATATAGATAAATCTGAAAAAATAATAAAGTGTTGAAGGCTGAATTATATACCCCAATTGAAATGTGTTCTTAATCCTCCCTCCTGTGATTATGAGTCCATTATAATTATAACCCCTTGAAGATGTTATTTTAATCAAGGTGTGGCCCAACTGAATGAGGAGAGACCTTAATCTGGATTACTGGAGTCCTTTATAAGCAGAGGAAATTCGGTGAGAGAAAGCCAGGGGAAGAACTGGAAACTGAAAGTCAAAGGAATACAGAAGAGAAATAAGAGGACATGGCCATGTGATAGGAAGGCCAAGTAACCCAAGAATCTTCGGCCAGTCAGAATGCTACTGACCCTGTGAAGAAGTAAGCCTTCTAGCCTCCAAAATCATGAACCAATAAATTCCTGTTGTTAAGCCAAGCCATTGCGTGGTATTTGTTATAGCTGTCTGGAAAACTAAGATGGTAAGTATTATATAGAATTGTAATTATGGTATATAGTGAAGTAGTACATTACATTAAATTGTTGTTGTTGTGAGTCCTGTCAAATGCTTAAGTTTAAAATTAGAAGATAAAGGAAAGCCTTCATAAAATTATAAATACGAAAGTAGAAAAATATAGTTGTTCTAGTTTGCTAAGCTGCCGGAATGCAACACACCAGAGATGGATTGGCTTTCATTAATAAAAGGGGATCTATTTAGTTAATGTATAGTTCTTCAGAGGAAAGGCAGCTAACTTTCAACTGAGGTTCTCTCTTATGTGGGAAGGCACAGGGAAATCTCTGCTGGCCTTCTCTCCAGGCCTCTGTGTTTCAACAACTTTTTCTGGGGTGATTCCTTTCTGCATCTCCAGAGGCCTGCACTGAGCTGTGAATGCCAAGATGAGGTATGTTGAGTTGCTTGGGCTGTGCTACTTTGAGTTTCTCATTTAAGCACCAGCCAATTAAATTGAACATCATTCTTTGCAGGAGGCACGCCTCCTAGCCGACTGCGGATGTAATCAGGAACAGATGAGGTTCACATGCCATTGGCTCATATCCACAGCAATAGAGCTAGCCACCTTCACCTGGGCAAGTTGACACCTGAATCTAACTGCCACAGCAGTCAATCTAAAAATGCACTTAATCCAACCAAAACAATTGTTATTAAATTTCATCTACCACAGCCTCACTCCAGAGACCACCTGGCTTTTGTTTAACACAACTCAGATGCTGCAGAAAACACAGTATTCTAAAGCAGTCAATATTTCAGCACAATTAGAAATTGCTATTTATTTATTTATTTATAATAGAAAGTTATTGTGCACCTCTTTTTTTCTAATTTTACCTCCTGGGCCTACGAAGGGCAATATGGACATATGCCAACTCTACAAATATTTAAAGGCAACTATTATGTCTCTCCTGAGCTTCCTTAGTATTATCCATATTTTTTACTTTTAATGGTTTTCATATGGCACAATTTTAGTTCATATCTCCATTTAGTAATCTCTCAATGATTTGTACATCCAGTAGGTTACAGTTAGAGTACAGGAACACACATGGTATTTTTGCTGTAATATTTTATCAAGTGAAAAAGTAGAAGTGTTACAAAACTTGGGACTATGACTTAAATCAAATCATCATTGTTACGATCTTTTCCTGTCTGTGTCTCTCTCACAGTTCTCTATCGCCTTTAGGAGCTCTTCATCCCCTATATCAGTGCTTGGTAACACTTCCATTATATGCAATCTAATTGGTCTCTTTTGCAATATCTTCAACTGTCTCTTTATTTCCTATCGAATCAAATACAAATTCACTCTGATGAAATGAGACCTTCTGTAATATGACCTCAATATCATTCTTCAGTCATAGTTCTTATAATTCAACTCTTTACACATGCAGTTCTACAAAATTATTATTTTTTTAAATTTCTTCAAACACCCAGACGGTTTGTGACTTTCTGGTCTTTAAATTTTTTTTTTCCTGGCCTTACACTTTCCCTTTCATTTGTATTTCTTGACATCCAATAGAATTTTGAGGTCAATTAAATCAAATTGCCATCTCCTTCAGAAAGGCTCTTTAGGTCCTCCCAATTGGAAGCAACCTTCTTTTTAATTCTTAGCTGTACTTTGTACTTTTCCGAAGTCACTTAGTATATTCTTGTGTATTTTATTTATGCTTACATGTAGTTTTTAAAACTACTAGAGTGTTGGAGAAGAGACTTTTTTTTCTTTTTTTAATTCCCTATGAATATTGTTTAACATACTCTTGTTACACTGATTTGATTTGCATTTCCATTTTCAAGTTAAAATACTTCACAAAAGTTACGATGAAATAGATGTTTTTCATAACTATATGGAAATTTCTATGGTCAGATTACAATTTCTTTTAAAATTATTCAAATTGAAATACCTTTGAGAGCTCTTGGAATTGAGCTCTTGGCTAGCTTAAAGCCCAGAAATTGCATGTCATTTTAAAATTTAGGTACATGTTAAAGCTCTTCTTTGAGTCATTAGATTTTTCTTTTATCCCCCATTTTTTTCTTATTTTTTCATGAACCAAACCTAATCTCTCCCCATGCAACCCTATTTGAGAAAAAAACATGCTGGATATGTGCCAATGCTAATGTATAGATAACAGAAACTGGAGAGATTAGGCCTTTTTGCACACTTTAGAGTCCCCTCAAGAAGAAAATTGGCTGATATAAATTATTTCTGAGTTGTAAATGTATTTCCAAAATTAAAACTGAGCATAGGAAATAAATTCATTGAAAGTTTTAGACTGGAGAATGGCCCAAGTTGAGTAAGATCCTATCAATATTAGAAATTAATATTCTTTTCTAAAATGCAGCATTGGAGGCAAGACAAAAATATATTTCATGAAAACATTGAAGTTACAGTTATTTGTAATAAACAAAATAGAAAATGTTTATATGCAAAATGAAATGTAGACTACAAGACTTGATAGGCTTTTGAAAATTGAGCATTATAACTATTTTCCTTCTTAGCATGCTATTTAGAACAGTAGCACAGCCAATGTGTATCTGTTAAATACTTTGTGGCATGAAAAGAAAATAGCTATAATACCTAATATTTATACAGAACCTTTCTATGTGGCAAGAATTGTTCTATGTTTTATGATTTTTTAACATAACAAATTTAACGTTCATAACTTGCCTTTGAAGTCAGATCCTATTATCATCATTCCCACTCTCCAGATGAGGAAACTGAGGCACAGAGAAGATAGATAACTTGCCCAAATGGCAGAGCTGAATTTCAAACCAGCTAAGACTCCAGAGTCTATATTTAAATGCTTTCACTACTGCACTATTCTAATGCTACCTTCTAAAGCATTAGAATCAATTACAATTTTGTTGAAAAAAATCAAAGAAAGAAACACTTTCTCTGGACTATCTACCCTTCTGTGACCCCTATATATCTGAAGTTCTCACATGTTACTAACCTCATTTTCCCTGATTTTCTGAACCAATGGGCCACTTCTGAGCCTTGAGATGCTGCCCTGCAACAGTGTCATCTCCACCAATTCTCTTTGCCTCTTACAGGTTCAGAGACACCCTGAGCATTTGACAGTGCAAAGATTTAGGAGCTAATGTTTAAGCAGGGTGAACTCTTCATAGGGATTCAAAAAGTTAAGGGGCTTAGATATTCTTCCCTAAAGTAAAGTTAATTCAAAGTTTATCTGTTTCATTTAGACTTTTCTGTCATTTAATGTGAAGAAAAAGAAAGAAAAAAAAAACACCCTGCATGGATAAAAGGAACAGCAGGGGAGATTTAATTCTCTTCCATTTCAGAGGTAGGATGCTCTGACACATGAAAAAGCTGGTTGAAAGAAAAATGCCCCTTGGTGGGGAATGACTGGTAGATTATGAAATCACAGGTATTAGAGTTGGAGAGGACCTATTAAGCTTTATCATCTGTCCTCATTACGTTGCTGCCTCTGGTGAGCTCTGAACTACTATGACTTGTTTAATTTCAAATAACTCCTGCTTCATGGCTTTCTCCTGAGACCTCATTTCAGACCCAACTGTTTAAAACCTCTACTTGACATTCAACCTGCTTCACTTTGGTCAGTTTCATCTTATTTCTTTGGTTATTTAATCTGTTGGCAAGCTGAAACCATTTTTTCTCATGTAATGTACTTATACTCTCCAAATATCAGTGGAATTATTTTATCTGTTATTGTGATGACATAAAAGTAGAAAAATGATAATTTGAACATCAAAGATTTCAACTACATAAAAGGTATCTGTCATAGTCAATACATATAAATGCTTTCTGCACTTACCTCTAAGTACTCATGTCCAAGTGTAGTAGAGATACTTTTTTTATTATGGTTAAGGAAAAAAATTATCAAGATTTTTGTACTGTTTTAGGGTAGGCTTCTTAGCAGATTGGGGTCATTGTCACTTAGAGGTTAGTCTTCAGTTGTGCAGGTTACTAATTAATCCATAGAGGATCAGGCTCTGAATAATATCTTACTCAAAAAGGATTATTCTGTATAAGAATATTCACATCATAATTTTCAATGTGAGACACATCTGTTCTAATGGGATCAGCCATCTATGTAAAGCACAATTTTTTTGGCCATAGTTCCACACAGACAACTAATTTAGCAGAACCTTTTGACTTTACTTTCAGAAAATATTTTTAGAATTGACCCATTCTCATCACATCTGCTCTCACTCTAATCTGAGTTCCATGACTTCTTCTCTGGGTTATGCAACAGCCTTTTCCTCTTGTCTCCCTGACAATATTCCTGCCCTTCCACAGCCTTTTCTTTCTCAGTCACAGAGAATCCTACCAAATACTGTATTCAAGAATCTCCAATATCTCCCCATTTCACTCAGAGAAAAAGCCGTAGAAGCCATAGGAGACCATCATTACCTAAACCTTACAGCTCCTACTTACTCTACTTCAGCCACGCAGGCCTCTTGGCTTATCATCAAACAGGTCAGCCACACTCCCCGATTTAGACATATTCTTAATGTAAGCCACATTCCTCTGGGTATGAACCCATTGTAGATAGGATCTCTTGAAGATATCACTTTTATTTAAGTGTGGCCAAACTGAATGATGGCGGTTCTTAAATCCATATTACTGGAGGCATAATAAAGAGAAGAAGCTGGAAGCCAGAGGTTGGAGGTCACACAGGAAGAAGCTGGAAATCAGGGGCAACTGGAAGAGCTGAGGAAAGGAGAGGGCATTGCCACGTCAGAGTAAGCAGCAATACAGGCCAAAGAACCCCAAGGATTGCAGGCAGCCAGCACCAGAATGTCACAGACTATAGGAGAAAGCAAAGCTTGAAGATATTTTGATCTTGGACTTCTCCCAGTCTAAAAACTATGAGCCAATAAATTTCATTCTTTAAGACAACCCGTTGTGTGGTGTTTTTCATAGCAGCCTGCAAACTAAGACAATGCCCACTTCGTGGACTTGCTCACCTTTTCCCCTATGTTTGAAATAATTTATATGGTTAATCACTAAGCTTAAAGTTCTCATTCAACTGTCACTCTTTCAATGTGGCCTAAACTGGCTATATGTATTTAACTTTGCAACAACACCCCAACACCTGCACTCCTCATTCTCCTTCCCAAGCTTTGCATTTTTTCCATAGTACTCATTATCATTTAACATAAAATATTTTAATTAATTGTCATAAATGTTTATTTTCTATTTTCTTTTGCTATGTACTCCATGAGGCTATAAAAGTTTGCTAATTTTGTTTAAAGATTGATTCTGTATGTCTAGAATAAAGCCTGGGATACAACAAGCAGTTCTTTAATAAAAGGATGAAAATATAAATTGAATGGAGTTTTTAATGATGAATATAGAAATAGATATTTTATATTGAGAAATTTTTTTACCAAGTTTAGGTAGTACGATGACTCCAATTTTGTTAATCTAGGAATGCCTTTGTTCAAAGAACTAGGAGACATAAAATACACTTTTACTTTGAAAAATTAACTCTGATTTCATTTTATAAGATGATGTTTGCAATTGACATCGAATCAACTGTTTACAAATCTAAATAACGGGAATATCAAACTTTGTGACCATCGATAACAAATTATAATTCACATGAATTCAGTTTTTTATTGTTTTAAGCTATTCTGTTTGATCAATAATTCACTTGCTCAAAATTACTTATTCAGTGAAAATTGTAGACATTCATTCATATATTCCAGTATAATTTTACATGCCCATTAGATGTCAAGCACTGAGAATGCATTAGGAATTCAAAGATGACAAAACTGTATATTTATTCTCAAAAAGAAGACAGCTTCTTGTGAATAGAAACAAAGAAGTAAGCAAATATAATGCTAAGCACTAGGAAACACTAAAGGGGTGCTCATAATATTCTATGGGAAGGAGGATTTTAATGCAGAGAATCAGAAAAAAACTTCATAGATATGGTGATATGTGAGTTGGATCTTGAATATTTTGAGGAATACCTTGGAATCTAATTTTAAACCATGATCTTCTTGAGAATCAAGATTCTTTCTCATCTTTTTCTGTGACCTTAATGCCTAGAGCTATGCCTAGTTAGAGGAGGCTTTCAATAGCTGTTATTTGAATTGAACTGTATTCTAATCAGTAACTTACAACCAAATCATAAAATAGGATAGATTTTCTCTAAGAAAATTATCTGAATGCAAAAAATTCCACTTTGTCCTTTTGCATTATCACTTATTTATTTATTTATTTTAAAATATGGAATGCCTCATGAATTGGTATGCCATCCTTACACTGGGGCTGTGCTAATCTTCTCTATATTAGTATATGTGCTGCTGAAAACACATCCCTTAGTTTTTAAGATCTGCATTACTTCTAGATTTATAATTTTCTGTTCAGTAATTATGTTTGCTAGTTGTCATGGCCAGGTTCATGTGTCAACTTGGCCAAGTGGTGGTATCTGTTTGTCTGGTTGGGCAAGTGCTGGCCTGTCATTACAATAAGGACATTTCATAGAATTAAATCATGATCCTGTCAGCTGTATCCACAGCTGATTCCATTTGTAATCAGCCAGGGGGCTGATTCTGCAATGAGTGATGCTTAATCACTGGAAGCCTTTTAAGGAGGATTCAGAAGAGACAGGCTCTATTCCTGCTTTGGCTGGCAAACCTCTCCTGTGGAGTTTGTCCTGACCCTCCATTGTAATCGTCAGCTTCACAGCCTGCCCTGCAGCTTTTGGACTGTGCATTCCCATGGTTATGTGAGACACTTTTATAAATTTTATATTTGTGAGAGTTTCCTGTTGATTCTGTTTCTCTAGAGAACCCTAACTAATACAATAGTATAACTATTTCCTTCCAAGGGTTTCATGGTTGATTGTGCTCCCTTAATTTCTGGTCTTCTTAGTTAAATCTTATTGCCTCCGATGTTAATGTTTCCACCTGAAATCCAACTCTACCATTTCATTCACATGAAAAAAAATATGCTAACAATTTGCAACCCTTTACTTAGAATTATGCATTAGAATCATTCTTCCATAGTGCTCCATTAGCTACATTGACTCCAACAATGAAAAGTATTTCAAAATACTAGCAGACACAATGAATATGATGCATTTTGTATAATTAAATATCAATTAATACAACTTTTAAATACAATTTAGCAAAACTTATTAGTGTTTGCCATGTTCAGAGTACATTGTTAAGCAAGGACCTAAATGTATTTAGTTCTATCTTATACTCTCCTGAGATTGTTAGCTGGACCTTTTGCTTCATCCATTAGTCACATAGATGCTTAATATGTAGTAAGTGCTCAAGAAATACACTTTATGATTGTCATAATTTAAATTTCTAATTGTGATTTACTGCACATTTTGTTCTTTATCCAGAAAAATATTAGCTTTTTCCATTTATATACTTTCAACATAGCATGCAGTGGTCATAATTTAACCTGCAGAATGAAAGTGTGTAGCCAGTGGTTTTGAATAAATTTCCAAAGATGGAAGTAATGTGCCATTAATAGTATGGTTGGCAACTTGCAAGGCTGTCTTTATCTGACCTGACTTGAAGCAAACCTAGTGGGGAAAAGCCTTTTTCCTAGGGGTGGTCATGAAAAATATTTAGAGATAATTGTTTACTTTATAGTTGCCTGAGGCAATGGATAATTTTTGAGGCAAACAATAGGTTTAAACCATTAAATCCAAAAATCTTAAAAGGAAAATCTGGTGAATAAGATATCCATAGTGACCATGCAAAGCCCCAACATACTCCTTGGAATTTAGAGTGCCATTGAAATGCATAGGACTATGCACACATCCAGGACTAGCTGTGCTTATGCCTGGAAAGATCTAAGAAGGCACAATTTCTCAACTTTTGCTGATGAGGCTCTCCACAAGCAGAAAGTCAAGGTTGAGGCCGAATTGTCAACTGCTTAGTTGAGTGTTGAAACTGTGTTCCAACATGTTCTCAGAGACCCTAGGCAAAAACTGGAATATTTATTGTCTCCAGGTATTTAAAGAAATCTGTATTCAATCATTATCTGACCACAAAACTAACTGAGTAGAGACTTCATTAGTGAACACAATAAAGATATAAACTTCACAGAATTAGTTCTGAAAAGTCTCTAAACAAACAAACAAAAAACAACAAAGAGCATGTTTTTGTCGTATGGAGAACCTGATTTCTCGATAGGGAGGATGGAGAATCTGATTTCCAGAATTGCCAGATTATAGTATTTAAAATAGCATTCCACAAAAGTAAGAGATATGCAAAGAAACAAGGAAGAATTTCATCAGGAAAGAAAAAAATCAATAGAAACCATCCCAAAGAAATCTCAGATGTTCTTCTTTTATATAATGACCTCATTTTTGGCCACTGCAAAAGGCCTGTGTCTTAGACACAGAGTAAGCCACATAGTTCTTATATCAGACAAAATCCATTTTAAGGCAACAGTTGTCCTTAGATGAAAAGAAGAGCATTTTATAATGATAAAAGGCCAATGAATCAGTAAAGATATATGAATTATAAACATATATCCATATATATACAAAGCTCCAAAATACCCAAAGCAGCACTATCAGAATTGGAGGGAAAAACAACTCAACAATGACCATTGGAGAATTTAATACCCCAAGTTCAATAGTTGACATAACTAGGCAGAATATCAACAAAGAAATGGAAGATTTTAACAATGTTTTAAGCCAGCAACTCCACAAAAACACTCCAGTATACATTATAATCCAACATCTCTTAACAAACAACTCTAGCAACTACAATAGATAATACATTCTTCTCAAGTGCATTTCGGACATTCCGTTATAGACTATATGATAGATCATGAAATAAGACTCAAGAAATTTACAAGGATTGAAATCAGACAAAATATATTCTCAGTCTGAAATGGAATGAAATTAGAAAACAATGTCTGAAAATTTTGAAACTCAAAAATATATGGAAATTAAACAACACACTCAAAATTAACCAATAGGTCAAAGAAGAAGTCACAAAGGAATTTAGAAAATATTTTGAGGTTAATGAAAATGAAAACATAACATATCAAAATTAAGGGATGAAAATAAAGACATGCTTAGAGGGAAATTTAATATATGTTGAAAAAGAAGAAAGATCTCAAATCAAACGCTGTCTTCCACCTTAAGAAACTAGAAAAGGAAGAGCTAAACACAAAGCAAGAAGATAGGAAGAAATAATAAAGATTTAAGTGGAAATAAGTCAAATAAAGCAAAGTAAAACAATAGTGAAAATAGGCAAAAGTAAAAGTTGGTTCTTTGAAAAAATCAACATAACTGACAAACCTTTAGTTAGACTGAACATTATTGAATCTAGAATGAAAGACACATTAATACAGATGTAATGAAAATAAAAGGAATAATAAAAGAATGCCATAAACAATTTTGTTAAAAAATTAGATAACCTAGATGAAATAGGCAAATTCCCAGAATGACACAAATTTAAAACAGGCTTAAGATGGATTCAGAAATATGAATAATCCTACAACAAGTAAAGAAGTTAAATTAGTAACTGAAAATGTCATACAAGGAAGCCCAGTACAAGGCAGCCTTACTTGTGAATTCTACCAAAACTTTAAAAAAGAATTAGCAACAATCCTTGACAAACACTTCTAAAATATTGCAGAGGTGGGAACATTTCCCATTTTATTTAATTAGTTTAGTATTTATCTTGATACCCAAATCAGATAAAGACATCAAAGGAAGGAAAGCTACCAGCCAATATCCCTTATGAATATATACACAAAATTCCTTGAAAAAATGGTAGCAAACTGAATCCAGCCACATCTATCAGGGTTTATACATCATGACCAAGTGAAATTTATCACAGGAATGCAAGGTTGGTACAACACATAAAAATCAATCAGTCTAATGCAATATATTAATAGAATAAAGTACAAAAATATTATGATCATCCCAGCAGCCATAGAAAAATCATTTTTTACCCTATAAATAGAAGGGAACTTTCTCAGTCTACCCAACAGCTAGAGCTAGCATCATTCTGAATGGTGAAACACCGAGAGCTTTTCTCCTCTGATGAATAAGATGACAAGGTTGTCTATTCTCACCACTGCAAGTTCCAGCCAAGATAATCAGGTAAGAAAAATGAAAGAATTCCAGATTGGAAAGGAATAAATAAATAAATAGAAATGAATCTATTTCAATATGACATGATTGTTTATATAAAAAATCCTAAGAAATCCTCAAAAAAAACTATGAGAGATAATAAAAGAATTCAGAAAGATTACAGGATACACAATTAATGCACACAAATCAATTGTATTTCTATAGATGAGCAATGAAATCCAAAAATGAAATTAGGTGATCAAAATTCAGAAAAATTAAAAATCTAACACAAGTCCACTTAGTTAATAAATAGCAGATCAGGAGTGAAAACCTAAGTTTCTTGGTTACAAATGGCCTCTGTGTACTTTAAAAACATGTTTGCGATATATTGGATTAAATAACATTTTTCCTGAAACACTTACTTTTGCTTGCCTATTTGATTGTCATTTTCATTCAAATACATTTATTGTTTCATGATTTTAAAGGAGGAAAATCTGAAAAAATGGTTTTGTATTTACTAAGTGTAAACTGCTGAAGAACACACACTGCTTTCCTCTTGATTTTTGAATAAAACCTTAATTATACCTGAAACATTTCCAAAAGTGTGGTCAAAATCTGGTCCAGTAAGAGGAGGAAAGGTACTTCCTTGAATTATTTCCCATTCATTATCATCATTTAGATCTTGGATCCAGAAGCAAAAACCATCCTCAAAATTACAGTTAATTTTCTCATAATCTGTGAATTTAAAAAAGAAAGAACATAAATATTCAAATTTAGTCCACAATGTAATTACAATAGATTAATTGAAAATACTCTAACCTTATAGAGCTTATAATTATATGATATGCACAAAATCATTCTTGTTCATTCATCTTAATTCTGTTACATTCATTCAGTTAAAATAAAAGAAACGTTTTCTTTTTTGGCCAACTGTGTTGAATTCTGCTTTCTGAATGCCCCATCAAGGCTTTAGCTAAGAAAAAACTTCTTGTTCTTTTAACATAATTTTTACATCTTACCTCCATTGATTTATCCACACAAATCTTGTCCCATATTTTTCTCTCTCCTAGTCCCAGATTTAAGACTAGTCCAAATTATAAGGGATGCTCTTGGAATTAATTTTGTGATATTTTTTCACTTTGAATACTTGCAGTATATAAGATTTGATGTTTTTTATTGATTCATAATTTTCTCATATTGGTTATTCAACCTATTTGAAGAAAATGTACTATTTTCTCATTTCCTTCCAATATTAAGTAATAAACTCCACATAAGAGATACTCATTAAATGACTGGTACAATGAAAGAGGTTACAATTTTATTTTAAAATTTTAGATTCTGCTACTTTAAAATCCTATTACAATATTAATGCATCTGAAAATTCAAAGTCTAAAACGTAAACAATACTTACTGTTAAGTTCTTTGCTGTTAAATGCAGTGTATGTCGCATTAAAGCCAATATAATCATTTTCATTTGATTCTATGAGAAAGGTAACAGTAACTTGGTTGGAAAAGATCCTAATTGTCCTAGGATTAGTTTCCGAGAGAGAAGCTAAAAAAAGAGAATGAATAATTGTTATATACATATCTATCTACCCATCTCTCTAGGTCTGTCTATCGTCTATCGTTCTAATATCACTGAGTTTACTAAAACAATTAATCCTATGATTAGTTTATTTTAACTGAAAGGGGTCTTCTACCAAGCATTAAAAAGCATCAAATTATTATACATGGCATGAAAAATACAAATTATATTTTTCATTTTTAATTATTAGCTCTATGTACTATACATACATATAAAAAGAAAAGATGCATTCCTTTACTGAAAAATTCCCGTACAAAAAGCATCTAAGTTAATTGATTTGCCAAGCAGTCACATTTAACGTGAATTAATTCATCCTTTGTCTTCTAATAGCAAAGGCTCTTGTGAGAGAGAAAAGGATGGAAGTATGGTTAAGATGAAGGAGAACTTGGAAGAAAAGCCATGGGCAGGGATGGTAGATTTTCTACAGAGAATGATTTAACAGTTCTAATTCAAAAATATCTATTTTATCCAATTTATAAAAGCAAACATTCTACCATTAGAGTCTCACCTTAAATTAAATGAAAGGATTTTTAATTATTCACCATATCTCCTTTTGTGCCTTGGTCATATCCAGTATTGATAACTTTTACTACCACTGAATTTAATATTATACCTTCATCATTGCAAATTAAATGAAATATTTCAAAAAATAACTCTCATGCAAACCTATTCTGACTTACTTCAATGCTAATGCTTTTTTTGGAGAAGACCCTGTTGCACCTATATCATTTCTCTTTATGGTATGCTCACCTTTCTTGGAAACTTCTCATTATTAACAGAATTTTTACATCACTACCCTCTCTATTTAAAAATGACTGACAAAGGGTCTTAGATTTGTTTATTCTGACTGATGCCTAAGCAATATATGACAACAATTTTAGGGTACTGGTTGCTTTCATTTACTTATAATTTCTTCACGTAATAACTATTTTCTTAACTTAAACTTGATTTAATTAAGCTATCTAAATATTTTCAATGCGATAAAAGATGATAACAATATCTGAGATCCATATTCTGAGTTGGAATTTAATGAAAGTAAATGTAAGTATCTCAAACATAAACTTGCCAAAACTTTAGAAAAAAATAGATGCACTTGTGAACTGGCATTATTCCAATAAAAAATAACTTTAGTTATGGGGAATACTGATTATCTTCATTGATTGCTTACTGTGATACTATATGTTAGAAATATAAGACAGCTACTATATGATATTATATATTATATTACTGTAATACTATATGACAGAAATATAAGACTGATTTCAATGAACAAACACCAAGTTTTTACATTATATAAGACATTGTGTTTAGATGTTGGGAACAAGCTATTCTTGCCTTTCTTTTTTTCTTTGCATGGGCTGGCAGTGGGAATTGAACCCGGGTCTCCGGCATGGCAGGCGAGAACTCTGCCTGCTAAGCCACCACTGGCTCGCCCTCTTGCCTTTCTTTCTAAAAAGTCATTTTTTTAATTTTAAAATTGTAGCCAAAGACATTTCTCATATTTTCAGTTAAAATCAATATAGTTAATTTAAACATCTGTAAAACTGATTCACATTTCATAGAGACCTTAAAATTAAATAACTGCCTTTTTATTGTAATTTTAAAGCACTTTTGTATATTCTTAATATTTAGATGTTTAATTTTTATTGCATTTTGGATGGTAATTATGCATTATTCACATCACTATGACTAATGAGTAAGATTTATTTATAAATTAGTGATAAATCAATCAAATCATAAGTGAAAATAATGTTTAGGCAAATCATAGTTTTTGGAGAATAAAAGAACAAGAGGGTTCTTTTACTTATTAGGAAACTTAGGAAAATATTTAACCTCTTAGTACTTAGGCTTACCATCTGTAAGGTAGAGTTTACAAAAGCATCTGCATGATATGGTTTGAGGGAGAATTTTATAGAGTTAAACAAGTACTAAGATTACAACTTTGCACATTTCAAGAGATCAATGTGTGCTAAAATTTAGTATTAATATCATATTATATCTTGGGGTATTTATATGGACTGGCTATTTTATTAACCTTTGCGAATATTTATATAGATCAAAATTTTATGGAATTGGATTTATTAACTACAGAAATGAGTAGATTATAAAATGGTTGAATCATTTACTTAGGTTAAATGTGAATTACCAGGAAGTTCATCTGTTTATGTATGCTAATTAGGATATTCAAATGTAAGACTTTTAAATCACAATGAATAATTGCATTGCATTTGAAGTCACAGAGTTTTAGGTCTGAGTCTGACTCCAACAGTAACTAGCTTTGTAAACATGGTCATTTAATTTCATATCTCTCATTTTCCTCAAATATGCAAAATTGACAAGAATATTGACAATATTACATAAGAAAATCGACATAAAGCACTTAGTACAGTGACTGTCACATAAATAGCACCTGATAAATTCTAGATATTACTGTCCTATGGTTAACTGTTTCTGAAATTGATCATTAAATCCATCAAAACCACTTTATTAGAAAGGATTCACTTTTACTTACCCACAAGTACAACTTGAAAGTCAAACTTATTAAAATAAACAGTTTTTGAACTCTAATAACAGGTGTCACCTATAACCTCCTCTCAGTTCCACATTTGGCCATACCTCCAAAGTGGGAGGAAAATTAGTTTTCCACTGGACACCATCTCCCATTCTCTTCATCACCCTTATTTTATTTCCTCCTGGAATTTTGTTTCTACTTTTATTTGCTACATGACTCCTGGAGCCAGAAAAGTAAAAGTGGGTGAACACATATAATTAGTGCCAGTCCCTGCCCTCTTTTCCACTTCTGTCAGTGTACATGTTATAAGGATAAGTGGTTATGTAATAATAACAGTACCATCCACACTTACATTTACTGAGCCTATATTTTATGCTATGTGCTTTTTTACCCCTTTATCAGAAACAGTCCTGCAAGAGGCTGATGAGCTGTGTGCACACTGAGAATCAGACCAGACTGTGAGTTTGTAACCTATGTTATGTGAGAGAAAAACAGAGTGGAAACTTTCAGGATTTGTCTGAATTTTGCTTAATAGGGTGTAACACATGAACAATGCATGGTAACCAAAGATATAATTATATTTCTTTTGCAAATTCCACATGATTTTCAACCATTAATTAAAAGAGAAGCATGTGAAATAGTAACTATTTTATTACCAAGAAGATTATATAGAGCACAGAATTCCTAATTTTTATAATGAGGACTAGTTTTGCTTGTAACTTTCCATGACATCAAGTTAAAGTCCATATTCAGTTCAAAATCAACGGGAAAATACATCACTCCAGAATACTTCCCACGTTTTCAATTTGATAATGAATGTTATGGTTGCTTTACCTTACCTCTTAAAATCTTGCTTGATCCTACTCCTTCATAAATATTTAGTACATCCATATAATATGAATTAAAATAATTGAAGGTCAATTTAACAGAAAGCCCTTGGTTCACACTAAATTAAAAATAAAAAATAGATTATTACATTCTCCCACCCATTGTCTCTTAATGCATTTGAGAATTTGAAAGCATTTCTTATAAACATTTCAAACTAGTTTTCAAGTGAATTTAGGCTCAAGGATTATGCGCAAATTATATTCTGAAAAAGGTAAGCTATTTGCAATATAAAAAAAATGGAAGTATATACATTATACCATCCAAAGTTGATTTTTTATTTGAATTTTTGATTTTAATAATTTTTTAGGCATTAAGATTAAAAAGATATTTAGCAAACAGACCAATATAGTTTATATATGGATATTTCCCCAATTCAAGTAATTGTAAGACAAATTATTTATAATTTTCACTATATTCCCTTACTGGGTTTAGGTAATTACTTACTTTAAAAAAATCCTCACAATAATTTCCTTTTAAAAAAAAGTAGGAGTAGGTAAGAGAAATATCAAAAGCATCTGTATTTTAGTCAACTGCTCACCTTTTATTTAGAGTGGAGACATCATTTTGTTCATAACATTATGTAACAGCTATCACTTTCTGCAGTTCTTAGATACATATTTGATAGCTTTGCCTACCAGAATTTCTGTGACTGAAAGGTAGGTATTAATACATTCATTGTTGATTCTCCAGTATTTTATGAAAGCTAGTACATGCTTGTTGGTGGAACAAATTAATGTTTGTAGCTACTAGTTATATGAAAATAATTAAACGTTAACAGGTTCATTAAAGATATTTATTTGTCATTTAAATATAGGAATTTCATTTGCAGATATTAAGTTTGAAGAAATCTTGAAGTGTCTAGGGCAACCTCTATTTACAGCTCCACTGTCCCATTTAGAGATGGATTCAGAAATATGAATGCCCCTGTAGTGTTTTGGAGGTCCAAATTTCTTCTGGATTCTTCAGAAAAAGGGGTGACTTATAAAGTGTGAGATATGGGGCCGGTTTATAGTGTCTAAGTTTGTTTTTCCATGAGACATGATGGACCCAGGAGAGAAACTACAAAGGACTGATAATAGGTAGATATTGAGTCTCCAAAGACAGGCAGGAACCTTGGGACCTGATCTTGCCTCAGAGGCTGGCCTTGGAGGATCCTGGGTAAACAAGACCTACTGGCCAAGAACATGGACAGCTTGATTTTTAGATAAGCCATCCATCATATCATAGCCAATCAGGGAATTGAAGATAGCCCACACATTATTAATTTTGGAATGTCTAATGGTCATGTTGGGGAAATGACCATTTGTGATGAGTGTTCAGGTTTGTCCAGAAGTGGATTAGAATCCTCATCAATGAGCTGGGCTTAAGGGCTGGAGTTCAGCCTTCCAGAGTGGGGATGGCGTGATGGTTTGGAAGTTTTATAACTCTCAGAAAATATCATGTTCTTGAAGCTAATCCATTCCTATGGGTTAGACCTATTGTAGGTGGGACCTTTTGATTAGGTTATTTCAGTAGAGGTGCACCCCAGGTGGGTCTTAATCTTCTTACTTGAGCTCTTTTTTTTGGGGGGGGGTATGCTGTATGGTGGGGTCACATTTCATTCTTTTTCCACGTGAGTATCCCATTATTGCAGCACCATTTATTGAATTTTATTTTGCTTGTTTTTTGTGTTTTTTTGGGGGGGGTGGTGGTGGAAAGTGCATGGACTTGGAATCAAACTTGGGTCTCCCTCATGGCAGGCAAGAATTCTACCACTGAACTATCTTTGTACCCCTTACTTGGGCTCCTTATAAGAGCATGAAAAAGAGAGAAAGCACATGGGCTAAAAGAGAAAAAGAAAGAATCTCAGAGGGAGAAAAGCCAAAGAAGTTGAGAGAGAAAGCCATAGAAGCTCAGAGAGGAAGCTACTGAAGCTAGGAGCTGAAAACAACGAAACTTGGGAGAGAAGGGAGAGACCATTAGATGTGCCATGTGCCTGGACAGAGGAGTCCTGGATTGCCAGCAGTCATTCTTCAGGAGGAAGGTATCATCCTATTGATGCCTTGATTTGGCCATTTTTCTTGTCCTCAGAACTACAAATTTGAAGTGAATAAGTCCTCATTGAAAAAAAGCCAATTCACTTCAGGTATGTTGCATTCTGGCAACTTTAGCAAACTAAAACAGATGGTGATACTGAAATGCCACTAGCAGGGCAGGACTAAAAGATAACTAAGCAGAACCAGAGAGATAAAGTTAGAACACTGATGGGTTGTTTTAAAAAAATGCAGACATATGGATCTCAACCTTAAATATTAGACTCTGCAGATCTGAAGTATATCCCAGGATTTTTATTTTTAAATCTCCATGTGATGTGCCTCCGTATTTGAAAAACACTGGAGTAAAAGTGGTAGACACAGGAGATGCCTCACATACAGGCTAGTGTAGACATATTGGTAACCACAAGAATTTGGTAGAGCTGAGGAGATCAACATGAAGAAGCAACAGCCATGGCTGGATCTTTCCAGCCCAGATTGAAAGAATAGCAATGCTGATTGTACAAGCTCTGGACTCTTAATATCAGTTCAGGGAGAGGTGGAGAGAATCTGTCAGTGAGAATGTCAGGGCATACAACATCAAGGCTGAAAAAGATAGAGGCAGGAGAAATAAAGCAGCTGTCAATGATCATTTCTGGTCTTTTAATGAACAGTTTGGCATCTTTAGGCGAGAATATAGTTAGTTCTTCTTATGATGTTCGCAAACTATGAAATTAAGGGTTATGAGAGAAGCTTCCTAGGAATCTTTCTGTTGGGGATTCTTTATATTCTCAGAATAGATCAATGAAAGTAGAAAAGAGAAACAAGAGTGTACTATTATCTATTTTGATTCAGGAACTCCAACTCACTTGCAATAAAAACACAGGTATTTATAAAGACAAAATTAATTGGGGAATATAATGTCGATGTTTTCATAATATTAGATGTACATCATAATTATCTTGTGATTTTTGAAGGGCATTGATACTTTTTTAAGTCTCACTGTACACTTTGCCTTTCTGTTCTGATACCCACTTTTTAATAGCCAGCTTTCATTGAATAATTAATATGTGGTTAAACACTTTGCATTCAATATCACATTTAATAATGACTTTGCCCCCAATAAGTTAGACATGTGGAACTCTACTTGTAGATATAGGAATTTTGGGTCAGAGAAGTTGTCATTTGCCTGAGATCACACAGCTTGAATCTGAAGAAGCTGGAACTTGAACCCAAGCAGTCTGTTTCCAGCAACTACATTCCAATTCTACTATGTCAATATAGTCTTGTGATTCCAAGGTTGGGCTGGTCTATCCCAAACACAATTCCATCTTAAAGATTTCTTCACTTTTTGATTGGTCTTCCATTTAAGGAGGGAAAAATCATTGTGTTTAATGGATGTCAATCCTGAATATTAGACTCAACAGCACTGAAATATATTCTTGGATTTGTATTTTTGAAAGCTCCATGGGTGTCCACCATTTGGAAAAAAAGCAATCTATCCAGCACAATGTATCTCTAGGGCAGTGATCATTTTTGAGAAGAAAAAATGTTAGATTATTTATATTTTTAATAAGGTCATAATTTAAATGAGAAATGGGTCAACTTTTTAGATTTCTTCAATTTTTAAAATTCAGCTCAGCATCAAAAACAGCATTATTAAAACAGTTTTAAATATTAAGTAATAGAAAAGGAAGCAAAAAGGATAGAAATATACAAACCCTTAATTAATACAGGGTGAGAATTATATAAATGATATTATCACTGCACCACTAATTTATTATGTTCTGCTTAGTAGTCCTCTAAATTTCACCTAGTTTAATCAGGAAGTGGAATTTAAAAATTAATTATTTTTATTTAGCATTACTAAAATTCCATAGACTGCATTAATAAACATTGTGTGCTTAAGGTCAAGATTAGCTAGGATTCATATGTCCTTTCCATTTTTAGTGGAAGTAATTTAACATTTTTCTAAGGCTTTCTGCTGACATTTTAAGTAAAGAATAAGATTATTTTTCATTTTCATTATAGGCAATGTTAATAGATATTTATAAATGCTTCTTTTAAAATTTGATTTGAGTATATATACATGCATGTATATGTATATGTACATGAAAAGAGAGAGAAGCTCAATATACAGACAATAGCCAAATGATTTATAAAAATAGAACTCTGACCCATTATCTTGAGCAATGAGACCAGGAAACTCTGAGATCAGCTATCTGTAGCAACTGGTCCAGGAAGCAAATCACAAGTCACTATCTTCAGCAAGTCTAGGAAGCTAAACCACACAGTTCCTTAACAATCAACCCAAATAGCCATGACTTGATCAATAACTGACAACTTCCCTAATTTTTGTCACTGCTTCCAATTTATGACCAATTAGAGAAGTCAAGTATGCTCTATTAACCAATTACATAGGACACCTGCTATTAGCATATCTCCAGCTTTCCCATTCCAACAACCTCCAATCAGGTTACTGGGGAATGAATCATGTAACCCACAAAAGTCATATTATTTTTTTTTCTTTGTTGGATTGAATAATAGGAATTTATTAGCTCACAGTTTTTCGACTGACAGAAAGTTCATTTAAGCCTTCATCAAGGTGATGGTTTCTTCATCAAGATCTGCTGGCCATCCTTGGTCATTGATTCATCTGTCATATGGCAATGCACATGGTGGCTTCTCCTAATATCTCCCTTCTCCTCCAGTTTCTTTTGAATTTCAGTTTCTAGCTGCTCCCTTTGTGCCTTTCTCCTGGAGTGTCTGAATTTCATTCTGCTTATAAAGGACTCCAGTAATAGAATTAAGACCCATCTTGACTGGGTGGAGCAGCATCTTAACTGAAATAACCCCATCAGAAAGTTCTACTTACAACCGGTTCACACCCACAGGGATGGATTTAGTTTAAGAACTTGTTTCTCTGGGGTACATAGCTCCCAGCCAAAATACTGAATATATTTTAATGTGGTGCGCCTGCAAATTGGAGATAGTTTAATGTAAGCAAGTTTGTGATCAGAATTCTCTAAAAGCAATAGATGTGTAAATGGGTCTTGGCCATTTGGGATGCTTCGAGATATTAAAGCATCAATTTTCAGTAGCTAGAAAATGTGGTTAATACACTACTTGAGTCAGTTTAGGTAATTTGTGTGTCTAGGAATGTATTCATTTCACCTAGGTCACCTAATTTATTGGCATACAATTGTTCATACCATCTTCCTACATTGTTTTTCTTTCTGTAAAGTTAGCAATAATGTCCCTCTTTCCTCTAGAATTTTAATTATTTGTGTCCTCCTCTCTTTTTCTTTTGTCAGTCTCTGTAAATATTTGACAATTTTATTGATCTTTTCAAGAATTGTCTTTTGATTTTGTTGACTTTAAACAATAGCTTCTATTTAATTTATCTCTGCTCTCATCCTAATTATGTCTAACCTTCTCCTAATATTTGGTTTAATTTGCTCTTCTTTTTCTAATTTCTCATGGTATAAGTTTAGGTTATTGATTTGAAATCATTCTTCATTTTTTTCAGTGTAAGCATTTACAGCTATAAAATTTTTTCTGCACACTGCTTTCACTACATAAAAGGCAAGTTCTTAAAATCTGTGGTCCTGTGGCCATGAAGCCATTTGTAAGTAGGACATTTTGAAGATGTTGCTATTGGTTAAGGTGTGGCTAAATTGATTAGGGTGGGTCTTAATTCACATTACTGGAGGATTTATAAAGAGAAGAAATTTAGACATAGAGAATCCGGAAGACTTAGAAGCCAGTAGTTAGAGAAGTCCACAGGAGGAGATTAAGGACATTACCATGTGGTGGAGGACAACCACAATCAGAATGATTCCAACTCGGGGAGAAAACATGGCCTTGAGCGTATCTTGTTTTCAGACTTTTAGCCTCTGAGAACATGGACCACTAAAATCCTGTTGCTTATGCCAATGCATTGTGTGGTATTTGTCATAGCAGCTACGGCAAACCAAGACACAGGGCATTAATGAAGTCTCCTGTTTGTCCACTAAACTATCCTGGCTGCTTTTGAGTCTCTGCCAAATGGAAGTGATGGTGTCTAACTCCATTATTATAGCAAGCTCTGAATAGTCTTTGCTTGTTCTTATTTGGGTGTTTTTTGCTTATTTCCACTATATAGATATACATTCATTCTTCATTCTTAGTCGTGAAACAATAACCTCCAAAGTGGTTAACTTTTCTAAATTGGCAAGAATTACTCAGAGCTACCATATATCATTCATTTTTTTGGCATATATGTAACATAATATCTAGAGTATGAAAAGAGGAAATTGTGTTCACAGTTATAGCATGTTTTACATGCGATGAAGCTCAAAAATAGAAATTCTTTGAAGAGAACAGGATATTCTTTGTTTCCTGAATAACACCAAGTAAATGTGTTTAGAACAATCTTCTCTTTAGAGCCCATCTTATCTGGAAGATGTATCAAGACAGGAAAACCACCTTTGTGAGCCTTTATGGGGCCATTTCTTGTATTTGTTTGGCAAGAACCTGATACTATGCCTTTTAAACATTTTTAATCCTCTGATAGACTGTTTCCGCTAGTTTTCTAGTGTGTTATCACACTGACTAAATTATCGTACCGCAGGTCAGAATGGGAAACCAAAATCCCACCCAGCTGCTGAGAGAAGTTGAAAGAAATAAACTAATTAAAATGTTATTTCTCAAAGGGAATTCCATGGAATACTTGTTCCATAAGCTCTGTGGGGGAAATTTTCAGAAGCTTAATAGGAAGTAATATTTCTTGGAGATGTAATCATCTCAACCTATTTAAGGCTACAAGAAATACTACAGTTTTTTTTTAATTGTAATGAGTTTGTTTCAGTATTCTTTATCTTTATTTAACTACAATATTTTTTCCCCCTGAAACATCTGTCAGAATTCAAACTGCTTCTCCTCTGTGGAACTGCTAAGGTAAACATGGAAATGCTAAAGTAACTGATCCAAATGCCATTCAGGATATAGCAAAAAGGATGTATAAATAGGGTGTACCCAGCTCTTAATCTGCTGTGACTGAATCACCTCCCAGGAGATTTTCATAAAGATGCTGGCATAACGTCAGAGGAACAATTTTGTAACCAGGACATAGCTGACGTGAAATTTCATTTATTGAGAGTGTATTCCATCATACATGTGATGTTTACCAGCACCTAATTTACTATCACAGAACAAAACTTACTTCAGAACTCAATGAGATAACCACATTTACTGGAGTCTTGTTTATAGGACAGGACAGCTATTTAAAATATAAACTTCTTGGACAGCTTCTCAGTTGATCGGGCTTTGCTTCATTGTTATCGAACACAAGAATTGAGAAAAACAAAACAAAACAAAAACACTGTGCTGGTTTGAATCTGTTGTATACCCCAGAAAAACCTCTTTTCTTCAATCCTCATTCAATATTGCTGGGTAGGAACTTTTTAATTGTTTCTATGGAGATATGACCCACCTAATTGCGGGTGGTAACTTTTGATTAGATGTTTTTCATTCAAGTTGGGTTGCCTACTGGAGCTGTTTAAGAGGGAACCATTTTGAAAAAAGTTTTAGAGCCCACACAGCCAGAGAGTTTTGGAGATGAAGAAGGAAAACCCTCCTGCGGGAGCTTCATGAAAAAGAAGCTCAGAGAGAAAGCTAGCAGACATCACCATGTTTGCCATGTTCGCCATGTGCCTTTCTGGTTGAGAGAGAGAGAAACCCTGAACATCACTGGCCTTCCTGAACCAAGGTATCTTTCCCTGGATGCCTTAAATTGGGCATTTCTATAGCCTTGCTTTAATCTGGACATTTTCACAGTTTTAGAACATGTAAACTTGCAATTTAATAAACTTCCCTTTATAAAAGTCATTCCATTTTTGGTATATCACATTTCAGTGACTTACAAACTAGAACAAACACACACCACTGAAAGTAGTAAGGCATTGCATCAGACAAAGATTTTCTGATTTAAATGAGGAAAAGAAAATGGCATATTACCGTATAATCCACTGACAAACAACACTTGCTTTAGAAGTCTTTGGATAATGGGGAGCCTCGAAGGACCCAGAAGATCCAGTTAACAAAAATCTTCCATCACAAGCTGTGGCTGTGAAAAATAGCAATTAATGTTAGACACAAACAATCTTAGACATTTTTCTCAAGTGAAATGGGATTCAAATTGACTAACAAAGACTTCACAGAACTAGGACTTCCTGGAAGATGGCGGCTTAGTAAGACGCGCGGATCTTAGTTTCTTCTCCAGGACACCTACTAGGGGAGTAGAAACGATACAGAAAGCGCCCAAAGCCACAACAGAGATAAAAAAGACAGCGTACCCCATCCTGGAACGGCTGGCTGGCTGAGAGAAGCAGCTCAGGTGAGATCGCCGAGGCGCGCGGGCCTTACCGGGAGGGGTGGCAAGCGGCCGGAGTTACTCCCTTCCCCCTTCCCGGGCCGGCTGGGAGAATTGGAGAGGCGGTCCCCTGAAACAAAGACGGCTGGCGCCCACACCACGCGCAGCCCCCGGACCAACTGAGAGAATTGGATCGGAAACCCCCAGGCCGCGGAGAACGGTGACGGGTGGGGGAGGTCCCTTCCAAACCCGTGACTCCCGGGGAACGTGCACTCTCTCGGGCGGGCCGCTGCCGCTGGCGCCCTCCCGCCACGCTTGTTGCCCAGGGCCGACTAGGAAATTCGGACGGGCTCTTTCCCTGGCTGCGGCGACCAGCAACCCTCCCTGCGTTCGGACCCCGGGCCGGCTCAAGCCGTTTCGGCTAGCGAACCCCCAGGACGGCGAGAGTTTTCCAAAGTTTAAGGTCCCACAGCACCTTTTACTGGTGGGACCCGCAGACAAACGGGTGCCACGAGCGCCACCTACTGGGCAGGATAAGAAAAACAGAACCCAGAGATTTCACAGAAAAATATTACAACCTTGCTGGGTCCAACACCAAGAGAAATCTGAATAAATGCCCAGACGCCAGCAGCAGAAGATAACTGTCCACGCTCAAAAGATTGAGAATATGGCTCAGTCAAAGGAACAAACCAATAGCTCAAATGAGACACAAGAGCTGAGACAACTAATGCTGAATATACGAACAGAAATGGAAAACCTCTTCAAAAATGAAATCGATAAATTGAGGGAGGACATGAAGAGGACATGGGCTGAACATAAAGAAGAAATAGAAAAACTGAAAAAACAAATCGCAGAACTTATGGAAGTGAAGGATAAAGTAGCAAACATAGAAAAAATAATGGATAGCTACAATGATAGATTTAAAGAGACAGAAGATAGAATTAGTGATTTGGAGGATGGAACATCTGAATTCCAAAAAGAAACAGAAACTATAGGGAAAAGAATGGAAAAATTTGAACAGGGTATCAGGGAACTCAAGGACAATATGAACCGCCCAAATATACGTGTTGTGGGTGTCCCAGAAGGAGAAGAGAAGGGAAAAGGAGGAGAAAAACTAATGGAAGAAATTATCACTGAAAATTTCCCAACTCTTATGAAAGACCTAAAATTACAGATCCAAGAAGTGCAGCGCACCCCAAAGAGATTAGACACAAATAGGCGTTCTCCAAGACACTTACTAGTTAGAATGTCAGAAGTCAAAGAGAAAGAGAAGATCTTGAAAGCAGCAAGAGAAAAACAATCCATTACATACAAGGGAAACCCAATAAGATTTTGTGTAGATTTCTCAGCAGAAACCATGGAAGCTAGAAGACAGTGGGATGATATATTTAAAATACTAAAAGAGAAAAACTGCCAACCAAGACTCCTATATCCAGCAAAATTATCCTTCAAAAATGAGGGAGAAATTAAAACATTCTCAGACAAAAAGTCACTGAAAGAATTTGTGACCGAGAGACCAGCTCTGCAAGAAATACTAAAGGGAGCACTAGAGTCAGATACAAAAAGACAGAAGAGAGAGATATGGAAAAGAGTGTAGAAAGAAGGAAAATCAGATATGATATATATAATACAAAAGGCAAAATGTTAGAGGAAAATATTATCCAAACAGTAATAACACTAAATGTCAATGGACTGAATTCCCCAATCAAAAGACATAGATTGGCAGAATGGATTAAAAAACAGGATCCTTCTATATGCTGTCTACAGGAAACACATCTTAGACCCAAAGATAAACATAGGTTGAAAGTGAAAGGTTGGGAAAAGATATTTCATGCAAATAACAACCAGAAAAGAGCAGGAGTGGCTATACTAATATCCAACAAATTAGACTTCAAATGTAAAACAGTTAAAAGAGACAAAGAAGGACACTATATACTAATAAAAGGAACAATTAAACAAGAAGACATAACAATCATAAATATTTACGCACCGAATCAGAATGCCCCAAAATACGTGAGGAATATACTTCAAACATTGAAAAGGGAAATAGACTCATATACCATAATAGTTGGAGACTTCAACTCACCACTCTCATCAAGGGACAGAACATCTAGACAGAGGATCAACAAAGAAATAGAGAATCTGAATATTACTATAAATGAACTAGACTTAATAGACATTTATAGGACATTACATCCCACAACAGCAGGATACACCTTTTTCTCAAGTGCTCATGGATCATTCTCAAAGATAGACCATATGCTGGGTCACAAAGCAAGTCTTAACAAATTTAAAAAGATTGAAATCTTACACAACACTTTCTCGGACCATAAAGGAATGATGTTGGAAATCAATAATAGGCAGAGTGCCAGAAAATTCACAAATACGTGGAGGCTCAACAACACACTCCTAAACAACGACTGGGTCAAAGAAGAAATTGCAAGGGAAATTAGCAAATACCTCGAGGCGAATGAAAATGAAAACACAACATATCAAAACTTATGGGACGCAGCAAAGGCAGTGCTAAGAGGGAAATTTATTGCTCTAAATGCCTATATCAGAAAAGAAGAAAAGGCAAAAATTCAGGAATTAACTATCCATTTGGAAGAACTGGAGAAAGAACAGCAAGCTAACCCCAAAGCAAGCAAAAGGAAAGAAATAACAAAGATTAGAGCACAAATAAATGAAATTGAAAACATGAAAACAATAGAGAATATCAATAAGGCCAGAAGTTGGTTCTATGAGAAAATCAATAAGATTGATGGGCCCTTAGCAAGATTGACAAAAAGAAGAAGAGAGAGGATGCAAATAAATAAGATCAGAAATGGAAGAGGAGACATAACTACTGACCTCACAGAAATAAAGGAGGTAATAACAGGATACTATGAACAACTTTACGCTAATAAATACAACAATTTAGAGGAAATGGACGGGTTCCTGGAAAGACATGAACAACCAACTTTGACTCAGGAAGACATAGATGACCTCAACAAACCAATCACAAGTAAAGAAATTGAATTAGTCATTCAAAAGCTTCCTAAAAAGAAAAGTCCAGGACCAGATGGCTTCACATGTGAATTCTACCAAACGTTCCAGAAAGAATTAGTACCAATTCTCTTCAAACTCTTCAAAAAAATTGAAGTGGAGGGAAAACTACCTAATTCATTCTATGAAGCCAACATCACCCTCATACCAAAACCAGGCAAAGATATTACAAAAAAAGAAAACTACAGACCAATCTCTCTAATGAATACAGATGCAAAAATCCTCAATAAAATTCTAGCAAATCGTATCCAACAGCACATTAAAAGAATTATACATCATGACCAAGTAAGATTCATCCCAGGTATGCAAGGATGGTTCAACATAAGAAAATCAATTAATGTAATACACCATATCAACAAATCAAAGCAGAAAAATCACATGATCATCTCAATTGTTGCAGAGAAGGCATTCGACAAGATTCAACATCCTTTCCTGTTGAAAACACTTCAAAAGATAGGAATACAAGGGAACTTCCTTAAAATGATGAAGGGCATATATGAAAAACCCACAGCTAATATCATCCTCAATGGGGAAAAATTGAAAACTTTCCCCCTAAGATCAGGAACAAGACAAGGATGTCCACTATCACCACTATTATTCAACATTGTGTTGGAGGTTCTAGCCAGAGCAATTAGACAAGAAAAAGAAATACAAGGCATCAAAATTGGAAAGGAAGAAGTAAAACTATCACTGTTTGCAGACGATATGATACTATACGTCGAAAACCCGGAAAAATCCACAACAAAACTACTAGAGCTAATAAATGAGTACAGCAAAGTAGCAGGTTACAAGATCAACATTCAAAAATCTGTAGCATTTCTATACACTAGTAATGAACAAGCTGAGGGGGAAATCAAGAAACGAATCCCATTTACAATTGCAACTAAAAGAATAAAATACCTAGGAATAAATTTAACTAAAGAGACAAAAAACCTATATAAAGAAAACTACAAAAAACTGCTAAAAGAAATCACAGAAGACCTAAATAGATGGAAGGGCATACCGTGTTCATGGATTGGAAGACTAAATATAGTTAAGATGTCAATCCTACCTAAATTGATTTACAGATTCAATGCAATACCAATCAAAATCCCAACAACTTATTTTTCAGAAATAGAAAAACCAATAAGCAAATTTATCTGGAAGGGCAGGGTGCCCCGAATTGCTAAAAACATCTTGAGGAAAAAAAACGAAGCTGGAGGTCTCGCGCTGCCTGACTTTAAGGCATATTATGAAGCCACAGTGGTCAAAACAGCATGGTATTGGCATAAAGATAGATATATCGACCAATGGAATCGAATAGAGTGCTCAGATATAGACCCTCTCATCTATGGACATTTGATCTTTGATAAGGCAGTCAAGCCAACTCACCTGGGACAGAGCAGTCTCTTCAATAAATGGTGCCTAGAGAACTGGATATCCATATGCAAAAGAATGAAAGAAGACCCATCTCTCACACCCTATACAAAAGTTAACTCAAAATGGACCAAAGATCTAAACATTAGGTCTAAGACCATAAAACAGTTAGAGGAAAATGTTGGGAGATATCTTATGGATCTTACAACTGGAGGCGGTTTTATGGACCTTAAACCTAAAGCAAGAGCACTGAAGAAGGAAATAAATAAATGGGAACTCCTCAAAATTAAACACTTTTGTGCATCAAAGAACTTCATCAAGAAAGTAGAAAGACAGCCTTCACAATGGGAGACAATATTTGGAAATGATATATCAGATAAAGGTCTAGTATCCAGAATTTATAAAGAGATTGTTCATCTCAACAACAAAAAGACAGCCAACCCAATTACAAAATGGGAAAAAGACTTGAACAGACACCTCTCAGAAGAGGAAATACGGATGGCCAAGAGGCACATGAAGAGATGCTCAATGTCCCTGGCCATTAGAGAAATGCAAATCAAAACCACAATGAGATATCATCTCACACCCACCAGAATGGCCATTATCAACAAAACAGAAAATGACAAGTGCTGGAGAGGATGCGGAGAAAGAGGCACACTTATCCACTGTTGGTGGGAATGTCAAAGGGTGCAACCACTGTGGAAGGCAGTTTGGCGGTTCCTCAAAAAGCTGAATATAGAACTGCCATACGACCCAGCAATACCATTGCTAGGTATCTACTCAAAGGACTTAAGGGCAAAGACACAAACGGACATTTGCACACCAATGTTTATAGCAGCATTATTTACAATTGCAAAGAGATGGAAACAGCCAAAATCTCCATCAACAGAAGAGTGGCTAAACAAACTGTGGTATATACATACGATGGAATATTATGCAGCTTTAAGACAAGATAAACTTATGAACCATGTAATAACATGGATGGACCTAGAGAATATTATGCTGAGTGAATCCAGCCAAAAACTAAAGGACAAATACTGTATGGTCCCACTGATGTGAATGGACATTCGAGAATAAACTTGAAATATGTCATTGGTAACAGAGTTCAGCAGGAGTTAGAAACAGGGTAAGACAATGGGTAATTGAAGCTGAAGGGATACAGACTGTGCAACAGGACTAGATACAAAAACTCAAAAATGGACAGCACAATAATACCTAATTGTAAAGTAATCATGTTAAAACACTGAATGAAGCTGCATCTGAGCTATAGGTTTTTGTTTTGTTTTGTATTGTTTTGTTTTGATTTTACTATTATTACTTTTATTTTTTTCTCTATATTAACATTCTATATCTTTTTCGGTTATGTTGCTAGTTCTTCTAAACCAATGCAAATGTACTAAGAAATGATGATCATGCATCTATGTGATGATGTTAAGAATTAATGATTGCATGTGTAGAATGGTATGATCTCTAAATGTTGGGTTAATTTCTTTTTTTCCGTTAATTAAAAAAAAAAAAAAAAAGAGAAGGGATAATTGGAGATGAAAGGATACAGACTGTACAACGGGACTGGATATAAAAACTCAGAAATGGACAGCACAATACTACCCAATTGTAATGCAATTATGTTAAAACACTGAATGAAGCTGCATGTGAGGTATAGGTTTTTTGTTTTTGTTTTTTTTGTTTTTTTTCTTTCTATTATTGTTTTAATTCTTATTCTGTTGTCTTTTTATTTCTTTTTCTAAATCGATGCAAATGTACTAAGAAATGATGAATATGCAACTATGTGATGTTATTAAGAATTACTGATTGTACATGTAGATTGGAATGATTTCTAATTGTTTTGTTAATTCTTTTTTTAATTAATAAAAAAAAAAAAAAGACTTCACAGAACACTTATGACTGAGTTTTTTCTCTATAGCACCACTTTATAAAACTGAAATGCTCAAATGGGAGCTAATTATATCTCATGTTTGAAACCATATTAATTTTTCTCAAATACTGATGTATTGTATGTGCTAAAAAAGTCCATTTTAGTTTCATAATCCTTAGTCTTAGACTTTTTTCTATATACTATGGTGCTAAATTGGATTAACATGATATTCTAAAAGAATAACCCCTAGAATGAAAATTTCCTCTTTGGGTAGTCGGTAATTTCTTATAAGCCAAGAGCATTGATGGAGAGTAAGGAAGGTAAAGAAATTTATCACAATTAAATTGCTGCTCATTGAACTTGAGTGCTATAATCATACTAAATTCTTGGATAGAAAACCTCATTGTACTATTGTATAACCATTCTGTTAAGTTATAAAATACAAGCTACTGTAGGATACAAATATTTTATAGGGAGGAAAGAAATAAATTGAAAATTAAAGAGCATGTAGAAATCTTGATTAAAACCTCCATGTTTTTGTTAGCTTTATGCTATGATTGGTAATTTTTTCCATGCATAAAATATTTACTTTGGTAAGTAAATTTTAAGACTCAAAGTCTGTTAAAGAACACAGCCTATGAACTGCACTTGGTTTATGACTTGATTCCCTGTTTTGCGGGGCAGGGGCAAGGAGAGGTGAGAAATAGAATAAGTAACAACCTGAGAAGCAAGGATTAAATTGTATACACTCTGACAGAGACCTCAGGAAAGAAAATAGAGAAAATCAGGCTTGCCAGAGGAGCTAAATCTCCTTAAACTTAATAACTACTGCAGCAAAGAAAGATGATTAACACTAATGTCTCATGATTTGAAGATAAACAACAAAAATATGTGATATTTTTTTAATGCAGAGCTAACCAACCTTCTTGCTGGGAAAGAAAATCTTCTTCCTTACTATCAGCTGCTTGCACCCTTCTAACTGTGGTTGCTGGGAAAGAAAATCTCCCTCCTTACTATCAGCTGCTTGCATCCTTCTAACTGTGGGGCAAATTAATGAGACAATTAATTCATTAACTTCAATAGCCAGAAAAACAAAACAGTGTCTGCTTGTATTTCATGTGACATATAGAGGCTTTTAACCAGTTTGTCAAGATACAATATGGACTCAAAGATGATAAGCAGTGCAACAAAAGCCACTATTTATAAACAGTTTATATTTAAATTATGACATAAAAATAAAGGAGATAGAACAACAAATTCTACCCATCTTAAAATGTAATTGCTGTCATTTATAGAGTATTTATTATGTGCCAGATGGGATTCTAAAGTCATTGAAGGTGTTTATTAATGAAAAACTCGGGCAACCAGTTATGAAATTATTGGCTGGGAAACTGAGGCACAAAGAACTTAACTATTCAGCCCAAGCTCTCCCAGATCAAGTGGCTATTCATAATCAGACAATGTAACTTGAGTGCATAAGATGCTGTACTGCCTAAAACCATAACATACAGTTATCAGAGATAACATCACCTACTGTTCGAGTTGAAAACCAAAACAGCAACCAAAATATGTCTAAATGAAAACAATAACCACAAATTAAAAACAAAAAATCTCATCTTTTCAAATGCACCTAAAAGTGGAATATAAATTATGTTTGCAATAGGATTCCACAAAAACACAGGAGGAAGCAAAACAGAAGAGAGTAAGAAAAAGGGAACAAAACAAAATTCATTTAAGAATGTGATGAACCTATTTGCAAAGCTGAAAAAATTTTAGTAATTCTTTGCATCCATTCACTACATGTTTTTTCTTTTTTTTTGAAAAGGTAATAACAGTTTGTGAATACCTTTTGCTGGACAAAAGAATCAACAGTTTTCCAAACAGCTGAATTATGTTGCTGGTGGCAGAGACTGTTTTGTTTGTCAAACTCATTTGTTCCTAGGCACATTACTGAACTACATTTCCCAGAATTCTTTGCAGCCAGCCAGATGGTCCTTTGAGATCAAGTGTGGTCAATAAACTATTGTGGAAGTGATTTTCTTCACTTCTGTATGTGGTTTCTAAAGATCTGTAACATTCTTCCCTGTCTGTCTATGCTTTCAAAGAATTCAGTGGAGAACTCTGGGGGGTAGGAGTGGCAGCGAAGGGCTGGCACCCATAATGCTTCTGTAGAGTGGAGCCCCAATGAAGTCATTGCTTTTAATGCCTAAGATTTGGGGGAGTGGGATTGCTTATCCTAGTATTTAGCATGCTGCAATGAATATGACCAATTTTCCTGTGCAGTTTTAATTAAGTTGCTAAATTTTAGGGACAATCTATAATCTACAGGTCAAATTCTGCTCTAAAGGGCTTTTGAATTCCTACATGCAAGTAAAGTTGAGGGAAAAATATTCCTGAAGGTATTTAAAACAAAATCACAATGTTGAACTATTTATCATGACAACATTCAGAATGCCAAAATATTATCATTTCAAGATACAAACCTGTGCTAGGGCTTTCTCACACATTCTTTCATTTAATTTCAGGATTTCTTTCTCTTTTTTTTTGAGAACTTAATTTTACATAAAACAATGTGAAGCAGGATAGCCTTCCTGAGACACAGATAGAACCCAGACACGGCTGAGCAGGATTGCCGGGTGTTCAGATTATGACTTTTTAGACGGTACTGTACTTTCCAGTACATTGTTAGGAAAGAAAAATTCTGAATGGAAGATAAATGAGCCTGTCGAATAATGTCGGCCATTTTTTTTTGCACAACCAGAAAAGTTGCCTGGAATGGGATTCTGCGGCCTTATGTGCTCAGGACCCACTTAGAGCTCCCTCTGCTGGCTCAAGATGTACTAATTGTGTGTTTGCTCAGGACACTGAATTGTCCAGGATGTAAAAATCAAACACGATCTCTGCCCACCTACTGAGCTGTACTGTGCACATACACATGAGGCATGCAGAGTCTATAAAGACATTTGCCAACTTCCAAATAGGCCTGCATATCGTCCTAAAGGTTGTGAGTCAGCATCTTTCCTTTCACAGGTCAGCTAAAAAGTGAACTTTCTTGCTGATGCAATTCTAATCAAAAGAGAAAAACAATTTAAAGAAATCTTCTTTTAGCTATAGTCAGCTATATTTTGTGCAAACCTAAATAACTGAAGACCAAAAAAGAAGCTGTGTGAGGAAGTCAACATTAATGTGGCTTTGTCTATTAATAACATAGACTAGAATTTAATCTTACAGCTGGAGAAAAAAGACAGAACGAAGGTCAACTTCATATTGAGAAAATTTTCTTAAATTTATGATTTTTTTCGTAAATGTAGATTGATGGACAAGGGTTTTTATCAATGTAGATTGATGGATAAGGACATTAGGTTACTAGAAGTTCAAGTTGGTCCTGAGGTAAGGGCCACTAGGCTTTTTTTTTTTTTTTTTTTTAAAGAGAGAGGGAGGAAGGGAAGGAAAGACAGAGAAGGAAGGAAGGATGGAAGGAAGAAAGGGAAACATCTTTAAACATTTTCTTGTTTTATTATATTTTGTTTGTTTGTTTGTTTTTTACATGGGCTGGGGCCGGGAATCGAACCGAGGTCCTCCGGCACGGCAGGCAAGCACTCTTGCCCGCTGAGCCACCGCGGCCCGCCCGCCACTAGGCTTTTGAGATCACCATTACCTGTGAGTAAATGATGAATAAAGCAATTTTTATACTCCTGAATCCTAACTGGATAATCGTAAGTTGATTTTCTACTACTTCATTACACAAGGGATTTAAATTTATTTACCAAAATAGAAAAAGTGCTAACATTAAAATACAAACAAATAAGAGAATAAAAAAAATATGGAAAATGAGGAGCCAGAGACCCAAGAAAGTTAGTGAGTAGTTGATGTGAAGGTTCACTTAACATAAAACTTCCCTGATATTTAAAAGTGATAATACATTTTGATTATGTTCTTAAGACAAATTTAGAGAATTCAGTTCTAATGCTGAGATTCATGGTTACGAGTTGACAGGGGCTGAGAAAAATAATTCATGGTCATACACCTTATTTTAGGACAAATTGTTTGTCATGCTTATTTTAAAATATTAACTGACATTAATTATTCATAAGAGTTATGAGCGCCAAGAAGGTAGAGAACTGATAGGTGCAGTACATCTTCTGATTATTCAATTCATCTTATGTATTAACTATGCCTTTCCCACTTTTAAGGTTATTGGTTATTACTAGATAGGCTCAAAGTTATCTGTCTAATTTTGACATGTAATACTATTTTTTGAAATAGAAATCAGTATCACCTCTTTTACCTCATGATGGCACACTTGTATCAGATTCTCCCTGAAAAGGTTTTGGAAACTGAAAACCACAGCAAAAAAAGAAAAAAAAGAAAAAAGAAGATTGCTTTCTTCCTCTATTAATAACTTAGTTATATGAAATAGATAAAAAATATTCTGTAGCCTGCATTTTCTTTCAATACACTCTGCATGCACTTCAAAGTACGTAGTTAAACTTTGAAGGTTTGAATATTAGCCAAAACATTTGAATTGGGATAGCTTAGTGGAAGCCTCTTTAATGGATTTCCTTTTGTTGAGCTGATACTGGGAAACAGACCAAATGCCTGTCTTTTAAAGTAAGTACCAAGTGGATAGGTGATTTTTTAAAAAACTTCTGTTGAAATTGGAGCATTCGCTTTCAATTAATACCAAGCCAGAAGAGCAAATTGTATTAAAAGGTAATGACAGCCGTTAAGGCTCAATCCCCAGAAACAAATTTTAGGAACTAATTGTGCTCATGGTCAACATTAACGAACACCAAGAATTCAATTAATGACTGCTGTTTAATTTTTCAAGAACAAAATATACAGTAAAGTTATGAAAATAATTATTCACTTTGACTACCAATCTTTCTACATCTAGAGGGTAATCTTTGTATTCAGTGTTGGAAGTTACACACAGAAATCAATGGCCTAGGTAGAAGCAAGCTGCTTTCTAAGAAAGTTTCCTGAATAGAACCCAGACATTAATCATGATATGTACCAGAGCAGATGTGCTGAAATCACTTAGAGTCATGCGTGTATGCAGTAACTACTAAATATCATCATCAGTATCATCATCATCATCATCATTGGAAGGTGCAAAATTTACACATAAAATTTGGATTTTTATTCTTGAGACCTTCAGATTTTATTCAGAACTCATTTCCATTTCACACAGTACTACAACTCAAATGCACTTTTTATCAGTTTGCTTGCTTCTGTGCTAAGAATGGAATAAAAGAAGAATCAAAATTAAGGGGTCGTGCTTCTTGAAGTTAGGGACCATTGATATGCAAAAATGATCAATATTACGAGATAATGGTGAAAAATATGATAAAAAACCATACATAGAACTGAGAATGTAATCGTAAAGGAGTCAAATTCATAATATTCTAGACCAGTTTCATAGAGAGAAGAAATGGAAAATATGCCCCTCTCTTCCCCCATTCAGGACAGGCATTGTTAATCACAGCATCTTAGCATCCTTCCCAAAGTCAAGAGCAATTTTAAGATTACTATATTTAATATTATATAATCAAGCTTATAAAGGTATTAATAAAATTATTTTTAGGTTTTGTATTCATTTATAAGAATGGCTATTGGACTACTGTATGCTCCGATAGTTTCAGATATTTGGGATTTTAGTGTATGGCACAGTGTGTATACATGGAGTGAGGGAGAATGACAAGGAAGGAATAGGGAGAAAGGGAGAAAGGCAGAGCGAGACAGAGAAAGAGAATGTGGAGCATTACTTACCGCAAGTGTTATTGTCTTCATCTGAACCATCTGGGCAGTTTAATTCACCATCACAAAATAAATCGATTTTTATACACATTAGAGCAGTAGTACAACGCCTTGAATCAGGAAGACACTCTATTGAGATATTTCCTTAAAAAAAGATTAATATCATAAGATTCCTACCGAGCAGATTTAATTTCCAACTAGTGAGATATGCATTGTGTTTGAATATTTATTATGTATGTCTTTGCCATTTAGGTCCTCATATATATATGTATATATATTATATACACTTATAAGTTCCAATAGAAATATTTTTTTCAGGTAGTAAAATAAATAGAAGCTATAAAGACAATAGGAAGTTAAACCTAATAATTAGAAAATCAGACTTCCCTGGCTTCTGAAACTGTTTAAAAACGGTCCTTTCAAAAAAGTGTTTATTGGGGGGCCTAGCGGGGGTCGGTTATTGTTTATTCCTTAGAAACATCATTTTGCTTTAACATGGTGGGGCTAAGACTGAAAGTGTGAAAACCTGATTTCTTTGGAAATATTTGGTTAATATCCAAAAATTGTTGTGGATTTTACTTAGAAGAATATATTGTGCCATGAAAAGTTTTGATAATGCAGAAATGTGTGTCGAAATCTATGCCATTTTAATTAATTTTTCTTTTCTAAAAAAGTAGATTATTCATGAATAACTTCAAGAAACTTGTCACTTTTGCCAGAACTGTTCCATGAGCTAAATTAGGTTTTGTATCCTCACAAATATCCAGAAATGGGCTCGACAACAATTAATAAGTTACTTGGGTTACACTCTGTGTTGACAAAAATGTTATTTTTTAGGTAATATACTTATGCCCTAAGAAATGTTGAAAACATGTCATGAAAAAATGAGTCCCTTTTTTTATAACTCCTGAAATGTAAAGACAATTCAGGCTAGAATTTTTTCCAGACCAATGTGTCTGCATGATAAGTTGTTTGAAAAAATATAGAATTTTAACATCAATATTTCCTCATTGATGTTAAATGTTAATATCTACTCAGTAAATTTGAACCTTGATAAATTAGCAGTATAATTTGGACATTTAATATCTAATGTTTATACCTCCTAGGGTATTAGGTGGTACCAAATATTGGAATGTTAATTACATCATCTGCAGCTTCTAGTAGCCTCTCAAAGACGCTTCATTCACTCATAAGCATTTATTCTTTGAGGATATAGTGACTTAAGCAAAACTTATCAATGAAAGGCATTTTCTAATAAAACACTAAAAATTCCAAGTTCATTACGACACAGAGCATGGTGAAGCCAGTAGCTATTTTCATTCAAGACCTGCATTGCTTCCTGGGAAAGGGATTCTTAGGGGAAAAGATGGAAACACGTAGCCTGTAGGGTTCCATGCCATACTCTGGCAAGGTTTTGATCGATTTGTACCGCTCAGCCTGTCCTGTACATCATCTGTCATTCTTCTACATCTTTAAGTATAGAGATGCACCAAAAAAGCATTATTTTATTTCTAGATATTAACTGGGAAATTTAAAAAGCAATTCTAAAGATAAGATGAATTCTTTTATACCCAAAAGCTAGATACAGATGACTTTAACTTTCAGAGCCCCATGAGGATTAGAATTTTTTTTGCCTATGACTTCTATAAGAATGATGGCTAAAAGTTTTGAGTAATACGTAAACACCATAGCATTTGGTTGTTGTTAGTCTTAAAACCAGCTCCATGCTGCCACCTGCTGGGTTTTAAAAATGTAATATTTGATTCTGAAATTTCACCTTGAAAACTTTCAAATTAGTAGGGAAATAAAAGTGCTTGTGTCAATAAATGTAAGAAGTTAATACTTAATTAGGAACATTTTTGGAAGTAGTTACTGAGTTTTTATGTAACTAAATCACACTTTTATTACTGACTGTAATTAAAATCTATATAAACCATTGGGAAATTCATGGAACATCTAGCATCTAAAATAGGACACAATAAAGGTCAGAGTCATTCCTAAATGACAGAAGAATGCCTACACTTAAGAGATTGAAAACTAATTGTAAAAACTTTATTTCGTAAACCCAAATGCATATTATAATTGTTGATATACATGAAATATTCCTGAAGAGAATTCCTTAATTAGGAATTAATTAATTAGGTTCTAACCCAGGAGATACATAGTGTTTGACAGTGTTCCACAAATGCCTGATAAACAGCTAAGTGAGAGGAAGCATTATTCTAGAAACTTTTATTTCAACAGTCCTTAACTGAATTCTAAGCACTTAGCATTTGAGAGAATAGATTTTGGACTGTAGCTGAAAAGATGTACAATTTTGGCAGCTTCGAATGCTTCCCTTGCTTCACATGACACGTCACATCTCTGTCTGTCGCTGGTGTCCTGTCTGGTATCTGTTGAGCGCTAGATGTGGCTCTTCTCAAAATCACACTGGCAAGAGGTACCACTTGGGATCCTTTCATCTCATGAATGATCATTCACTCTACTAGCATTTGTTTTTGTCTTATTTGTGTCACAGAAATTTACGGACTAGAGATAAAAGGATGAGTAAGGCAGAGACTATAGTCACAGAACTTGGAGTTTAGTGGAGGGCACTGAAGCATAAGAGAAAGAGAAATTTTAAAAATTTCTATGAGGACATCAAGGATTAGACAATTTCCTTCTGAGGCAGAGATTGAAAACAATTTCACAGAGGAGGTTGCATATAAACTAGGCTTAGAAAGATGCTTAGGAATGCACCAGAAAGAAAGGCAGATAGAAGCTAGGCGTGGTGATGTGATGAAAGCAAGGAAACAGATGAGTCTAATTGATCTAGTGGGATGCTTGTGGCAACCATAACAGGAGGAGAGTTTGATGCCCGATTATGGGGGATCTTACTGTCTTCGTAAAATATTAGAAATATTTTTGACAGGCAGTGGAATTGAGTGCTTTTATATAAGTGTATGATAGGACCAGCCCATATTTCATAATGATCATTCTGGGGGAATTTGGAGAATCTGTAGAAAGAGGACAGTTGGGAAGCCGTTTCAGTGGTCAAATGAAAGCTGATGAGGTGGATGTCTGAGGCATATTTTCCAGGCGGTACTGATGGACTTTGTCTGACCAACATCGGGGTGGTGGAGAAGGTGCATTAGTTATGATACCTACACTTCTGGGGTGGCCAGCTGAATTATGATGGTCATCACTAACAGTTGCGATTATAGGAAGAACAGCTGGTGGGATTAGAAAACTAGTTTAATCTGAGGTATTTTGATTTGAAGGTGGAAATATTAAGTCCTTTTCTGTTGGTTGCACTCTCTCTCCCCAGACTCTGTTTCATAATCCTCTTCAGCTACCTTGGTCCATGGAGAAAAATAATTTCATCATATTGAAGCTAATACGGAAGACATGAATATAGCTATTATACAAGGGGCATAGGATTTAGGACTTTATCAGATTGCATTTTTACCTAGTCTTCTCTCTCCCTCTCGTCTTCTGTACTCACATATGATCACAATTTCCAACAAAACCATTAATCAAAATGTTAGCTATTACAGAGGTTGGCCAGGTATGGAGTTTTAAAATGTGACCTTTCAATCTTAAAACCAGAATTCTTTAACTTGTGGATTACTTGATTTATCATTTGGTTTTTGCCCTCATACTTTTTTTTCTATGCAAAAAGGCATTTTTGCCTTTTTTTGCCTTTAACTAGGGGATTTTTGTTTAAAGAAGCATGCATGAAGAGAAGAATAATTAGTTTAGGTTATTAGAAACTAATCAAGTTGCTTGAGTTTTAGATATTTATTAACTTGACTGATAATAAGACCTGCACAAGTTTTTATGTCCCTGTGGTATTTTCTCTTTAAGACATTAATTGTTGATACATTATAAAACATTTAAACAAAGTAGTGTTTGAAATTCGGTGACTAGAAGTTTTAATTATCCATTTATATTTGTACTGTTAAGGATTTAGTGTATCCTCAAGTGGGGATACTTCAGTAGGATTGAAAGTCAAAATAATTTCCAATGATTTGGGGTTAAGAACCATCTGTGCTTTCTTTGTGCAGGTGCTGTGCTAGGCATTGTGGAGGATATGCTAAATCTAATACTAAATCTAATACTAAAACCTAATATTTTTCCTTTCAAAACCGTTCTGAGAACTGCTACATCAAAGACAGTAATTTGACAATAAACTTTTGTAAATCTTAGATTTTATTTTCCCAATCATTTAAATGGGTATAAAAGTACTTGATGACCAATGCTACTCGAAAAAAAATACCATAATATAGTTACTTGAGGAAATAGAATCTGAATTTATGAATGTCTGCCTTTAGAGACCAATTTCATTTCATTACACTATATTGGAAAAATAGTTATCACTCTACAGAAATTCACATTTAATTTGGTAGGACAATTTAGTTTGTTTAGTAAGACTGGTTGATCAATCCAAATGAAATTACAGTGTAAAGATACTTTAATAGTCCTGACATTGTACACGTAGGAATGTCTTAAATTAGACAAGAATGCTTAGCAGGGCGGGCCACAGTGGCTCAGCAGGTAGGAATGCTTGCTTGCGAAGCCAGAGGACCCGGGTTCGATTCCCGGTACCTGCCCATGTAATTAAAAAAAAAAAAAAAAAGAATGCTTAGCAGTACATAAAGTTTGTTCCCTCTAATGCAGAGAAATAAAACACATGAAGTCACAATGTATTTGGTATCAGATAAAGTCTCCGTATCTCAGCCCTGGAGCAATCAAATTGAGGGGCATAATTCAACCTTAGGTACTCTTGGCCCAATTTCATGTTCTTCATAAAACCAGCCAATTCTTCCATCCCGCGGATCCTCTACCCAGTGGAATTATAGTGAGATTGCATTTTATATGAGATTGAGAAAGTCCATGACAGTGAAACTTTTCCTTCTGCAATTATTGCCTACAGAGTAAGCAACAAAGGAGTAGAACAAGCTGTACTCTAGAAAGCATTCAAGCATATAGGCAATTGTCCAAAATAGCACCTCTAGGCACTCTGTAGCAGCCAAGAAATCAATCAGTATAATGCAACCTCAGTTCCCATCTCTCTCCTCTAATGTTTCAAATGGGTTAGTAAAACTTTATGGTAATTAGCAACAAGGGCAGTTGAACAATCGAACATTATTTCATGGACTTTGTACTCACTATCAAAGAAAAATTAGCTTTGGCAGGATTTATAATAGTACTAATGCCAAGTATATGATGCATGCATTTGTTGATTTTTCTCAAACTCTGTCTTTCAGGTACATAAAAGTGAGTATAAACTTAACATCCCTGAAAGGCATCTTAATAATAAATTACTATTTGGAAACTGTGGTTTCCAAGTTTAATTGCCTTGTTCCCTCTATAAATCTATAGTATTTTGCCATATAAGAGGTGTTAATGGGAAGGATGACTGGGGACTCACGTAGTGCATGGATCCAATAAAGTATGGTAAAATATGATATTTTGTCCCCTACTTACCTTATGATAATCCTTTGAAGATTGATTAAGGTAACTGAACCATCTCCATTAATAGGAAGGCTTGGAAATGGAGGTTTTTTTTGGTTGTTGTTAAATAAACGATCAGGATAAAATGAGCATTACGGGATGCAGTCATCTCATTTTAATCTTATTTTTGATTCATCTTAAAAAACAAAGCATTTAACTACCCCTAACTAGTCAGTAGAGGGAGGGATGAAGAATTAAAAATTAGTTGTGTCCGTCCTTTGTGTCTTTGTGCCACACTGAACACTTTGCATTAACTCTCTTTTAATTCTCATGTCCACCTTCTTAGAGATGCATTTTAAATATTTCTTTTTAAGATAGAAATGCAGAGTTCAAAGAGGCTAAGTAGCTTTCCATATACTATATATGAAGTAATCAGTGGACGTAATGAAGCACGGATTAACCCATGTCTTTTCGATGACTGACAATTTTTCATTGCTTTTTAGACTTCATTTTCAGTTTCAATTCTTTATATAAAGTGTAAAGGATAGGGCTAAATGTGTATTTTTGGCCTCAATCCTATAGTTTACATGCAGGGTATTACTACTCAACTCCTTGGGAGAGACAAGTATGGGTAGGTTTTTTCTTTTGTCTTCCCTCTTTTCTCATTTGTTACCTCTTGGGAAGGAGCAGAGACTGGGAGAAGACACTGGTGAAATGGTTTAGCTACTTCTGAGTGTTTCTGAATGTTTTTGACTGGTTTATAATTAAGATATAAGGGGGGAAACTTGATTCAAGCCCAATTTCGGACTTTAATGCAAATGTTTCTTCTCTTCAATCATTATACATATTTTCCTTGTTATCTTTTATAGTCTTAAATGGTCCTTAATAACTGTAGATCAGATAAATTACTCAACAAATAGACAATTTGAAAACAGGGTGCTAAATTGGGTACATATTGTTGACTTTTGATATATATTTGGGAATAAATATCTCAAAATAAATTAAAATTATTTTTTCAGTTTCTTTTTAGACTGAAGGAATTAGGCATTATTAATCTTAAAAAAAATTACTCAAAGTGTTTTGAGAGATAATTTCAGATGTTGTAAAAATATTTTCCATATTTGGAGAAGAGAATATGGGTTGCATGATGGTTTTATTTGCAGCGCATGTCCTGCTCTATGAATAATCTAAATACAAGTTCAGGGAGGCTGATACTATCATAACAGAATTGTATAGGTTTTAGAAGCTTGCTGGCTTATTTTGTAAAGACATTTTGATTAATGATTCATGTATTGGTTTGTTTTACAAATAGTATACCAACCATTTTATCCAAGAATTATTAGTTTCTACCAAGAAGAACTTTCATAGTTTAACAAATGTTCTCTCCTTTCATAACATTTGATGTAAACATTGATTTAAACTTTAGGTGCATAAATCTGACAGTATGAGTGTAGCATTGAAGATCTATACAGTCCTGCCTTTATTGAGTTTGCCAGAAGCAATTAAGGACACCACCAGCCATGTGCCATAAAGATTACACATTTTAAATGGTTAGCAAATGAACAGAAGCACAGTGGACAATTAATAGAAATCCAGAGAAATTGGCACACCAAAGATACATGCAGGTGCTTGGAAAATAGTAGACAACAGCAAAAATTTGCTGAATAAATATATATGAGACTACTTAGGTAGTAGTCTAGCAAACCATGTTAACAGGAGAAAACTAGCATGTTGACCTTGCATGCAAAAGAATAAATTTAAAAAAAACTCCAATATTTGGGATGAAACCTGCATCCCTCCTAGAGAACTTTGATCCCCCTGGCAGCTCTGTTGGCAAAGGATGGTGTCCACAGTTCTAATCGAAAAAGGACTGAATTGAAGGCAGATAACCCAGGAATTAGGTTCACATAAATTGTTCACATGTGGCAAAATCTTAAGGCTAACACTGCAAACTTTTTATGTTTCAATTTCCATATTCATAACATAAGAGTAATATTAACTGCTTTGGTATCTGAGAGTGTTGTCAGGATACTAAAATGAAACGGAGTGAAACAGTTTTTAAAAAGATAGAAATAACATTATTAAACTGACCTGGAGTTGCCAGAGGAGAGTTGGTTGTTAGTTTGTCTGTAAAAATAAATGACAAAGTAGTTTTTACAAAAGTAAACTGATTATTACTAGTTAAGTGTGTAATCCTTCTGTTTACTATTAAACATAAGAAAGGTTAAGAATACAAATTTAATAGATATGAATATGCTAATTTTTATGTAGATCTAAGCATAACTCTATACTCTCATCAAATTGTACCGCAGAATGTAGATTTTTATATTTCTAACTCATTTTTCAAACCCAGATTTTGCTAAGTAAAGAGGGTAATACTCTTCAATAATCAATAAGTGAATGTGGGGATCCTTAAAGTTCATAATGACTATAGATTTAAATACCCAGAGATTTATATGATATTATCTGAAGAAAATCATCTAAAGGGTAGTATTAGATCATGAGCTTTGAATCTGAAGGAATTGATTTTGATTCTTGTATTTGACACTTAATAGCTATATGTCCCTGGGCTCAGTAATCATTCCTCCATTTATTTATAAATTAAAAAAAAAAGGTTTTCTGCAAGATCATTCTCAAAATTAAATGAGGTAATACTTATAAAATATATAGTACCGGAGGCGAGTTGATACTTTAATAGCAAGTAGTTCATTCAAATATTATGAAAATGGTGATAATTACAGATAATACCTAAAGTAATATCTTAATAATTTTAGAATGATTTATATCTTTTAAGGGTATTCATATATAAATTTGATATTTGGGATGATTTCTTAAATATTTGTGAAATATTTTATTATTCTCAACTTATGATAAGCAGAGTTTCAGAGGGGTAGATATGTGCTCAGAAATTTTGGCAGTTGGCAGAGCCAGAATTAGTCTTCAAATATTCTCACTTCCATTTTAATGCTTTCTATACAATAGAAAAAATTTATTTTTAAAATAATGCAGGTTAATTCTAAAAATTATTATTTAATTATTATTTATTTAATTATTATTATTAGCATTCTTTTTCTGTGATGGTGTGGTTTTAATAAAACAAAACAAGGTTTAGAATGTTGGGATCAGCAGTGTGACCAAAGTAGTTAAAAAGGTGGGATAAAGAATGCTAGAATACAGCAGTTAAAATGAAGCCTTAGATGCTTCTTTCTAAAAAGTGCAATGCAGCTGCAAGGGTAGCTCAGGGGTAGAATTCTCATCTGACATGTTGGAGACCCAGGTTGGATTCCTGGAGCGTGCTCGTGCCCAGAATAAAATAAAAACAAACAAAAAAGTGTCCTTTAAAAAAATAGTGCAATACATTCTGAAAGCCATCATTTGAACATCTTTTAAACTTGCTGTCTTTCTTCTATTCTTAGCATTCTAACAAGTCTCCTGACTTTTTCTCTAAAATCCCACAATTTGATTTTGGATTAGTAATCATGCATGCATGCGCACACACACACACACACACACACACACACGCACATATATACACACATACATATGTATGAATGCAAATTAAAGTCTAAAATATGGGAGAAACATTGAAATTTAAGTTGGAAGTACATGTCCTTTAAATTTATAATCAGGCATTGCAAACTGTGTACTATTATGAACTATGTTAACATTCACCAAATGTATTCTTCTTACATTTTCATATGAAGATTAAATATCTCAGAGAGATTTCCTAATGTCATCTATTTTGATGATCAATAAATCACATTTAAATTAATTCTGAGAAATACTAACCTGGAGTTGTTGGAGGGATGCTTGTAGATGGATTCCCTGAAGATGCTGGAATAAATTAAAGTTGTCTTTAAGATTGGGCTTATTATGTGAATATATTATAAAACAATGAGTACACTTATACAGTCATTCAAAAAGCATTTGGAGTGGGGGGGAAGTGCAAGGGTAGCTCAGTGGGGAAATTCTTGCCTGCCATGCGGGAGACCGGGTTGGATTCCTGGCCCACGCACTTCCCCCAAAACAAGCAAACAAAAGAAAGAAAAAAACAAACAAAATTCAACAATTGGTGCTGCAACAATGGGATACTTACATGGAAAAAGAATGAAATGTGACCCCCACCATGCAGCGTACAAAACAAATAAATAAATAAAAGGAGAAAAACCCTGCAATCCTATCTCCCATTAAATAATCAAATTATGTAATGAATATAACAAAAGGACTAAAACAATTAAAGTTAATGAAATATGCTTCATTTGATCTCTGTTGCTTCTGTTGTGTGTCTATACAATGTTAACTTAATTTTAAATATAGAGAGTTTGAAAAAAACACAATTATATGAATAATATTTTTCAATTTGAGGAAACTATTTAGAACAATATAAAGCTACTTGCTATGTTTAATCAATGTTGCAGTAGTCATAAAAAATAGTTTTTCTCTGTAAACAGATCTAAGACCAGTAAACGAACACCATGAGTTGTTAGAATCAAAATTTAGTAAACACATCACTGAAATGTGAGGTGTCTATTCATGGAAAGCATGCATACACAAGGAAAAAAAACATTCTACTTTTAGTAGAAATATGATATTCTTTCTTTGTAAAAGATTATAATTCTAGAAGAATGAAGCAGTGAAAGAAACTCAGCGATTATTAGCAGGACTGGTCATTTTCAGCTCATCTGAATCAAAGATCCAAAATAGGCAGTCACTGCTCTAGCAGCTATACCAGAGGGGGCCCAAACCATCAGAGGAAGATGAGCTGAGAACACAAGTTATCTTCTCACTGAGCAGAAACAGGAGGATATGGCAGGAGATTTAACGAAAGAGAAACTGTGCTAGATGAATACAAGCTGTAATGGAAAGCAACTTCAGTTTCAAGATTTCATATCTATTATTTCAACATCAAAAATCAAAACTACTATCATTGTCAACCAAACAAAGCACATTGAGGAAATGTTTGTTGAATTGAATTTAATAGAGGATAACCAGAATGGAAAATTTAGAATAATCTAAGCACTATAGATATATTGTCCTTTTATTATATTTTAATGCCCTATATATTTTTCCTGTGATTTATTTTTATCTTAAATTTGATCACTTTAAAAATGAAACTTGATATTTTATAAATAAGAAATCAGTATGAATCAAACTTATTGATATCTCCTCCACCTCTTTCTTCTAGGATCTTAGAGTGTGGATTTTTGATTGATTTTGTTATCTGATGCTAAGATGATATCATTAGACATTTTTGATAGGAAATTTATCTATCAGGTCAGGGTGTGCCTGTGCAGCGCAAGTAATTTTATAAGAATCACAAATATTTGTGCATGCCAATATCTTTAGGAGCTTTTGGATCCTTAATATTTCATGAACTTTTTCTCATTGATTTTTTTCCTTCAAAAATGATTTCTCTGTATTTCAGTTTTCTCATGTAAATGTGTTGTCTCAGGCAATAAGACATGTTCCTAAAGTCAAGGATGATCCTAGTGCTTCCCTGGTACATAGCCAGAATTTTAATTTCATAGCTTAATGATTCAAATAAATCAAATAATGTTCACAGATACCTGTGATATTGATGCTGTTCAAATCAATATGGAAAGTGACCAGTTGGCTGGATTTATTTGCTTCAATTCCTTGAATCAGTTCTCCTTTAACATTTTCATCTGATACCCACTGGGCAAAGAAAAGGTCAAATATGACTATAATGCTGCCATTTCTGCAAAGCAAAAGATGATATTAGGAGAAAAAAGTCAGTCTTCTTTAACTGGTTTGTGCTCAATTTATGTAAGATGTTTTTGAAAATGTCTACAGTTATTAACTTGATGATTCTTATTAAATTTATGCAAGGTAATATCAAATATTAGCTTTGTTTCACGGGTGGGAGAAAGGAAACTGAAAGACCAAGTACTTTACCAAGAACAAAAAGACTCAAAGTAGTTCAGAGTTAGAACCTGAATTTTTTGAGTTCCACATTAGCACAATAATTACCAGGCCAGTCTGTTTGCTAGAGTAACGTGTCAAATTGAACAAAATTACATAGTATCAGGGCATTTATTCTGAATCTAATTTACTGCTTGAATGAAGAATTTGTAACTTTTCATAGATTATTTAGAAGTAGAGGGAAATCTATGGTCGTTTCCCTGGTTTCAGAGAACATTTTTCTGTATAGTGTATGAAGGTCTGATAGCAAGCTTATAGCAACTCAGCTATACCCACTTTATTCTTCTCTATCCTGCATAATATAAAATATTAACACCTGGAATTATTGGCAACTCATGGGAACTACAGGATCATGGCCATGGGTGGAATTGTATTGCTTGCATCATTTCTAGCCATACCATCAGAGTTCAATGGTTTGGTCCTAATCATCTTCCCCTTTATTTAATCCTTTGCTATGTAAACTGCATTAATAGGTTTCCTTTGCAGATTTTGCAGTTTAAAGAAACATAAAATGAATAAATTGTAGGTCCAGTAGTGAGATTTGAGAGATTTTTGCTCTCTTACCTACTATTCTATTTGCCTCATTCTCTCCTTTTAGGATGTGACCCCTTTGGTGGTTAATGATCTTTAACTCTGATCTTAATTATTTGCTCCTCAGTAAGCTGGGGGTACTCAGGACAAACTTGGTTTCTTAAGAGACAAACCTAGGAGAACCAAGTTTACCTGGTATTTTGGCTGGTTCCAAAATTTGGACAGTTTTATTCACATGCTTGTGACATCTAAAGGTTAATGACCTGTTTGAAAGGCTTCATCTATCCCCCAAATTATCTGTTTGTTCATCTATCTAGCCTGATAAAACCTAGAATAAATGTCATTTATCTTCTTCCATGACTGTGTACAGTATCAGATCTACTGTGAATGACCAGAATAGATCAGCATCTCCACTTAGTGGGATATTCCTTTTAATTTCTTCTAATGTTTGTACCACCACTGAAATAATGCCTTTCCGTGTAGGTGGCTTTTAATTTTTTAAAAAATGACGGGGGTATTCTGATATAATAATTTCATGCTTCACTACTATTAAATAAACTGTTAAAATATTAGGAGGCATAACTTCTAAATCATTTGCTTAAATTATAGTAATCAAATATTGGAAACTAGAAGGCTCCTTAGTAACTATTTAGTTCAGATTTCCTCAAATCTCTTTGGGTCCTTGATAAGGATACATTTTGTCATAACTATTGCTTTTGCATATGCTTCCACACTTGTTAACTTTTCTTTGCTCTCTGAGCCATAATTTTATTGGAGAACAATTCCTTGTGTTCTTAGGAAAGGTAACCATTTCTCCAACACTTGTCATATCAATGACAGTTTTATTCATAGTCATATGACCAGGCAACAATCAATGGGGTCTGAGGGGAAGACTGGTAGAGAACTTCTGGAAAATTTTTCCATGTCTAATAAGATAAAGGTTTATAGTGGACTTCTTTGTTGAACACTACTGTGTCTTCACATTTTTGCAGGAACTGCTTCATCCATCTGGATACACCAAGGACGCCATAGCGGACAACTAAAGATAGTAATGCGGAAGAAGGAAAGCACCTGGATTCTTGCTTAAATTACCAAATTCACTTCTGCTAGAACCTCCAGATTTCTTGTAATGTCAGATGATAAGCACTTAAAGTTTAAGGCATGTTTAGTCCTGCATTCTGTTAATTGCAGGCTAAACAAATCCTAAGTATAGTAAAATTTGTAAGCTTCATCCTGTATTTACTTACACAGAAGCTTCAGGAAATGAGTTTACTTATTTTTGCACCTGATGCTGTGCAATATTTTCATTTTAGAGATAAGGAGATTGACGTTTAGGGTTACATAGGTATACTTTGACCAAAGTTATACAGCTTGTTAGTGTCAGAGATGCGAATGGAACAGAGGTCCTCTGTCTCCCAGACATTTGTATATATAATTTCCATCTCCTCTCCTCCAGTACCACTACCATCAACAACAGTATGGAATGTTTAGCAAGAGGAAACAAAAAACCACACATTTACCTTAAATTTAAGTCCAGGTCTTTATTATTATGCATTGTTGCCAGAAATTTATATCCAAATAGATAGGGAAAATAGCTACTTGGATTTTGTGGGGGAAGGAGATATTTTATTCCATCCAATTTCTGAGGGATAGCACCTGAGTTCTTCACTTCCTTTTTTTCCCCTTACATCATGTCTCCCTAACCAATCTCACCCCAAAACTAAGTGCTTAAATGGACAGTATTAAATACAGCTAAAGTGAGCATGAACAATTTTCATCAATTTCCATGTCTTCAATCCTGTATCTTCCCCTTATCCTTGGTTACATTCTAGATCGATTTAATTCTGATTAAATCTTTATTTTCTGTTTATGTATTTTCCACATGTTTCACTTTACTAAAACAATTTCTTTTATTTTGTTTGAGTTAGGGAGTAAAAGAGGTTAGGTAAAGCACAAATCTGGAATTTTGTTTCACTGAGTTGAAAGTCACAGAATTAGTTCATTGTCAGGCATAAAACATCTTTATATGAAAGATGCATGCTTTTTGTTTTGAATTATACATTGCATTTAATAATTTACACTTTGCAAGGACAGGCATTACATATCTTATATCCACACACTGATGTATTCTTTAAAATTTATTTTCTTATTCTGTATAAATGTTGAGATAACAGATACATATTGTAGAAATCAGGAAAACTATAATGAACATTTGTGTTCCAACTAATAAGAAAGCTAAAACTGTTATCTTAGTACTTCAATAATGGTCTCTATTACTGCTCTGAGATTGATTTTACTTATTAAGGTAAATGAGAATTGTTGTTTGGAGAGAAAAAAGAAACAACGTGTTTTCATTTCAAAGTATTGTAGAATTCTCGGTCTGTTTTTTTTTTTTTTAAGCACATAAATCCTATCATTGTGCAGAGAACCTATGTGCAATAAATCAAAAGGTTTCTTATCTCTTATTTTCTGTAATGATATTGATGACCATTCGGGTTGCTGAGTAAACAAGAGTCTTCACTACCTTAACTTTGTGACTCGTCTGTGCTCAGGGGGCAAAATAAATTGAATACTGCCCCAAAAGGTAAAGCTAAATGCTCTGAGTCAAAACACTTTCCACAAAACAGAATAACAGAAATTGTTTTCATAAAGGAGAGCAAGTCATTTGCTATAACAGAGAATGCTTCAAATTGGTCCATACACACACATACACGCATCCTTACACACACAACTTTGTAGGGAATTGAGGGTTGGCATTGATAAAATTTGTGAAAGTAATAGGAAATAAGTGAGTGACTAAGTTTCGTTTTCTGACCACTCTAGTTTGCTCATGTACATAAGCATGTGGCACAAGTTTAATTAAAATCAATAACTGAGAAGAACTTAGGTATTTTAGATTTTTCACATTTGGTGTTTATTTTGTTAGCTGGTAAGAATCCAGTTATTTTGGTTGCCTGATTAAATAAATGGATTTTAAAATTAAAAAAATATATAAAGCTAATATGAGTGTGCTGCTTTTTCCTCCAAGTAGAGTATGTATTTTGATATGAAATTATTTAAAGTAAAAACCTGAATGTCTGCCTGTTGCTCTCTTTACCTGCTTCTGAATTTCTTTTCCCATCCTTATCATCCATCTTACAAAGTACTGATCTGTAATTTATCTTTCGAAGTTTTTATGAAATTCCCTTGCATTGCATCCTTTACAAAACTCACTTCTGATTTAAAAGTAGTTCAGATACCACCAGGGGTAAGTATCTCTATGGTGATGAATACTATCTGAGACTCTTTACAAAGTATTTGCCAAAATTTAGGCATTATGCTGTCCTGCTAGATATCCAAAAGGAGGAAAAAGAAATAATTTCCCAGTTAAATAAATTTTAATAACTAAAGGCCTACCTCAGAGATAGTGTCAGCTGGGTTCCAGACCACCATAATAAAGTGAATTTTACAATGAAATGAGTCACAATTTTTTGGTTTCCCAGCACAAAGTTATGTTTACACTACACATTCACTTATTAAGTGTGCAATAGAATTATGTCTAAAAAATGTGCATAGCTTAATTAAAAAAACTTTATTGATAAAAAATGCTAACCATCATCTGAACCTTTGTGAATCATAATCTTTTTACTAGTGGAGGGTCTTGCCTAGATGTTGATGGCTGCTGCCTGATCAGGGTGGTGGTTGCTGAAGTTTGGGGTGGCTGTGGCAATTTCATAAGTTAAGAAAACAATGAAGTTTGTGCGACAATTGACTCTTCTTTTCACAAAAGATCTCTCTGGAATATGCAATGCTGTTTGAACTTATTTCAAAGTTGGAGTCAATCCTCTTAAACCCTGCTACTGCTTTATCAACTAAATTTATGTAATGTTATAAATCCATTTATAAATGTTATAAATGTTATTCAACAATTTCACAACATCATCACCAGGAGTAGATTCTATATTAAAAAAAAAAAACACTTTTTTTTTGCTCACCCAAAAGAAGCAACTCCTTGTCTGTGAAAGTTTTACCATGAAAATATAGCAATTCAGTCACATCTTCAGGTTCCACTACTAATTCTAGTTCTTTTGCTATTTTCTCCATATCTGCTATCTCCAACATATCCATTCATGAATGTTGAAATAAACTTCTTCCAAATTCCTGCTAATACTGATATTTTCACCTCTTCTCATCAGTCACAAACGTTCTTAATGGCATCTAGAATGGTGAAACTTTTCCAGCGATTTTCAATTGAAGTTGCCCAGATACCACAGAGGAATCACTGTCTATGGTAGCTATAGCTTTATAAAATTTATTTCATATATCAGAAGACTTGAAAGTTGAAATGATCTTTGATCCATGGACTCCAGAATGGATATTGTATAGTAGGCATGTAAACAACATTAATCTCATTATACATCTCCATCAGAGTTCATGGGTGACCAAGTGCATTGTCAGTGAGCAGTAATATTTTCAAAGGAAGCTTTTTTTTTTTCTGAGCAGTAGGTCTCATTGGTGGGCTTAGAGTATTCAGTAAACCATGTTAACAGATATGCTGTCACCCAGGCTTTGTTGTTCCATTTGTAGAGCACAGGCAGAGTAGATTTAACTTAATTTTTAAGGGCCCTAGGATTTTCAGAATGGTAAATGAGAATTGGTTTTAACTTCAAGTCACCAGCTACATTAGCTCCTAATAAGAGAGTTAGCCTGTCCTTTGAAGCTTTGAAGTCAGGCATTGACTTCTCTTCTCAAGCTATGAAAGCCCTGGATGGCATCTACTTTCAGTAGAAGGCTGTTTGATCTACACTGAAAATCTGTTTAGTATAACCATCTTTATCAATTAACTTACCTAGATCTTCTTGATAACTTGTTGCACTTCTACATCAGCATTTGATGCTTCACCTTGCACTTTGAACTTATGGATACAGCTTCTTTCCTTAAACCTTATTAACCAACCTCTTCTAGTATCAAAATTTTCTTCTGCAGCTTCCTCACCTCTCTTAGCAGTCATCGAATTGAATAGCATTAGGGAATGTTGTGGATGGTTTGATCTTCTATACAGACAAATAAAACTTTCTCCATTTCAGCAATAAGGCTGTTTTGCTTTCTTATCACTCATGTATTCACGGGGTAGCACTTTTAATTCTTTCAAGAATTGTTCCTTTGCATTCACTATTTAGTTAGCTGTTTGGCTCAAGAGGCCTAGCCTTTGGCTTGTCTTGGCTTTTAAAGTGCCTTCATCACAGAGATTAATCATTTCTAGCTTTTAATTTAAAGTGAAAGACACCTGACTCTTACTTTCACTGGAATACTTAGAGGTCATTGAAGGATTATCAGTTGGCCTAATTTCAATATTGTTGTGTCTCAGGGGCTAGAGAGGCCCACAGAGAGGGGGAGAAATTGGGGAGCAGCCATTAAGTGGAGCAGTCAGAACACAGACATTTATTAAGGTCACTCTTATATGGCCATGGTTCATGGCACCCAAAACAATTGCAATGGCAACATTAAAGATCACCCATCACAGATCACCATAACAGATTGAAAAAAGATTGAATTATTGTGAGAATTACCAAAAATGTGACCCAGAGACCCAAAGTGAGTAAATATTGTTGCAAAAATGGTGTCAATAGACTTTCTTGATGCAGGGTTGGCACAAACCTTCATTTGTAAAAAGTGCAGTATTTGCGAAGCACAAAAAACTAAAGTGTAGTAAAATGAGGCATGTCTATATAGTGATTTTATTACCTAGAGAAATAAAGGATTATTTGTTAAATATCAACAAAATGCTGGGGTTTTGATGGCCAACTAGGTCTGTATAAAAAATGTCTTATATTCACCAATTTTTCCCAAACTAGGTAAAAATAAAATTTTCTTGTATTTTATATATATGTGAGCACAAAGGGTCACATATATACAAAAAAAAAAAAAGCAATGCTATTCTGGTAAATCTTATAATACAGACTGTGCTTGCTATGGTTTACTCTGGGCAGAGCCAAGCCCTAATTAAGGAGAGACAGGCACCTGGGCATTCTGTCCTTAAGGGAGTCTAAAACCTTTCAGAAGTCCTTTGGAATTGATGCTCAAAAGAAGATCTCTACATTCAGTCCATTATAAGACAAATTGGTTCTACCCACTCCAAATTAGATACCTTAAGTGGGAAAATAATCACCAAAATACCTGCATGCATGTTTTTGCCCTCAATGAATAAATATTTACTAAATATTTTTTAAAATAATACTTTGAGGAAGAAAAATATTGACCCTTTCTAGAGAGTCCATGTCTCCATCCAGTCCTAGTATTGGGCCAATGAAATAAACGATCACAGCCATTATACCCTGGAAGACAGGAGTAGATAATTATACAGAGGTTAAATTGCATCATTATTAAAGCCTCTTCTAACTAAGTTGCTCCAGATGCTTCTGGATCAAAGGTAGGAATGAAGATAGTAGACAGATATAGGACAGGCTACTGGGTTTAATATGTCAAGAATATGTGACGAGATAAGAAGTACAGATTGACAGATAATAGATGAAATAAAAAGAATGAAAGAAATAACTTTTTTTGTATGCTGTATGGTGGGGTCACATTTCATTTTTTTTTTCCCATGTGAATATTCTGTTATTGCAGCACCATTTGTTGAATTTTTGTTTGTTTTTGTTGGTTTCTGTTTTTAGGAAGTGCATGGGCTGGGAATCGAACACGGGTCTTCTGTATGACTGGTGAGAATTCTGCCACTAAGTCACAGTGGCACCGTCCCTGAAATAACCTTTTAAACTCAACTTTTTTGTATTGTTAACGCTTCTATTTTTTTTCCACTGTGACTTCAATGCATTGGGTTAGTTTTCTTCATTAGGAAATTGGAAGGCCCTGTGTTTCCTTCTGCCCATTAAATAATCCCCATTTGACATCAGCCATTGTTTTTCTAAGCATGATCATTTTGCTTTCTACTCGACCCTCTTATCTTTATTTCCTCAGTAGGAGCTAAAGATTGTATTATTAATGTCAGGACTATTGTGATGATTATATACCAAGTCTCCCTGTTCCCACACTCCCAGATTCAATTATTCCTGATCCAAGGTATTAGAGTAAACTTTCTTTACAGTTAGGCCCATTGTGTTGCTCCAATGACCAGCAGTCCCTTATGGCTTCTGTTTACACAAGTTAAACATCAGGCTTCCAGTCTTACATTCAGAAGCATCTTGACTTCTTGATGTCTTCTTGGTGAACCCTAATGCCCAACCAGATCATATCATCAATATGCCATGCTGATTTTTCTCTCTTTACCAGAAATATCTTCCTTTCTCTTTACTCAGTGTCTAACCATGCTTCTGAGATTCTGTTTAATATCATCAGGAAACGTTCCATGACCAACTCTTTGAATCCCAGGAGCTCTTTAGCATATGAACACTGCTGTGCATCCAAATGATTATTTTAGAATCTTTTTAGTAACAGTCCATTCTAACAGAAAGTTAAAGCCATAGTGAGAATATATTTACTTTTTTATTATAGGAAGAGGATTAAAGGAAAACATAGTAACACCTAACATAACACTCCCCTAGGGAGCTCATCGTCTAATTAGGGGATAGGCAAAATCATAATTGTGTTACATTGGTTACTTTATATGGAGTTAAAAGGTGCTAGGCAAGTAGAAGGGAGGAGAACTTAACTCAGACTAGAGTGTCAGTTAAGTCTTCCCAAAGGAGGTGACATGGACCGGTTCTACTGGAGTATAAGCATGAATTCATTCATTCTATAATAAGGAAGTCTAGGAAATGAATAAGTATACAAAAGAGAGAAGTCAGGATGCATTTGAGGGTGTTCAGGCAATGGAGTAGGATTGCTGCAGAAGTAAGTGGGGAAGGGAAATGGTAGAACAAAAGACAGTAAAAGTGGGTAAGATAGACTCAGAGATAGAACCTTTGAGAACATCAGCCTTCAGGGTGTTGACACTAGGAATAGTCTTCAGGCATTCGAAACACTTGAAATATGAAGCTGGAGATACACTTATTCTCTGAAAATTAATATCTACAACCAGGATCAGTATGTGAAAATGGATTTATTATTTTCATCATATACCCTTGTCTGAGATGATCCAAGGATCCACTTTAAACAGTATATTTATCTTTTTTCTCTTTAGACTAAACACAACTTGCTTTTGAAGTTGCAAGTATTGAAGCCCAAATTATACAAAGGTTAGATTGCATCATTATTAAAATCTCTTTCAACTAAATTGCTCCAGGAGTTTCAATCTTTCCCTCTCCTGTACTCCTCTTATGCTCATTGTATCCTAAATCTGCTATATACTGCCTCCTTAGCATTTCTTGGCATTTTCGTCATATCGCCGACAAGATTTTAAGTTTCTCATAGCAGGGAGTTTGGACCTTCACTCACAAGTTCATGATGGAGTAGCATTATTAATCAGTTATATATTAGTCACTTAATGCTAAGGTACACTTTGTAGGTAGGCAATTTGAAACCTAATAGCCTATCAAGAAAACAATTGCGTGATCTCCTTAATAACAGTGACTCTTATCTTTCATATCTGCATTCTCAGAACCTAGTTAACTGCCTGATTCCAAGAAATCTTATTTACATCTGTTGAATAAATAAGCGAGGGAATGAATGGATGACTACAGGAACATTTATTTTATCAGTATGTTGAAAGGACAAATATATTTGTTTCAGTTTTCCAGAGCCATTTTAATATTTGTTTTGCCTATTGTTTTAAGAACCTACCATTACTTTCACCTTTGTGATGATTTTCTTCTCTACCTGTGCAAAGGGCTGAACAATTTTTAATTTTCTTTTTTTGTGTTCAGTTTTATTCCACTATAAGACGGCTTTAACTTTGCCTTCTGTGTTCTCTTTCAAAGCATGCTTTATGTTTTCTAGTGATTTAGGGATATAAGGCCTTAGCTGAAGATCATTTTTTGGGAAATAAGAAATATGTTGCTTTCTGGAGATTCAGAAGCTACAACAAAATTCAGTTTCTATCACCTCACATTCAAAGAACTGATTTTTAAAAAGCCTCAGAAGGAACATACATGACAACAAAAAAGTCATTTTCATGACAAGGTAAAAGGAAAATATAAATACTCATAGTTTTCAGTCTAATAAAACATGAACAAGTAAGTCTTTATGACATTCATATAACTCCACACTCATCTACAAACACTTTCCACATTGTTGATGTTTCTATAAACAATACCAACTCTACTAAAGCCACTCTAGGCTCTCTACCTCATCTTCTGACTTGCTTCTAGCTTTTGCTAAAACGATAATGAGTTATTAGTCAAAGTCAAACAGTCTTACAATCTTAATGCTTGATAAACATCTGACATTATTGCTAAATAGACCATTACACCTTCAAGACCAGTCACAGATCCTTAAAAGGCTACTTTTCAATTCATTTAGCTCATTTAACTCATTCTACTTCTTTTTATTTAGTATTTTCTATATGCTAAACCCAGAGGATAACATGATGATACAGAGAAGAATAAGATGTGCAATTTTGAAAAAGAGAAGTTAAAAAAAAGAGATTATAAAGTAGGGTGTTTTTCACTTTTTGAGTCTAGATTCTCCTAAAAGTTTTAATTTCATACCAGGTTAGAAATGAGGGTGAAGAACAAAGAAAGGTAACTATGAAAGAATGGGGATTACATGTGAAGAGGCTTCAAGCAGGTGAAGGCACACAGAAGGGAAAGATTAGTAACTGGAATACGTACCAAATACTAATTCCTGAATCTGTAACTTTTTAGGTTTAACCTTCATTGATCCACTCCCTAACCTCAGTAAGTAGTTTTATAGGAAAATTAGTCGTAGAAAGAGCATGGTCTTTTTTAGATGGACATTGTTATCAGTAGCATGACATTAAAAACTCCTTTGAACCACAGATTGATAATAAAAAAAAATAACATAAATCTCTAGTGAGAATTAGATAAGGTAATACACAAAAGTACACAGAAGTAATCAAGAAGATCAAACTGAAAACTTCTTGGTGATAACTCTTTTAGTGCTGAGACTTCATTTTGCTAATGGTATTAAACTAATTGGGATACCAAAAACAACATTAGTACATTCCTTCCATTTTCTTTTCACAATAGGACAAAGAAAGCTTAACTTTTTTCAAAACTAGCTTAGAATGCTTTTTTTTGAGAGCAAGTGGGCCAAATATAATAAATACGTGAATTTATTGAGTTTCTCATGATGCCTGATTTTTCATCTAATTAGATATGTAAGCCATAAACATCAATGCAAAAGATAAACAAGAAAATTTTAATACTTTCTACCAGAGAGTAAGCTGTGGGAGAACCAGGAACAAATATGTCATTTTTAGGTCTTGGCATATAGTAAATAATAAGTAAATAAAAGTAAAATGAATGGATTAGACAGCTACTTGTAGCAACACAAAAAGCCATTGCTCTCTGCTCTGGAGCTCCTACATTGTGCTTTCATTTGAAACTGTGGGCTTGGGGTTTTTTCATTGTCCTTCCTCTATTGTGACAGCTATCTTCAATTCTAGGGCACCTTCAGCCCAAAAGCTCACACTTATTTACCTCCTATGGTAATGGAAAAGGAAAAATGCATTTTTGTAATAGAGGAATATTGTCATCCGTCCAGCTTAGGAGTTTAACTCACACAAATAAGGCTGCCTGTGCATATTTTGGCTTTCATTATTTTGTCTCACTATCATCCCAGGCTTACTGTCTCCCATTTTATTTCGGTAAAATGAGAGAAGTTTCTTTCTACATTGCACCTTGAGTCCACCCATCTGTTTCAGTGCAAAACATACCCACATTCTTTATGGCAAATTGCAGTACTCTTTGGTTTGAGCTATTATAAAATCCTGGAAAGAGGGCATACACTGAATCCGAAGGAAAACAAAACTAAATTCAAATACTGTGATGGTTAATTTCATACGTCAATTTAGCTAGGTTTTGGTATCCAGTTGTATGGTCAAGCGCTGGCCTGCTTGTTAGGTCAGGGTATTTCGAGATGGGATTTCAATCTATAATCAGTTGATTGTATCTACAATCAAGAAAAGAGCTTGCCCTCAGCAATATGGGGAGGCTCCTCATCCAATCAGTTAGCGGTTTCAAAAGCGAGAACTCAGGTCGGAAGAGTAATTCAGACTCAACTTCAGCAGAGGCTCTTTCTGGAGTTTCCAGCTAGCCAGCTTTCCCTGGGGAATTCAGACTAAGGACTTTGGCCTCACATTTATCAGAGTTTCCAACTTGTGGCCTGCCTCACAAAGTTCAAACATGCCAGTCCTATGGTCATGTGAGCTAATTCCCTATAATAAATCTCTTATCTTATTTAAATGTATGAAATATACACACCCATAGACACATGAACGTACGTCCTGATGGCTCTGTGTCTCTGGAGTACGTTAATACACATGCCTTCCCCAATAATTATTAGCTGTTGATTTGGGGCACATTTCTTAATATTTCCAAGGCTCTATCATATTTATAAATGGAAATAATTACAACTCCTTCAGAGTCAATTTGTGACGAATGGATTACATAGTGTATTTTACTTAAATCACAAAATGCCTTGCCTGAAATAGATGCTTACACAGTGAATTTCCTTCATTTTGTTAGCTTGTGTCATAGGATCTGATTTTTCCTTAAGCTTCTGGGATATTTTATTTCTGTTTTCTTATTCTGAATTATGTGGAGGCTTTACTCCCTTCTCATTTTCAGAGAATTTCATAAATAACAGGCATTGATTCATTTCTTATTTTTTCTATTTTTAAAAACGGGACTCTCTTCCCTTGACCTTTTCCCCTTTAAATTAATTTTATAACTCCTAAGTGGCACAGCAACTTTCTTTCCTTATTTTTCTGCTGATCAATATCTTTATTCCAAAGATCTTTTGGTAGTTTGAAGTTTAGAAAATTCCTGATTCAGGTATCCATAGTGGGATTTTGTCATTATCCTCTTAATCTAAGATGTATTCATGTATTGAACAAGTAGTTTGCACTAGGCATGGTTTTATGCATCCCTTCTTAGGACTTACAGTGTCAATGAAACTGAGTGAAGTTAACTTAATTTTATTAATAACAAACAAGCTTTTTGCCATTAAATATGTTCATAGCAAATCAAACACTATACCTGCTTTCAACCTCAGCCCCCTCTCATATCTCAGCAATATTTTCTTTGTAGGAGAGAGAAACATGCTAACATAAGATCAATTATCAAGAGTTACTATTAGTATTTGTTACTACTTATGAAAGTTTATGATGTGCCACTTTTCTCTGTTTTCACAAAGATGCTAAAATGAATAAATGTGCACTTGTCTCTCAAAGATAATGCTACTATACTATTTTACAAACATTACCAAATATATCAATAATTTATAATTCTGCCTTTTCTATCAGTAGAAGATTTTGAGCTATACTCACTTGAATTGTAAAACTCTAGAGGTTTTATATTCATTCTTCAGAGGACTTGATTGAAATATCTCATCTATCTAAAAAAAAGATTAAAAAAAGCATTTCAAGTTTAGGAGTTAAACTTTTGTTTGAAAAATTATACAAAGTAATTTTTATATTCTGCTTAAACTGGATTGGGGCAATTTTCTTCTCTGTGGTGATGAGGCTCAGAATTTTAAACATTTCAGGCATATAACAACCATTTATTAATTGCAAATGGGAAAATGGGATCTTATGTATCTTTTACAAGTAGTTAGTAAAAGTCAGGTCATGAAATTTTTAAACAGCGGCCCAGAGAGTCCCTTACCATTTGCTGGAGGTCAAAGGCAAGAACTTTGAAATCCACTGAGTGTATATCTTGCAAATTAGGATTATATATAGCCCCAGATATTATTTTAAATGTCCCTCTGCTTTCATGACTTTTTCCAAATACTGCATCTAGATGAATTAATAAAAAATAAAACATTAGAAATGTGAATTATTTATACAAGGAAAGAACACGTACATTTCAGTTAAGACACAGAAGAAAGTTCTTTTTGATGCATTGTTCCTGTAGTTTTTGCTTTTTCTTTGCAGTTTTCATATTTCAAAATCAGCTCCTTTTTTTGCTGGCTGGTTGTTTTAACGGTTTAATAAATAAATTTCTTTTTCTAGCTATTAATGTCTTTTTCTTTCTATGGAAGTCTAATCCATACTCCAAGTGTCTAAGATTTTTTTATTATTGAAATGCCTGTTGGAAGATACAGGGACTGGTCAACTTCCCCAATTATGGGACTAGTTCAAAGAGACATGGTGAGAAATGGACCATTAAAAGTTTTGTAAGTTCTTTCAGGTACTTTTTGAACACCTAGCATCCAAGGATACTGCTGGTTTTCTATGTGTGGATAGCTATGAAGATTTCAGTTGTGTGTGTTACTTTGAAACAGCTTAGATGCTACTTTTTTCATTCTAATAATTATAAAATTGGCATGTATGACTTTTTGACATTAAATAGTGACTGTCATTGGAGAAATTATTGAGAAAGATGGAGAAGATGTATCTTGATATGAAAATACATTAGAAAATGTTTTACAAATGGAATAGAAGCCTGAATAATAAAATGTGCCAGGGCCTGTATATTGTCATTATCAGTATATTTTCTTTCATATATATTTGTATTTCAAATGAATCACTTCAGCCAAAACTCATATGATGATGAAGTCATTAATTAATGTAATAATAGTGACACATAATTTGCACAATAACCCAATGAAAGGAGACATTATTTCTTCTTTTCCCAGATTGTAAAACTGAGCCTTATGTCTAAGAAAATTTTCCAAGGTAGAAAAGTTAATAGGTGACAGATCTGGAATTTATATATAAGATGGTCTGGCCCCACGACCAAGATCTGTCTGTCATGCATTGACTACAAACTTTTTAGTCCAAAAAGAATTTTAGAAATAATAGGTCAAACAAGAAGCTTGTTTCATCGCAACAGTTTTCAATGAATAATATATGTTACATATTTTCATTTAAATATGTAAAATATTTTCACAAAAATAAACTCAATATTCAGGTTATTGCTATGCTTTCACTATTTTAAATTTTTCAAAAAATAAATAAATGCTAATTAGGAACACAATTTCCAGAGTTAGATTTCTAGTTTGTGATCTTACCTCGGCTCCTTACTAATGAAGCAAACTTAAGCAATTTACTTAGTTTCTGTGTTTCAGATTGCTCAGGATAATAAGAGCAATGATTCATAGGTTTATTACAGCAATGTAATACATTTGAAGGTCTTTGGATAGTTGTTGGTACAGAGTTAGTTAACTTAAATAATAGCATTTTCATTGTTTTTCTTTTTATTTATTGCAAGTTGCCACTCAGCTTGAAATCTTTATAGGTCTGGATTTGCAACAAATTCTTTTAAATTGTTACAATTAAAATTGTAGGCTTACTACAAGGGTGAGGGCAGTCTGTAGAAATAAACAATAATTTAATTTTAAAAATTTGCATATTTATCAACTTTTAACACATTTATGACTTCAATTCTATCAGAATGAACACATGGGTTAAGAAAGCTACTGTTTTATATATTGAAACTGACAAATCCATTTAACTTTATTTATCAAATAAACCCCACAGAACTGTCATGCTTGAATTCTGGATTGACTCTCAAAGTACAAGCCAAATAATTTTCATCAATATTCTGTGATTTGAACTATATCAACACATCTTGAAGCCACACATATAACTATGATGAAAACACAACATTGAACAAAATTTACTGATTACTGGGTTCCTGGGTGCACATTCATAAGACAATGCCTTCAGAAGCCAACTCCATGTGACTTACCTCTTTCGGATTCTCGGATTGCCAGCCAAGATACTGTGATTAACCCAGCACTGATCACCACCAAGATGGCAAAGAGAGCTGCAAACATGACTTCATAGTAGCTGAGAGAATGGGGTTTTGAAGACACGCTTCTTTCCCCCCCCATTTTTACTTTTTGAAATCTTGCTTATCTAAGAGGACAGAGAAAATTTCTTCAACTGGAGAATAAAATTTCTCGGGATTTTAGAGAAGAAAGTTTTTGAAGTAACACAAGATAAGTCTATACTCATACCAGTCAGTTGGAACGAGTCTGCCCTTTTGGAAATATCATGTCTATATACATTCCAAAGCTTTAAAAGCGCAGTTAATCTTTAAGAAGGTATATATGAGTAAAGAGATGCCGAGATTTGCAAATGTGAATCACCTGAACAGGCCATTTGTCAAAGATAATGAATTTAAATGCATGTTGTAAATAAAATTGACTCTAGCACTTTGAGAACTATTAGGAAAAAATAGACATATTTTGTCATAGACAATTTAATCATTAGGCAAATGCACTTGATATTTGTAGAGAGAGTTTGAAACAGATCAAACTTCCAAACTTTGACTCATGTCATTATTAAGGCAATCTTCCTTTTGTACGTGGGTGTAGACATTGTAAAGTAACTTTTATGCACAAGTATATTAAAATCTACATCTATCTAATTTATATCTATGTAAACACATTTTCTATTTCTTATTGAAACAATCAAAATGTAAAAAAGTTTTGTGATCTTAGTTAAATCACTTATATGAAGTTATGCAGTAAGATAGTATTTATTTAACTTAAGGGCAAGTCCACTTAGACAACACATCTTATGGCTACTTCTTATGGCCTTGTGCAGTTATTGATGAATGGCAGTAGGTGCCAGGAGAAGAATATAACACTTGTTTCTATTTTAAGAAGATATTCAGGGTGGGGAAGGCATTACTCACTTGATCTGGACTTTATCTCCTTAAACATACTCAGATATAACTAGAGAAGAAGTTAAGATAATTACACTCATAATTGTAGACCTATGCATTACGGGAAAAACAAGACTGTTCTCTGTTAATAAGGTATAGTTTATCACTGGAACTTATACACCTTGAATAACAATAAGCCCAGAATGAAAACACAAGTGAAACCAAACTTATTCTCAAAAAATCAATTTGTCTTCAGGTCTGGTAAATAACACACTGAAGTTGTGGCATATTATAATTAATTTAAGTGAACAACAGCCACAGTTCTTTCTTTTTGCCTTTAAAAGAAGAGAACTATATGTTGATTATAAAGTAGAATGCAAATGAATAAATGTGTGACATGGAGCATATTTATTTTTTATTTAATTAAACTGATACTAATTTTATTGTGAAGCAGATTAAAATAACCTTGAAGTAATGTGAGATTCCATTGATGTGGTTGGAAGGAGTTCATTTTATTTATATTCTAGATAATGATTATAATATTAGCCAGATCTTCCAATCAATGGAAACTGAAAATAGTGTCCCTTGAATTTGGAAAGCCAAGAAGGTGGAAGCATGATTATTATCTTCTTTGTTTTAACTAATTCAGAAGCAAATCTCCGTAGACTGTGAGAACTCTAAATTACATTTATTTTGGTTTTCCAAAGGGAACAAAGATGATAAAAGGAGTTCACAGTCTCTGTTCCAAGCACATGGCAATAATAAATAGAATATATAACTGAAAACCCAAAAGTATATATTCAGGCTCAGAAACAAACGTCAGCAATCAGATTACAAATTCTACTCAAATGATGTAATTTAAATAATTATACTTAATATGTTCAAATACATGAGTGAACAAGTAACTTTCTTTAAAAAGGCAATCATTTATGAAGGAGAGAAAGAAATAAAACAAACATAAATATACAGAAGAACAAATTATATATCTTGAAATTTAAAAAATTCATTAAAGTAAAATGGAACTTGCCCAATCAGATGACACAACGTATTACGTTTACTGTTACAACGTTGTAACAGTAAAGAGAGTGTGATATTAACCCAGAATGAGAAAAATATCTCAGTGGATTAGAATAAAGAACTCATAAACAGACTGATTCACCTATGGAAACTTCATATTTCAAAAAGATACCGTTACTTACAATAAGTGAGGAAAGGAGGGTGTGCTGATTTGAAGCTGTATGTAACCCCCAAAAGTCATGTTCTTTTAATCCAATCTTTGTGGGGGCAGACCTATTGTTGGGTGGGACTTTTTGATTAGGTTGTTTCCACGGAGATGTGACCCCCACCCACTCAAAGTGGGTCTTAATCCTTTCCAGGGACCCTTTATGAAAGATGACTCAGCTGACACGAACAGTAGTGAGATAAAGCCAAGACACAGACACTTGCAGAGAGCAGTTGAAACCAGAAGCCGAGACAGAAGGATAACAGATGTCATCATGTGCCTTCCCATGTGACAGAGAAACCCAGGACTTGATCGACCTTTCTTGAGTGAAGATATCCTCTTGTTGGTGCCTTAATTTGGATGTTTGCACGACCTTAGAATTGTAACTTGTAACTGAGTAAATCCCCTTTATAAAAGCCTATCTATTTCTAGTGTGTTCCATTCCAGCAGCAAACCAAAACAGAAGGCTATGGCACTGGGGGTTCACTATTCACTTATGGGAAAATAAAACTAATTCCTTATTTCTTACCACGAAGAAGAATAAATTTCAGGTGTGTTAAAGATACATTTTTAAAGTACAGAAAAATTTCAAAAGAACATGTAGAAGACTCTCATTCTGATTATAGGGTACCAAAGGAGTTCTTAAAATAGGATTAAATTTAACAAAAGGACACACCAAGAAGGAGCATATGAAAAATCTAGCCAGTAATAAAATTGATTTTTTTTATAATAAAAGATATTTAAAAAACCCTAAAAATCTAAGACGTAGACTGGAAGTGCTTTTTCTTCTTTTTCCTTTTTTGCATACATTTTAGTTACGATAGAATAAAACCTGAAGCAAAGATTTTAGTATGAATTACTCAAATTTATTTGAGAAGTGATCTAAGAAAATTCCAGAAGAAATAGTTGGAATGTGAAAATGGGGGGAAATGAAGCCAATAAAGGATGTGAGATTAGCCAGAGGGCTACTGGAACATAGTTTGTTGGGGACTAATGTGAGAAAGTAAGAATAAACCTCAATCCTCCCAGTTAAGGGGCAAGGACATAAGGAAATTTAGTCACCAAATTGCCATGCTTATTGGTTGAAAGCAGCTCCCAGGACTTTCACTCTAGTGAACATTCACTGAAAATACTGAAAACACTTCTTCAGTAGGCAGAGGTTAATGAGAGCACATGTGGTAGGACCCTTACAATGTCTGCTACAGTTTACAACCAAAAAAGTCTTATCTAGAACATATAAAGAACTTCTAAAAATTAATAAACAAAAGACAAACAGCAGAGGTTAACAAGGAAAAAGAAGGCACACAGACAAATGTCTCTAGGAATATGAAAAGGTATTAAACTTTAGTAGCAATTATGGAATCACAGTTAAAATTAAAAAAAAAATGTTATTGCCCTCAAACATACTAGTAAAAGTAAAAAACAATCTGCTAAAACTAAGTAGCAGAAAACTTGTAGAGTGACTGGAACTCTCATTTATTACTTGTGAGAGTAAAAATCCAAATAATCATGTTTTAAGAGCAATTCAGTAGTACCCAGCAGACGTAGACATGCTTGTGCAGTTTGATGCCCATTGCCCATGCTTCCTGTTATAGTTACACATCTGTTATGGTTGATTTCACATGTCAGCTTGTTTTGGTTATACTATCAGTTGTGGGGTCACATGTTGGCCTGTGCGTTAAAGTGAGGATTTTTTGAGATGGGATTTGCATCTATAATCACTTGATTGCATTTATGATCAATAAAGGAATTTGTCCTCAGCAATGTGGGGAACCTCCTCATCCAATCAGTTGGAGGTTTTGTTAAGCCAGAACTCAGGATTTCAGAGATTTAAAGAGGAATAAAGATTCAACCCAGTTTTGGCTCATGCTGGAGTTTCTAGCTACCCAGATTCTCTGGGAAATTCAGACTAAGGACAGGTATCACATTTATCAAAGCTCCAGCTTGTGGCCTTCCCCCCAGAGTTCAGACCTGCCAGCTCTGTGGTTACACGAGCCAAATTCCTATAATAAATTTCTTATATATAAGAAACAGAACCAATAAGATATACAGATGTATACAGATACACACTTACATATACACATACACACACATATATGCTGATTCTATTTCTCTGGAGAACACTAACTAATGCAATGCCAAAAGAAACTCTTCAACATATACAGACAAAGGAACAAGGTTAATTGTAATACTATTTTAATTCTCCCCAAAATACAGGGAAAATTCATGAACAGGAGAACTAAAAGTGAATTATGGTGTTTTTATACATTAAAATATCATACATTCCCGGACCATGCATCACCCCCCCCCCCCCAAAAAAAAAATCATACACAAGTTAAAAGTGCATGAACAGGGGAACAGTTAGATGAAGCATTGGATTTTCTGGGTAGGCCAGGATAGCTCAGCTTTGGGAACCCATCAGACAAGTTCTTGGTGCCCTTCCTGATCCCTTCCCTGGCACACTTTGGAACCAGTCTCTGTACCCTCCATAGATCCATGATCCTGTGTTGGCTGGGAAAGAATGACTTGGGAAAGTTCTCTCTGAGATGCTCCTCCTCCCAGAATTTTCCCTCCAGGTGAAAAACTATAGGAGAAGACAGTCTGGGACAAAGGCCTGCTGACTGCAAACACCCAGTAGAGGGAGGTCTGTCTCTTGGAAACAAAGGAGACAAACAAACTCCTATAAACAAAGGAACTCCAGAACAAATAAGATGTAAAAGCCGGGACAAGACCGACGCCCAGAAAGACAGGGAAATGGAACACTGCATTCGACTTAGGCAGACCTTCCTGATAAGAAGTTGAAGCTCAAGAGAATCTCTGTCTTATTACCAACTGTTTACAAACCAAGTAACAGACATCTCAGGGACGAAATTCCAGAGTTAAAATTCTAAAATAGAAAATGTACAGTTTGTAACAAAAGGTCAAAAGGCAGACAAAGAAAGAGGAGCAGATGACCCACCCAAAAGCTGAAGATAAAAATACAGAAAACACCATATAAAGACAAGAATATGAACCTACTTAACAAAGCTTTTGAAAAAATGATTGTAAAAATGCACAAGGAAAAGAAAAAACATAGAAAGAATACCAGGAAAACAGTGAATGAGCAATATGAGAGTATAAGCAAAGAGACAAACAAGCAAAACCACTGGAGTTGAGGACAACAATAACTGAAATGAAAAAAATACTCAGGGAGGTTTCAAGGGAAAATTGCATCTGGCAGAAGCAAAAATCAGTGAACTTGAAGATAATACACCTAAAATAAGGTTAAGGAGCAAAAAGAAATATTAAAAGAAAAAATAGCCAAAGACACCTCTGGGACCATCAGTGCATCCACAGACACATTATGAGACTACCAGGTGAAGAAAGAAAACCAGGAACAAAAGGAATATTCCTAGAAGTAATGACAAAGAACTTCCAAACTTCACAAAACACATGAATATATACATCCAAGAAATTCAGAGAACACCAAAGAGGTTAAACTTGAAGAAAAATACACCCCAGCTTGTATTGATCACACTATCGAATACAAAAGGCAAGGAGAGAGCTCTGATGTCTGCAAGAGAAAAGCAATCTGTTACTTACAAGGGGTACCGTTTTTAAATTGCTATGTACTCCAGAAAATCATGTTCTTCTAATCCGATCTTGTGGGTAAAGACCAATTGTGGGTAGGACCTTTTGATTAGGCCGTTTCCATGGAGGTGTGAGCTCCCCCAATTCAAACTGCATCTTTAGCCTTTTACTAAAATCCTCTATGAAGAGAATAAAAGGCAGAAAACATAGAAAGAGATTAGAGCCAACATAGAGAGCAGAGAGATGAAACCAAGTGAAGGGTACAGAGAAAAAGAAAATCCCTCGGCAGAAATCAGAAAGACCCACAGGAGCTGAGGGAGCCATTTTGCAAACCAACCCAGGAGACAAGGGCTTACGGATGGTCCTCATGTGCCTACCCATGTTACAGAGAAACCCCAGACAAAACCAACCTTTCTTGAGTGAAGGTATCTTCTTGTAAATGCCTTAATTTGGACATTTTCATGTCCTTAGAACTGTACATTTGTAACCTAGTATATCCCCTTTGTGAAAGCCGCTCCATTCTGGTTAATTGCATTCTGGCAGACTTAGCAAACCAAAACAATAGGGATTCTCGGTTATACTGAGTTCCGATTTCTTGATTTATCATCAGAAACCATGGAAACAAGACAGTAATGTGTTGAAATACTCAAAGTACTGAAAGAAAACAACTGCCAGGTAAACATTTAAAATCTGGCAAGATTGCCTACTCACCAATTCCATCTGTTTTTCTACAAATTGCAAGCCAGTAATGAAAATTTTCAAAACTTTTCTGAGACACTTTTTGGCAGTGCTGATGGATAGGGGAGGGTTTGTAGGAGGATGATAGAGAACAAAGCTATGTTGAGCCCATAGCTTTGTTGTTGTTATATGGCATTGGGCTGTGTCTGTTTTCCCCTGTCCCCCACCCTTTTTGGTGGCTTCATTTTGACTGGTTATAACTATTATTTTATCATTTAATTAGATTTTACAGAAAGATTTTTTTTAAGCTTCACTTTCATTTTGGAACCTTACCTGTGATGGTCTCAAACTGTATGTACCCCAGAAATTCATGTTATTAAATTGAATCCATTCCTATGGGTGTAGACCCATCGTAAGTAGGATCTTTTGGTGAGTAGGATCTTAAGTTGCGATGGGACCTCCCTCATTCAGGGTGGGACTTAGTCTTATTTCTGGAGTCCTTATAAGAGGGTGAAATACAGAGAAAAAGAAAAAGAAATTGAGAAAGAAAGCCACAGATGGAGCAGCCAGAAGCTGAAAACAAAGAAACCTTGGAAGCAAAGAAACCCAGGAGAGAAGGAAGAGACCAGCAGGCACTGCCATGTACCTTGCCATGTGATAAAGGAGTCCAAGGTCAGGGGTAGCCAGGTTTCCAGGAGAAAGCATTGCCTGTTGATGCCTTGATTTGGACATTTCCATGGACCCGGAATTGTAGGTCTGTAAGTTAACAAATCCCCATTGTAAAACCAGCCTGGTCTGGTATATTGCATTTTGGCAGCTTAAGCAAACTAAAAACGACCCAAAGATCCATCCAATGTGATTTCTTATTTAAAGACTATAACAATATTATGCAGCAAACAATACATCTAGATATTACTTTAGATGTCACATCACATTTCTCTGGCTCTAAAAACATTTAAGTAGAAAATACTATTGAATTCTTTTGTCTACAATGTTTTTCGCTGTAAACTATTTAACAGAAGGAAACAGGAAAACTGAACGTGAATAGATTACAAGCACTTTCAGTTATTAATAATTGCTTGCATCATTTTAAGAACCCACTAAACAGGAGCTGGGTTCCTCTACTGCTTCTATGATGATAATAAAGGAGGCCATAAATATGCTACCTGCTAACACATTCTAATTAGACTTTTTTGGGTGGGGTGCATGGTCTGGGAATTGAACCTGGGTCTCCCATATGGAAAGCGAGCATTCTACCACTGAATCACCTGTGCATCCCTAGCACGCTCTATTTAAAATTGCAAAATTACCCTCTAATTTCTAGAAAATTTACTTACCATTCAAGGAGGTGGTATGACATGTTGAAAGCAGTGTTAGACATATAGCCAGAAGACTTGTATAAGCATTCCTTCTAACTAGTGTGACCTTGGCCATCTCATGAAAACTCTTTTTTGAGCTTCTGTTTTTCAACCTGGAGAATAAAGTTATTGATCTCAAAATCACTTTCATTTCTAAAATCTCATGACTATGATTTTTATGGGTTTTCCAAAGGAAAGTATATGATTTATGTCTCTTCACATTAAAAAAAAAAGCCTTTCTTTCCCACATTTGTTTCAGAGATTCACCTGAAAGTCACCTGTGAGACAATGTCTTTTAAAACAGTTCCTTAGGATCTTTTCCTTCATATCTCCCACTGACCTTTCATTCTCACTGCAGCTGCTTTTTATCCTTCCCTTGTCTGACTACAGTGAAACCATATTTACTTTCTTTTTGCTAATGCAAATTCTGCTTCCGAGCTCTTCATCCTTTGTTCCTGCTCCACATGCAGCTTCTTACCCTGCCATATGAAAGCCATTCTCACCACGCATATCTCCCTAATCTACTTTTGTCTGTGAAGTGGATTATGAAACTTTTGAATAAAAGGTATTGTAGCAGAACATGCTGAACTGCATAGCACTTAACTGTTTGGAAGGAAAGAACGGTATTCATGGCAGTGTTCAAAAATAGACTTGTATTTCAGGAAAGGAAAATGAACTAGGCTGAGAGAGATCGGTTTTCCTAGTAGGGGTTACTACCCTTTTTATAGCATCTTAGTTGGTTAGTAGGGAGCTTTGAAAAAATATCAGCATGTTCTTCCTTATCAGGTGCTAGTTTAGGTCATTTTCAAAAAAAAACCCCTATGAATCCAGAATCCTAACCAATTCACAACCCCGTGATTTTATATTGTTGTGCCAGCCACATGTGTAGCTCAGGCAGGATTTATCTTCTCACCATGCAACTTTTTAACTTTAATCATCTTAGTGCCTGGAGGTCAAAAGATTTTTTAACACTGAAAGAGAGTCAGTCTCCTTGTCAATTTTTCTCAGTGTTCTTTTATCTAATTGCCCTGCTATCATCTCCAAAGTGTTATATCAAGTTTTACTTTTTCAGTGGAATAAGTTTCCCACATCAACTTGCTAAGTTTTCACTGCCTCGTCATTAAAACAGTTCCAGAAAGCAGTTCCTTATTTCTTTCCTAACTGAAAGAATACAGATAAGATCCAATTAAGATTTCATCTAGTCAAGGAAATGAAAGTACAGAGGAATAAAGTACCTTGCTAATTCCAGTAGTTCTTTATTGGCCTGTTCTGGGTCTCTTAACTGCCAAGTAAAATTTTAACACTTCATTTTTATGACTAGATCTTTTTTTATACCATCCAAATAAATCCATTGGGTAATATTTTATACTATATAATACATGGCTTCTTCAAATGACTACCATTTGCCTCTCCTACAGGCAAAAATGACATTAAGAGTGTCAGGTCTTGGATGAAAGGGGCTGGGTATGTAGTGTGTCTATGGTTAAAAAATGTTGTACTGTAAAAGTATTATGTCTCAAATTAATGCCTCTAGTAATGCTGCTACTGCTATGAATTGGGACCACTAACATAAAAATATTATTAACCAGGAATGTAGCTTTGTTGGTTAAGTCATCCTTAAAGAAATTGGAGTCACTGATAAAGGTATGTGTTTGGTGACGTTGGTTGGGCACAGGAAATTAAAAGTTATGATAAAATGTTACCTTCAGTTCTTTGCATTATATGCTTGGAGAGACTGTGTAAAAATAAGGAAAATGTTACGTAGACTTAACTGTGGTGGAGTTCATTGTTTCCCTGGGTTCGTTCTTCCTTTTAGTGATGGAACTCCCTAAGAGTTTACCTGTGAGCTCCCATCTACAACTCATATTTTTCAGTCTCTCTTGAATTTAGATGCAGCCAGGTCATTAAAGTAAGATGATGGAATGGAAGAGAAAGTGATGTTTGCAACTTCTGGTTCATCTCCATAAGGAAGCTTGCTGGAACTCTTCTTCACCCCTCTGGAAGCCTGAAAAATGGGAAAAGTAGCAGTGTTGGAAGCTATTTGTTTTGAGTGGCAGAGCCCACACATGTCCTGGCTTTTCATGGCTGTAATATTGTGTCACAAAAAGAAAGAAAGAAACAAACAAAAAATGTGTTCTTTATTTATCATTTCTTATCTCTAGTATGTACACTATTGCTGGAAAATCTTTTTGTTTTGATTAGGTGACACATCAGTTAGCAGGCTAAAGCTGATTCATATCAGATTGATTTTGAATAAACCATGTTAACAAACTATATAAAGATAATGGTTAAACGTACAACGTTTAAATTTTCATGAATAATAAGATTAATGTTTAGGTGTGAGGTGGCAATTTTAATAAAATGTACATAGAACAAACTGTAACAGAAAAAAAAAAACAAATATGCTGAATGTAACCTCTCAGGAAAGTTTACATAAAAGCCCCCCAAAAGTAGCTTTAAGATATGGAGCACACCTAAGCCTAATTTCCATTTATTTGTCACTTTCTACCAAAAATATGTTATTAAAAATTGAAGCAAAATGTCTCTACTTTGTGAGGGTAAGAAAGGAACAATAAACCATTGCATACATTTTATATAAGCCTATGGTTGTTTCCCTGTATAAAATGTCCTGCCAGAGCAAATAAGCAGATGCAGTCTGTTCTAGTTTGCTAGCTGCCAGAATGCAATATATCTGAAATGGAATGGCTTTTAAAAAGGGGAATTTAATAAGTTGCTAGTTTATAGTTCTAAGGCCAAGAAAATGTCTCAATTAAAGCAAGTCTATGGAAATGTCCAATCTAAGGCAACCAGGGAAAGATACCTTGGTTCAATGAGACCAATGCAGTTCATCATTTCTCTCTCAGCTGGAAGAGCACATGGCGAAAATGGCAGCATCTGCTGGTTTTCTTGAGGCTCTACAAAAAGGGACTCTCTCCAAAATGTTTCCTCTTTTAAAGGATTAATGGGTGGAGTCACAACTCCATGGAAGCTGTCTGATCAAGACTTACCACCCACAATTGGATATGTCACTTCTCCATGGCAATAATAAAAATGCTCCCAGCCAGCAATATTGAATGAGGATTAAAGGACATGGCTTTTCTGGGTCCACCACAGATTCAAACCAGCACACAGTCATGAGTAGATTAAGATCTCTGGAGATAAAAAATAAACAGAAAACTCTGTGGAACGTCCCAACACAGCTGTGGGGAGGTTCCTAAATGCAGTTATGCAATTAAAATATATAGCTAAGGGTGGTGCAATGGTGACTCAGTGGCAGAATTCTCGCCTGCCATGCCAGAGATTCGGGCTCAATTCTATGGCAGTTGACTACAAATAAAGTTACTTTTTGAGAAATTTTGAGATTCCTACTACATAAGCTAGTATCTATGCTGAACAAGGTTTGGTGTGTTCACAATTTAATTAAATTCAAGCTCTCAATAACCCTGTGATAAAAATAGAGTTTAAATTTTTCAGACTTCAGTATCCTCTATAGATGTTTCTGATCTAGTGAATGAAATGAACTCTTCACTGAAATGATCCGAATGGATCGCTAGGAGCTAATTTTGCTCAATGTGAATTGATCCATATTAGTAAAGTAATTATAAGAATGCTGCTATCATAAGCAGCTAATTGTGTCAATCAGAACTGCAGTATGTAAGAGACACATAAATACACATGCACATATGTGTACAATTACAAACACATAGGTGCATAAGCACAAACACACATGCATACAAATACATGCATATGTGTGCATACATGCCATCACACACACATTTGTCCACAAACACACTTATAGCCACATACAAATAATTGGAATATAATTGTCCAAAATGCTCTATCTATTTTACAAGGACGATGTTAAAAAAAAATTAAGAAACCTTTCTTCCCTTAACAGAGTTGTTGTAGAGACAAGTTAAGTTTATGTAGCAATTTCAGAAAATCAGCTACTTTGCATCCTGGTCTCTTTCTTTAGTAAAAGAGAAACTAAATGTATTGCATATCTGTTCTTTCAGTCATGACCAATTAACATAAAATGAATGTATCTTCTCTCCTCCACAAAACATGCCCTTTTCTCTGGTTTCACTTCATCTATTAATTTCTTTGATGTTTGATACCAGCTGGGAAACAATATCCAAATAAGAGAATTTAAAAGATATTCTTTCTCTATGTGTTACGAACAAAGGAGTTAAGTATTTTATTCCAAAAGGGTTCTGTGCAGTTTTCTGTAGCTGCTACCTTTCTTACCTGGCCCACTGGAATGAGAATGCCATTCTACAGCCAGTGCCATAGCATCCTAATGGTTTTATAGTCACTTATATAGATGTGACAGTGGCCATGCTTCTGTGATAATTATCCGACTGTATAGGTTCTGGCATTAAACTTGGGTCAACCTTCCTGTTCTTGGGAATTTCCATGTGTGTGGTCTCTTGCTAATAGCAGTCATATGGCACTTTTCCAACCACCACTCATTCCTATGCTACTGCTCATTCAACTCTTTGCTTTTACCTATGGACCATTTGCTCCAAAATGTATTAATGGGAAAATGTTAGAGCTGCCACTTATTGATGTATTTTTAGTCATAAGAAAGTAGACTGTGGTTTCAGTACTTCAAAATGCTTAATTGGTACAGAGTTGCCATTTGAGGTGATTGAAAAATTTTGGTAGTAGAAGTTGGCCGTGGTAGCATAGCATAATGATTGCAATTAACAACACTCAATTACATAACTGGAAGTGGTTGAAATGGGATATATTGAGTTGTATATTTGATACTAGAATGAAAAAAAAAAAACAGAATTGTACAACGCAAACACTGAATCCTAACGCAAACTATGAACTGCAGATAACAGTGTAATTATAATAACATTTTCTCTTTAATTGTAACAAAGGAGCCACTTAAATGTAATATGTTAATAATAGGGCAAATTGCATCTGTAAGGCAGTGTTTGAGAACTCTGTGATTTCTACATGGTTTTCTCTTTTAAAAAAATGGAAAAATCTTTGTAAATCTTGCAGGGGATCATTGTTAAAATGCAACCACAAGAGAAAGAAAATAGGTACTTATTTGTGACTGTGGGTCATTATTATTTTTTTTGGCATATTGTATGAGGACAGTTCTATGCAGAAATCAAAAGAGTTCATGACAATTTTACCATAGGAGATTATGCCATTAAAAAAAATGTATTTATTTCATGTGGTGGAAAACTATTCTTCTCTGTTCCACTAAAATCAAGTACAGTCATGCTGTTTGCCTGCTGTTATGTGACTTTCCTGGCTAGGGAAATGTGAGAAAAAGTACACATTTGGTGGTTTTCCTTCAGCTCTAGGAAAAGCAGCCCAAATAGGGCTGCTCTGACAACCTGGGACTCAGAATGAAGACAACGTAAGGCAAAGCCAAGGTGACCCAAAGTAGACACACAACATGAACAAGAAATGAAATGCTGTATGCCACTGAGGCCTGAGAATAATTTCTTAATGCAGCATAACCTAGATTATCCTGACTGATACAGTCACATATCCAATATATTCTTTCCTAATCACCAGACTAGAAGTAAAAAATCTAAAGTACTCTTCTTGATTTTGCTAATAAATTCACCTCAAACAACTTATTGAATGCCTCACATTCAGTTTCTGCATCTATACAATGAGTGGTTTGGATGAGAAAATGTTAGCTAGCTCAAACATCACTTAGGTCTATGTATGACTAGAATAATCCAAAACAATATTGTAAAAGTAACCATTATCTAGCTGTACCAGAAACTCTTCCCTTTTAAATTTCTTAATAAGGCAACTGGAAGGTCGGTTGTTGTTGGAAAGTATGCGAACTCAGTTGAATTTCCTATCTCTATGCAGTTAAAAAATGACCATTTATATTTGGTAATAAAATAAAAATTTCACGTTCTGGTAAAGGTAAAAATTAACCACTAGTACAGTTCTGCAAATAGTAAAACCTATATGTTGCCCAAAACAAAAGAGTGATTTGATGGCATTCTTAATTCCATCATATTAGATCACAATGTGTAACAGATAATGAGCACACGATCTTGCTGCTTTTGAAAAAAGCTTTTGCTCTGTGACTTTCTGTAAAGTTGTCTTAAAAGAGCAGAACAAATGGCTAGTAGGATTCGCAGTAAAGATGATACTGCCAGTGGGATTCACCCAATAGTTGTGACTTTGGGTCTTAATTACAGATGTCATGAGCCAGAGCAAAAGCACAGGGACATGAAATCAGAGAGTTTGTTGATGAGTGGGCTATGTCTCCCTCATGCCCAAGAATTGCCTGGAGAAGCTTTGAAGAGATTAGACCCTTTCCATTCAATGTATGGTGGGAAGCTTGTGGGAAAGGCAATTTTCAAATAAGAATCTGCATTTTTAACAAGACACCCAAGAGATTTATATTCATGATATAGTCTAGAAGCACTATAGGGTTAGAACTTTTAAGGAGTGAGCTTGGGGAGAAACTAAGAAATTCCTTTTTTGTAACTTATATTTGAGTTGTCCGACTGGGAAACACTATACCTCTAATACTGGTACTAATATCGGGGAACACTATACAGCTAATATTGGGAAATACTGATATTGCATCCACTGATATTGAATCAATATGACCTGGCATGAAATTGAAAACATGCATGATCTTAAACATTAAATATTTCAAATGGGTTCTCAGTTTCTTAATATTATGTGAAAACTAGCTATGTGATGTTTCAAGACAATGGTCAGTTTTTAGTTTTCCTTTCCTGATTGTAAAGGAAAGGCACTTTTTTTTTATGGGGTGGAAAGCCTAGTTTTTGAGTCCTACTTTCTGAGCTAAAATCTTGGCCTGTTATTACTAGCTGTACAACTGTAAAACTCAATTTCCCTAAATTTTAGTTACCTCATCAATACAGCAGAGATAATAATTATCCATTAAAAGCAAGCTTCAGAAAAATTCCCCTTTGAGAAAAAAAAAGGCCCTATCCCTGACCAACTAACAATTCTTCCTTCCTTGGTGTGCACTAATAAAATTGTGGCCAGTGTTCTTAATCTAGGCTACTAGAGGTCAGAATACCTTTGTAGGATAACTACGTATTTTTACTGAGAGAAAAACATATGCAAATTCCATGCCTCTTTTTGGGGATCTTCCTCTCAATGTTTGCTTCTCACTCATCTATTTAAGGAATGGTTTGTTCCTCTGTTTAAGGTCTGAACTGGATATTTTTTTGGATATAAAACTTCCCAGGAGGATAGAGTATTATATTTCATGGAGACAGTAAGTAGATTTTATCATCTGCTTTAAGTTCAACCTTCACTGCACTGAGAAAAATGACTGTTGACACATTTCTTTAGTTATGTCCACCATAAATTACAATGTCCACTTTGGACGGATGACTACTTGGACTAAAGGAGTTTCCACCTTCAGGCAGAGGGCTGAAAGCAATGCATTATCCTTAATAGAGAATAAAGGGCAGGTGAAACACTTGGTGTCTTGATATTCTGTCATATTATGATTTAAAAATAAATCATAGTATGTTCTAACTCTTAGAGAAAAGTCAATTTGGGAACAGATCCCAAAGGATCACCTCATAAAATTACTTTGAATATAAGATAAAGTGAAGTAAAACATGTAATGATGCTTATTTACATTTAATGATCGCTTGCTATGTGCTATTTGTAATTCCAGGATCTTTGCCTGTATTTGCTCCTTAAATCCTCACTATAACCCCTTGAAACAGGTGTTACTATGATCCACATTATAAAGATGTGGAAACTGAGGCACGGAGCATTTAACTAACTAGCTTAGTGTATCAGAGCAAGTAAGTGCCAGGTTCAGGAAATGAATTCAGGAAGGCTTGTCTAGGCACTAAACTCAAACCTATGTGCCAGTTTACTTAAACTCTAACCTCATTTATCTAATGCCGTTTCCTGTATGATTTTGGAGAAGGCTGGCCATAAGAGGCGTTTGTGAGAATGGAAGGAGGATGTGCAGCAGCAGACACTGAGCTAAGAGAACTGGTGCCAGGCCCCCAGGCATCGCTGCAGATCTAGAACACTATTTCTCATCTGCGAGCTCATCTCCTTGCAGCCTGCCTAGACGCCCTTCAACTTCTGGCAGTCATGGGCCAGATTCCCTCTGCAGGCCACTGAAGGCTCGATGTGGGATCAGAAACCCTGAGAAAAAGTGTTTGACTGACATAGGTTCCAGTTTATCCTCCTGGGTTTGGGTTTGCTCTGGGGGATTCTCTGTTGTTCTTGATTCCCCAAAATTGAAGTTCAGATTTTATTCATGATTGTTTGCCCTGCTGCCCTACAGTGACTGCCAGTCCACCTTCAAACTGAAGGCAACGATCTTCCATTGACACATTCACCAACTCCTCCCTGTGAGTTCTGGTTAGTAACTTTCCTCTGATCCTTCAAATGTATCCTTTCTGAACTTTGTTTCTGTGGGTTCTCTCATATTTGTCGAAAATTTATTCCTTAAAATAAATTCCTTATTTCATAATGCTCAGTGGCTTTACTTCTCTAATAGAATGCTCATTGATACACTTCTATAGAATAGAGACTGCTTCTCTAGAAAATAAAATCTTTTCCGACATTAACAAGATACAGCACATTATGATCACTTAATGATTTGCATATCATTTCATTCATCCTCTTTCTTCTCAAAAATTTATTCAACTGTTATCAAAAGAGCAAAACAACAAGAGTAGATACAAGTGTGGTTTATTTAAAGATGGTGCAAGTTCAACCTGATATTTATGGCACAAGGACATGGTCTCCCCAAATATACTAACAGAAAGAGAATTCCTTCAAAACAATCTCAGAAAGAAAGCCATTATGTTTTGACTTTTAAATCAAATAGTTACATGTTCTTAACCAATAGATTGTCTTATCTGAAGCCTTATTTATTATGTAGGGTTCCATTTGCCTCAATAATAATTCCCAAACATCATACCCTCTGATAACTTGAGAAAATTTCTGTTTGCTAACTACTTAATATTCCTTTTAACCCTCTTCAAATCCTCAACAACTTGCTTAAATGCTGGTGCTCAGACTGCTCCCAATTGTCTAATAAAGCGCTAAGCCCAGACAAACAGTGTGGAGAAAATGCACCACAATTCCTGTATGCAACATTCTTGTTTTGACATCTCAGTGAATCTATTTACATGTAGTAATTTCCCAGTGCCATTATGAGATTCATTATGGCATTCTTGCAAAATATGACAGATAGTCTCATTAGTTTTTTTATTCATAAAACCCATGGTGTTGTTTTGCTTCTTAAGCAAAAAAAAAAAAAAAAAAAAAAAGAAAGAAAATAGGCAATTCCATGATAGATTTAATTCAGAGTCAGAACTCAATAATGCTAACTCTGCATATCAATGTTAAGAATTGACAGAAGGAGCAGTGGGGAAAAAACAGGACTGCACAAATGATTGTATTATGCATTGTGAAAAGTTATGAGCTGTAAGCTGATGGCTGAAAAAGAAATGGGGACCTAAGGGCTAAGCAAAGGAAGTAGAGAAAGCAACAATGAATCCTAAGGTACATACCGTTTGCATTTTCTTGGAATAATAAATACAACAGTAGAAAGAAAGAAGAAATTAATAAATTAACCTTAATAGAATGTAGAAAAGCAAGATGTCAGAGACTTTAAGGAAAAAGAAATAATTATCAATGGATGAACAATACAATATAGAATAGTATCTGTTCACAAAAAAAAAAAACAAAATTAAAGGAAGACACCTTTGGAATGTCAACACTAAAATCTCTTCAAGAAGACATGAGTAGAGTAACTGCATACCAGCAGAAAATTACTCTTATTGAAATTTCCATTCCTATTGATCGGCCATCCATATTTTGTTGCAATCAGCAAACCTGCCTAGAAGATGGATTCCACAGTCAAATCTGAATTTAAAATTGCAGATAGTAGGTTTTCAAATCTTATCTTTTGTTTTGCCTTTACCACTACTTTAGAAAGACTGAATAATTGTAAAACTTCCTACATTCTTAAAAAAAAGTAAAAAAAAAAAAAAGTCCCAAACTATAAATCTGCATTGAACAGAAGACTTCTGGCAATAAATTAAAAGCATCTCTACAGCTGGAGAAGCAATGGTTTTTTTCATTTCTCAATGGTTTTATCTGCTTCTGTGATTACTTTCCGTGAAAAAAGAATCATAAGTTATTTTTTAATCCCTAACAACCATTTATGTAGTTGTTTAGAGAAATGATGTTTAAAGTTGCAGTTCATATATGTGGAAATTAAGAAATTCTCAGACATAGTTTCAAATGTGAGTATTATCAGAGTGGAAAACATGGTTGGTTGCCTTATTCCATATCCAGGAAATAATGTTAAAAAATATATACTTGTGTACAATTCTCTTGAATATTTTGATGCTTCAGATGCATCAGTATTCTGGACTTCAAGCAGTTTTGCTGCCAAAAGCTTTTAATAGCCTGAGTGAAACACAAGAATACATTATTTGTTGGGAAAAGAGAAAGAGAAAGGTATTAACATTTATTTTTGGCTCTGTGCCTGGTTCTGTGCTATGAATGTGAACAAAGGATCTCTTTCTACTCACATGATTTTCCTCTCTCTAAGCATTCTTACTAACCTTTACTAATGGCATAACTTTCTTGATATTTTTGTCATCATATGTCTGTGACAGACACAATGAGTAAGGTCTTTACTTATTTTTATATAATAACTATATATATATATAGTTATGTATATATATATCTCCTAATCCTTGTATGCATCCTATGAGGTAGTAATTAATGTTATCTCCTGTATACAGAAGAGTATACCAAGGATCAGAGAAGTTAATTAACTTGCCTATGGTCATTCAGCTTACTTGTTAACGATTACTCAGCTTACTAGGCAGATTCAGAATCCCAAATCAGGCAGATGACCTGGCTGTAGACAGGCTCTCATAGACAATATTGGGATGTTAGTGTAAGTATGGAGAATTGAATTCAATGACTTACACTTTCTGATTAAAAATCTAGAAGAAAAAAAAATCTAGATAGATTCCTCCTTTCTGATAAATGAATATGATAAATAAAATGTGTACTATTACTAAGGTCTGTTAATTTAGCTTATATTTCCCAGCTTACTGGAGATTTATTTCAGCACAAAACTGCACATTTTCATAGATAAAATTTGAAAAATAAGGATGTAGAAAAATGTTGCTAAATAGTCTATAGATAAATAGCATTGTGGAAGTTTATTTCAGTTCTAACGAGCTCATCCACATACAATAATTTAATTGAGCTCTTGAGAGTTCTTGAATTCTTACCGCAGGCATTAAAAGACCAGACTCTTTTTTTTTTAATTAATGGAATGCTATGAAACAAACAAACAAAAAATGTTGCATTTCCCATATCCACTGCCCACCATGTCTGGTTAAGCGGTTAATACCTTCTGGCGTTTGTGTTTGTTGACAAAATGTGATGTTAGTGGAACCCCTTTCATTGTAATTTAATGTAGCTGGTTGGTCAGCTTATTAGTGAGGAAGTGATAGGCTCTAAGTATCAATGATCAAGGAAGATGTACATGGCAGCAACCCTCTGAGAAGGGACTCAGCTCTCTGTGCTCTGCTTGCTCATTTGTGTCTATCTTTATCAATCTGTGTTAGTGGCATAACCAAATTCCTCTCCCTCTTCTACTGTATCCTGATTTTTGTTAGAGTGTCAATTTGCACAACCCCTGATAAAGAATGGTGGTTAGTATAATCCTCTAAGCTAATCATGACAAAGCCATTTTCCAGTTTCATTACCTTACTTGCTTTTATGGTTAAAAGAATAAAACTCAAAATGCTAATAATGAAGAAAGAAGGTCCTTACTTATTTTATCATTAAGCAACTGCTTTGGTACCATCAGCTCTTCCTTTCGGACTATTTTGTATGACTATCTTTCAAGTTGTAGAGACCTTTACTTGAAAGAAAGATAGATTAGGAGACAAAAATGGAATACATACATATTTATGTATATATTTTTATATACAAAAATGCATGTATGTATATGTATATAATATATGTATGTATATATCTACATAATTAAGCATTAATAATGCTTACATGTAACAGGTACATATTTATGTATGCATGTTTGTGTGTATATGTATGTGTGAGGGTGCTAGATTTAGAGAGCTAGGAGATACGTATTCCATTTTTTGTCTCCTCATCTGTCTTTGGTTATAAAATACTCTTGTTTGAGATAATTTTACAGTTTAATAATCATTTTTATTTTTGAAGATAATGGCAGACGAGCTCAGGATAGTAATTTTTAAAAACAGAGCAATAATCTTTAACTTCCTGCACACATACATATATGGATGGTGCAAATTTTGAACTCTTGGACTACTACCATCCTACCATACCTCACTTCCTTGAAAACTTTAAAAAAAATATGGTTTATTAATCTCTCAATTTAATTACTTCTGGATAGGGTTTATAAAATTTCATTCCTGAATATCTTCATCCAATGCATTAGAAGGATTTAAAATAAAAAAATATTTAAGAGTTTAGAGGAAAAATGGTTTTAAAAGACACTGTAACCTTTTAAGTAAAAAATATCTTTAACAAATCTTGGTGTCCATGAATGAAAATTTATGTATATATTATCTAGTCTTATTGTTTATAGTCAGATTTGACTAACTGTGGAAACTTCTATCTAAACAACTTAGATTTTATTTGTTTATACTTTAAAATAGAAAATATAGCTTCTAAAATTATGGGATCTTGAGTGTTTCTTGTGGGAAGAAATCAGCGGAAGAAAGAAGAAACTCTACCTTGTCTTTATAACACATCATTTTATTAAATAAAAATTTAAATTTATTTAAATTTAAATAAAATTAAATACATAAGTTAATTATTAAATAAAATTAAATAAGAATCCACAAAATATAATTATTAAAAGGTTATACAAAAAGAAAGATAAAAATGAAGGTTATACGTAACTACTAATCTCTCCACAGATCATCTCATATCAACAATTGATAGAATAACAGGCAAATATGTTAATTAACAGTAACAAATATTGCCTCACAGATGCTTGATGCTATATACTTTCTTTCTTAAGTACCATAACATCACTTTAAACTATAAATAATTGCCAACATACAAACCACACCTCATTCTGAGATATAATTGGAAAATCAGCAACTACAAACATCTAATAACAAGCACACTCTGAATATATATATATATATAAACTATGAATATATATATATGAACTATATATACATTTGTAGGTATTTTTAAATTTATTGTGGCGATTTTGGTGGTGTGCTATAAAAATTGATATGCTGTGAGCATTGATTTAGAAAATAAGTCTGAAGCAGAAAAATATTTGAGTCAGATGGTTGCACATCAACTTATATTTCTTTTGTAGCCACCATTTAATGGAACCTGAAACTTCACTGTGGGTATAACACTGAACTTGATTTAATTAGTGACTTTAAATATCATAAAAGAATGCTTTAATGCTGAATGTTGTAGAACATTCCCTTGTTCTTTTTAAAAGTCACGAAGTGCCTAATCCAGATTTATTTTGAAATCTTTTAATTAATCTGTGCTCTGCATTCTTTCTTTTTCCTGGTTTAAACAACATAGAAAACAAACAGCTCTAAAAGTCAATTCTCTCTTTATATCCAATTCCAGATTTAAAATCTCTTATATAATCCTTAGGAATTACTTCTGGTCATTTGAGGTTTACACATATTCATCTCTGTATTTGCTTTTATAAATTTGCCAAGGGCAAATGGCATTTTGTGATGATCCTCTGCATCTAAATGGTTCATTGCATGTAAAATTTCAGTTAAATTCTGCTAAGACATTCATGTTAAAAGAAGCAATATTTATTAAATCACATTATTGATAGAGAACTATAGTTCAGAGTTTACAGAATACATTCAGAGACAGTCAACAAGGTAACAGTTTAGCTGATAATACAATGTAGGCACATCTATTTTTAAATACTTGACATTTTTTTCCATGAAGCAGTCTTTTCTAAGTACAATGAAATTTTGGAAAAATTTCAAGATAATGGTGAATGAGATTTTTATTTTAATATAAAACATTTAAATTTATAGATATCAGATAAAATACATGAATCAGAATCTTCAAACTTACTGCATTATTTCTCTAATTCAAATAGCATTTATCAGTTTTTCTTAGAGAAGTTGGGGTTTGAAAGACTGGAGTTATTTCTAGAAACTAGAACTTATAAAAGCATCATGATCCAATTGGCAACAGTCAATAACAACGAAGCAGATTAAAGAGTGGTATATATTAAACTGGATTTACGGATGGATGAGAAGAAGAGCTGAGTTAGATTTAGAGGCAGAAATTATAGCAAAAGGGAGAGAATGGCTGTCATCTTTTTTTTAACCTTCCTAATAAAATATAAAATATTCTCACTAGATAGCATAGATAGATAGCACTGGGTTACAGATAGGATAGATAGATAGAATAGATAGATAGAATAGATAGATAGAACTGGGTTGCAGATAGCACTGTAATCCAGTTCAGAGTTAGGCTCATCCAAATCTAGAAATCACTCCAGAAAAGAGATTAGTTGCCTGAGATAAAGACTTAAAAGACATACACTGTTTTAACATGGGATAGTTGTGAAAGGGGTGGCAGCTTGTTTTCAATAAGTCTTGCAGTTTTTACTGCAAGAAAGCTCCATGATGTCACATTTTTCTAGGCAAAGTGTTCAGAGAAAGTTATCAACAAACCTTACCCATGTTGAACTTAGATAAAACAAAATGTAGCCATGCATCTTTCCAGCAGGTCAATACAAAGAGTCTATGTAACCTGAAAGAGATCGCATTGAGAGTATTTTTTAGGTAATGGGGATACAAAGTAATGTCATTTATTAAGAGCTCCGCTAATGAGTAAGGTTACCCTTTAGGGATAGTGTTGAAAGGGCTTAAGTATCTGAAATGTTAAGAGTGGACTCAATTTTTCAGTTCTAAAATCAAATTTCATTCAGTCAGTGGGAAACAAGTCCTAAATGAGTATGTAGCGGTAAAAATGCATTTCAAACCATTTCCATTGATAGAAAATAATTATAAAAAGTAAAGCATTATTTTTTCTCACATAAATTTTCTGGAGATTGGCCATCTATATGTCTTTCATCTGGCTGCAATGCTGTACATTGCAGCATTGATGTGGGCTGCTTCTTTCTACTCAGCTATTATTAATTTCTTGGATTTGTCTTTTATGCTTGCAGATATGTAATTGCAAAAATTGTGGCTCCACCTCCACACATACCTGCCTGGCAGGTGGGAAGCGAATGGCAAAAGGGTAAAAAGTCTTTCTCCTGGGGAAGGGTCCTCAAGAATTCTTCTACAACTCATTGGCCTTTTTTTTGCTATAAGTTACTTTTAGCTGAAAGAAAGAACAATTAAGATTAAAGAAATGGATTCTGTTAGTAAGGAATAGAGTGGGATGAGTCATGAGTAGGAACTGACAGGGTATGTCAAAGAGAGTATTCAAAATTTTGCCACATCATTTGGGAATTTCTAAGAAGTCTGACATTAAAGGATTCTATCCAGGAGGATTCTAAAAGATCAGCATTTATCCTGTCTCAAAATAATCTTGGTCTAAAGCAAACTAGAAGCCAGTATATATCTCAGTATTAAGTGGAGGAAACAAATTGCTCCAGGTAATTTAAAAGAAAGAGATAGATATCAGGGAGAGCATTAAATGCTTATGAAATTGTTGCAAAGGTGGGATGAGTGAGGGAGAAGTCTGCTGCTGTCACTACCACCAGGAACTGGAAGAACATGCCTGGGATTGGATCTCGTGGTTTCCTAGTGGAGAGAGGGTGTCATGAAATCTAAGGAATTTCTCTCTTTTCCCTTAGAACCACAATGATGTGGCACCATTTTCAAATGGCTCAGGATTTAATGTTCTGCCAAGATTCCTTTGGAACCTGTTGTAAATCACAGATGGAATGGCTTTTAGAAATTTGGAGAAAGATAACAGCATGAATGGACTGAAGTTGGCATGTGAGAACTGCCTAGATGAGAAAGTTCTCAAAAGATTCAAATACATAGGTATATTAGATTTATTAGATGAGACGAGATAATTTCCCAGCTGACTGCCTTTACTTGGAAGGGCCAAATGGTTTTGTTAGTGAGAAGGGGACCTACATCATTGAGAAGCAGAATGATAGCTCTCCTCTGTAGATGAGGGGGACAGCTGAATTCCTAAGTAGTAGAGGTCAGGTGGTAGCACTGACCTAATACAAGCAAAGAAGTCATAAATACCATAATGAGCAGCAAGGCTGGAATAGAAACTGTGCCGATTTGAATCTGTTGTGTATCCCAGAAAAGCCAAATGCTTTAATCCTCATTCAGTATTGCTGGGTGGAATCTTTTTAATTGTTTTCATGGAAATAGACATACTCAATTGTGGGTGATAACTTTTAATTAGATGGTTTCCATGGAGATGTGTCTCCACCCATTCAAGATGGGGTTGCTTACTGAACCATTTTGGAAAAAGCTTTAGAGCCACCAGAACCAACAGAGCCCCTAAAGCCAGAGGCTGTTGGAGATGCAGAAAGCAAACACCCCTAGGGAAACCCTTAAAGAAGCCTGGAGAGAAAGGTAGCAGATGTTGCCAGGTTCTCCATGGGCCTTTCCAGTTGATGGAGAAGCCCCGAACATCACTGGCCTGCTTGAATGAAGGTACCTTTTCCTGGATGCCTTAATTTATGCCTAATTTGGACATTTTCATGTCCTTAGAACTGTAAACTTGCAACTCAATAAATTCCTCTTTTTTTAAAAAATCTGCTCTGTTTCTGGTATCTCACATTCTGACAGCTTCCAAACTAAAACAGATTTAGGGACCCTGACACTGGGGGTCTATAATTATGGTTATTAGACCATGACATTTCAGTTGGTGAGATAAACAGGCAGTCAATAAGGGTGTTAACTGACCTATGAAACAATAACAACATAAAAACATCACGAATGAATGGAAAAAAAAGCTAATGTTAACTATCACTAAGTCAGATAGCACACCTGAGCCAGTTCGCATACTCAAGGGTATTTACATGTAGAAAAGACTGAGTCTTCTTGGGAAAGGTCCACATCAAACATATAAAGTAGTGATTTTTCTGAGCTGTATCCAAAGGGACCTATGATATTTCATGAGTAACTGAATATTGGGGAAAGATAAATACTCAGATATTTTGAATATATATTCAGTTAAATACAAGTTAAATACAAGGTCTGAACTGATTCTGTTATTAGAAGACCTTAAATATCATCATACTTCTCACTCCTCATCCCTCCCCACCACTGTCACTACCATATACAGTGGGGACTACAGATGATCAGATGGTTAGATGCTAACTAAAGTTCTGAATAAAAGCCATCTTACAGTTGTGCCTTATCATTTTGCCATCAATAAAGAAACGCAGTGCTTTGCAACCATGTTAGATTTTATAGACAGCCCATAAAAGCTTGGGAATGTGGCTATAGTCTATTGATCAGGTGACTGGAAGATAGCTAGTTGGGCCTAGAGCAAAAGAAGGATCTGTAGTAGGTTCAAGCTGGAGTATCAAAGACCCTGCCTCTTGGGACACATGGCCAACAGGGTGCTAGAAATATTTGTAGTAGATAGGAGCACTGTATGGTAGCTTTGGCAAGCCACATTTGGAGAGTCACAGCATAGACTACCAGAGTCCAGGAATAAAGATATGCTATCTATACAAGGGAAATATAAATCATTCACAGTGGAGCTCCTGGCCTGCTAATGTAGTGGAGATTCAGTGCATGACAATGGGCATAAAGTGGATATCCCAAAACAACTTCCTTTCAGGAACTAGATATTTGGAGTTTAAAAGGGTAGAAGTTTGAGTGGGTGAAACTATAAGAAGTACATTCAAGATTGTGCAAAGCAGGTCCAGAAGGCTTGTGTAAGAATCCCCAGGTCACTTTCTACTATTGCAATGATACCTCACCACCAGCTCACATCTATGGTCCCATCGACGACTTCACAGTCTGGTTAGTTCTCTATGTTGGTGTGAGCTATTCTCTGTGTTGGTGTGAGATGAAAATGTACTCTTACTGCATTACAGCTCCATGCCACAGAGGTTCTGAAAAACATTTGCGAAGTGGAAATTCTCTTCGTCAGTATGTTTCAAATAGTGTAACCAGTTGTCAACTTCAGTTGGAGCGAGGGCAGTCAGTCATAAGAACTGACATAAACCATTAGCTGTGTTGAATGGTTTGGCTTGTTGGTCAGGAGCTGGAAAGAGCTAAATTGGGAAATCAGAGACAAAGGGTTTGAGAAAATGGCTGTGGATGGACCTAAGGAAATGGTCACAAAGCATGCAGGTATTTATGTCGTACTTGAATGTTCATCAGATCATTATGAAAACAAATCCAGAGGAAGGCATTCACTTTCCTCAGAGCTTTATATAAACCAATTAGCCATGGTGGCTGGGATGGAGACTATGGATGAGCCCCAAAGCATGGACCCTCTTTCAAGACTGCCTGTTGCTATTGCCCAATTTACACTGAGCCCTCAATAGGGCATTATTTTTCAAGGACCTGTACCAATCACCTGGTGTCAACTTTGTTATGTTAAATCCCATCAACTGCAAAAGGGGCAAACACTTGTCTTTGGTTGTATTTATAAATTCCAAGGTTTTTGCTGGCTTTCCTTACACGGAATAGCCCTGTGAACACCATTTCTGGTGTTCAGAGTGATAACCTTTACAAACACTCATTGTAATAACATTTCTTAAATTCTTTCAGGCTCGTGAAAGGAAATCTCTGTGCTACAATAACCACTAATAATATAGTCTTTTTTATGTTTAAACTATAATTATTTTGATCTCGCAAAATGATAAACGTACTGTCCAAAAGCAATAGTTACGAGGACCCATCTGAATATTTGAACTCTCGCAAAAAGTAAGATTATATAATTTGTTAACTTTGGGAAATATTAATTTTATATAAGCCCTTCATTTGGTGAGCATGTTGGATTGTTTAAAGTGATTGCCAAATGTAGTTGTGTAGTGGTGAAGGCCTGCTATGGAGATCCTTATCTGATAGTTTATAGTTCTTCTTTAATTTAACACAACTTGATAATCATTTTATCTTTCTCTCTCTGCACTGTTAGTTCACTGTAGTTGTTTTGTCTGTTGTTGAAATTCCTATCTGTCCAATGAAATATCTGTAATTTTAATATCAACAAATTGTTTTTTCTTAGTTATCTGAATTGTCACTTTGATTTATTTCATTTAAAAGAAGCATTATTCCCATAAATCTCTGCTCTTTTCCATCAAAGGTAGCTGATTCCCAAGAATGGTATTTATCCCACTTTGCTTGTCATTAGCTCTTGGCATGGATGCATTTGATGTATTTGTTAGCAGATTATCTACTCTAAGTAATAAAACATCCTGGCACTATCTGACTATTTATGTGAACCAAACAAATGCTCCCTGTGCTTTTTTCTTCTTACACGTATTTTTCATTCACTCTTGCAAACTTTACCCTAAATGTGAATTAGCTATAAAACTTATTTATATTTTAAAATAAATTATTCAAAGTAATCAATTCTAGGTGTCCTTGGGAGAAAAAACTCATTTCTGTTACAGTAGACCAAAAGCACCACTAACTTAAAGATCACACTTCCTATTAGAGTGTGCTTGGGACAGCTTACATGATTCTCTATAAGTCACTTAGCTAGCTGGTCAAAAGTTAAGAATATAATTCTACCTATTTTTCTATTCAAGTAGGCAACAGCGTTTCTTTCCAAGCTACACTTAAACTATTCATTCTGAAAGATTAGTATCAGTGATATATGCAAGGGTTCACAAAGATAGGGCTCTGAATGAATAAAATAAGTACAAAAATAGCATTTATTTGAGCATGCTTTTGGTTTATCAATTCTGTTTAGCCTGAAAAAAAAATTCACCTCTGGAGATTATAAAGTCAGTCACTGATGGCATTATGAAAGAAATGATTGAATAGGTTAGGGAGGACAAATGAACACATATAAGTTAATAAAAATTAATTTCAAATATGCCAGCCTTGTGGATTTGTTACCAAGGAAGTGCTTATTGTCTGACGCTCAAAGAAGTGAATGCCATGACATTGGGGTTTTGAGAAAAAAAGAAGAGCTTTAATATGAGATAGGAGACCCCACCCCTACCCCTACCCTCAGCTCAAATCTATCTTCTGGAGTCTAAATAACTTAGGGGTTTTATGGTACTTAAACAAAGGGAGGTAAAGATAATGACATTATTTAGATTGGCATATATTGATAGGCTAGGTTTTGATTATAGTTAATAGGGAATATGCAAGTTCGGACCTGAGAAGCCCTTGAAAACTGGCAAAAGCCAGCTGGGGTAAGCATGAAGTAGCTATAAATGAGGGTAGGCATCTAGTGACAGCAATGTTATAAATCACGCAGTCATCATAAGATAACAAGCTATAATAACAAGAAATAAGCTAAGGAATGGAATAAGCTAAAATAACAACTACAACTGTAAATAAAACCAGTGTAGTCAGGTGTTACAGATTTTTTCCCTCCCATGCTATCCATGGACCTTTTGTTTCAAATAAATCAGAGAGCAATTTTAGAATCACGGAACTTAAAACACCTTAATCCTAATCGAATAAGGAGATTTATAAAGTGTAGGAAACAGAAGAAGAAACAAAAAGAGAAATACAGTTAGATGAAACAAAGGAAGCAAAACTGAGTATCAAGAAATTGCTGCCATCTTTCTAAAATAAAACTCAGGGGCTTCTTTTAGAAAAGAGGGAGAATTTCAACTTGTCCTGAGTCCCCATTCTCCCAGGCTAATTTCTCCTTAATTCTATAATCTAAGGCTAGAACATTTAAATAACAGCTATTAGAGAATAGCCACAGATGACAGAATTTCACAGATGACAGAATTTCAAAAGAGAGTTATCTGGTTTAAAGAAATTAACTTACATATTTTAAGCTTATAATAAATGTTCAGTTAACTTAAAACTCACAAGCTCTGGGAAGTTGGGCATTTACCTCATCTCTAAAATGGGCATAAAAATAACACCTGCCTCTTAGAGCTATTATGATCTTTCAGTGAGGCAATAAATGCAAAGCAGTAAGAAAACATGTCATAGTAAGAAAACATGTCATAGATAGAAACTCTGTACATTTTAAGCATTCCATTTGGAATCATGGAAAAATTTTGGTAGTGGATAGTGGTGATGGTAGCACAAAATTATGAACATAATTAATAGCACTGAATTATATATAAATAAATATATAATTTATTATACATAATAAATATATAATATAGGCAAATTTTAGGTTGTATATATCTTACTATAATAAAAATTAAAAACAAACAAAACAGGACTATACAACACGAACAGTGAACTGTAAAATAAACCATGGATTATAGTCGGTAGTACAATATAATAACATTCTTTCTATTGTAGCAACAGTACTATACTAATACAAGGTATTAATAATGAGAGTCGTGGGTATAGGTAGGAATTTTATTTTCTGCATGATTTTTTGGTATGCTTACTTCTCTATTAAAAAAAGGAGGACATTTTAGGTTGTATATATGTTACTAGAACAAAAATTTTAAAAAATGGACAAACATAGGCCTGTACAACACAAACAGGAAACAAAAAGAAAACAAGTTTCATTTTGAGCACTGGGTAAGTTTTTGTTCTCTCTCTTGTTTGGTTAAGTTATGAAAAAAAAATCAGAATTCTAAGCATAGAATGTACTTATACATAAATTTGCTAATATATAATGGCAACAGTGCCGTGATACTTTTATATAATTTTAAATATTATGCTATATCTGTATTATCTTTTCATTTGTTTCACAATTTTTACTTATAAATGCCAAAGGCCATTGTTTTGATTAGCTGCTTTATACTCTTTTTGTGGTTAGCCTTGGTAAGCTAAAATATATATATATATATATGCCATATATTGACATAAACAAAACATTTCTTACAATGATTTGAAAATTATCCCATGTCGTGGGATATATTCCAGATCATTTTCTTTAACAAAACAACTAGTTCTCAAAATAAATCTTATAATTACCTTGTTCATATGTTAGCTGCGTGAATCTTTTTAGTAAATGAGGACCATATGTTCTACTAATCAAGCTATATAAACATAATTTGCTCTTCTGACCTAAAGGCCTTACCTGGGAAGAGCTGGTTCTTTTTAGTGTTTTTTAAGTTGGGAAAGAAAGAGAGGAGGCTAATATTTTCCAAATAAGCTGTGACTGTGTTCTGGAAGCTTCTGAAAATATAACTTTTAATAAAATATAGAATTTCTATATAAAGTAAGACTTAGTTCACACAAAATCATCCAAATATTTATTCCTATTTAATTCACACATAATGCTGTGATATGGGGATGATGAATCCCATTTCACAGAGGAGAGTATCTCAGAATTGGGGTGACATGTCAAAGCAGAACATATCCCTGTATCTTCTTCAGGCCCAATGCATATTGTACCAATAAGTAGGAAAAACAACGCATCTTCCTATTCTCTTTTTCCCTTGTGTAAATGAAAAATCAGCATTCTTGAGTTCAATGCTTATCTTTATGACTTATTAACTATGTAATTTTGGTTAAATCGTTGAAGTTTTTTTGTGCCTCACATTCTTCCTCTAAATTAGAGATACTAATTGAACCTCTTTTTATAGGTGTTTGTGAATATAAATGAGTTAATTCATGTAAAGTATTTAGAAGTGTTCCTGGCACCTGATTAGCATCAATACCTACTGCCTATTATTAGTCATTTTATTTTTTAAACTAAACTTTCAAAATCATGAGTAAGTTTTCAGTGAGAAATTTTAGGTCCTTATAGTAACCTTTGAATGACTCTCAGATCATTTCATGCAGGCGCTCATGGAAAATATCTTCTCTATGAAGTGGCCCAGGAATGTCATAAATCAATCTTTTCACTAAAAAACAAAGCAAAAGCACAAAGCCACTAAAAATTGAAGGTTTTCTCTTCAATTAGCCAATAAAAAAGAAAATATATGCATCATTCACAAGATTCAGCCCATTTAGTTTTCAAAATATCTATTCTTCCAGTTTCCACCATTTGCATATATGTCTTTAACTTTCAATTGTGGAAGCACTTGACTGAATGAAAACTAAGCAGCCACAGAATGCAGCTAATTCAACATGCATTTCTGCATTCCCTTTTGTAGAGTGCACATTAGTTTTCAGGTTAATGAAAAGACTCTTAACTTCATATTTTTTGCTGCTAGTATGAAATGCCATTTCAAATTAAATAAAATGCACATTCCATTATTTCATGCATTTTTATAACATATATATTCCATCTGGGGTTGTATAATAGAAGAATCTATTTTCTTCTAAAGCCTTTTGTCATAGTTTAAAAGGATCAGAACATTCTGTGTGATTCACATGCCTATTTCCCAAAGCCCTGAAAATTTTGAACCTCAATGCATTTTTGTCTACTTAAGAATTTTAAATCTTCTTCCTCTATTCTGTGATTATACCATCCCTTGACAATGGTTTTGCTAAAACACTTTCAAAAGCTGAGTCCTGGGAGTAGAGAAAGATTTCCACTTTGAATACTACTTACTCTCTGATCAACTGGACCTTCATAATCCTCTTCTTCCTTTACTCAACTGTGCTCGAGTAAATAGCTGTTAGCAAGGGAAGACGCTCAATACCATTGGGCCATGACCCACTTACATGCTCCTTCTGCTGAGGAAAAATCCACAGATGCCTTAAATGTCAGTATTCTCGAATCCCTTGCTTCAAAGATTTGATTGTCTTGTGTATATATAAGTTTCAACCTTTTCAAATAAAATACTTCAAGTTATTACATCTGTCAGGCAAAGCAGAGGTAAATATAAACCTGGAATATAATAATTCAGTCCATGTGTACATTGTAAACAGTAACAAAGTTGAAGAGACTTTCTAATATTTGGACCTGGATGATAAATCATATAGTTGTGTGAAATATTCAATACAACTTAACTGATTATTTTTTTGTCCTACATATTTGAAGAAAATCCACAATTCATCACTGGCACAATACCACAATGCAATGTTCAGTCAAGTTTATGCAAAAGATTGACCTACTTTTTCCCTATGCTGAAAGCTTCTTTTTCATTACAGGCATAATGATTTTGTTAAGGATTTTACAATACAGTTTTTCAGTTCCCTAGGAGTTTGCACTGATGTGAAAAGTCATTTCTTAATAAATGGCCCATTAAGAACTTGAAAACAGTAAGATGAAAAAAATGTACCAAATACTACCAGTTGTTATGGAATTATTGTAACCACAGGCAGTTCACACACACAAAATACTGAATAAAATGTCACCTTTATTTTAGTGAATTGATCATGGATTTGTCTGCCCATAATGGTATCATAAGAGTCAGCACCAAATAAAAAAAAAGCCATGATTTTGTGCAAGTTTGAAAATATATGTTTTTAAATGTAAAGACTCTAAAAATGAAAGTCAACTTCTTCTTAAAAGGGATAAAGCTTGGTTTTCAGCAATATTCAGCACTGAAACTTTCAAGCTTGTTATGAGAGAGCATGATAATAGATTCCTGTGTGCTTAACTGAGTTCCAGTTAGCTTTTCTTTTAAGAGCATTCTGCAACTACACTGTTAGAGCAGAGTTTGTGTTTTCTTAGACAGCTGACATTCTCCTTGTTGTTAAATACACTTCTGCTCTCCTTTCCAATGCTATACTATACTTCTTGGGGGGAAAAGTTCAACATTTTTTATTGCAGATCACGATGAAAACAGAACAATGGGCTATGTGTTTGATTCACGTGGTTCAAAAGATAAGAGTCAGTCATTGTGGTAGTTAGGTTCAGGTGTCAACTTGGCCAGGTGAAGGTGCCTAGTTCTATGGCTGTGGACCTGAGCCAATGGCATGTGAAGGTCATCTGTTGCTGATTACATCTGAAGTCGGCTAGGAGGTGTGCCTGCTGCAATGATGATGTTTAATTTAATTGGCTGGTGCTTAAATGAGAGAGCTCAACATAGTACAGCCCAAGCAGCTCAGCATACATCTCAGCACTTGCAGCTCAGCCCAGGCCTTTGAATATGTGTGAAAGGAATCACCCCAGGGAAAGTTGTTGGAACCCAGAGACCTGGAAAGAAGGCCAGCAAGATCGTCCTGTGCATTCCCATGTAAGAAAGAACCTCAGCTGAACGTTAGCTGGCTTTCCTCTGAGGAACTATACATTTTTAGCTAAATAAATCCCATTTTATTAAAAGCCAATCCATGTCTGGTGTGTTGCATTCTGGCAGCTTTAGTAGACTAGAACAGTCATCATTGTTAATTCTGTGCTGTGCACAGGACAATTATTCTCCTAGTTGTAATTTTATTCTTTTTTTGTAATTTATACTTTCAATTGAAGCTGTTAATGAAAAAATAATAGATTTATTATGTTTTCAGTCGAGTTGAAGCTATCCTTGAAAGTAAGGATGGACTGACTACTCCCTACATTCTGAAAATAGAAAGAAATCAGCTAGCAGTAGATAAACTAATATTAATGTGATGACAATTCCAATTACATTCAGGTTGAATGGTTTAGCAACACATCTAAATTTCACCCAAAGCAGAGGGATTTTTTGGGTCTGCATGATTTGTTGAAACTAGTACATTCAGATATGAGGATCAAAAACAATGTGTAGAAGTTATTCCATATATGTATTGAGTTGTATGCAACTCAATACATATACCTCTCATCCTACCCCTTTACCACCCCCAGGACAAATCTAGCATAATTTAAAATTCAGTAGGATTTGTTTTTTTTTTTGTTTGAGTGCTGCATTGTTAAATAGGAATATGGATAAAGTTGAATTAATTGTGGACAAAAACAGATAGTCGATATTAAGAGCCAATAAAAAGCATTTTCAGGCTTATCTTTACTTTAGCTTCTTGGGACCTAGGTACCAAAGATTTAGATATAAACTTAGAATTTTGAACTCTTTAATTCACAACGACAGATACAATATTATATAAGAACTCAATTTAGCTTACAAAGCTCCAAAAAGGATAACTCTTAATTTGAAATGTAGGCATTCTAAACAGCATTTTCCAGAAAAGAAATTTCTAGATATTGAAACACATCATTTTTTTTCCCGGTTAATGTGATGACTTTTCTAGACCATGTGATTTTTCCTTCCATCAAGATCCTGATTAATTAAATTTACCAAATGAGGTAAAATATTTTATCTTACACCCAAAGCCATTTTAATATGAAAATTCAGTTCACAGCTCTTCTTAAATGGGTGAAATTTACTGTTTTGATAAAGCTCTGGTATTGTTAGTGGGATCACATAACTGTAGTCTACAGGGACAAGTGTTAGATAGATTCTCGGATTTCACCTATCAACATTAGAGTTAAATGGAAAAGAAATCTATAGCCAGGAAATATCTAGGCCGGTGCAGTCATGAACTCTATTTGGCAGAAATCTCAGAACTTCAGTGTCTAAATCCCCATTATACTGCTCAGACTTCAGAATTTTTCATTTATTAGATCTCACTCTTTGAACATTTGCTCTTTGCAGAGGTTTTGAACATTTGCTTTTTGCATGGGAAATGTCTTAGATCATCCTTTAGTGTTGCACTAAGGGAGAGAAGACCTCCTTAATTCTTCAGCAAGGGACTCTGGCTTTATGTCAGATATTAGCATTGACAATCAATGAGTTTGGGAGATAGAAGTAAAATTATTTAACTCTTAAATAGCGTTTTAAAAGAGAAATACATTAAATAACTTTATTACAACAATTTCAACAATTGAGAGGATAAAACCAAGTCCAAAAGGGAATAAGAGTGAAACTATCTCTCCTTCAATAGTATTAAATAACAATCTAGACAAAATTTTGATTTTTTTCCCTCAGAATAATTAAGTCCTAACCACTTTTGGATTACTAAACTGAATAAACTCGTCTTCTTGCAAATTATTTAAAGTCAAATGAATTATTTGAGTAAAATCATATGAATATAATTAACAAGGGAAGTAAATCCTCTAATTAGAAAAGTCAAATAATTATTTTTCTTCAAAGAAATGAAATTACTGCAATTAATTTTTAACAGATAAAACAGAGTTATTCAATAGATAATTTTAAGGTGCCAACAAGGAGGGAACTTAACTAGACAGTCATATATTTACAAGGGCATGCAGGGATTAACTTTCTCCTCTAGGAGATTCCTTAGAACATTAGCATTAATTTCTGAATCCTGAAATAGAATGAGATTGTCCAAAGTCAAAGTTTCATCAAACTACTTACAGAAACTAATTTTTATCTTAGAAATTGTTACCTACGTACGTTTTCAAATTAACAAAATGACCTTATTTAGAATTCACTTCAATTATACATTCCACAAAAGTTCACTTAGATTTCTCAGAGTTTAGGACATTTAAACTGAACTCTTCCATGTTTCAGAAAATAAAAAAAAAACTTAGTAATAGAGATGGAGAGGGCTTCCTAGTTTCCTAAATTCTAGTATGGTACCTTATACAGGAAAGAACATAAAATTTCCAGAATAGGACAGTCCTTTGCCCTTCTAATCTGGGAGGAAATCTCTATGTCCTTGCAATATCATGCCTCATAGGGGAGTCTTTGTTTATAATGGGGCTTGGCCATGCTAGAAATCTAACATATGTGGTTTTTGGTGGGGGGCTTTGAGTTACGTCACACTTAAATCATATTTATGTGATGAAGTTTCAATAGAAACTCAAGCCACCTAGGCTCAGGTGAGCTTCCCTGGTTGACAATATTCCTTATGTATTGTCACACACTAATGCCAGCAGTGTTGTCCTTACTCCATAGAGAGAGAACAGTTGGAAGTTCCATGTTTAGTATTTCCCAAGACTCTGTCCTATATGCTTCTGCCTTTGGCTAATTCAAATCTGTATTCTTTAATTGTAATAAACAATGTGGCAGATTAAATCATCTACTCCAGTATGGGCATGTTCTTGGACTTGGTCCACATTCTGTGGGCTTTGGACCCATTGTATATAAGACCTCTTCAGGATGATACTTCAGTTGATGTGTGGCCCAAGTGAATTAGGTTGGGCTTTAATCCAGATTACTCCAGGTTACTGGAGTCCTTAATCAGAAGAATGAGATTCAGACACACAGAGAGAGAGAGGCCATGAGGAGCATCTAGAAGCTGGAAGTCAGCAGAATCCAGAAGAGAAAGGAGAAGATACTGCCATGTGCATTGCCATGCAATAGAAAAGCCAAGGAACCCCCAAATTGTTGACCAGCCAAAAGATTGACCCATGGAGGAAGCAAGAAACTGTGTACCAATAAATCCCCATTGCTTAAATCCGACCATTCCATGGCATTTGTTTTAGCAGCTGGGAAACTAACACAACCAATATCTTGAACATAACACATTTGAATTAATTCTATGAGTCTTTCAAGCATATCACTGAACTTGAGGGTGTTTTGATAACTCCCTTGAATGTGCAGTTGGGGTCAGAATGAGGGTAGCCTTGGGGACTGTGAACCCTCTAACTTCACGTTAGTTTATCATCGCATACTCAAACCACAAAATGAAAATATTCTTTTCAAAAATGGTGTAGGGAAAAAGTTACAAATATTTAGGAAGATTGTCAATGCAAGGCTGTTTAGAATTGTTAATTAGAGCTGGATAATGTTGATTAATATAAATAATAACAGAAAAACTTAATACTACTGTTGTTTATTAGACTAAGTTTATACTTTGAATAAACATGATATCTTTGATAAACAAGGGGCCTTCAAACTTCAAAGAGATTTTCAGAGATTTATGTTTTTCTCTTTACAAAGGCCATGAGTAATTATTTTGAAAGATAGGTAATTCTCTTTAATGTGAGATACACTATTGTATATTATAAGATATAGAAATAGTCTGGATAAGACTGGATAAAACTGTCAATCCACTAATTAAAATTGTCTGTACTAGGCTCCATCACATAATGGACAACATAGTGTTATGTTTAGGAAAGTGGGCTTTGGAATCAGATAGAATTGCTCTAGAATTTGTTCTTTGTCCCTTACTGTGTGACGTTCAGTAAAGTACATGACCCATAAGCCTCACTGTAAAATATAGAGTGTAATTGCAGCTTTTCCATAGGGTTATTGAATGAACTGAGATAATTACTTTTAACTTGCTAAGCATGGTATTTGCCAAGTGCCTCAACATGTGTGATTTGCTATTATCATGATTTTCCATATAACATTAAACATACAGAAGGAACATGAGCATGTAGATGGTGTCATTCTTCAAATATTTCAGAGCTTTTCTGTTTAATTAGGCCAGATCAGAGACACATACATTTCTCTCCTATCCAAACTCATTTGGGAGAAATAAAGTTCTGCCCCAGAGCATGCACACTTAAGCAACTTCTTGTATCTCTGCTTAATTTGGAATAGATGCTGATGTGTGCTTGTCATTAGGAACCCTAGGTGGTATGAGGAGATTGCTTAACTTTCTCTTTGTGTTTATCTTGCCTGGGAGGATTAGGAATGGAAAACAACATGTGATGTTTTATTTGTGAAAATAACAATCTTCTACTAGTCATTAATAATGCAAGAAAGTTTTACATACTAAATACAAAACTTTGTTTCAACAATTAAAATAGTAACTAGCATTAGAGCCCATAAGAAATGGCCCCAACTTCTAATGAGAGGGACTTGATTGCAAATGGACAAAAAAATAAGCTTTCTACTTTTGGGTTCTGGGAACCATAGATAATTAAGGAGCAGGTGGCAATTTCTAATGTCAGAAAGTTAAAACTAATACAAGAAACTAAGAAAGTACTGATTCATTGGATGGGACAAAAAATACTATAATTTTTACTGTTGTTTAACATCTTGTGGCCAAAACACTTGGATAATCCTTGAAAAAGTGACTTAGTTCAGGGGTCCAGAAACTGGTAAGCATGATTCTAAAGAAGTATCATATCTTGTATCACTGTTAATCATATCATTTATTAACTAGGAGCTTATACAGTCTGCACTGGTTTGAAACGGTTATGTACCCCAGAAAAAAAAACATGTTCTTTTGATCCTAATCCAATTTTGTGGGGGCAGTATATTATTTGATTAGATACTTCCATGGAGATGGGACCCAACCTTTTGTGGGTGGGATCTTTTGATTAGTTGGAATCATGACCCTGCCCATTCAAGGTGGTTCTTAGTCCTTTTACTGGAGCCCTGTATGTAGAGAATAAAAGACAAAAAACTTAGAGAGCCTTCAGATCTGACACAGACACAGATGCTTGGAGATACTGAGAGCTGTTTGAAACCAGAAGCCCAGAGAGAAGGACAGTAGAGATTGTCATGTGCCTTTCCATGTGATGAAGAAACATTGGACCTGGTCAGCCTTTCTTGTGTGAAGTACCCTCTGTTGGTGCCTTAATTTGGACATTTTTTTGGCCTTAGGACTCTAATTTATAACTGAACAAATCCCCTTATAAAGCCAATCACTTTCTGGTATATTGCATTCTAGTAGCTTTAGCAAACCAAAACACAGACTGTGAGAATATCTTACATTTTGAACAAAGTCAAGAATTTAGTGGAAATACGTTTGGTACTAATACCTCCTTCTTTTTCACTAACCAGAAATATATAAGCTTATTTTTTATTTTGTTTTTTTTTAGTAGCCTGGCATTAAGAGTGTTCAGTTAGAATGACAAGGCAAAGAAGGTTGGGATAATCCTGTTCCCCACTCTTGTTTTGTCCTTTAGTGAAGTCAGGAGACATTTGGAAGTATCTGTTGTATCGGCAAAATAAATAAGAATATAATTGTTGTACTTGGGAATTCCTTAGAACATTAGCACATGGTACATTTGGGAAGGCATTGAAAAACCAATTTTGGACAACTTGTTCAGAATGGAAAGTTTTAGTCATTCAATGACTAGTGGATGTCCACCATTACAGAACTGTGCTAGAGCTTGAAGATTTGAAGATGAAGGTCTCAAGTGTATGTTAAATATATTAGATTGATTGATGCATGTTGTATATCTTTTTTAAAAATATTTTTATTGGTTTATCATCACACACCATACAAAGTGCTGTATATATTTCAATCAGTGGTATAATGGAGTGCCAAAGGAGTTGGGTTTGTCTTTACAAGGTGGTTGGACAAAATATCCACTTATGATATTTTTGACTTGACAACATTTAAACTAGTTAAAGGCGGGCCTATGTTAAGAGTATGAAACCTCAAAATTCACATCTTACTGCAAGAGCTATGAATTCCATAGTCATAGAAAGGTTTAGGGGTGAGCTGTGAAAGCTCTCTCTATAAGGTTGAGAGACCACTCTTAACTCTAACAGGCCTGTGCCTGTTTGAAGCTGTTATGTAACCCAGAAAGCCATATCCTTTAATCCTGATTCAACATTGTAGGGTGTTGATTAGATTGTTTCCATGGAGATTGACTCAATCAAAAGGTATGGTTTTTTGGTTGGATTACTACCATAGAGCTGTGACCTACACAATTGTGGGTGGGGCCTTTTGATTAGGTGGTTTCTATGGAGAAGTGTCTCCACGGTTTCATGGTGGGATTGCTTATTGGAGTCCTTTAAGAGGGAATCATTTTCGAAAAGGCTACAGAGCCTTCACAGCCACAGACCTTTGGAGATGCCAAAGGAAAACACCCCCAGGGAAGTCTTATGAAACAAGAAGCCAGGAAAGAAAGCTAGCACATGTCAACATGTACCTTCCCAGATGACAGAGGTGTCCAGAAGCCAAAGACCCTAGCAGATGCCAACCACATGCCTTCCCAGCTGACAGAAATATTCTGGATAGCATCAGCCTTTCTTGAGTGAAGGTAACCTCTTGTTGGTGCCTTAATTTGGACATTTTAATGTACTTAAAACTGTGAACTTGCAACTTTAGAAATTCAACTTTTAAAAGTCATTCTGTTTCTGGTATATTGCATTTGGACAGCTTTAACAAACTAATACAAGGCCCAAAATAGTTATCCCAAAATACAATTCATAATCAATATGATTAAAAATGAACATAATGCCATAAATGTAATAGAAAGGAAAAATAAATAGAAAGTAATTTTTAAGAAATTAATATACATTCGATTATTTTCATTTAATAAGTAGCGTGCTGGTTTGAAAGTATTATGCGCGCTAGAAAAGCCATGTTTTCATCCTGATCCGTCTCATAGAGGCAGCCATTTCCTTTAATCCCTATTCAGTACTATAGGTTGGAAACCTGATTAGATTTTATCCACAGAGATGTGTCTCATCCAGTTGTTGGTATCAACCTTTGAATAGAGGGAGATATGACTCCACCCATTCCAGGTGGGTCTTGGTTAGTTTGCTGGAATCCTTTAAAAGAGGAAGAAGTTTGGAAAAACCCAAGAGAACCATGAGAGCTCATGTAGCTAGAACACATTTGGAGATGAAGAAATGCCCCTGGGGAGGTTCCTGAAACAAGAAGCCTGGAGAGAAAGATAGTAGACGTCACCATGTTTGCCATGTACCTTTCTAGTATGGAGAGAAACCCTGAACTTCATTGGCCTTTCTTGAGTGAAGGTAACTTGCTGGTGCCTTAAGTTGGACATTTTTATACACTTGCTTTAATTGGTACATTTTCATGGCCTTAGAACTGTAAACTTGCAACTTAATAAATTTCCCCTTTTAAAAGCCATTCTGTTTCTGGTATATCACATTTAGGCAGCTAGCAAACTTGAACAGATGGGTACCTGTGATAGGTTCAGGTGTCAACTTGGCCAGGTGATGATGCCCCATTGTTCTGTTTCTGTGGACTTAACCCCTCAGTATGTGAGATTTATCTACGACTGATTGCATTTGCAGTCAGCTAAGGGGAGTGCCTTCACAATAAGTGATATCTAATTTAATTATCTGGAGGCTTAAAAGAGAGACATCAGAAGGGAGATCAGCACAGCACAAACAGCTCAGCAGACCTCACCTCAGCACTCGCAGCTCAGCCCAGAAGTCTGGAGATGCAAAAGGGAATCATCTTAATGATGAAATGGGTATTTTGAGATCATTAGGCTTGAGTAGAAAAGTCATACCATATTCACCTTCCCAAAACTTGTGGAACTAGAAGATTTAGTGGGTGTTACTTTTACCCATTTAGAGATTTAAAAAACAAAATAAAACCGTGTCTCACTCATAACCTTAATTTAATCCTTGGTGCAAGGATTAACTGAAAATTACTATCATCAATCAAAGGTCTTTGCAGTTTTATTTTTTATCAATTTGGTCTAAGAAGCATCTATCTATTCCAATACAGAATTCCACTTTCTACCCCTTTCATTCCTCAATGCAAGTGTGCCAATTCTTCTCTGAGTACAACACCCTTTCACTTTATTTTTTCCAAATAGAGCAAATAGCAGCCACTGTAGGCTAATACTTTTCTGTTTTCTAGTCTCTTCCCTAAAACTAATAGTTCTCCATGCACATTATCTCCTGTGCAAGTATGGAAGATGTATTATCAGGATTCTCCAGAGAATCAAAAGAGTGTGTGTATGTCTTTGTGTAATATATATAACAACTTTATATATATATATAAGTATTTAATTTATATATACCTATATGATATTTAATTGGTTTATGGAATTGTGGAGAGGTCAAGTCTGAATTCTGTAGGACAGGCTGGAGGTGGAGGGTGTGGTCTTAAGGCAGAATTCCTTTCCTATTGGTTGGATTAAGCTTGCCCTAATATTAAGGCTAATCACTTTTACTTAAATGAGTTGAATGTAGATTTTAATCCCATCTACAAAATATTTACACAGCAGCATTTAAGCCAATCTTTGACCAAACAACTGAACACCATAAGCTAACCAAATGGAAATGTAAAATTAACCATTACAGCAGGCAAATTTTTATGAAATATTCAACCAACCACTGCTTAATATGAATTTCCATCTTTTCGAAAACAGTTTTTTTCTTATTCTTGCCCAGTTATTAAAATAGTGTTACACATTAGTTCTTTTTTGTTGTTGTTACAAAAGCACTGCTTTTGGCATCTATGTCAGTAAAGATAAAATAATATTGTGAGTAACAACAACAACAAAAAAATCTGTGGTTTAGACACATGAAGCTGTATTTTTTATGAATGCTCTGAAGATATTGCTCTTTGGGGGTAGGGGGGAGCTCTGCTAATCATAGCCACTCAGTGACTCAGGCTCTTGCCAAAGCCACCTTCTTAATTACTGCCAGTTCCTGTCAGGAGAAAAGAAAGATTTGTACCATCCTACATCAACATTTCAATGCCTTGTGCCAGAAATGATGCAAACATTTTATTCATACTTTATTGTCACAAGTAGTCACAGGTTCTCAAGCAAAGGCAAGAAGTTCAAGACGTACAGCCCTACATGCCCCACAAGGCAGAGAACTGGAAATATTTGGCAAGCAATACTAAACCTTACCATAGATTCTAATGTGCATTAAATGGAGTATCAACTCTTTTTTGTAAATGTTGACATGGGATATGTACACAAACAGACCGATACAGGTGAAAGAAATACCATGAGTAGCTTTTCTGTTCATGTGAGTTTTCATAAGTGGAAAATATTTTTTATAAAGACTGTACCATTTTGATTCTGATGAAAACAAAAATCAATCATGTTTTGTTGTATAGTGGTTAGTTCTTTATCTTATTTATTTGCTAACCCAGACAGTGAGGACATTCTCCTATGTTTTTTTCTAATGCTTTTATAGTTTTATGGATTATATCTAGATCTATGATTGTGTTTTTGTATATGTGCATGTAGTGATGTATATAGCATACATAAAGTTAGTAATCTTTTTTATTCTATCCTATTTGGATATACATTCTTCCCAGTATGATCTGTTGAAATGAATTTTCCCCCAAATGAATGTGTTGAGATCATTAAAAAATGTCATTTGACCAAAAAGATGTTGATTTTTTCCTTTTCCATATTTCTGGTGCTATTCTGGATCATGTTAATTTTCATGTAAAGTTTAGAAACAGCTTACCAATTTCTAGCAAAAAGCAAGTTGGGATTTTGGGGGAGAATTATTTCGAATGTATCAATCTGGGGAAAATAACATTTGAATAATATTGACTCTCTAATCTGCCAACATACTTTATCTCTCCATTTAATTAAGTTGTGTTCAAATAGCTCAGAAATGTTCCAAAATGTTCAGTTTTGAGTTCTTATGCAACATTAGTTAAATTTATTCCTAATAATTAAATTTGATGTTATTGTATAAATGTTTTGAAATGTTCCAATTCTTTACTGATGGTTTACAGAAATACAATTAAGTTTTATATACTGACATTTTATTCTGTGACTTAAAAAAAAGAATTTATTACTTCTGATGTTGCTTGGTAGATTTTTTTCTATATTATCTAGAATGGAGATAATTTGGCTTCTTTCCTACATTTAGTACTTTTATTTGCTTTCTTGCCTCATAGTATTGGACTGAACCTTTAGTACAAGGCTGAAAAATTGTTTGAAAAGGTATCCTTCTTTTGTTTTCAATCTTAACAAGAATGAGTTCAATATTTTATCAGTAAATATGGTATTAATGATAGATTTTTCTTGGGTATAATTTATCAAATTGAGGAAGTTTATTTATATTACTAGTTTGCTACTAATATACGTTTATCATATTCCCAATTCACATAATTGGTGCATTGATGTTTAACTTTTTCAATTTTTTTCTTTCATCAATTGAGAAAGACATAGGCTTTTCCTTCTCCATTTTTTTCATATGCTGAATTAATTAAATATGATTCCCTCACCTTACTGAGCTAAGCTCCAATTGGCTACAATGTCAAAGCCTTTTATATATTTGCTAAATTTAATTGCTTATATTTTCTTAAGGATATTCATGAAGTGTATTAGGTCTGTATATTTATTTTCTTCTAATATCAGTTAGTTTTTTCATCACATATTTTGAAACCCTGTCTTTAGGTGCATGCACACTTATGGTCATTATATTTTCTTAATGAATTCATCCCTTCATCGTTAAATATAATTTGCATATATATCAAGTTACTCTATGTCTTGTGTACTTTATTTTTCTTGATATTAATATACCCACTTTTCTTTTTTATGCATTCAACATTCAACATACCAGTGTATCCTTTGTATACAGCACACTGTGGATTACTGCTTTTTAAAAATCTTCTTCCAGATTAATAATATCTGACTTAACTGTGATCAACCTTTTCATTTTTAATATAATTATTGATATTGTCAGATTTAGGTCTACCTGTTTTCTATTTCTTTCCCTTTTTCTTATGTGTCTTTTATTCTTTTGTAACTCCATTTCATTTCATACATCTTTGCATTATTTATCAGTGGCTGCTTTAGTGATTAAACTATTCGTTCCTAATATATCACAACGCTTTTAAGGTCATTATTTTATCACCAAGCATAAAATATGTATATATGATTCCATTAACTCTGCTGTCCTGTGTGATATTGTTCCAATGATAATAGACATCTGCTCCTTATAATCCTGCAATATGAGTTATAACTTTTGCTTTAAAGAGTTTGCTGTATTTTAAATTGAGATGAAAATTTTATAATCTCATTTACTTACCCACATAAGTGTGATTTCTGAAGCTCTTTATTTTGTCCTGTACATCTATCTGAGTTTTCTGATATCATTTTCTTTAAGCCTGAAGCAAGCCCATTAGTATTTCCTATACTGTGGCTCCACTGGTGAAAATTATTCTTGTTTTTGTGTATCTGAAAATCTTTATTTTGTTTTCATTTTCAAAGGATATATAGAATTCTGGGTGAGAGGTTTTCTTTTTTTTTTTTTTTTCCTCTCTCTCTTCTTCTTTCAGTTCTTTAAAGACGGCATTCTATTGTTTCCTAATCTCCATACAAAGAAGGCAGTCATTATATATGTTATTCCCTGAATATTAGGTGTTCTTTTCCTCTGGCTAGTTTTAAGATTCTAAAAATTTATCTGATTTTTTCGACACTGTGACTCTATTATGTCTAAGCTTTGTTTTCATTGTATTTATACTGTTTGATCTTTGATGAGCTTTGGGGGGCCGTATGCTTGTAGTTTGAAAATCAATTTTCAGAAAATTTCCACAATCATTTCTTAAAAACATTTTTTCTGCTCATTATGGCATATGAAGCATTTATTTTACATATTTTAGTGTGGTTGGTATTTTCCCACAAATCAATGTTTGTTTGAATGTTGTTCTATCTCAATCTTTGCATTTGGATAATTTCTTTTCATCTAACTTCAAACTAATTAAAATATGTTTATGCATTCCCCAATCTGTTTTAAATTTTCATTTCAGTTGATGTCATTTTCAGTTATAAAATTTCCATTTGTTTTTATTTTACATGTAAATAGTTTCTGAAATAAAATTGTTCTCATAGTTTTTAGTTTTATTTAATTTTCATGATAATGTTTCATTAAGACATCTTTCCTCTTATTTTAGTATTTACCATACAAGTTCGGTCACTGCTTAAAGCAGATTTATTTTAAGTCCTTTTTAATGTGATCAGTTATCCTTGGACACCATGGTTCTGCTGAATTCAGTTCCATGTGTTAGATAATAGCTCTAAGTTCTTTTTCGGGTGGAGGAAGTTCTTCCATTATCTTTGCTTATTAAAGTGATTTACAAAGTATAATATCCTATGCAAAACGGTTAAATTATAAAATGTTAAGTTTTATCACCTAGTGTGAGAGTTGTTTTATCATATTTTCTTTGATTTCTGATCTGAATGACTTAAATTTTTCCTTCCTAATGCAATTGCAAACATCCAAGTGATGGCAAAAGAGTCACCGCTAAGATCATTGCATGCCATGGGTAACACAAAGAAAATAAATATCCATCTGAAAAGAGATAAAACTGCTAGTACTCAATGTCTCAGAATTCTGATAGCAATTGGGCTTTGGGAAATGAATTCTTGAAAGATTTAAAATTTCATTCAAATTTTCCTCATGATGGTGTGTAAAAACAATATAAAACACCATGCGGTAAATTACAACAAATTATAAAGGTTCATTCCTAATAACTTTTGTTATATGGAAGAAAGTGTGATGCAGTCTCATCAGTTTTGTTTGGAATTACTGTTTTGTCCATGGCATCTGTAATGCAGCTCTCTCATTGGAGGAAGCTGTATTGTTCCTGGGACAATAGTAAGTAGATCAATATCAGAAACACAGTCAAGCAACTATCTAGATGGCCATCTGAGGAAAGAACACAACATGGTCTTTGGATATACAATCACCCATTAATTAAAAAAAAATATTTATAGCACACGTTGGGTTGGCTTGAAGAACAGAATTTATTGCCTTATGGTTTTGAAGGCTAAAAGACCAAACTTAATATGTCAGAAAGGCCAATGCTTTCTCCCAGAGCCTGTAGTGTGCTGGTGGTGACAGTGCATCAGCACATGGCAATGTTTCCTCTTATTTCCTTTTATTTTGACTTCTTTATGAATTTCCCCTTTATAAGAACTGCAGTCATATGGATTAAGGCACAGGGTGGGCCACAGTGGCTCACTAGTCTAGTTCTCGCCTGCCATGCCGGAGACCCGGGTTCAATTCGCGGTGCCTGCCCATGTTAAAAAATATATATATATATATATCGCACAGTATGACACATCTTAACTAATAATAACATTTTCAAAGTTTTTATTTACAAATGGTTCCAACCTATAGGAATGTGGATTAAGACTTGAACATGTCTTTTATAGGGCACATGATTCAGTTCCCAGCAGTCTGCTCTGTGGAACCCCAAAAGACATGTTCTTCACACATTCAAAATACATTCACCCCATCCCAACATTCCCAAAGCCTTAAGCTTTCCAATAAAAATTCTCAGTCCAAAGACTTATCGAAATCAGCTATGGGTATAATAAAACTTGGACAAAATTCCTCTTAGGTTGTGGATCTGTGAAATCTAGAAAATAAAGTATCTGCTTCCAAATTACAATGATTGGGCAGACATAAGGTAGATATTCCCATTACAGAATGGAGAAATTGTAAGAAAAATGGGGTCATGGGTTTCAAGCAGTCTGAAACCCCGCAGGGTAAACATCATTGGACAATTTTTGTCTAATTCCAAACCATATACAGACAAGTTTCAGAAAGGGTCCCTTCAGTGGGTTATTTTGTCTCAGTACATAGTTTTTTCCTCTACACTCTTATCTGGGCACCTCAACAGTAAAATAAACAGTTATTTTCTTTATTGTTATTATTTGTTGCATATTTGTATACGTATATTTATTATTATTATTTACTATGTATTTGAGAGTTGGCTGCCAATTCAGACTGAAATATAATCGATATACAATAATGAAGCAGATATTTCTCTTGTTTATTACCTGTAATATCTCTTACAATCTTAGCCTTCTCAAACCTCTCTGGAAACCTTGATTTATTGGTCATATGCAGAAGAGAATAAACCAGGAAAACTTATTGTCCTTCAAACAAAAAAGGCAATAATGAGGGTTTTGCCTATTTTTAAAATCTTTTCCATCATTCATCTCTAAGAACTTTTCCATTAGATACATTTAGAAGTCTTGTATTCATCTAGCTTACACATTGAGTAATGAGGCAAAGCTTAGGTATTATAACAGAATTGCTTCAAAAGGGAATAAATGTTTCCTTTTCCTACACCTAATACTTCCTTTTATTTAATTTATTAGTAAACGAGTAACTGTATTTTGTATATGCAATTAGTCCCCTGCCTTTTAATTTTCCCTTATAAGACTGCCAGGTGGTACTATACATTACTCTACCTTGAACATTCAGCAGGCTGTGCCTTGCTAGGTTTCTTTAAATGTATCCCGGTAATAACTTTCAGTTTGGAAAAGCAAAACAAAATATGGAGTATTCAGCATGGCCATAAGTTATGATTTCCTGTGAATGAAAGAGAAATCATTTTGGGTGCTAATAGAATTTGCATGTATACGAAGTAGAAAATCACATGTTTTAACATAAATTCCAGAGGAAAAAGCAACTGCAGCTGGCTGTTAAAAGCCTTGGCTCTTGTGTCCACCTGGATGTTGAACAGAGCCCTAACTGCAGCTGCACTTGCAGCAGTTTCTCTTTAATTTTCTATTACGGTTTGGAGGAAGGAGGATGACTTTCATGATTATAGAATTCCTTTCAATGTAAATGAATGTTTGTAGGAAAAGAAGGAACTCACTTTGTTTTTAAGTGTTTGAATGTCTAAATTTAAGTACCATATTTTACGAGGTTATGGAGTATACTTTGTTATATAAATTTAACTATACAATTTGACACCTTAAATTTTGGAATTTTCATGGAATTTAATTTGTCTTTCTTGGCCTTGAGAAAGAACTTTCAACATAAAAGAAAAATCATTTGGATAAATTATTAAAAGTTGCTATTTGGTAGGAGATAAAAATATTAACTTTCAACTTTAGCCCTTTAAAAATTTTGTGAAAGTTTTAGAGCCTGTGTAGTAACTTTAGTAACTAAAGTAGGAATTATGATGATGTAATTCCACCTGGGTCCATGTTTTCTGCTCCTCATCTAAACTGTTATTATAATATTTTTTACAAATAGTTTAGGCTGATTTAAAACAGGGAGACAGGATAGACTCAAAGCCCATATATTATAATGGATTTTAGTATAATTTAATGTAATTATAAGCAAACTTATTCTAGGAATCTTTTATAAGATATGTTCTGTAATCCTGTGGTAAAGACAAAACAAGTATGTAGTAAAATTTTAAAATAACAGTTTATTTCCGTAACTTTCCAAGTACTTAATTGTATTACTCCATATTATCTCTGAAAATATAGTACAGTACTATATCCTTATTAAAGTTCAAGATAAGTTTATTTTTGTCATGTTAAAAATAAATAAAATGATTATGAATTTTATCAATTACATGCAAGGCAAAATATTTATAAAATAAAACTTAGCTTTGGATAATTAGGTTAATTGTGCTTAGTACATTTCACTTTATTTGTTTGGGTCCAAAAGCAAAGGAAGGGTAGCTAGATGTTTTAGTAAATTTTCAGGTGAAGGGATGTACTGGAGCCATTTTTCTACCTTTGGAAAAAGTTAAGATTACTTGAGATTACCCTTCGTCCTCTCCCAAAGAAATTGGTACTAAAGCCTCTACATGTCAATCACCATTTCTCCCATATCCCTCAAATTTTTAAGGGATTGTAAATCATCCTTAGGTGTCCGGAGCTTCTTCTCTTGGTCTCTGGTCCCCGGCCGGCGGGGGAAGACGCTGAAGAAAAAGACTCGGACACACTCCTCCAGGTTTGTCGTAAGTGCCAAGTTTTACTGGAGCTAAGCTTACACACCTTGTTACATTTCTCACGCAGGGGGGAGACTCCCTGCGGGGGACAACCTCTATGCGGCCGTCAAGCACGGCTCTCTGCGGGCTGTCTCCCCGACTTCCCGCCCGGGGTCCTAGATATAGTGTGGTGATTACCAATGGCTGAGCTACACGTACAAGGCTGGGATAGGTGGATAGGAGAGGTGGGCGTGTACATCATGGGCGGAAGTGACGATCGGGTGCCATCTTGGCCCGAACGTCGGGTATACGTATAAGGCGGAAACAGGATGCGGGCGCCATCCTGGCTCACTCGATGGGCGGGGGGAACTCTAGGGCAGGCTGCGGCATGTCCACTAGGCCCGACCCGGGAGGCGGCTCTCCACATCTCCCCCTTTTTTATTCATTTTGACCCAGTGTCTCCATTGATGAGTGTGCTCCCATGAGCCTGAGAGGCCCACTACATGATTTGGTGCTTTGGGGAGTCTGGACTAGGCTCCAGCCATCTTGCGGCTGAACCTCTGGCACCGACCAGAATGCTCACCTCATATAGAGACCGGAGAGCCCGTGAGCTGGAAACCACGTGACTCTCCCTGCAGTGCTTCGCCTCGCAACTGGGTTATGTAGGGGGGCAGGAGAGCGGCAACCAGAGCCGAGAGCGTCATTAGGTGTCTCTGTGCAATGGCCGGAGTCTAGTCTGGCCAGGACCGTGACTCCGCCGTAGAGATCATCCTTTAGACAAAAATTATGACTTCTGGTGCCGCCTTTTACACCCGGGACACGGCCATGGGCTTTGCAGCAGATCCTGTTTTCGAGCGCCCCGCCCTGAGTGGCCGGGACGGGTCATACAGTGAGGGGAAGGACTGGGTGGCGGGACGGTCGTTGCCAGGAGCATCAGGGGCGAGTGACATAGCCAACATAGTGGTGACGCGTAGCTGTTGCTGCGTCTGGAACAAGCGTTCTAACAAACATTTAACAATGAGCAGAGTTACTAAGAGTCCCACTGCTAAAAGAATCCAAGTGGTCAACCTGGGCCAAGAGAACCATGAGGTGACTTGGTCCCACAGTAGCTCGTAGTGGGAAAAGTGGGGTTAAAGTTAGTCTCTCTTCTACTCGGTCGGAGGGTCACTTGCACTGTTGTTGTCATCTTTTCGGTCGTCGCCATCATCAGCAGAGTTGGAGACCGGATCCGGTGGCTCTGGTTGGAGGCTTATCAATTTTCTGGGCAACAGTTCCTTGGCGTCCTCGGGCGACGTCACGGTTCTCACCAGTCTTTCCGGAACCCACACAGGTTGACGTCCTGGTTCCTGGGGAAAAACACAAACAGAGCCTCTGGCCCAACTAAGTACCGGGTCAGGGCCTTTCCATTGTCCTGACAGAATATCTTTCCACCGGACTAGACCTCTATGCGGTGGGCTTGAGGTGGTGTGTTGAAGGGCAGGTGTCACCCCTAGTGGGTTTTCATTTAGAAAATTATATGTAAATAAAGCCACTGACAGTTGAGCCTTCGGGGATAGGCCATGGCTTATTCCCCCTTTTTGTTTTTTGAGCAGGTCTTTAAGAGACCTATGTGCTCTTTCGATGATTCCCTGTCCTTGAGGATTATAAGGGATGCCATGCTTTAATTGCACCTCCATAGTATCACAGAACCTTTGAAAGGTTTGACTGGTGTAAGCTGGTCCATTGTCTGTTTTTAACAATTTTGGCTTGCCCCATGCTGCCCAAGCGGCAAGGCAGTGCGAAATAACCTGGTGAACTTTTTCTCCGGTCTCAGCCGTGGCGAATAGTATTTGGGAGTATGTATCTATAGATACATGTAAATATCTCACTTTGCCAAATTCCGCATGGTGAGTGACATCCATTTGCCAAATGTCACCTGGGATGAGACCTTTGGGGTTGATGCCCAGTGAAGGGGCTGCCTTTTGCTCGGAACAATTATTGCAGGCTCTAACTATATCTCGGGCAGCTGCGCGCGGTATTTGAAACCGTCTGGCCAAGGTGCTTGCATTGACATGAAATTTAGTATGGAATCCCTGTGCTTGCTGATATGGTGTTAGCACTGGGAAAATATGTGGTTGCCGAGTGGCCTTATCTACTAGGCGATTTCCCTGCGCCATGGGACCTGGCAGGCCTGAGTGAGCTCTTATATGGGTTATGAAGAAGGGGCATTGCCGGGAATATATGGTTTCCTGAAGTTTGAGGAAGAATAGTCTTACTGAGGAAGAATGCTTTATAACGCCCACCGTTTCTAAAATATTTACAGAATTCACTACGTAAAGGGAGTCTGATACAATATTTAGAGGATCGGTGATTTCTTTCAGGACAGTGATAATGACTTGTAATTCTACCCACTGAGGTCTTTGTGGTTGAAAAAATACTGTCTTGGGGGTACTCCCTTCTACACAGTATGCTCCTGAACCGGAGCTGGAACCATCCGTGTATACGGTGAGGGCATTCACTAGTGGCTTAGGTGAAGTTATTTTAGGAAAAATTATTGGATGTTGGGTAATAAATTGCAAGAGGGGGTCTTTCGGGTATTGGTTGTCAATATTTCCTGCAAAAATACACCTGAGAATAGCCCATTGGTCTATGCACCCAGTAAGCGTTTCGAGTTGCCGGGAAGAGTATGGCACTCTGAGGTTTTTAGGGTGTTGGCCAAAGTGTTGCACTGCTCTTTTTAGGGCTTCTGAGGCCAATTCTGCAACCGCTGTGGGATAATGTTCTAAACTTTTTCTGGGGGAGATTTCGGGGTGGACCCAGAGTAGTGGTCCTTGTTGCCACAGCACTGCCGTAGGCTGCAGTTCTGTGGGCAGCAGGCAGGCTTCAAAAGGTTCATGGGGGTTTATTCTTTTTATGACAGCGGTGCTGAGTGCCTCCTCTACTTTAGCTAGTGCTCGCCGTGCTTCGGGAGTGAGAAGCCGGGGAGAGGTTATATCTGGGTCTCCTTTCAACAAATCATATAAAGGTGCCAGTGTGGCATTGGGTAGTTTTAAGTATGGGCGAACCCAATTGATATCCCCCATTAGTTTTTGCAGGTCATTTAGGGTCTTAAGAGTGTCTGTTCTAAGAGACACCTTTTGGGGGGAGACTTGAGTGGGCGAAAGCTTCGCTCCCAGGAAGGTGGCATTATCAGCCATTTGAATTTTTTCAGGAGCAATCATGAGATCGGTATTTCTGAGCGTCAGCACTAGATGTGACAGCGCTGCCTGAAGGAGGGGTAAGTCTGCAGAAGTTAGTAAAAGATCGTCCATGTAGTGAACGATTTTCACTCGAGGGAAACGTCGCCGGGTATCAGTTAACCGTGCGGCAACGTACAGTTGACACATAGTAGGGCTATTGGTCATGCCCTGGGGCAGGACTGTCCATTCAAATCGTTGACTAGGCCCTTCCTGGTTAAGGGAAGGTATGGTAAAGGCGAACTTTGGGGTGTCTTCAGGGTGAAGTGGGATTGAGAAAAAACAGTCTTTAAGGTCTAGTATAAAGACAGGCCAATGCTCCGGTAAGGCGGAGAGCAAGGGTAACCCCGTTTGAACAGGTCCTAGGGGTTCCATACAGTTATTAATGACTCTTAAATCATGTAATAGTCTCCATTTCCCTGATTTTTTCTTTATGACAAATACAGGTGTATTCCAAGGGGATGAGGACGGAATGATATGACCTTCTTTTAGCTGTTCTGATATAAGCGCGTGTAGCGCATTGAGCTTTTCCTGCGGCAAGGGCCACTGAGGCACCCAAATAGGGGTCAATGTTTTCCAAGTTATTTTTATTGGGGTGGGTGGGAATCTTCCCTCAGTGGCCCCCGCGAAAAACCCAGGCCCTGCCTGCCTGGATTGGGTATGGTCTGTACAGGCGCTGGGCGTCCTTGCAGGGAGGCCCCCAATCCTTTTCCGGGGACGTATCCCATACCTTTTAGAAGGTCCTTGGCTGTTTTGGAATAATTAGTTGTTAGGGTAAGATCCATTTGTGTCAGTACGTCTCTTCCCCATAGGGAAACGGGTAAAGCCAGCACGAAAGGCTGAAAAGAGCCGTGATGTCCTTCGTCATCTGCCCAGTGAAGGGCGGAGGCACTTATCATGGGAGCAGAGCACTGCCCGATCCCTGTGAGGATTTCTTCCGCTTTGCATAGCGACCAAGAGGCGGGCCAGTCTTGCTGCCGTATAATAGATCGGTCAGCTCCGGTGTCCAGCAGGCCCAGGAAGGGCCTGCCTTGCACCTTGAGTGTCAACATGGGTCGGTTCTCTAGGGACATATGTAAACCTTCAAAGATTTCCCCAGACGATCCAAATCCTCTGTCTCCCCTTAGGTCGGGTCTGCTTGGAAAGGCAGCATGTAAACTAGGCAGGAGCAGGAGTTGTGCCAATTTATCGCCCTCTGCAATGACTAAGGTGCCTTGCTGTGACTGAACCATGATTTGGGGGGAGCCGGTGAAGTCTGAGTCTACCACGCCTGGTATAACTGTTAGTCCTTTTAGGGCCATGGACGCTCTCCCTAATATTAACCCAACAGCCCCTTGGGGTAAGGGCCCTTTAAAGGAAGTTTTCACTAGCTGAACACCCATGGAGGGGGTTAATACGAGTCGGGAGGTGGCACAGAAGTCCAATCCTGCGGACCCGGGGGACGCACGGAGCGGAGAGGAGCAGGGCGGGGGCCCTCCGTATTGGGGGGCCCCCTCCGCCCGTTTTTTGAGGGCTGTTCTGGTCTTCCAGAGAGACGCTCCCCTTCTGCGCTGAAGGCTGATCTACAATCTTCCGCACGATGGGGTCCCTTTCTACAGCGGCCACAGAGTTTGCTTTGGACTCGGGGTTCATTTTGCCGCTGATTAGGGGCCCTACCGGGACATTCCCTCTTAAAGTGACCTGGTTTGCCACATCCAAAACAGGTTTTAGGCCTTACCACAGGACCCCCCGAGTCTCCTGTGTCCACATGTAGAGAGCTAGCTAGCATGGCAGCAAGACCTGCATTAGTTAAAGGGCTACCAGCATCTCTACAGAGGCGAACCCAATCTGTCAGGGACTTCCCTCGATTTTGTGCAAGAATAACCTTACATTCTTTATTGCACTGTTCGAATATCATCTGTTTGATAACTGTTTCTGCTACCCCTGGGTCAGAAAAGATTCTTTCTGCTGCGGTCTGCATTTTTGCCACAAAGTCTACAAATGGTTCGGTGGGTCCTTGGTGAATGCTGGTAAGCGAGGCCTGAGCTTCCCCTTCCCCGGTCAGCTTTTTCCATGCTCCCACAAAGCAGAGGAAGACTTGAGCATAGACTTCTTGTGGATACCCCGTCTGATTGTGGGCGTGGGTGCCTTTTCCTAGTAGCATGTCGGCATTCCACCCACCCCGCCTCCCTGCGGCATTCTTTGCCGCTTGTTCTTCCGCTAATTCCTCAAACCACGCTTTCCAGTCGATGTACCGACCTGGAGGCAAGCAAGCACGAGCGAGCTGATAAATGTCTGCGGGCGTGTGGTTTAGTGCCGAGAGGTTCTCAACCATATTTAGAGTGAATGGTGCATTCGGGCCATACTGATGAACAGCTTGTCTTAATTCTTTTAACACTTTATAGTCATAGGCCTCATACTGGTTATTACCGGGAGGATTAATAAGGACTGGAAACATGCCTGTTGGCTGATTAGCACTTATCGCATTAAAAGGGTTCCATCTCCAAAAGAATCTCCCCCTACCAAGAGCTAACGAGCGGCCCTGTGGGGCTGTATACGCGGGCGGCGGAGGTAGGCAAAGTGGTCCCTCCTCCTGCCAGCGCTCCGGAAATTCAGGGTTACCTTCTGGAGGGGGTGAAAAAGACTCATGACAGTTACCCGAGTCGGCCACTAGGGGGAGCCCGTATCGGGGGTCTAAGGCGGAAACACCAGGGCCTCCACCCAAAGGCCCCCGCGTCACGCTCGCGGGTGCGGGCGGGGCGGAAGGTCGTGGGCAGGTTTCTAGCTCAATTAACGGGTTTTCATTTGTCCCCACGCCCTCACCGTCCTCTGATGCTGAGTCCGAGCTGTCTGATGAGGCGCCTGGCTCCGATGGCCTGCCTCTGCAAGAACCGTCCGTAAACGAGGCAGACCGGGAACTTTCAGACTGCCCCATGCTTGCAGTCGGCACTAGCTTCAAGCGTGCTCGGTGACGTCTACCGAGCTCTCCCCCGGGGTGGCCTGAGTACCCACGGGCCTTAACCCTCAAGTAAAGCAAAGACACTTACCTCTTCGCGGTGATCAGGCGCGAAGGTTGAGAGGAATCAGGAGAGGCGCGAGGATTCCCCGTACGGGCCACCACTTGTCCGGAGCTTCTTCTCTTGGTCTCTGGTCCCCGGCCGGCGGGGGAAGACGCTGAAGAAAAAGACTCGGACACACTCCTCCAGGTTTGTCGTAAGTGCCAAGTTTTACTGGAGCTAAGCTTACACACCTTGTTACATTTCTCACGCAGGGGGGAGACTCCCTGCGGGGGACAACCTCTATGCGGCCGTCAAGCACGGCTCTCTGCGGGCTGTCTCCCCGACTTCCCGCCCGGGGTCCTAGATATAGTGTGGTGATTACCAATGGCTGAGCTACACGTACAAGGCTGGGATAGGTGGATAGGAGAGGTGGGCGTGTACATCATGGGCGGAAGTGACGATCGGGTGCCATCTTGGCCCGAACGTCGGGTATACGTATAAGGCGGAAACAGGATGCGGGCGCCATCCTGGCTCACTCGATGGGCGGGGGGAACTCTAGGGCAGGCTGCGGCGTGTCCACTAGGCCCGACCCGGGAGGCGGCTCTCCACACTTAGGTGTTCTTTTCTTATTCACAACCCTAGTTTCTTGGTCTCCTATCTACCCTATTTCATCTAGAAAACAAATATTAGAATGTTGTTTATTGAGCTTCCTTGCTCTTCCATAATTTTAATAATTTTCTAGAAAGTGAGCTGAGTCAGTTAATTTCATGTGTCAAGTTGGTTAGGTTATAATGTCCAGTTTTGGGTAAAACACAGGCATGCTTGTTAGTCTGAAGGTATTTCAAGATGATATTTGCATCTATTGTCAGTCGATTGCATCTGTTATCAACCAAGGAGCTGGCCCTCAGCAATGTTGGGTGTTTCCTCATCCAATTAGTTAGCGATCCTAAACACCAGAACTCAGAATTTCAGAAGTCAGAAGAGGAATTTGGATTCAACTGCAGCATAGGCTCTTGATAGAATTTCCAGCCAGCTTTCCCTGTAGAATTTGGACTAAGAACTTTGAGCATCACATTTATCGGCATTTCCAGCTTGTGCCTTATTCTCCAGAGTTTGAACTTATCAACCCCCATGGTTGTATGAGTTAATTCCTTGTAATAAATCTCTCAAAAGTTTTCCCATTGGTTCTATGTCTCTGGACAACCCAGGCTAATACATGAGCTAAGACAAGCAAATTTTTATATTACAATACTGAGTTGCTAGGCCTAATCTACACAAATAATTCTTACCCTGACTGAAAACAAATTAATTGTAAGCAAACACTGATATATTTCTTTCTGTGGAAGTTTGGAAGGTGATCAATGGGATACCAAACAAGTAGACTAGAATAGCTTAAGTTTTGTTAACATTAATTTTTAATGCAAATTTACATTGGAAAGTTGTACACATAGATTTCACGTGTCTCACTTGAGTTTTACATAGCTTCTTTCTTTTCCTGTTTTTTTGATGCAGTTTTTCCAGCAGCAATAAACCTCATTGCATTTTTGCACTAGAAAGGAAAGGAAAATAAAAGAAATGGAATACAGATGTTAAATGATATCCTGACTATTCAATATTGCAAAAAGCAAAGTCAGAGAGGCTCAAAATGCAATATCAAAAATTCTAAAGATAAGAGATGAGTTTTCCTACCAATAGATGTATTAGTGTTAAATACCCATAGTATGATTCTCTAGGGAACTGTGATGGTTAGGTTCTGGTGTCAACTTGGCTAGGCGATGGTGCCCAGTTGTCTGGTCAGGCAAGCACTGGCCTAACCGGTACTGCAAGGATATTTTGTGGCCAGTTGATAAACCAGAAGGCTGGTTTATTAAATCATCAGTCAGTTGATTGCAGCTGTGACAGATTATATCTATGATCAACTAAGAGTAAGCCTCCCACAAACAAGCTAATCCAATCAGATGGATGTGATCCAATCAGTTGAAAACTTTTAAGTGGGAAGAGAGAATTTTCACTGTTTCTTCAGCCAGTGAACCTCTCTTGTGGAATTCATCGAGATCCTTCATTGGAGTTGCCAGTCTCTTACCCTGCCTTATGTATTTGGGACTATTGTATCCCCATGGTTGTGTGACACACTTGTGTGAATCTTATATTTATACTTATCACCAGTTGGCTCTGTTTCTCTAGAGAACCTGGAGTAATACAGGAATCAATCGTTGTGACTTTAAAAAAGCTTGGTCTGAAATAGAAAAATAACAAGGTGCATAAAAATTAGGGTCAATTATTTCAAGACTTCTTAAATTACTCTTACCCATGTATGGCTGTTATATAGAAGAAGGCAACTGGGCACCATTTTCTACAGTGGAATGAACTACAGAATGAAGTAGCAGAGATGGAACTCACTGTTTTTTTTCATTGTCAAGGAAAGAAATATGAGGTTTCAGTAAAATTGCATCAAGATTGAAAACATTTCCTTAAAAATTAGACTAATTTTTACACTGATGAAAGGCACAAAGTATTCTATTTGTGAATTTGTGATTCAATGCCTATGAATTAGTTATGCCAATTCTTCTTTCTATATTGTCTATGTCATCATTAGTTATATATATTGTTGTTCTCCTATTTGGCCATCACTCTCTTGCTTATTTTAGAAGTCCTGTTTATAACACTTGTACAACCAAATAAAAGTAAATGGTCTATGGCAGGCCATGGTAGCTCAGCAGGCAGAGTTCTTGCCTGCCATGCTGGAGATCTGGGTTTGATTCCTGGTGTCTGCCCATGTGAAAAAAAAAGGTAAATGGTCTAAATCTTTAGGTGCTTACCACTGCAATTCCTACAGTGATTGTAGTCTTCCTGGACTTTAGATTTTGAAAGAAAAAAAAGTATAGCATGATGTTTTTTCCATGGTTCCTAAGGACTAAGTAATGTTTGCTCAATCTCACAAACATATAGTGCTGAAATAAGCATACCTTGTTGAATAAGTATAGAGAATAGAGTGCCTTAAAGATGTCTTATAAATGAAGTATATATTTGAAAACTTAATGATAGTCTTTATTGAGACATTTGAAACTAAACTTAGTCGCTGAAATGGAAAACTCACTTGAAGCGTGAAAATTTTGAATGTTCATATGCCAGGGAATTCAGTGCAAGTTGTCTCTTCCTGTTGATCTTTGCTCTTGTTTTCTGTAAGGTAGAATCCAAGAAGGGTTTTCCAACTTGGTCACACATGGAAAAATCATATAGGAGAAATAAATATGACCAGTCATGTGAAGGGAGTCAACAAGTCAGCACAACCTCTGTGGTCTGCCTGCAAGGTGTAAAGCAAAGTTCCAGACAGTATGGGTATTGTCCTATGTGTAACAGTGGGCTGAAGCACATTAATAAAACTGGAAGTAAAATGTAAATCCTAGGGAGAAATGTGCATAATCCATATTTTTTTGAGATGAAATTGTTTCAGTCAGAAGTTCATTTAGAGAAATAAATTCATGAGAGAAAGATTAGAGATTGAATGATCTAAATATCAAGAAATTATTTTTCCATGAATAAAACTTACCCCTTCATGAATGGTTACTTGGGATTATATTATCATATCACTAAACAAATATTTTCTGTCAATGAAAAGAAAGGCAGAGGCAGAAGTATTGAATAAGTCTCACAGTTTGCAGATCACACTATAACTGAAACTAGACTGAAATTAAATAAATGTGCTATGTTCCAGAGGTGGACTTGATTCCTTTTAATAACTGAGACACAACTCAGGTACCCAATAATTTGAGTCAAGTTTCTAATAATAAAGTATATAGGGTAATGGAAAGAATTTAAAGTTGAATGATATATATGCAATCACTTAATTGGCTACGTTTATATTAGGTTCATGATTTTCACTCAACATAGCTCAAATTAATTTTACAAAGCATAACAATAAATAATGTATTGTATGAGTTTAATGAATAGTCCAAGTGCAAAAAAGGAGGTCAATAACAAAGTTGATCATGATAGGAAATAGGAATTAGAAAGAGGAAATATGACAAGAGATGTAGCAGTAATCTCACAATACTACATAAAAATTCAAGTGTAATACCTCAGTGGGAAAAGAGAATGTAATTATACAAATGTTAAGATAAATAAATGGGAACGTATACAGTTAGAGCAATAAGAAAAAATGCCTTATAATTATTTTAGAGTATCAAGGGCCTCCCGAAAGTATGGGCTCTGGACGGCCATTTCAATAAGGGGGCACAATAGCAAATACAGTTCATAAGGTTCATTTAATAATGCATGTGGTTACAATGATCAGAACAATAAGATCAAAATTGTGGTTTGCATCCAAATAATATTCTATTATGAACAGTTCAAAGGATTGGATAAGTGCCCTTTCTTGCTTAATTTGTGAAATCCACAGAGAGAGAAGTAATAAAAGACTTGAATGGAATCAGAAAGTGTTCTGATCTAAAGCTGAGTTTCTGACAGAACAGAAACTTGAAGCTCTTTGTGCAGGAATGGATTTATCAAAGTGCAAGTTTCTCTTTGTCTTTGAGTAACTATCTGTTAAAAAATATAAAAGCCATTAACGAGAAAAAATATTGCTTATTTCAAAATTCATATTAAGTTGGTTAGTAGAATATTAATTTTTTTTTTTACATGGGTAGGCACTGGGAATCGAACCTGGGTCCTCTGGAATGGCAGGCGAGCATTCTTGCCTGTTGGTGGCTACCGTGGCATGCCCGGAAGAATATTAATTTTTAAATATGCATTTTGTGATTATGACCTTTATATTTGTCCTTATGTATCTTGATGGAGTCCATAGGTTGCACCCTGACCAATGTCACTCAATTTTATTAATGGTAATCTGACAGAGTTTGTAGGGTAGATAAGAATAGGATATCACATTTTTAAGAAAGATCAAGCAATCAGCCCAGGTTTTCCCTTACTTGCAATGTTCCTGTATTCTTTTCATTTTTTTCTTTTAATTTCGTTTGTTATAGATGGATATGTTTGCATGCATGTGCATGTGTGTATATGTATATATGTATATTTTAATACTCTTTTAGGTTAACTGTTCTTCAAATAAATCGTTTGAATAAATCTATCTTTATCTAAGAAAGAATCCCATAGCAGCTCCAGGGAACTGGACCTGACAACTATTCTCTCCAAAATTGAAAATGAAATTGATGGCACAATTGATCATACCACCACTCACATTAGAAGGAAATCTAATCCTAATTTTTTCTTCCATTTAGTGCCTGCATAATATAATTAATATTTGAGGAGGGCAAATTTTATTTTATAAAATTTGGCTACCTCCTTGCTTATGTCATTGTGCTGATTTGAAGCTATTATGTACCCCCCAAAAGACTATGTTCTCTTAATCCCTCCTATGGGGCAGGTCTTATTGTAGGTGGGACCTTTAGGTTAGATTGTTTCCATAAAAATGTATCCCCGCCCATTCAAGGTGGGTCTAATCCCCTTGCTGGAGTCCTTTTTGAGAGGATAATAGATAAAATTGAAATAGAGCTCAGAGAAAGAAAATGCCCTGAAGAAGCTAAGAGAGAGGAAACTCCTAGAGACATTTTGGAGAGAGCCAAATGTCTCTAGGCTAGAGGGGCCAGCAGACATCACAATGTACTTTCCCATGTTGCAGAGGAACCCCCAGATGCCAGCAGACTTTCTTCAGAGAAAGCATCTCACTCTTGATGCCTTAATTTGGATGTTTTCATGACCTCAGAACTATAAATTTGTAACCTAAAAAATCCCCACTGAAAAAACCAACCCCTTTCTGGGATATTGCATTCTGGCAGCTTTGTTTAACAAACAGAAACAGTAGTTTTGTTTTTTTGTTTTTGTTTTACACTATTAAACAGGAAGGTTGACTCTACTGATAGAACTTACTATCCACTTGGTCTTGCCTATCCCAAATAGCTTGGCATCAAGGATTTGAGGTATCTGAGCTATCTTGGTCAAAATTTCATTGCTATGTGATTAAGTCTATTAGTGCAGCTTGATGGTATTAAACAGAGACCAGTTACCAATGATCAGTAAGTTATACACTATGGTCAGGGACTTTTATTTTCAAGGCAGCAGTTCTTCAGTGTAGTCCTGAATATAAAAGTAGAATACTAAATATTAAGTATATATAAACTCCAGAGAGATACATGGATAAGTGATAGGTGGATAGTAGATAGAGATATAAATAATGACACATATATATATTTTATAAAATAATGACATGATAACAGGTTATCATATCCAACAATGGGAAATTTTAAGAAGCTAGAGAGAGCTAAATAGCCATGCTCTGGGCGAGTCAGGAATGAGGGACGCTCCAGAGGTATCAAAAGCAAGTTTTCTCAAACTTTCAGTGGCATTAACAAAATATGTGGCTAAGTCCCACCACTCTTCAAATCCATATTTCCCTATTATAATTTTCAAATTTAGGGGAGAGTCAGATTACCACAGTCAGACTCAGAGCTACACACCTGGAATTTCATCTTTTGTGGTCAGAGAGCCCAGGCATGGAGACATGTCGAATTTAGCAGGTGCCCGAAAGATACCTACTTCGTGTGAGTAAGATGAACTCATACAGCTACCTGAAGATGTGAGACAATAATGTGGAGAATCTCAAGTGAATAAATTTCCTCTCGTACTGCCCTTATCATTGTATCATTATTTCTAAGAGAGCCTGAACCCAAATCCATATTCTTTTGCTTTGTTTTCCAGAGAAGAGGCAAATTATGGCTCACGTAATAAATAACAGGAAAGATGAATAGATTTTTATTTAACTTGACATGTCTCTAAATGCCAATCCCAAAGAACTCTATCTATTCAGAAAAATGTTGAAACTTTCAAACATTTAAGTGTATGTTGGCCAAGAAAGCATGTTTTTACAATGTTTAATGTTATAAAACAAAAATAATTAAAACGGTGGGTTAAAGTTGAGTTTTTTTACATTTAAAATAATATTTTCCTTCCATTCCTTTCAAGATGAGGGGGGAGAAAAAGAGATATAAATCAGAAAAAAAATGCAGATTTTTCTTCTGTTAAATTTGAATAAGTGGTAATAGGTTGGTAGGCTGAAAACTGCTCTTGACTCCAACTATGAGTCACTGCTAGAAAGTGGTATAATTTAGGGACAAATAGCCATGTAATACAAACAAGGCAGTGCTTACTTTGACTTAATCTTGTAGCAGTTTGATCTTTTGCTTTTTCTTTTTATATACAAGATTACTTTTGGACTTTGTACAGATTTTATTTTCTCATGCAAAATTATGATCTTTATCTACATCCATTAAATATAAGATTTAATTTTATTGACAGAAATGTAGAAATGCTACATTACTTGTCAAGGGATTGGTGATATAGAATATGGTAAGTTGAGTATTAATAAGAATTATATTGTACTGTGTTCCAAGGAGGCAAAAGGAATGTTTGATGTAATATGTGCAAGTCTGAATTATAGGAACATTTAAACAGCATTAACAAATTATATATGATAAAAGAAATTATATACCATAAAACTATTTTATCTGAATCATAAATCTAAGCATTCTTGCCTATTAAATAGCTCACTTAGGATCTTAGAACATTCTGAGAAATGATGTCCTTCTAAGTGGGATTTATAAATATGCCTTGGGAAGAAAAGATACATTTGCTTTATATTTTTAACATGCATAATTTTATGATTTCAAATTTTCTCCTTTCCAACCTATTTGTCAATATGCAGAAGAAAAATGTATTTCAGATCTTTATGGGAGAGAAGTATTTCTCAAAAGAGAAAATGAACTATGATATCAAAAACATACAAGTGTTTTGTTTTGCAATATGCTCATTTAACTAATGGGAGAGTTAGAAAAAATTTACCTGAAAATATTTTAATGCTTAAAAAGTCTAAAGTATTTTATACTGAAGTCAAATTATTGCTGCCATTTGCCATCATATCAGCTATTTATTGAACATCTAGTGTGTTCAAAAAACTGCTTTGTGCTATAATTTTACAGGACGTAAAGCAAAATGTTCCTGTCTTAAAATAACTTAGTCAGAAGAATGCTTTCCACGTCAGTACAGTATATGATTCATACTCATTTCCAAACAGAGAATTTAGCTAAAAGCAAAACAATGCCTAATAGTTTAGACAATAGTAATGACTGATTTACCTCTCATTTCAACAACTCTGAGATATGCCAGTTTCAGAGCATTGGGTATGCACTTTTACAATCAACTTGGCTTATTTTTTTCCTTTCATTTCAAGATGGTTGTGACAACACCATCACATTTCATTGTCATAATGTCCAATAAGTTGTGGAAGGAAGAGTAGAAAAGACAGGCTCTATTCCCTTATTCCTTTCTTAAAACAGTGAAAATATTTCTGGGAAGCTCATGGCTGGTTTTTCTATAATCTCAGAGCAGAGTCATGGAAATTCTTTAAAAAAATTCTTAAATTTCCTTGGGAACTTGTTAGAAATGCAAAATTTTCAGGTTTAGATAATACTCAATTATGTATTTCTGATAGTGTAGGATACCATGAAATAGATAGTATAAGGAAGCTGAGGGGTCAGAATACAGTAAAATTAGAAATGCAACTGGAAGAATAATTTTTAATTTACTAATTATCTTTATTTTATAATAATAATAATAATTAGTAGTAGTAGTAATTATTATTTTTTTAATTCATTCTGCCAAAGAAGGAGATAAATCTTGGACTTGTTGTCCTGCTGTTTAGGGTCTAAAATAAATTATGGAGGGAAGATTTAGGGAAAGTCAAATCCTCTCTTCATATATTGCTTCTGCTTTTACACAAAAACCCCTCAAAGATAAACATTGATGAGGGGAAAATATAGTACCAAAGAAGTTAATAGACTGAGAAATCATCTTGCTTCTCTTCAGGACTCTTGGCTTGACAAATCAAATCCCATATTAATTTGAAAATTAGATCACTAAACTGTAGGACAGAACTGAGATATTATGGAAAATAGGTTCACTGCAGGACAATGGTGAATGGATTTTGGTGGTAAAAGTAAATCCTGTACATTACAAATCTGCGAAGTCCTTCATGAGGAATAAAATTTGTAAGGCTAATTTCTTATCCAACATATAAGGTCTATAAGCCTAGTTTTGTATATATAAGATGTTGAAATATCTTAATTTGATTGTGAGAAATCCTAATGAGTTTGTCCAGAGTAAGTTGATTATGCAATAACTACACGATTCTATACCTAGAAATGCTAATGTGACCTTTGAAAATATTTTTAAAAGAAGCATGTTATCATTGAGTTATGTTCCTTCTAATCCTAAACGCTCAAATGAATTATTTTTACCTATTAATCCACACTGCTCTGTCCATTTTCAGATCCTCATTATCTCTCATCTGGGTTATACTTTATCCTTTCTTAAGTTTTATTTTTTTCTGTCTTAACCTCTAGGCTATTGAATTTCTAAAATAAACTTTTATTTTAGAATAATTTTAGATTTACAGAAAAATGACTAAGTTGATAAAGAAAATTCTAGTGTACCCCTCACCCAATTTCCCCTATTGTCATCATAGTACAGTGCATGGTACATTTGTCAAACTCCAGACTCAATTAGATTTCACCAGTTTTTCATTAACGTTCCTTCTCTTTTTCAAGATCCAATCCAGGTTACCACCTAACATTTAATTGTCATGTCTCCCTGGTGCCCTCTGGTTGGTGAAAAATTTCTCATTCTTTCTTTATTTCCTTGCTTGATTTAAAAAAAAAAAACACTAGTCAGGCATCATATTGAACATCCCCCTGCTTATTTAAATTTTCATCATTTATTTTGTTGCTCAAGCTATTCTGGCTTTGGTTATTGGTAGTTTTTCAAGTTAGCTCCCATATTCCATTAACATGTTCTCTCTCCTCTTTTTTTTTTTTTTTTTTTTTTAATTTACTGAGCCACTGAGTACTTTCTTATTTTCAGATACCAGAGATGCTCCTGGCCCATCTTGAATTTCCACTGACCCAGCTCTGGAAGAGTTAGTCATTTATTCAAAGAGCTCTATACTGCAATATAATATCAACAAACTGTACATATGACTTCATTTTAGGAAAATATATGTATGTTTATGTTCAACTCTATACCTTGGTTTTATGTCATTATTTCTGTAGAGCAGTGACTCCTAAATTTGAAGTCCTGTATATGGTTGAAGCATTGCACATGGATATATGTGTGTGTGTGTATATATATTATATATTATATATATATATATATATATATATATGCACATTCACACATTAAACCTGTATAATGATTTTAATGTCAAATTTCTTTTATTCAGATTTCACTGACTTTTTGGAAAGGATATTATTGGTAATCATGTCAAATCTTTCTTTCAGGGAGATTTCGCTATAAAAGGTGGTCAAGCAGTTTATTGTTAAACTTGTCTACTATGCAACTAGGTGCCACATTCTGTGAAATAGGTTTCAGTTACAATTGCATTTCATGGTAATTTCCTCTCATAGTTATTCTTTTACTTTGGAAACTAAAAGAACAGTTTTAAACCAATTCAAAGAAGAGTCTTTCAAATACTCAAGACTTCAATCAGTTCTCCCAGAATTATCTCACATTGAATTTTTCCAAACCTTTCAACTATTTTTTATCATAATAGGATGAGCAACAATCCCTGATTGTGTGGACCTGTTGTGAAATCCCACATTCCAGGCAACTTCTCAGTCTCACTGATGTATGGATGTTTATAGACCTTCCTCATTCTAGTTTGGGTTGTGCTCTAGAATGATAATGGCCCTCTTAAAATGTCATCTCCAGATCATAATAGACTTTCCATATTCTAATCAGTCCAGGATTCAGTGAGCTATGTTGTGTGACCTATATATGTATAAAATATGTCACATTATTAATTTAAATGAGGACTGAATTCTATCCAAACTTACAAGTTTAGCTTATAAGTGGAAATGAAATGATGGGGTATCGGTAATGGATGCACTTTGAGTTGTTGTGCCAGTATGATGATGATTTTGCAGATTCATCTATATGTTCTCAGCTTGTCTCCCTTGTGATCAGCATTATTCATTTGTCAGAGAAATGACTAGCTTTTATCTGGAGAGTGCAATAGGTAGCTATTGAGTCTAGAAAATTAATGGGACTTAAATGGAATTTAAATCCATGACTCTGCCTCATTAATACTTAACTCAAAGCAAGGGAACAAGATAAAGGATATTAACTTTTGCCCCATCTCAATGTGCTCTTGTTATATTATTAAGGGTCAACGGAGATTGCCCATCCATTTGTTATTCCCAAACTTGGACTGACACTTATAAAAAAGATAGCATAATGAAAAAAACAGAAGAAAACATAACTTGTTCTAATGAAAATTGTGAGTCATCAGTAACTTCATGAAAATAACTCAACTCCAGGAACTATGGTTTTGCAATCACACTTGCATCCAAGATTTAAGATGAGAGAAAGAACAGGGTAATGATTAAAATTGACTACCAGGATTTGAATATTGACTTACTAACTGTGGCCCCAGGAAGTTACTTGACCTCTCTTAAGCCTCTGTTTCCTCATCTACAACGTGGGGTGATAATGGGTCATCCCTTATCCGATCACTTGAAGGTCATTTCTGTCTGTTTTCTTAATTTTCTGATCTTCCTTTTGTTCAATTGCAAAATGCTGTTTTTTACCTTCCTTAATTAATTATTATGAGGATGAAATAAGTTGAGGTATATAAAGTCCTCAAAAGATGTTATTATCATTATTCATTAGATAATATGGATGTTGCACATAATTTGTTTTTCCTAATAAATCAAATAATATGAATATGATTTCTCATTCTAGCATAATTTTAATTATAGAAAAACCCATGTTGCTACCTGGTATAGTCTCTTGATAGCAGGGATGGGGTACATTGTCCAATAAACTTTGTACAGAAATTATCAGACTCTGTCAAAAACTGCCACTATAGAAGATAAATTAGAAAATGCGTTATGTCTTATCTTGAGATAAAACAGATATGCAAGTCTTAATCTACATTTTTCTAGCCCCATGTGCAGTTCAATTTATAAAGTTCAGTCTCTCTTATCAGAGACTCTTTTCTTCTATTTTAGCATAAAACAATATTCCTTCTAGTGTGGATAATAATTACAGACAGGAAAGAAAAACACAAATATCATTTAATCAAAGATCTGTTTCAGGGTTTTATAAGGTAGATTTCGTTTCTGTAGGAATTAATCTTAATTTATTTAATGAAAAACAATGGAAGAAAAAGAAAGCATGAAAGCAAATTCTGAGAAAGTATTTGTTGTTTCCATAAAAAAAACATTTTTCTTCAGATATAATTGAATAGTAACTGTTTTTGTCTTATTTATAATTTTGTCAAATATAAAATACAATTGCTTCACTGATATGGATAGGACAAAGGTACATCAGAATACAGTGTAAAGGACGTGGTTGTCCATATTTTAAAAAGTCAACATTTAAATGAGATCAAAGGGAGAGATATTTATTTGGCACAAAAGTGATGTTTTGGGTAGCACATTACCTAATTTAGCTTGTATGGTTAATTTGATTGAACATCACAAGTACATGGAATCTTTAATGGGGTATGAGAGCTTATTTGTTTGTCCAGGTTAATGTGGTATCCCAATTTATCCCAAATAATCTGAACAGTGAATAGAAAAGTATTTGTAAAATCCCCTTGGGGGAGTGGGGAGAAAGGAGGAAATATTCAATTTCCTTGTTTGGAGAATGCCTCATATTTTTGCAAGCAGTGGGGACAACCAAATCAATAGGCTGAGCCCTTGATCTTGGGTTTTGCCCCTATGAAACTTACTCACACAAAAACTAAGCTAAGCTTCCTTATAATTATGCCAAAGGGTCAGCCCCAGATAATCTCTTCTGTTGCTCAGATGTGGCCTCCTCTCCAAGCCAACTCAGCAGGTAAACCCACTGTCCTCCCTCCTATGTGGGACATAACTTCCAGGAGTAAATCTTCCTGGCAATCAGGAACTCTCTCAGAATGAGCTGGGACCCAGGATCACGGGATTGAGAAAGCCTACTTGACCAAAAGGGGGAACAGAGAAATGAGACAAAATAAAGTTTCAGTGGCTGAAAAATTTCAAACAGAGTTGAGAAGTTATCCTAGAGATTATTCTGATGCATTTTATAGATAGCCCTTTTTAGGTAATGGTATATTGGAGTGACTGGAGGGAAGTACCTAAATTATTGAGCTGTGTTCCAGTAGCCTTGATTCTTGCAGATGACTGTATAGTGATACAGCTTTTACAGTGTGACTGTGTGATTGTGAAAACCTTGTGACTGATGCTCCTTTTTCCCATGGTATGGCAAATGAGTAAAATCTATGGATAAGAAAGAAATAAATAATGGGGGGAATAAGAGGTAAAATAAATTAGATAGATGGAAATACTAGCACTCAATAAGAGGGAGGGCTAAGGTGTATGGGATATATGAGTTTTTTTCTTTTTCTTTTTATTTCTTTTTCTGGAGTGATGCAAATGTTCTAACAATGATCATGATGATGAATACACAGCTATGTGTTGCTATTGTGAGCCATTGATTGTGCACCATGTATTGACTGTATGTGTGTGAAGATTTGTCAATTAAAATATTTACAAAAATACAATTACTTCAGTGGTTATAATAATATCGATGCCATTTTACCCATGATAGCTATTTCAATTATTTTATATATGCTTCTACTTCTAGGTTTTCTAAATGTACCCATTCTAATTTGGAATTATTTCACTTTACTTTATTCAATTTGTCTTATTTATATTAATCAAATTGAATCATAAGATAAATGTCTTTGTTAAACTGAATTAAAGAATAGCTATGCAATCTGATCATTAACCTTGATGAGATCCTCTATGAAGATCTTCCAGAATGTATTTAAATGAATATTTCCAGAATTATCAGAATATCATATCTTAAAATATTTTCATATGAGTAATATATTTTTTAAAATATTGATTTTCTTCTAATTTTATTTAATTTTTTCTTTTTTTTGTAATTGCCATTTTGGTTGCAATCTGTGTAAGAGAATTAACATAATTTCAAATATTTTATGTGGATTTTTTTAATAATCCAGGGTAAAGATTGCTTTAATCTTCTTTCTTCTATGTACTTCTTTCTCATTTTTCCACTATCCCCATGGTGTCCAAAAGCTAAATAAACAGATAAACAAACAAGCATTTACAAACTCATTTTAACATCAAAAGTTTTCTGCAATATGGCCTGAAATTTTATGAATCTGATTTGTTTTCTTTCTGCAATATGTACTCACTGCTTTATTCATATTTGATTACCATGACATAACACTTTTCTAGGCCCAGCATTCTTTCTATTTTAATTTTAACTTCAACAGCTTCTTTTTCATTTCTAACTTTTTTTACCCAATTCTCTTGGATCCACTAATATATATCCATTTTTTACTAAGACACAGGAAATTAATTAAAAAAAAAAACATGTTTCCTTTTCTCCAAACTTTTAGAGTATCCTGAAAGTCTTGGGCCCCAGATAGTTTATTTTTTCCAAGGAACTGTGATTAATCCTGTTAGCATCTATATTATCCAGATCTGCCCTATTTATAGAGATCCCAAATTTTACTTACTATAGTTATATTAAATTCCATACTACCTGCAGAATTTTATTAATATTTTACTTTTCATATATAATTTCATTTTCAATCCTTAAAAGGAATATTTATGCATCTTTTTCTTTACCTCTTTTAATCCTGATCAAGGCACATGCAAGTACAAAGTGTGCTTTTTGAGCAGGGAAAAGGCAGAAGTGGTCTTTACTTGTCATTGCTATTTATTACTTTTTCAAGCTGTTACCTTTCAGGTTCTTTGTACCTTGGGCTATTTTTCAGCTAAAATGGACTGTACTCTGATATTTAGCAACTGCTTTTGATTTAGCCCTTAGGCTCTAACATTAGAGTTTTGGCTTTGACATCTGCTACAACATGGCATCTTTGAGACCTAGGACAAGTCTTCAAAGTTGTTCTGCCTAATTGTTTTCCCTTTAGTTGCATATATACAGCACAGCGTCTTTGTTGGCAAACCCATTTAATTATTGGAAAGATGTAAATATACGCCTTACTTCAGATATGTTTGTGTAATATGTATATGCATATAGATTTATAAATGCATACATAATGAAAACAGTAGAAAAGAGAAAAGACCTTGTTATTATTTCAGCATTTTTTCTTAATGCAGTTGTGTGATCATTACAACCCAACTCATGTTTATACCTTGCTTTTTGTTTTCTGAAAATGACATTAATACAGAAAAATGCACAAATCACAACATATATTTTGAAAAATTTTAGCAAGATAACCATATCCATGTAACTGTTAAACGACATAGTGCTGACATCCCAGGATTTTAAGGATAACCTATCCTGATATTTAATAGCACAATTAATTTTATTTTTTTGAGCATTATAAAATGTGCCTGATTTTGAGCTTATTTTTGTTCTTTTGCTGTAGGTTTTCTTGAAAATTAATCCACAGTGTCACATATGTCGTGCATGTATGATTGTTCCAATAATGATTGGATATGTTATCTCACTCCATGAATATCACTGTGCATTCATCTATTCTACTCTTTATGGATTTTTGTTATATGCAATACATAATATTGTCTTTTTGTAAACATATGCGCTCACTAATGTGGTGTATATTGTGGGGAGTGGAAGCACTGAGTCATAGGATATGAAAATATTCAGCATTAGTAGATACTGCCAACCAATTTTCAAAATGATTTCATCAATTTATATTCACGCAATCACAGTTTAGGAGTTTCAGTTATTCCATATTGTTTTCAGTGCTCGGTATTTATTTTATTTATGGCGATAATGATGTTTGCTATATGGAGGTATCACATTATTTAATTTTCATTTTCCTTTTCTTATGAATTTTGGTCCTAATATAGTAAACTTTCAGCTCAAATATTTACTCATTACCTTATAGGGTTGTATACATTTTTATTATATGTTTGTAATGTTTTAAAATAATATTTCATCAGACAAATCCTTTGCTAGATGTATGCATGACAAATATCTTCTCTCACTTGGGTTTGTTGTTCACCGAATTAAATGGCTCTTTTGAGGAAAAGAAATTCTCATTCTTAATATACAGTATTTTTTCATTTATATTTCTTTAGTCCTCCTTAAGTATTTTTTGAGTCCTATTTAAGAAATCTTTTTCTACCCTAAAGTTATAACAATGAGGGTTGGATTGCTAAGTCAGATGCAAATTAATTTTTATCTTACCCAGTACAAAATTTACCAATAATTTGGAGAATATAGGCAAAAGAAATAAATAAGCCTGATTGAGAGCCATCCTCATTGAATCCTACTTACAACGGATTCATACCCAGGGATGGATTAATTTTTTGTGGGGTGCATGGTCTGGGAATCGAATCCAGGTCTCCCGCGTGGAAGGAGGGCATAAGGATGGATTAATTTTAAGAGCATGATTTTCTGTGGTATATAGCTCTAGACTACTATAGCCTGCCCTCTGGGCCCCCAAAAGATTGCTCTTTGCAGATGCAAAATGTATTCATTCCGTCACAGGTCTCAAAAGCTATAATTTATTTCAGTGCAATGTTAAGTACAAAGTCTTATCAAGATTGGTTGTGGGTATGGTTTGTCCAGGAGAGCTATTCCATCTTTCTGTAGACCTGTGAAATCTAGAAAACAAATTTATCTGACTTTAGTATATGATGAAGGAACACGCATAGATGTTCCTATTACAATAGGAAGAAATTGGAAGGAAAACTATTTCATGTGTCTGAAACAATTCCACAAATCATCAGGGCAAACATCATTTGATTTCAAGGTCTAAGTGTCATCTATGGATTGATGTTTTATCCTCTGGGCCTGGAAGAGGCAGACTCTCCCTTCCAATCACTTGTTTAGTGACCAGGCTCCTCCCAAATGCTAGGGTGAAAGCCCTATCTTTTCCAAGTTTCAAGTTGGTAGCCAGGCCCTACACAAATGTCCAGGCACAGGCCTCACCCTCTCTGAGCACTGAAATGGCAGGACTTTCCATGAACAATGGACAGAAGACCAACCCCTTCCACATATACGGGCACATGACCTGCCCCTTCAAGCATAGGACTCCACCCCTTCCAAACACAAAGGTGGGCCCACCCTCTTGGCTCCATGAATACTCCTTGGTCCATGCCTTGACTTCCGGGGTTCTGCCCTTCAAGTCATTTTTCCTTGAGTTTGACTCTACTCTGTCCCTTTAAGTCCAGGTTGGCTGTAGTTCTGCTCAAATAAAGTTTTCATAAATCTTGCAGCTTTGAATGCTGTTCACAGGAGTCCAAGCCATCAGATCAAGGACTTTACATGGTTCTTTCCTGCATAACTGCATTTCCAATCCTGATTTCTGCTGAAATGGCTGACTGGTTCTCTGTTCAGTTACCCTCACATGGAGCCCTATTCTCTGGGGAATCACTCTTTAGAAGTTCAGGGACAACTTACCAGAGCTGTTTCTGTCCCTAGTCTCAGAGCACACTCTTTGGATAGGCTCAGAATGACCAAACCATCAACTTCTGGTTTCTTTGTGCTTAAGAATTCAGTTTTCAGCTTATCCTTTTTCTTATACATCTTCCTCTGCAAGGAGAAACCAGGCTGCATTTTCCATCCTTAACTTGGAAATATTCTCAGCTAAATATCCAAGGTCATTGCTTTAAAGATTTGCCTTCCATCCAACAACAAAACTTAATTTTGATAAATTCTCTGCCAATTTAAAATAAGGATTGTCTTTCCAATAACATATTTGTCATTTCCTTCTAAGACCTCACTGGAAGTACATTTAGCATCCACATTTATACCAACAGCCTCTTCAAAGCAATCTAGGCTTTTTTTAAAATCAAATACTTCAATTTTTCCAGCCCTTTACCATTACCCAATTTCAAAGCCATTTCTCGTTTTTGGTATTTGCAATAGCAGCACCCCACTCTTCTGGTTCCAAAATCTGTTTAGTTTATCGGATGCTCAAGAAAATATCATGTAATGGGTTGTCTTAAACAACGGGAATTTATAGTTTTGGTTTGGGGGCTAGGAAAAATTTCAAATCAAGATGTCACTGAGGTGGGCGGGCCAAGGTGGCTCAGCAGCAAGAATGCTTGCCTGCCATGCCAGAGGACCCGGGTTTGATTCCCGGTGCCTGCCTATGTAAAAAAAAAAAAAAAAAAGATGTCACTGAGGTGGTGCTTTTTTCCCGAAGCCTGGCCAGGATCTTTGGTCCTGAGTTTCTTTGTCACATGAATGTGCACATAGCCACCTCTCTTGGCCTCTCCCTTCTCTTCTGGGTTCCACTGACCTTCAGCAGCTTCTTCTCTATCTGTTTGCGTTTCATTTTGTGCATAAAGGATGGTAATAATAGGACTAAGCCCCGTCCTGATTGAGGTGGGGCACACCTTGATTGAAGCAACCTCATTAAATGTCCCACTGACATTGTGTTCACACCCACAGGATGGATTAAGAATGTTTTTCTGAGATATATAGCTCTGAACCATTATATTTTTCTCAATTAATTTTAGTCCTTTGTATTACCTTATACATTTTATAATCAGTGTCATTTTTCTCATAAATAGATTTTTAATTGGGGTTACATATTTTGGGAAGAATTGAAATCTTTATGAACTTTATTATAATTGAAATTTTTATTTCAGTTGTATTGTTCCAATGCCTTGAGTTATTCATATCTCTCTTTTTTATTCATGTTTTATATTTATTAATTTGAAGCTGTTATACATGTTTTAAGCACATTATAATTATTTGTTGGTATATTACTATTTAAGTAGTATTCTTTAAATCACTTTCCATTTGCTTGTGGCTAGTAAACAAAATCAATACAATTGATTTTTTTTAAAATATTGACTTGTATCCAGTGGGTTTAATAAATTACCTTATTAAGTCTAATAAATTATAGATTTTCCTGGTTTCCTTTGCAAACAATGTACTGTGAATAATGATAATTTATTTCCTCCTTATTTAAATCCTTAGAGGCAATTTTTTCTTGCCATATTATTCTGACAAATAACTCCAGGAAAATGTTGGCTCAAAGGAATGACCAGGAATCTTTTTTTTATTCCTGATGTCAGTGGAAAAAAACTCTTAATATTTAACATCAAGTATAACTGAGCTTTAGGGATTTTTGTAGATACACTTTTTCAAGCTAAAGAAATTCTAAACTATTCTTAATTGCCTACTTGTTTTTTGCATTTGTTTGATCATGAATAGGTGTAGAATTTTATCAAATGCTTTTTCAGCATCTATCAAGATAATTATATAGTTTTTCTCTTTTTAATATATTAACATGGTGAATTATATTAACTGATTTTTGAATATTAACCTCTCTTACATTCTTGGAATTTTGCTGTTATTTCTAATTATCATTTTTATATATGAATTATATTTGCTATTATCTTGTTTTGAATTTATGTTTATGAAATAAGCCCATGGTTTTCTATTTTTGTCTGCCTTTCTCAAATGTTAATGTTAAGATTATGCTAGTCTCACAACTTTTAGAATTCTGAAAGTTATTTCAGAAACCCTGGCAGAATTTGATATTATTTGCATTAGCCCCTCCTAAATATTTTGAAGAAGGCCCAGGGAAGTCATCTTATTCTACTATTGGCCCAAAGTTTTTCAACTACTACTAGTAGTAGTATTAATTATAAAAGAGTAAGATGTAATGAACTATTATTTTGTGCCAGGATAAGCACTCCAATGGATTATTGTTTTCATCTATGTGAAAACTCTGTGAAAAAGGTACTACTATTACTAAGATTTTAAAGACCACAAGATTGAAGTTTAAGGAAAATAAGCAACTTGCCCAAAGTTTCACAGGTGGTTATAAAAAGAACCAAGGTCTTCTAAGCATATATTCTGCCTCCTTGTCAAATGAAGAAGTTCAACTGCTACATATCTTTTGAGATCCCTACCTATTCTGTGACTTATGAATAGAAACATGTCTTAGTTTCCTTACCCACTGATAGCAAACAAATTTTAAGCAAATCACTAATCCTGTTTCCTGAATTTGTGTATATACTGTATCTCCTCTTTTCCCACAATTCATCTTCTCATTATTTCCATCATTCTTAGTCATTTAGGTTATGTGCAGTGGAAACCCATTCCCTGATAAATACGAAACCAAAACAGAAGTCAAAATATAAATAAAACATGTTCATTTCTTCCACATTGTAACAGAACCTTTTTCTGAGTCCTCTTGTCTTAGTTGAAACCCAATGTTCTTTTGAGAACATCATTTTTCCTTAATCCTTTTTATTGTGGCTACTTATCCCCATCTCTCATCTTCAGTGAAAAGGCCAGCTCAGGGTCTTAATTGTTCTCCTAGACCCCACTTGTACTCTCAAACCACTTCTTTACAGCTTTTTGCACAAATTTTTTCTTTTTGATGCTCATACCTTATAGTCATATCAGTCTCTGGTGGTATTTATTGCCATGATATCTTTCTTATTTCTTCAAGTCTTCTATTTCTTTTTTTTCCCTCTAGTTGCTAAATTCATACTGGATCACATGTAGAACCTCTTGAACTCTATGCTCCTGTCTCTGTAAAATCATTAATTTTCACTTGCCTTTGAAAATTAGAAGTTGGGCCAAGCTACTTTACCTAGGGTTCTTACACTTCGTATCTCAAATATCAACATTCACCTTATCTTCCTATCTTTACAGTTATCATTTACCCCTTACTCTGGAGCATATTTCATTTGAAGCAGTGTGACCTTGGTGTCAGGGTCACATCAACCATTGTCATAACATTCACAACCTGCTCCCCTTTGATCTCCACACACAAGAAAAATAGAGCACTAAGCTTTGTCCATCTAGATTGTCTGCCTTTTCTACTATTAAATCTGGATGATCAATTCCAGAAAACAGTGTATCATAGAACACTTTGAATTGATGTCACTCTGCATTTACTTCTTCCATCATCTCAGTGGTTTTCAGAAGAGATAAGTATTTAGCTATCTTCCCAATAGCTATTTTAAGTCCCCATTGTCTCTATTAACTTTTTTTTTTAATATGAAGACTCCCATCTGTAGCCATAGCTACCCTAATATTCATTCGTACATATTCATTGGTAAAAATGTCTTTCATATATGTGCCTGAAACTAACTTTCCTCAGTTCCTCAGAGGAATTTTCCCATTAATTCCACCCTCCCTTTCATTTATGATTTATTTAGCAAATATTTATTCATCCCTTACTCTGTACTAACAGTAGATTAGATGACTTGAATTCAATAGTGAGAAAAACAGTTTCTCTCTTGATGAATACAATCTAATGGGAGGTAGTAGATAAATAATAAGCAGTAAACTTAATAAAATAAGTAGAGTTAATAAAATATTGGAAGCTAAGAAATGAGAAAAAGCATGGAAGAGAAGATTAAAGGGGATCAGAGGTGTTCAAGGTTCTCTCCAGGTTCTGGTTTGCTTATCATCTCACGGCAATGTCTGCTGGGCTCAAAGTATCTCCAATAAGGATTAAACAAGTTTGTTTCGTTTTCTCAGTGAAACAGCAGTACACAGGGTCATCATCTGAAAGCAAAAATACAGGATACTCGAGATTTGAATAGAGAAAATGTATGAAATAGTGGTAAGAATATAGAGCAATGACTGGACTAACAACTGGTGGTGTCATTACCTGACACTATCATGGGCCCACTCAGAGGTTCATTGCCATTTAATAGACAATGAGAGCAGTCAGTGCAGCCTCATTTTCCTATACAGGTATGGACAATACATTGGTGTATAATTGGCTTAATACTAGATTTAAACAATGTCATGTTTTTGCAAATGCATACCATGAAGTAACGGCAGAAGGAAATCCAGGGTATTTTCAAGGCAGAGGTTACAGTGATTGCCCATGGCATTTAATCTGAGAGAGGATATTGTGAGAGTAAAGACCCTGACAAGGGAGAGATTAATGAAGTGAAGTTTCCACTGAACTAAAAGGATGGCTAAAATCAAATTATAAGGGTGTGGCGGTAGGTGAGAGGACGGTTTGGAAAGAAAGAATGTGGTGGTCTGCTCTTAATTCTATCCCATTCTGCAGTCTTTCCTGTGAACTGTTGTTTTTCTTACAGGCTCCCATTGGTGCCTGTAAACCTTTGGGAGCAAAGTGAGTGTGTTGGTTTGAAAATACTATCTCCCCCAGAAAAGCCATGTTTTAATCCTTATTCAATAATGTAGGTGGTAATGATTAGTTTATCTCCATGGAGATGTGACTCTGCCCATTTCAAGTGGGTTTTGACTAGTTTACTGAATTCCTTAAAGGAAGAAACATTTTGAAGAAAGCAGAGCTGACACACATGCCAACGCTTGGAGAACAGAGACACAGATGTTTGGAGATACTTTGAGCCCAGCAGACATCACCATGAGATGATAAGCAAACCAGAACCTGGAGAGAGCCAAAGGGAGCCAAGAGATGAAAGCCAGCCCCAGAGAAGCAAAGTAAGGAACACCCACAGGAACAGAGGCTGAAAGCAATGGAGCCCGGGAGCAAGGGACCAGCAGATGCCAACCATGTGGTTTTCCAGCTGACAGAGGTGTTTCAGATCCATTGGCTGTCCTTGAATCAAAGTATCTTTTTCTGGATGCCTTAGTTTGGACATTTTCATAGGCTTAAAATTTTTAACTTGTAACTCATTTAATTCCCCTTTTAAAAAGCCATTCTAGTTCTGATATATCCCTTTCTGGCAGCTTATAAACTAATACTGTGAACAAAAATTTCCTTTTTGTGGTACACTGTGGTCCAAAGTCTTAAAGCTAGTTTTAGCGACTATCTTTCAATTTTTACATCCTTTCTCCCATCACCCTCTCTTCTGTTGGAACTAAGCAAGTCAAATCTGAGTAATGGTCTGTATCCCAGGCCAAGCTTTTCAGTTTTACTACTTTTAGGATATGTGTTTCTTTTGAAATTTACCTTCAGTGGTATACCACATCAAACATAGATATGTCTGAATCTCAAGGATGAACACAGCATTGCTTACTCCGAGGCTTGTCCCGTGCATATATTTGTCTTTCCCAGTTAATGGATTTCTCAAAATCAGGATCTGTTCCTTAGTCACTTTATCCTCATTCATGAACTACCCAGTTTCCTACTGAACGTGTCCTAATAAGTTAAAATATCTATTATCATTTGAAATTAAGCCTCATATCTAAAATTCTACACTTGATATCTTCACATCATTTTTTCCCACTCACCACAAATTTAAGAAAAACTGAACTCATTCATCATTCACAGACTCCCCTGTTCACTATCCTTTGCCTTTTTTTTTCATCATTACTTCCATTTTTTAAGCCAACTATGTTTGGAACTCTGGGTATTTGTTTCAGTTCTCTTCTGCATTCCTCAGATTTTTATCAAGACTTACAAATATATAATTTAAGATGTCTCTTTCAATCATTCTTTTTTAATATTTATATTGCAACCACCCTTTGTCTTAGACCCACAATCATTCATTCATCCTATAAATATTTATTGACCACCTACCAAGCTTCCATCACTGTGCTGGGTGCTGGACATACATTGTTGAACAAATCAAGCAAGATCCATACTTTCACGGACCTTGCATTCCAAATACATGAAGAATAAAGTATTAAATAATACATCTGTGCTATTAAAAAAATAACTCAAGATAGAGTGATGGGAAAGGGAGTAATCAAGAGGTTCCTCTGAGTGACTGGGGAAAGCCCCATTGAAAAAATGAAATTTAAGCTGCTCTAACAATGACATTTTATTGATACTTTATTGATACTGTTTAGCGCCTCTTGCATCTAGCTTCTTCCTTCATCTCTCTTTGCCTTTGGATTTATTTCAGGTACTATGTAATTTAGCCTCTAAGAATGTGCACTTTTTAAATATTGTCTTAGGTATATTACCTATACACTTAGAGTTTAAAATACCTGAGAGTGAGAAATTTACACCAATGAACAATGGAAACAATGAACAATGGAAAGGCTTCTGAGTTAGGAGAGTAACATACTCTGTTAAGCTTTTCCATTAATTTGCCCCTAGTCCCCAGGTAAGGTATATCAGTTTCCTTAATGAAATAATGAAGTTGTATGACTTCCAGAATTCCTTCTGGCTTTAAAATTCTAGGAGTTCACATATGTCATAAAATTACGCTAGTAAAAATTGTACAAAAATTTTACTTTCTATTTCTAGACTATCATTCAAATAGCAATACCATCACGTTACCAGTGCATGACATTTCTTATTTTACAAATAATTTGCAGTAGAGAGTATAAATGTTAAATGAGATTCCTAAGAGGAAAAACTAACCTTTTAAGACTAAAACCCAAGGGAGATATTATAAGGGACTTAAAATAATTAGTCTAGTTCCCTGGTGTTGCCCACATTTCATTCTTAATGTTTAGACTCGCTCCATAGGTTTAACTAACTCAAAATGCATTTATTCGTCCAGGCATCATTACTGTAACTCTCCGTCTAGCAACATCTTATGAATCAAATAATTCACTTTGTGGAGTAGAGACACCTCTTATTTCTCGCCCCTTCCCATAGCAGTATCTTAATTGTAGTGCCTCACGAGCTGAGCCTGTTTTATTTATTTATTTATTTTTGTCTGCTTGCGGTAGTGCAGCAGTAGTCACAGAATTGTGACTACAACTTTTACGGTAATTGATGGAAACAAATTCTTCTGGGATGTATTAATACAGCTGTAGGCAGTGAAGCAGGCAGTGAATAGAAAGTAAATGATTTTAAGAGCTCTAGGGACATGCATGTTGCTGGAGGCAAGGAGGTAGGCAGCCACTAATAACTACAAGTGAACAGTGGGAAGAGAGCATACTCTAGGTTTGTTTCACTAATCATTATATACCATAAGCATTTAGAGGTTCTCATCAAAAGTTGCCTTCCCAAACCAATTAGCCTTGAGTGTGGTGTTAACTAGTGCATATGTATGCTGCTAATTATAATGTTTGCTAGGCTTTTGATTTCAAGTGCCCATGCTAAGGATATAGATTTTCCTTGGGATTTGGAAGACAAGCTATTTTTTTTTCTCAGTCTTCAATATTTTTGCAGAGACCAAAATTCTGTATCTTATGGGATTATAAGACTACACCTTTTTCTTCTCTCTGTAGGTGCACTAAATTTGTAACTATCACACTTTAATTCTGGTTAAAATAATTTGATGATTAGGAACCTGATCTAGAAAGAATGAGTTAATTGCCAAGGACCTAGACCTATTTACGGGTAGTGTTGCAATAAGAACAAATTACCAGTTTCATCACAGTTCGATTGAACAGCAATTCATTAAAATTTATTGAGAGTTTATGGTGTGTCGGCACTGTATGAGAGTGTGGGAATATAAAGATGCATTTAATTGACCCTTTCTAAGTTCACAATATGCAATATGAATTATTTCAAGGTTTTTATTATTTACCAGTGACATAAACAAAGTGCTAATGGGAATGTGAAAATGGAAACTTTTCTTTTTGATTGGAGATTTGGAGGACAAGGAGATATATATATTCAGAAGCAGGCATTATCTGGGAGGTAAAGTGGGTGGTTTGCTGTAGAGTTCTTACAGGGCCTGGTAAAATGATGTAGGAATGACTGACACAGGTATACCTATTCTCTTAGGATGTTGATGAAATGAGCTTATACCCTGATTTTTAAAAATATGTGAAGTTGCAATTTTCCTACCTAGAAAATGTACTTATCCCATTATATAGAGAAGAGAAGCCAGAATATACTTTACCTTTATGGAGAATCTCTATATTAAGTATACCTTATTTTCATACCTTTAGAAATAAATATGTTCCATGCTCTTATCATTGAAACATGGCTTTTGCACCCTTGGATTTTAAATAAATTGATGACTTCCATGGCAGTCCATTTATATTTGGTACTAAGCATGGCATCAATCACTGCTTCTATATAGATAATAGTATATAAAGGTCCCTGCATTTTCAAATCTTAGCAATCCTCTAAATAGACATATTTCTTTGTAAATAAAAAAATTAGGCATGAAGTTGACTCACATGTCCAGTTGGGAAGAATTTAATGACTCCATCACCATATGGCATCTTCCTAGAGTACCATAAGTCATACTAAGCAGAACACATTACTGCATCTGAGTGCCTGATGTGGATTGCAGCTTCCTGCTGAAAGACTCAAAGAGTATTCAATATTTGTGTTGGCTTTCCACAGGCATTCTGATGAATATGAATGTAATAGAAATGTCTGAATGTGTTCATAATATAAGATAAACCAAATGCTAACTGCCTCCCAAGGGGAAGCACTTTGATTTCTGTTTACATTTCCTCCCCTTACTGCCTAGTTATTTCTTAAGGCATAAGGCATCAAACTGGTTTAGTGCTGGAGTCTCATTCTTATGGGGAGGAAGGACAAGTTCAGGGGACAAAGAAAAATGAAATAAAAATAAAAGTTCCTTATTTCTGTTATCTTTTGCAAGGACCATTAAAAAAAGTTTCTAAACTGATAAAAGATAGTTTGATTTGAAGGACTTCTATCATAATTATGCAAAGTCAAACCTATTCTCCGAAAAATTGCAAATTAAGCCTATGTTGAACTGAAATGTGGGAGCATCATCAAATTTCACGTAAAAATAAACATCTCAGAGATTAGAAAATTGCATTCTCTTCTCTTTCCATTTTGGAGAAAAAAAAGGAAGTACGTTAGTCAAAATAACAGAAAGAGGAAATAAAAAAATACAGAAAAAGAATGCTATGCAGTTTTTATTTTCTTATAACAGTCATTGAAGGAGTATAATTTTTATTAGCTGCTAATTGGTGCACAGCGATTCTTTAGGTGCTATAATCTGGTTTTAAAACAGTCTGTGTTTACAAGATGTTGTTTGAAAACCTGACAGAGCCCATTTAGGCTGAAAGTTCTTGGGGAGAGACAATTCATTTCCAAAGAGTAATAATATAAAAATTACTCAGGGCTACTTTTCTCGGTATAATTGACCATCTATAGTTTTAAGTGATATATTTTTTGTCCTGCATGTTTATTTTTGTCTCTTCGGACATTGTTAATTTTAATAGAAGAGCATAGTTATGAATCTTGTGTATTTCCCAACTGACAAAAAAATAATTTAGTTAATGTGAAAGAGTGAATGTGTAGCATAGAATTTGGGTGGAATTTCATGCCTTTATTAACAAGTTTGATGAATCTATTTTGCTTTTCCCAAGTGTAAAGGTTTTTATAAATAATCTTCAAAATTTCATACTCATTATTTTATGATTCACAATTCTAAATAATCATTTTTTTGGACAAAGTAGTATCTTGAATGTAGTGGCTATAAAAGACTGCCCATGAATGAGTCAGCAGAATGTTCATCTTTAGTAACTATAGCTTCTTATAAATTTGTTAAACTGTGTGAAGCACTTATTTTATACATTCAATATCTTTTAGTTAACATCTTTATATATGCCAACTGCTCATAGGCCTATGTTGAATTAAGGAAAGAAAATCATACTCTACTTCTGTATTCAATATATGGGATTATATGCTTTTAAATAATGATACTTTCCTTCTATTATTCAAATACTGCATTGTATATAAGTAATTAGGCAAAAAAAGAAATTATGTTTCTTTTGAAGTTTATTTTTCTATCATCCTCACTAACTTCATAAAATCCAGAACTAATACATAAGCAAAGGGGTGAATCAATTAGAAAGTATATGAACACTCAAATTGGGTAATCCATGAGAATTTAACATTGTGACTTTTTATAAAGCTGTGCTCAGGCTGTAGTTAAACTACAGGAGGTAGCTAGGTGAGGCAGCAAGGCTGGACTAGAAAGGGCCAGGAGAGAAAAAATCAGGTGATTCTAGTGACAGAGAAAGCTATGTGGAGAGGGCTGCCTGAAAGGAGCCCTGGGCGATGTGAAGAGGTGTAGTGAAGCCCTGTTAAGCTTGGCAGGAAGGGAAGCAAAGAAGGATTTCTTTCTTCCCTTTGCTTTCCTTCTGGAAGCCACAGGAGGGCAAGAAAGACTGCAGTTATGGTACATACGTGTTGGCTCTCCAGTATACACAGTAAGGTTGAGATGATTTCAACTGAAAATTATTTCACAGAGGTCACTGGTAGCCAATTCTGCATCTTTGAATATGTGAGCAAAATATGATGAGAATAATAATGCATTTCTTAAGAACTCTTACTATATTTGAGGAGTTATTGAAAGCAACATATGTGTGTATTGTATGCTTTCATGATTATAAGCATACCCTGGAAGTTATCTTATTTTAGAATTATTTGGATTTATTAAGGTGTATGTGTGTATGTGTTAATAAACTGTACTGGGCAGGTTGAGAGATATTCTAATATTGAGATGGCGAATGAATGCCTAGCAAGTTTCTGCTCCTGATATTTAAAGTAGCCTAAGTACATTTTAAAGTTTCTATATTTAATTGTTTATTTTTTAAACTAGAAAAATGATTAATATCCAAGAATATAATGGAATTATTATGGACATACTATTTTAATAAGATGACATCTAGATAAGTGTTTTTTGAGAATGTAGAATATTTTTAGAGCACCTTCCTTATCCAGCACTAATTGATATTTAAAAAATATTTGTTTAACTTCATTAAACTGCAAATGTACATATGCTTATTTTCCTATGCATATAAATAAGCCACTGGAAGAGAATTATTACTTGAGCATCTTTATTTATTTTGAGACACTTATTAATAGGAAGCAAATATTTGGACTTATTAGCAGGCTATTCCTGCTCCTCATAAACTCTTTAGCTATTTTTATACTAAAACTTTTTATAGATAAAATAGATGAAAACCATTTTTAAAAATCTGTCTCAGTGAATTTTGAATTCTAGTCACATTTGATAAGGAAATGAGACTGGTTTGGGTGGAAAGCTGTCAAAAATGGTTCTGGAGATTTGATTTCTACTTTAAAAAATCTTATTGGTTGTTAAGACTTTGAAAATAATAAAATTAATCCTTGATGTTTTCATGTCACAATGTGACAAATGTATATTCAATTATAACTATCTGTGACAAACTTCACTAGAAAATATTTATGAAAAAAAAAACTTAAATGACAAGTTGAAACTAAGGAAATGAAAATGTATGCAGCTTCTCAAAAGAAAAGTAGCCACTAGAGGGTACTGCTGCTCTTTATCAGACCAACTTGTAGCTGTAATAAATATTGAAGGTTTAAAACCAACGATTCTGTGTGGCGAAATTAGATTGCAATATGAAATGCTTTAAAAGAAAACAAGAGATTTCAGTACAGTTAATATTATTTATCAGACAATTTAAAAATTGTGAGCAGTTAAATTGGCACTTCCATCAAACTAATTTTTTAGTGTTTGAGATGCACTTTAAGAAAAAATACACACGAAGAAAAAGCTATCTGAAGTACTCCAAAATAGCTTTGCTTACATGAATCCTCTTATATTTTATTGTAAAGGTTTCTGAACTTAATAATGTAAAGTAGTAATGAGATTAATAGCTTCAAAGACTAGCTTCCCTCTGAAGTGTTATAGTATATTTACATATACACAGTGTATATATTCATGACAGGTTTTTTTTTTTTTTATGTATCCACAGTGAGAAGGTAAAGGCAGATAGTATAACCATCAGTTTAAAAGGAAAGACATTGAAGTAGAAAATATCATTGCTTGTCCAAGTGATTGTGGAATTAAGTTGTGAATGTGCGTGTGTTTGTGTTTGCACATTTGGGGCTAAATACATTTTTTTTCCTATAACATGGAGATGAATTGCTACAATCAAATAATGTATTATATGCACTCACATACAAATTTGGGAGAGGGAAAAGGAGAGTTATTACATGCTTTAATAGTAATTATTATGATCTTCAAAGCAGTCATCAATTAAAAAAATAGTGCTTACAATGAACTAAGAATTAGTGACTAATAAAGAAACACAAAACACTTTTTAAAATAAAATAATTTCAATGGAGTTGAAAGGATATGAAGTATATATTTAAAACAATATATATTACATAATTTTATGAGGAAAATGTATTGTTGTATATACAGAATTTAGGAGAGCATTGTGGGTTAGGTTAATGAAAGTGTCCTATGGAAGATGATAGTACCCAGATCTGGCTATTTGGGTGAATAGATAGAGAAATCTAGAAAGATCAATTGCAGACGGAGTGTGAGATTTCTGAGTTCCAAGCTGAGATGCTTTGATTTGATCCAACGTATTTAAATCAAATGTGTGACATGGTCAAAGTGGCATATAAAAAGATTTGACTGTTTGCAAGATAGATTCATATGAGAAGAAACTCTGGTGAGAGAAGACCTATGAAGAATCTGTTTCATAGAAGACTTGAGATGGTTAAAGCTTTAATTAGGACAATGATGAAATTTCCTTTCCATACAGAAAGAAAAGAAACAGAAGTCATTTAGACATATGAAACACTGTGGCTTGGATTGATTAAATGTGGTAGTCTCAAAGGGAGAGTAGATCAAAAGTGATCATGAACATTTTAGTCCAGAGGACATGAAATAAAAGGAAAAATAAGTAGATTTGTATTGAAAAGAAACATGAAAATCTGCTCAGCTTTAGATATGGTACAGTGTCCTTTCATTTATTAAACATAATGATTTTTTCCTGAGATGCAAGACAGAGCTGCAGAAAGAAGTTAAGTTGTCAGTATAGCTATGATAGTTATATTTAGAAATGCTAATTTAAACAAGAGGTGATGACATTTCTGAGTGTAAGTGAAAAGAGGACGCAGGGGATTAAAGGTTGAAATGTGGGCTAATCTACATCTAATAATTAGAGAACTAATAGTCGCCATTGAGATATGCATAACTGTTGTCATACATATTTAAAGGAGAATGGTGATCAATATGCCAGAAACAGAGAATGAGAGATTTCCCTAAGTAAAGCTCTCAAAGTAGGTCAAGGAAAATGACACAGAGTTAAATAATTAAGAACAGGCCAATCACATACTGGAATGTGTCATTTCATCAAGCGCTGGAGGTAGAAGTAAGATGTTGATGGGCGAAGGAGAGATAGAAAATGTTGGAGTAAATCGTTATTTGAGAAAATAGGTGGTGAAATGAGATAAAATATTAAAATAAACAGGAAATTAGGATCAAAGGATTGACTATTAGGATTAAATATTGTGTTATAATATTTAAGAAGTATTGTGTCATAGTATTTAAGAAAGAACATTATGTGTTTGTGGCAAAAGAGGAAAAAGGCGAGAGAGAGAAATGAAAGATTCCAAATAAAGAAAGATCCAAAATAAAGAAGGGCAAAGTGTCAGAGAGGATAAAAATGCTGGGACTGAGCACAGAGGCTGAAGTAATAGCCTCTGGAAAGCTGTGGTAATACAACTTTTGATAAGCCTGAAGAGATATGTTAGAGTATGGGTTTAGATGGGGATATTCTTAGCCATTTCAAATCTATTTTGAAATTTTATATGGTACAAGTCAATCAATAATCCAGGAATAGCATCAGTCATCTTTGTGTTGTATGGGGTATGATTACACTGAAAAGTGGGGGCTCAGAAAGAAATTGCTTGCCTCATGCTTCCCAATAGGCAGTGCTGAATAAGAATCTTGAATTAAGTCTGAGTCGCTGTTTATACTGACTGTTTTTTTATGCACGTATTTCAATCAAAGAATAAAGGAAAAGTATATTGAGCCCTTTTGAAATCCCGAAAAGGGTAACAATATTAGTGCATGCTGGTCAACGTTTTAAACCTATCTGTCTTTGTCATTTTAGCCCTATGGGCTTCTAAATGTCTTTTTTTTTTTTTTTAAGACATTTCCACCTTTAAAAGCCAGATTTTAAAATTATGAAATAAACTGTAGTTCACAAACCACAGGACAGTAAAACGGCTTGCTGTATTTGATCACAGTTGGGTAAATAATTGCTGGCAAGATGCCTGTGAAATTTTCTCATCCTTGTGCTGGTCTGGATACAGACCCTCTGACAATTGTCTGCTCTTTGCTTCCTAGGATTTTCTGATTTTTAACTACCTGCTCAACGTTTCACTCATCCAGCTTTTTTTCTAGGGACTCCTTACCTCTATGATTTTGGTCCTCCCACTAACTGCCTAGCTGATCCACTACCATGCTTTGACCTCCTGCACCCAAATAGTTGTTGATCATATACTGATCACTTTAGTGTTAAATAGCCTGCTCCAACTTGGCTTTGGATATGTTGACGTGTAGAGACCTTGCCTGCCTCTACTCTTGTACCTTAGCTTCATTTCTGAGCTCTGCCTGTTTTTTCCTAATCCTGGCTCCTCATACTCCTTCAGAAAAACCCTTGCCCCAAGTACTAGCAGGACTGCAATTACAAGATGGTGCCAAGATTTCAATCCTGGCTGATGTGGACAATTATGATGATATTAAAGGGGGAGGGAAAATATTTCAGCAAGGAGATAATGAGTTTGTGGGCTTATCTTATTTAAGTTTATAATAGATGTGTATATTATCCATTTTATATGGGATGCTCACAAGATTTAAGGTAGCTCTGGGAGAAGAAACACCATCTAATTTTACTCTAACATATTAGTTATTATCCAGGTCTAGATATACTAGAATTCTCTTTTATCTTGTGTAAGGCTCCAATTGTGGACAGTTATGATGGTTTTCTTCCAATGTTTAAAACCATGTTAGTCTCTTAGGTTCATTTTAGGCATAATTACATTGAAAAAACCTTAATTTGCATCCATTGCATACATGCATAGTTTATCAATATGATTTCAACTACGGAGGAAGTACTGTCAATCCTTCTTTTCTGAAAGATTCTCTATGCCTTGATATTTAGGAGAGAGCAGCAATTGTTATTATTTATGTTAAATTTTCCATATTTCTGCTCTAATTTTTCCATGTTTCATCATTCACAAGAAATGAAAATAAGTTGAGGTGTATCATAGCAAAGGTCTAGCAGGTTCTCATGACAGGGATAAGTTGCCGAGGGGTTAATTCATCCCAAGCCCTATTAACCATTTTGAGGGCTTAGGAAATTAAAATGTCTGTTAAATTTTAACTAATTACTATATTGCATAAAATATTCTGCTAGGGAGTCACCATCTACCCAATCAATCAACCTGGAAACATGGGAGTTTTTCTTGGTATTTCCTTCTCTCTCACTACCATCCTTAACCAAAAACACTTAGAAACATTTCGAATTTCTCCGCTCCTTTCCATCCATCCATCCATTGTGGTAACTCGGGAAAACATCACATTTTTCTGGGACTCTTTCCATACCTTCTTAATTGACTTTCTTGATTCTAGGATTTCCCCCTTTTTATGGTGTTGGCTACCTTGCCTTCTTCACAAGGAATGTTCTTCCAATAGCTATTAGCTGCATTTAATTTATGAAACTCAGTTCACATGTCCTCTCCAAGATGACATTCTTGATGCTCTAGATTCCCAAATTAACTCGGTTCTGCAAACAGGCAGGGTATTTCTTCTGTATGTTTCCATAAAAGTCTGTGCATTTTTATGCCTTGGGCATGTGACATATAGTGTTTCTAGGTCATTATGCTTCTAGGTTGAATTCCCCCATTAAACTCAGAGAATATTGAGCAAAAAGGAAATATATTATTAAATCAGAATTAAGCTTTGGACATAGTAGGCCATCAATAAACACTTGTGAACAAAACAAATTAATGTATAGTTATTTATTTTCTACAGGTAAGATTTCTTATTTCTGTGATTCCAACAACTGGAAGAATAATAATATGTACCAGGTGCTTAACCAACATTTGTTTAAGGACTATATAGAAACAGTCTTGTTTTTCTTTTCAAGGCCTTATGTGAGAACGGTTCATATTGTATCTGTTTTTTTTTAAAACAATTGAGTGTACCTTGGATAAAAATTGGGATGCAAATAAAACTTTATTTAAAAAATGGTGGTGGGTTGCTTTGCAAAATTTTAGTATAAGTACTAATTTTAGGGGAATAAAGCACATGAAATCACATTACAAGGAGAACTATGCTGGACATAAGTTGTCGCTCAGGATATGAATGATATAAGATAATACATTGGAAACCCCTCTTTTATTGAAGGTATATCTATGAAGAACTCGGTACAGAGTGGGGAAGAAATTAACTGATACCATTTGTATCTTATATTATCTTTTTTTATACTGGGATTCAGGAAAATAATTGAGGAAGCTGGAATCCAGGTTTATTTCAATTCAGTTTAACATTTGACAACATTCTTTGCTTGTTGCTGTAACTGCACTTTTGTATTTTTCATAACTCTTTGTGTGCCTACTACTATAGCTGTGAATTCATTGACATGCACTTCTGTGTTTTCTTCACATTTATACATGAGCACATAACACAGTTTCTGTGTGACAGAGCACAATGTATACTTTCCAAGTCAATTTACTATGTTTTTAAGCCACTGTGAAAATAAATACTACCAGACATATAGGGATGAGTAAGATATATTTCATTTACTGATTCTTATGGGAGAGGGAATGGTCAGGGGATGTGTGGGTTGAGTATGACAAAAGGAAAAACTTGATCAATGTTATATGAAAAATACCTACATAAAGTAATAAGGATCATGGTGACATTTGCATCTTAATTTAGACCTGCTATTCACACAGAAGGCAAAGCCCTAAAATGAATGTAGAATGGGATTCTGTAAAGAGGCCGGAACACTCTAGGTCCTATGCTTTGGGTTGATCACCAAGTTCCAAATATATATATATATATATATATATATATATATTTCTTATTTATTATTAAAGTATTTTTTATTGAGTGAAATCAATCAGTTTTCTCAGAAGGGAAAGAGGCACACAGTATATTCTTTAAAATATTAAATTATTTTACAAGTTAAAACTAAAGTGCTCTAATTTTTAGTGATTTTTAAACATGCACATAAAACTTGATCTTCTAACAAACTTTCGTTTGCATAAGTAGATGAGAAAACTATAGACCCAGACAAGATGAGGCTCTATGCAGCTTTTAGACAGAAGGACCTCAATTGTCAGTCACCAAGGAGATATTTTCCAGTTAAAAGCAGACCATATAATTTTATGTATATTTACACAGCAAAGTACAGGGATAAAACCACCAAAGAAGAGAATACTATTTTTCATATATTTGGAGCTAACGCTGATAAGCTACTGGCTATAATTTAAATGTATACATAGATTTTTAAAATTCAGATGGTTAAAATAGATTTTATACCATTAATTACCAAATGCAGGGGTTCTCTGTTTTATGTTCACACTTTGAAGTGGCTTCTCTAGTATTTAACTGTAGTCCACATCTTTACAGTCTTTTTTTTCTTAGCATAATTCTAAGTTTGTATATATACAATATACAGTAATGTCTAATTTCTAAATATGTATTTCTTAACCATGAAAGTGGTTAGCTGAAAACGACACAGATATTCAAAAATTTGGATTACAGTTTCTGCTCCCCTTTGGTATTAAATGTTGCTTACAAAAGATTAAAATCCTCTTTTTGTTTGCCAGATTAAGTATTTGGTCTTGATGTCTGCTTCCTGCCTTCCCCATAGATGAGCAAACTGTTTCCATGATCACACTGAATAGTGAAGTCAACTTTTGTTTTCTTCAATTGTCAGGGTACTTTTTTGAGTCAACTCTTCTGAGAAGTCTAAGTTCTTGTCGAGGCGTTAGATTTTGTTCCACTGATGTTTTCTGAACAAGTGCACACAGATTTGTGGCGAACAATTCTTTCCACCTTAGGAGGCTTGAAAATACTCATCCACTCTGTATCGGACAGGTGGCCTGGGGCTTCAATTATGAAGTTACTAGGGTGGCAGCACTTAGCTTCACAAATGTCACTGTCACCCAGACAGGCTTCATTTTTCTGGCAACAAGAGACTTCAGATTTTCCCATCAGATCTTGACATGCAGCATCTGAGTTTTTTGGTTGTTTTAAATCAGAACAATTGGTCAAGCCCAGGTAAACACTGAAATCATGCCACTGCTTTTCATCAGATAAAGATGCTTCAGATAGTTGTTTCTTTCCATTTTGAATCCCAATTTCATTACCTTTTGGTGATTTTGCATGGATCTTGTACAACATACTTTTGTTTTCAGGTTCAATCTGAATTTTCCCTTCCAGAGGCCAGGACTTTTGCTTCTCCACTGAGTCTGGATTCCAGAGCCTTTGACTCCTCCATCTTTGAGTCATATATTTGTATTAATTCCTGAGAATTTTTCACATTGAAATGAAGAAACTGAAGATCACTCTGTTGCTTTACATAAATCTGTCTCAGATTATGCAGTTCGGTGTTTGCACGCTCCTGCTTTGACTTTGCAATATCAAGTAACTCGTCTTTCCTCTTTTCTCTCTCTACTCAAGGTCTTCAGAGAGGAGAGAAGCATGGGTTGCCTTTTGAGCCATTTCTTGAAGTTGCAGTTGAGTCTTCTGAACAACCGCTTGGCATTCGTTTTGATTAGATTCAAGGATTTTTACCTTCTTCTTGAGCGACCTTATTATTTCACTTCTTTTATGCAGTTCACCTTCTAATTTGCTGCATCGTTCTTCCAAAGTCAATACTTTCTGCCGATCCTCTTCCCATGAAAGAAGCTGTCTTTGATGGACGGCAACCATATCATTGAGCTCTTTATCATGATCTTTCAGTTCTCCAATTAGCAGATGCAATTCTTTCCTTTGTTTCTCAATAGTGGAAACTTCAACTTCTGACCCGATGTCCTGACGCCGGGTGAGGAAGGTCGCCAAAGGGTTCATAGGTGTTTCCTCCGCCGCGTAGAGTCGGTGGGGGCAGCGTCACCTTCGAAATGCCATAGGCGCGCCCGCCCGCAACGGCTGGGCGAGCCGGCTGCCCCGCAGCCCGGCGCCCGCGGCCGGCCCCCGCAAGCCCTCACAAACTGCCTGCCCAGCTCCCCCAAAATATTTTGACATTAGAGATCTCTAAGGTGAATCTGATAGGACAGCATTTAGCAGTGATAAATGGAAAGTCCTGAACAAACCAAGTGCAAAAACAAAGATTGGGTGAAAATGTCTTAGATTTTCTTTTAAAACCCTAAGTCCAATACAAACCAATGTTAATTTGATTTCTAAAAATGGTCAAATATCAAAGTTCATTAATAACTACAATAAGACAGATAATAATTTTTTCTCTATGCATGTTTGGAATTCACCAATTTTGTCAATATTTTACTGATTAAATATATGTTGAATTTTTATCTTGCCTAATAATCAAAATGATTTAAGACAGTTAATTGAGTCATCCTTCTATCTAATGTTCAAGGCAAAGTAGACTACAGAAAAACTAGAGAACATACAAACTGATGAGTAGATTTGTAGCTGTGTAATATTAGCAATAATTCAAGAGAATTAGAATAGCTGCAAGTTGTGGGAAATATTTTTACTTTACAATTTTCTTTATAGTTTAATTTTAAAAAATAATTACCATATATAAATCCTTGTATTTAAATGAGCAAAATAAGTGAAAGAAAGGGGAAGTCTTAAAAAAATATATTTTATTTGGTTAAATATTGATCTTCAGGAGTTTCAAATAACCAAACACTCAAAAATACAGTCATACATTAGTTGATTTTGTAGTAAGCCTTTTATTGTTCCTTTTTTTAAGGGTAACACAGGTCAGATTCTGAGAGTCTGAGAGTTAGTAACTCAAAAGCCTCTCTATCCAAGCATCTATTAGTATCATTTGTTTCTTTTTTTTTTTGCCTTAAAAAAAGTTTTAGTATTATACAAGCAACTAAAATTTCCCCTTTTAGATACATTCAAATATGTAGTTCCATTCATTTTGAAATATACATTCAAAATGCTGGGTAAGCATCACCACCATTCATTACCATAAATCTTCTTCATCCTAAAGAGAAAATTTGTACAATTTAAGTATCAACTCCCCATTCCTTACCCCCACCCCAGCACTTGATAACCTTTATTTTGGTTTTTGATTCTATGAATTTACTTATTCTAATGATTTCATGTTAATGAGATTGTACAATACTTGATGTATTGTTTCTGACATTTCATTCTACATGTCTTTAATATTCATCCATGTTGTAGCATGTATCAGAACTTTGTTCCTTTGTTTGTATGGACTATATTTTGTTTATCCATAAATTAGTTGCCTCCATCTTTTGGCAATTAAGAATGATAATGCTATGAACATCAGTGCGCTCATATCTGTTCAAGTCCAGCAGTTGACATTATTTTGGGGGCCACAGTTTTCCTTGGAATTATGAAATTTTGTAAAATATTCAGAAATAAAGGATTTTTGGGGTTTACAGACAGTCACTGAAAGGTCTTAGGGATTACCGTCCACACTCAGGAAATTAGTCACTCAAGTGGAAGTATCTTTCAGATTTGCTTTTTTGCTGTCAAATGATTGAAGCAGTATTAGAGTTACTGCTTGACTTGAACTATAATATTTAATTGGTCCTTTTGAATTCACACTTATGCTAACATTGTTTCCATGATTCATGATTACATAGAGAAGTAAGATGCATGCTTAGACCACATTACTGAAATATGATCAGCCATTTTTTGTCACCACTGATATGGACTGTGTTTGCAGAAATTCATGGAACTTTTTTTGTCACAAGGTAATTTATATGCTATGAGCTATTATATGTGAGATAATGCTAAATTAAAATTGAGAAAGCATAGTTTCCAGTCCTGCTGTGACTAGTCTCATTTTTTGTCCTCATTTTATTGATCTCTAATGATTTTAAAGGAAGGTGGTTGTTATATTCATTTTTCATGTCCCTCTAAGTTATACCTCCGATCTTTTAAACCCCTTAATCCATGGGATAAAGAAAGAACATTGTTGCTGACCCATACTTTAGTTATAGGTATATTTTCTAATGTTAAATTTAATATAATTAAAATAATAATAAAATATTTTAAAATAAAAGAATTATAAGAACAGTAAACTCAGAATAAATCATATATACAAGAATTAGAAAGTCCCAAATACTGTCTTTGTGTAGGAGATTGTAACTATAAAACTATTGGTGAATAATATATGTCTTGTGCTTTGAATTAGGCAGACAATGATTGAATGACTGAGATTGTAACTTGGGTACTTTCAAAATCCATAAAAAGTAAGTAAAATCAACCTGGACAAACGTCGCAATGTCTAATACACTAACTTTTAAAATTATAGGCAATTACTGAAATTTGAATTAATTGAAGCATGATGATTAACTTGGTACTGCATTCTCAAGAAAAGAAAGAAAGAGCATAAATTTTTTTTTACACGTTTAGAAATCATTCCATTCTACTGGAAAGAGCATAAATTTTAATAATCAGTCTAGATGTAAGGAAAACAAGCAACAAAATAGCCAAGTTAATGTTTTTTAAAATTGCCGTATTTTTCTTCATCATCATTCTCAAATGAATATTTAAAAGAATGTAGTATCAATCTTTACTAAGTTACGTTTGCTTATTACCAAAATACAGTTATTCCTGAAATGAAATCTAGTTATAATACCAAGAAACATAAATACAAATGATGAACTAAGTTACAAACGATCCAAATCCAAATTGTAACTTTACAAAGAGTGTGACAATTGACTAAATTGAGGTAAGGTTGATTGAACAGGAGTTATTCAGTTATTCATTAAATTTTTAATTTATTATTTTATGAGAGATCATTGATAAAATGAACTATGCAACCATTAGCTGTAAACATGGAAAAGAGAAACAAAAATTTCCTTAATGTATTTAAATATTTAAAGCTCAGAATCATGCTTCAACTCTACTTAGAAGTTTGCCCTAGAATAAAAGAGAACAATCAATCCTTGACTTGAATTGCTTACCATCAAAAATACGAACATTTCATGGCTGACCTAGCTGACTTAGAACGAGAAATGTCCGTTCACTTTCTGTTTTGTTTTTTTTTTTAAATAACTTTATATTGTGGTAACATATATACAACTCGAAATTTCCCATTTGAACCACTTTCCAGGGTACAATTCAGGGTTGCTAATTACATTCACAATGCTGTGCTACCATCACCACCATCTATTACTGAAACTTTTTCATCATCTCAAATAGGAACTCCGTACCCATTAAGCAATAATTCCCCAATTCTCTTTCCCTACTCCATCCCACCACCAGACACCCTTGGTAACCTGTAATCTACTTTGTTCTGGTTTGCTAAAGCTGCTGCAATATAATATACCATAAATGGGTTGGTTTTTACAATGGGGATTTATTAACTTACAATTTATAGTTGTTAGGCATGAAAATGTCCAGTTCAAGGCATCAACAGGGCGACCCCTGGACCCTGAAGACAGGCAGATGTCATCCGAGACACCTCCATCATGCAGGAAGGCCCATGTGTAGGTTGCTTATTCTTTCCTCCCGGGTTTCATTGCTTCAACCTCTGGCTTCAGTGGTTTCCTCTCTCAACTTCTGTGGATGTGTCCTTGTCTCTTAGCTTCTCTCGGGCTCCTCTGAACTTTCAGGGCTTTTTCTATGTGTCCTTTATCCTCTTATAAAGGTCTCCAGTAAGGGGATTAAGACCCACCTCAAATGAGGTGGGTCACATTTCAACTTAAATAGCCTAATCACTAGCTCTATACCCACAGGAATGGACTAAAAGAAGGTGACCTTTCCTGGGGTATGTAACAGCTTCAAACCACCACATACTTTCTGTCTCTATGGATTTGCAAGTTCTAGGTGTTTCATATAAGTAGAATGATACAATATTTGCCTTTTGTGTCTAGCTTATTTCATTCAACATTATGTCTTCAAGCCTAATCAATCTCTTCCTTTCACTTCTTGGCACTTTCCAAATGTTTCTCCTCCCATGATTTCTGCCTGGTTCGTCTTACACTTACTCCTCCTATTGATGGGCCTTTCACTTTACATCCTTTCCAGAGAAAGCATCATCACAAAAGCCCATATACATCCCCATCCACTTCACATGCCACTGCAGAATAATTCCAGGGTCTAAAAGTGCCCACTTAACAGATGCTTGAAGAGTTAAATATGAGTACCACTCCTTAAATATTCATTAATGAAAATGAGAGATTTTATAGTGCAAAAAATTACCTTTCCATTCATTGAAAATAATTTAAGGACACCTACTCTCTGCCAAACACTTTGCTATGACTATGGCCAATTGCAGCACATAAGGTGGACATGATCCCAACTTTACAAAATTTTCATTCCAGTTGGGGAAATCCAGCTAATCTAGGATGGAATCTTTTATAAAAGAAATGTCTCTTCCCAACTCTGGATGTTGGGCATATATTTTCCTTACTCTGCTTTTGGAAGGTAGATTGATTTTTTTCAGATAGGTACATTTCTGGAAAGGAAAAAAAAAACAAAACTGGACATGCTTAGCTCAAAAAACCTCTTCTTTATTTTGAGTGCAACTTGCCCAAAGGAAGCTGGCATTCTCCACTGGCCCTGAAGGTCCAGGCTCCCTGTTAGGGAGATCCAGCACTGCCGACAATCAAGTGGATATATTCACCAAATTCTGGAATCCATTGGATTCTCATGCAAATGTTAATGCTCCAAACTGTCATTATCAGTGTTAGAGATAATTATTTTTTAGCTCTTTAATTGCTTTTTTGATTCTTTGTTTTATTTCTTGACTTATAACTGTTGCAATAAGAGAACTACTCTACACTGGGACCCTTCAAGAGTCCCAGAATGCACCAGAAGTTTGAGAATGGGTGAATGGACAGCACATATTTCATCCTAATTACACTTGTCACTTCAATGTACATTGTTCTAATGGAAGAAAATATAAACACAGATAAATATTAGGATTATTGTTTCCCTGCACCTAAATTAACTGAATTACCCCAAATCCTATGAATCCTAGAAAATATCTTGTGTCTGTTTATGATTCTGACTTAAGTTTTTGAAAAGACCGAATGAAAAATAGGCTCTTCATACTTCCCTGTAGGGTTCTTTGTCAATGGGCATAAATTGAACAAGTATATTAATAAATTAATTAATAAAAGGAATCCAAATGAGACAGATTGCTATTATTTTAGATTCAGAGTTGGAGGAATTCATATTGTTTCACTGGCTTGGGAAATTTAGATTTGGTTGACTCAAAGGAATAATTACTCTAAATTTCAAAATCCATGCCATTTCAGCTCTGAGCTCTTGGCTAGTTTTGAGTGTCACTTTTCTTAAAAAGAAGCGGTTACATAAACCAGCTCTATTTATTTTCAGTTTTGTGCCCACTAAACAGCATAAACTTGCATATATAAAACTCTCTTGACTTTGCTATCTTTTTGTAAACCAGTTGAATACTAACCTATTGAATTTGTAGCAGGTTTGTAACACATTTTCTTAATCTTCACCCATCTAAATTATAAAAAGCTCTTGGGTAGTAGGTGTGAAGGGTAATCTAAACACCATTACTAATTCAGGATACAAATGGGGTCACAGTTCCAGCTATCGTTCCAAAATGTTTGCCTCTTCAAAATACCAAATATTCTCATCTCCCCACCCACTGTGCTAATTTTCTAATGCTATTTTATTTTATTTCTTAAGTTTCTATAAATATTTTGACATGCAGTGATTAAAGATTATATAAGCACAAGCATTCATGGAATGTATAAATTTTACAGTAGCACTGAGACAATCTGCAAACATTTGATTTTGTTCTCCTTAGCATTTAAAGTTATACATTCTAGAGCAATTTAGATTCAATGTTTTCATTCCACAATTCCCTAAGAAATGTAAATGTTTTTAAAGACAAATCTCTTGTAACATAGAAGGCAAGCATGTTTTAGGTGATAAAATAGTTGGTGCTGCAGTCCAGTTATGCAATATTTGTAAAGAGAGAAAGTTTAATTGATTAATCTTCAAGATTGAAGAGCTAAAGGATGAGGAAGTTCAAGACTTCAAAATTCTAATGTCTTAAGAGTACAGTCATGTGGTTCAAGTTACTGAACTGGGACAAGTATTGAATTGAACAGTAGGGAGTGACAGTAACTTTGTTGAATTGGAAATAAAGACCTAATCTAGGGAACTTGCTGTTACCCATCTCCAGACACACTTGGAATTGCTATACATTCCTATTATTTCAAAAGTAACTGGAAATTCAGGTTTTATATGAAGTTTCTCAATTTTTAAAATCATTTTATTTGTGGAAACAAAGAGCACACAGATGAATCTGCAGGCAAGATTCAGCTGTCAAGTCCACCAATTTAGAAACTGCTGTGGTAATTAAAGTGGCATGAGACCCTGACACTAAAGTCCTCGGGCTGGTGGGAAGAGAGATAAAAATGAGGCCACTGGAAATCCTAGTAAATTCCAGGGAAAAGCAGAGCCCTGTGGATACAACAATGACTATGGTAGCATGGAAAGAAAGTAAAGAATGCTTTCACAACCATATGAGTTATCTTGCTTGGCTCTTCCCACAAGCATGAGAGGATATAAAAAATCTAGAGCCAATCCCAGTTCTTGAAAACTGAGCTTTCCTTGAATATAGTCAACTTCAGTGGGGAAAAAGAGGTCATTTCTTAAGATAGAACTATTTATTTTAGATTATAATTCTTAACATATTACTCTATATTTTCTCTCTTTTTTTTTTGATTCTTATTATGGAGCTATCCTTCCACTCTTATTTCTCCAGATACTGCCACTATATCAAAGAATATCATAAACATATGTATCTTCCTCAGTTCCTGTACACAGACAACAAAAAATAAATATGTATATAAATAACACCAGGAGCTGTTCAATCTTACAGCAATTTCCTAACACTTTTTCATGGACTATGATACAATTAACCAGTTCAACTCCCCTATTGCTTCTGAGCATAATAGATACGTGGGGAAGATTTTCTTACCATAGAATTATCTGACTGGAAATTTACTTAATGGCAATCATCATACTCAGTAACTAATATGGAAGTTAAAATTTCCCGTGGCACCCAGTTATCCCTCAGTGCATATATTTAACTTCTTGCCCTCCCCTTGGAGGAAGAGGACATTCTTGAGTCATCTTCTTACAGAGGCTCAACTGAGTAGCATCATTTCTGATTCTTTTAGAACACACAGATGAGAAGATTCTTTCTCTTTTTTAATTTTCAGAACAATTATGATTTGTGGTCCACTCTATGTAAGTCTTATTTAATATTTATTTATGTATATACTTATTTATGCATTTATATATATTCTTTCTGGACAGTTAAATCAATAAGGCATTGTTAATTTCCTCCAAGGTTCTAAAATGTTAGATCAGAGCACAACTACACAGAAAGAAAAGGCACCAAAAAAGGAGGCAGAGGTAATTTTCTGTCTAGAAAAGCAAACGTCTTTGATAAAGAAATGAATAAAGGGATGATGTACCAAGAAGAGTAAAGATGATATCTGTCGAATCTAGTGAATAATGTATGAAAAAGAGTTTCATAATTGTTCCCTCAGAGGCCAAAATTCCCCTTTTCTCTAAAATTCCATTTACATTTATCTTCATCTTATCTGTTTAAAAGAAGAGCCGGACATTGTTAAATAGTCTTTCTCAGAAAGACTCTCACGTTGCGGGACATTATCTTTATTCTTCTAGAAACCACCAGTGATTCATCTTTGGAAAGTCTTCAGTTGTCTTATTGGGATCCTTAATTTACTCAGACATTTGCCACATATGCAACTTCATGTCCTTCATTTTAAGTAAAGCCTCTAATTTCCTTCTCAGTGTGACATCAATATTTGGGAAAAACATAAACTCAGAGTTTGGAAGGGGTAAAAATAAAGATGACACATGTTAAAACATTCTTTCTCTTTCCCTATATGGCTTGTTTTTTTTTTTTTTAATTTTCCATCCATAAAGTTACTTTTGTACTCTCAGATACTCTCACTGCATTCACCTGTCAATTCTTTCAGATTCATGCCCATGTCTTCTATTTTCATTAGCAACAGTTTCAAGCTATGCTGTCATCAGGATTACTACCAGTTATGTTGAAAATAAATTTACACTTTAAATTGTAATTTAAATTTATAATTCACTATAAAATGTCTGCTTTTATAGTAAATATACATTTATTTATAATTCATTATAAAATGTCTGCCTTGTAGTAACTTTCTGAACCTAAATTTCTGCATGCAAGTATGCATGTGCATGTATATATATATTCACACAGTTGTACGAATACCTCCCCACACCCTTTGTGATCTTTTATCATGTAATACAATCTGCTGACTCCTTCAAGATTTCCTTAAGAAATGAATTGGTTCTGGAAGCCTGAATGATCTAAACTTCCCACCATTTCCACTAATTGAATAGCATAAGCCATTGCCAACTATGTTATGTGTTGTTCTGTAAAAAGCATTTATTCCAGTTAGGTAGTAGGGAGGTAAACGGTGATGCAATTCAAATGTCCCTAATTGCTTCACCTTATGTAAGTTGAGTTGATATGACTTTTGTCAATTCCTTCTTGCATGATAGTTCCACTGTTAAAATATCTTTAATAAGACTCCTATTGCTCTTTACTTATTTTTAATATACCCCCAAATAATATATCAGTCCCCAGATAATGAAACCAGAAGTGTATTTTCACGTACTAATATGTTCCAGTCTCAGAAGAATTTATTTACTTGTCCCCAAATTCAGGCATTCTTCATCTATCTTACTTGTGACTGTTCTTCCTACACATGCCCCTTGTGGGTGACACAGGGAAAGAGTACCCCTGCCGTTCATACACTTGGTGCAGTAGCCGATTAATGAGTATTACCAGAGCAAAAAGATTCTTCCACAACTGATCTCAAACATCTGTTTTTAGGTTTCCAGTAGCTTCTGTTAAAATTCTTCACTGTTAAGTGCATATTAGGAGCACGGGAACACAGGCATCTGCAAAGGGGGCACTACGTGAAATCTGCAATTAGGAACAAGCACAGCAGACAAAACCAGGAATCACAGGCACATGCAGAGAGCATGTCAGGGAGAAGCTTCCTTTAGGAAAGTTAGGGCACAAATACTCAGCTGATATTGCAGTACCAGAAAATGAACATAGATTTTTCTCCCTTCCCTATCCATCCTTTACTGTAACTATCAAATTAGCAAGTGTGTTAGAGAGAGTGTCATGCTCCCGGGAAGGGGCAATAATTTCTTCTTCTATCACTCATATTCCTGGTTGACAGTTCCCTAGGGGGACAGCAGAAGTAAATTTAGGCTGCCCCAATGGAAGAGAGTCAGCTCGTTAGCAGCTGACATCACAGCACTTTACCTTCAGCTCACAGATGGAGACAAGGGCTCTTTGAAGGCGACTCTCAGGCAGCTTTGAGTGGAGCTCGATAAGTGGGGATGCTGTAAAGTCTTGTTTCCCTGGAAACCAAGCGCAACAAATAACCCTGTTGTCATCAGTTCAGGATGTGTATAGTTCACACATAAATGCCGGTTTTGTGGAGAAATTTGCACATTGGATGCCTGTGTTATAGATACACATAAAGGAGAAGTCTTAAGACCTGTCATTCAGATCTTTTATGGTGTCATGAACTCCCTTTAAAGAACAGTAGCATGTTCACAGGTCTGAAATAAATGAATCCTATATGATGTATATGTGAGGCAGAGTTACTGTGTGAAATACAGAATTCCCTTCTGCAATTTAGAAAGAGGTATCAATTTTAATTTGATAAAACCTGGTTTTAACATAAAGACTTATCTAGTTAATTTAAATCCCCAGATTCTAATCTGTGGGAACACCAGTAGTGGGATTTTATCTTATTTCTCAAATAATAATAGCATTTCAATTTCATCCATCCTCATTCAATTACTTTTTACTTGTCTTTGAAATAAAAACATCTTATATACCAGTTTTAATAGGTGTCTGATTTTAAATTGGTTGTGATTTTAATGTTATGGATATCTTAACCTTGAATCTTGATGAGAAAAACATAGGTTTAAAGAGATAAATATTCCTTAGTTCTTAGGTTCCAGCTGTTTTGCTAGATAATACATGCAATCAAATTAAGATCATTGAGAGAAATTACTCAGAAAATAAATCATTTCTGAGGAATTACTTCTGAAGAATGGGGAGTTAATGCTTAAAATGTACAGAGTTTCTATTTGTGGGTGATGGAGAAGTTTTGGTAGTGTGGTAGTGAGAGTATCATCACTTTGTGAATGTAATTGATAATACAGAGTTATATATTTGATGTGGTTGAAAGGGGAAATTTTAAGTTGTATGCATATTACTAGAGTACATTTTCTTTAATCCATGGAACTGTACAACACAAACAGTGAATCCTAAATTAAATCATGGTTCATAGTTAATAGTACAATTATTAAAATGTTCATCAACTGTAATGAATATACTATATTAATGACAGATATTAATAACAGGGTGGTATATGAGTACCCTGTATTTTATGGGTGACTTTTCTGTAAACACAACTTCTCTAGTAAAAAAAGAATGATTGTTCAAGTCGTGAATTTTACAAAAATAACGTTATGCACATATAATATAGGTGAGAGACGTCTTCCAGCCATGGCAGTGTAAATATATCTTTAAGGGCCTCTACGGTATAAGTACTGAGCTAGAAACTTGGCTTATACAGCTATTTAGTTCTTAATGACATAATGCATTTTTAAACTTATAATTCAGGGTTGGTAAGTTTATACATTGACATTTATGTAAAATGTCATTGACACCATACACAAGCAGTCTTTATATTATTGGTATAGTTAATATTGTCCTTTTCTATAGTTATTTGAAAGATTCACTCATTGTAAGCAGAATATTCTTTATTAAAATGTCCTAAAGTTATCAGGTCCAAGGTAGGTATTATCCTGATGTATAATATAGGATATTATTTTCTATATTATAGGGTATTCTTCTCTATATTACATATAGAGAAACTGAGGTACTGAGAATGCTCATTATTTATGCATTAACATAGTGGGTTATTAATACAACCAGGTCTTGCAATTCTCCTTCTTATCATTTAATGACCAGTTTATGATAGGCTACAATTCACCTCTAGCTAATTAGTCTGCATGATCATAATGCCTGATTAGTTAAAACAGACACATGTACTTACTTTATAATTTGATCTACTTAGGTTTGAAATATGGTTCTGTGCTGTCTAGACTGTCAGTACAATAAAACTCTTTTTTATCTCTTGCATATAAATGTCTCCTTGACTCTGGCATTGCTGAATCAGTCAGACTCTGGTCTCTGCCTGCTCTATGCAAGTATCCAACTCTTCATTTTTTAGCCGTTAGTCATGTAGTTCTAAACATATTACAAATAATGCTGAAGCTGAATGTTTTTTACTCTACTGTGTGTTACTAATGGGATTTTACAAAAGAGCATGACCTATAATCATATTAATATTTAATCAAGCAATAAACATGCCTTGCTACAAAGCTCAAAGCCAAGAGAATTCTCTCTGGTGATGATTTTTCTATAAATTGACAAGGATTTCTTTTGCCTTATCTCATTATAGTAGAATTGGGATAAATGTTCGAGTGTTCAATTCCCAGTAAGTGCCCTAGAAGGCTTATTCCTGACTTTCCCACCTAAAAAAGGTGAACTATCCTAAAATGAGCTTTAAAATATTTTCCAAAAACTTTGTTTCTGTAGAAGAAACAAACATGGAGCTATTAGATAAAGGGTTTTGAAGTAAGAGGGAGAAGGAAAGATGATCAATTGTTAAACTGAAGTGCTCACATTATAAAATATTGAGAAATTAAGAAAAAGTGAGTGTGTCAAGGAAAGCAATGATGGTGAATATGATACTAGGGAAAGTGGCCCAAAATGAAAGCAATGTACTTAGGTGGCACCAGATATTGATTCTAAAGAGGAAGATGAGACAGGGCTACTTTATGCAGTCACCATAATGTTTCTTTCTCTTGCAAATACAGAAATGCTAAATTTACTACAAACAGAACATCTTCCTCTGAAGTCATGATGGGAAGCTGTTGGCTGAGTTTTGGTCAATAGTTTGTGGGGAGAGGCGATCGAGACTCTTCCAATTCTTGTTCTTAAATTATCTTCCAGCCTCTTTTCCTCATCTGCAGTGACCTTGAAAGCCACTTGTTCCAGTTGGTGTTGCTGAGAGACAGAAGCCTGTGTCCTTATAGCTTATAAATGTGCTGCCTTTTAATACAAATACTTATGGGACACAGCTAATAGCCTCAACTTTCTTACAATTAATTCATAAGTGTAACCCATACCAAACTCTGTTCTACAACTAATTGTTGTGCTGTGCTTTGAAATTTATTACTTTTTTGTACATATGTTATTTTTCACAAAAAGTAAAAGAAAATCATGATGATAAAAAAATATATATATATTTATTCCTTCTATTCCCTCTAGTTTCCGATATTCTGGAGCAGCTAGAAGGAAAAATCTGAGATGATGGTATGGTAGCCCATGACAAACTCTGAGATCTGCTCTGTAATTATTTGTTGAAGAATGCTTTGAAAACTATTTCTTTTTTCTTTCTTTGCTTTGTATATATGTTATGTTATACAATAGAAGAGTTTAAAAATAAAAATAAAATCAATTCATAGGTTCATTACAGCAGTCATTGTGAAATCAGCCAAAAGTAATGGAGTACTTTACTCATCTTTTCAAAGGTAATCTAAATGGTATAACCTAGCAGAGCTAGGTTTCTTTCACTGATCAGCCTTCTCAATCTTGTCTTTGATCCTATCTTTCCTATCCTTAGGAACTTTAATCTATGGCTAATAAAATATATTTCAATATAAAGTAAAATTTTTTGTGTGTTTTACCAAAGGAGGATACTGTTCGCTGCACTCCAGGCCTCTGTGTGGCATTTGTGGCTTTAACTGTGGAGTGAAAAGTCCTGGTCAAAGACTAGAGAGCAAGCTTGGGCCTGCAGGAGGTCTGTATCACTGATGGCAGAACAGCCTGAGGACCTTGCTGGAGGAAGTTGTTTTCTGCTTTTCCCCAAGTCTTAGGTTTAACATGGCATCTCAGCCCAGCACACACATTGCTAATAAGATTTCTGAGATAGCTAATTTTGTGTGTCAATTGAACGGGGTTATAGGATCCATTCGCTTGTTCAAACACTGGCCTAGACATTGCTGTGAAGGTATTTTGTTGACGCGATGAGCATCAAAAATTGGTTCCCTTTAAGTAGAGAACCCTCTCTAATGTGTGTGGGCCTTAATCTAAGAGTTGAAGTCCTCAAAAGCAAAGAAATGAGGTTTCCAGATGAAAGAAGATTCTCTGCCTCAAGATTATGGCACCCACTCCTCTCTGAGTTTCCAAACTACTGGATTTTTTGACCTGCCAGACACTCAAACTGCAAGAGCCAAGGCCTAAAAATTAAATAATAAATCTTTCAAAATCTCTGTCTCTGTCTCTTTCTCTCTACATATATACTGTATATCTCTCTATATATATAGGTATGTTAAGTTTGGTTTCTCTGGAGAAATTTTACTGGATCACCTTCTTTTCCTTTAATGTTTAGAATATGGGTCTTGTTCAACATCTATTCTTGAGATAACAATATACTTTGAGTGGTTATTTTGAGAGTCATTTTGATCAAAACCTTGGGTTCTTTTGTTTTGGTTTGTCTGATGTCCTTTTCAGCTTACTCTCTCCAGAACTGACTCTCAGAACTGACAGAGCAACAATTATTTGTTCTGAAGAAATCCCCCTTTAATGTAGAAGTTGTTTGATTCTTTTTATTCTAGTGACATACAATTCTTTTTTTTCTGTCTCTCTAAAATTATTATTTACAAAATGGGTGTCTCTGGATGTGGTGGGTTCTTCTCAGTCCCATGGTTAAATTCTGTCCTATCATATTCTCTTAACAGAGGCATGGGTGTTCTCTGTATTATGAAGAATCTAAACAGGGAGTTATGAGAAAATGACCAAGAAAATATAAATGTATAAATATTGCTATTGATTTATTAAGTAATAGTTCCCAACAAATGCCACGGAGTACAAGAGTAATTGCCGACATTTGTGTTGTTAGCTCAATTTCCCACAGCAAGAGCAGCTGAAAAAAAAAAAAAACTATTAAAAATCCATTACCTGTTGTTTAAGAACCAAAATAACATTTTTCAGAAGCTCCTTATCAAGCAATTGGAAGCAACAGGATGATGTACACTGGGAATGAGGGTTAGGCTGTCATTGACATTTCGCCTTCTAACTTAAATGATTAAACCTTCACTAAATTAGATCAAGGAATTTAATTTCTTTTCAAGCCTTTATGAATCTTCCCCAATACAGAAATGATCCAAGGCAGAACACTCCAGCAAATTAAACAGACGACAATAAAATCAAGTCTGCTTTGTAACCTGTGGAGGGCACTCACAGACTATCAAATTCACAGCTGAGAGTTTCTTGGCTAAGTATCTCCACATAGTTTTCAAGGCAAATTCAAATTTGTTTTCTATCTGTTCACAACATATTCATGAAGCAAGACCTGAATTGTAGAGCTAAGCCTAAAATGGATGCAACCCCTGTTAATTAAGATCTTGGTAAGCACTTTTATATACTCAGAGTCTAGCCATAGCATTAGTTACTAGATAGATTCAGTGTATATAATGTTCTATCTACATCTGATGTGGACAAAATTAAATCCACAAGAGGAGAAACCAATAGCAAAGCTGCCACATTTGAACATGTGTAATATTGCATACGAGGGACAAGAAGGACTTCGGGCAATGTAGTTTCTTTCAGAATAGCTAAAGACAGGCTGTCTATGGAGTAAGCAAGGTCAGAAAACTCCAATCTTTCCTTCTAAGGTCAGGGCACAAAGATCATACTCTACTCATGATAGGGGAGTGAGTGAGACACACAAGTCAATATGGTTATTGACTGCCCAGAAACGTAACACATTTTTGGACCAAAAATGCAGAAATGCCAAGAGGTAGCTTCTGGGAGATTTGAGAGCTCTCTGTAACTCTATTAGCCTCACAGTCTAACTAAAGCACTGGGTTTTCTGTCTGAATGTTGTCCCAAGCTATTTAAGTAAATGTGTAATCTAAAAAAACAAAACAAAACAAAAATGCATGCTAGGATCAACAATTTCACTACTAGTGTCCTCAAATTATACACTATTTTCAAACTGCCACAATTGAATCTCTCCTCTAAGCAGCTACCAGGCCTTAGGCACAATATGAGCAGCAAAGGAAAGAAATACATTTTCTACAAGAAAGAAAATAAGCAAAAATAATGCAGGCCAAGGATCTCTTTCCTCTAGGCCATGGCTCTGAAAACAGAGGAAAACAGGCCACTGAGTTACATTACATAAGTGCACAAATGTAAAAGTGCAAAGCATATTTTATCTGTGAGGCTTAAGAGAGAATTCGTATATCTAGGTGGAGAGTGACCCATAGGGGAAGAAGAGTAGCACTTTTGAAAGTTTTTGAAATATTATTTGGAAAGCTTAATGAAAAGGATATTTTCAATTTCTGAAAAGCCACCAAATTGATAAAATGGGGGAAAAGAAAATTGAGAAGCATCCAAAAGGATATGGCTAGAACAATCTCTAAAATGTACAAAGACTTCAATGGTCAATAAGTTCTCTTCAATTAGACTCATAGATGCCATTGCAATTTCCTGAGTGCTATGACTTGAGAATATCTTAAGGAGGATGATTTTGTAATTTCTATTTCTACATTCTCCTAGCTCTAAAAATTAACCAATAAGTTGATGTTCAAAAGAAAAATTATTAAAGAAATATATATTTAAGGACTCCATTAAATCAACAGTCTAATGCTAGCTGTTGTGGTAAATGGAACTGCTTAAAGTGAAAGTTATAAGGGAACAAATAACTCCCAGATAGCTATTATATCTGAGTAATACATTTTAATTATCATAGACATAGATAGCATATGATCTATGTATATAAAAAGAACATGAACAGGTAAAATAATAGACACTCGAAATCATCTTTCATTAACATGTATAACAGAAAATAAGTAATGAAAATTGTTGAAAATGAATGTAAAAAAACACTCAGAAGTGACACTATAAAGAATTAAATAATTAGGACCTCAAGATTAGTTGTTAAGTAATTGAACAAGTATTGCTTTCTAAAATATTTTTGGTGAGAGAGTAAACTGAAGTGAATTAAATTTCCTTGCTGCAGAAATTGAGTCATTATAAAAATAGCCAAATAATGTTTTATTAACTATATGAGACTGAAAGAGGAGTAATATAGTAAGTCAAAAATCTTTTATCATTAGTTTCTCAGTCCAAGTAAATGTATGAAAGGACACACTCTTAGGCCTTTATCTACATTACAAAATGCCTGAAATGTTGGTCATAGTTGTCAGACTCCACTTATTGGGATGCTGGAATCTGAATTGAACCAGGGAAATGGAATGAGACAGGAATGGCTATAGCATTTTGCTTTTTTCCAGTTGGCAAACATGAGCTCGATAGAGAAAGACAAAAAATTCTCTAGAGGATCAGAACCCGGTAAATCATAGCAGGCCTCTCTGCGCCGACTACTGATAAACCATGCCCAGTACTCCTGATGAAATAATTTCCCCAAAGCACTGAGACTGAGGAATTCAGAGAGAAGGGCCATTCCTCTAATTCCAAACCCTGCACGGGAGAGAGAGGTATATCTGACATTGCTGTTATTTCTTCTTATTTCCATGTGAGGATGTGAACAAAGCATATAGTTTCAAACAATCCCAGTAATTCATCATTGTTTTATATTTCAAAAAAAATTTCAGAGAAAATGTTTTGCAATGTCCTAAATGAACTTGAGTCTTTATCTGAGGAACTTTTACTTTACTTTCACCTAGTTCTGCTTGTGCTTTAGTTGAGGGTCTTTTTCACTTGAAGCTTAATTGAATCCATTGTCTTCAGGGACTGATTTATATCAGCACTCCTTTCCTCTAGGGACCTAAGTCATTTTAGTCCTCTTTGAAACACTCTCAGTGATATTTTTTTCACAACAGAGAAATTCCAATTACTCATACATCATCTTAGGCACACTACCAAATCTTTTGCTATAATGTTACCCTTGCCATTTTTTAAATAACATGCCTTCCCGTAATTTCTGTATTCAGAAGCTAATTAGAAAGTTTTCCAATTTTGCATATGGTTTGGTTTTCTTTAGGAATTAATTTAGTCAACAAATTAGTCAATAGTATATAAATTAGCAGTTAATTTCAGAATTTTATCACAACATTTACTATTCGTTTGAATTATCTCAAAATAATATGGCTAATAGGTCAATGCAAAGGTTTGAAGTTTTGTGTTTAAAAATAAAGAAGATAAAGAAAGATGAAATAGAAAATGGCAGAACAAATAAAATCTTTAATAGTCAGAAAATTTTCATTAAAAGTTCATTTCCACATTTTATTATAGCTGAGATTTAAAGTGTATTTTACCTAGATTAATCAAATGTTAAACCACTTTGTATTCTTCAAAATTACATTTTCAAATTATTGTATATATGCCCAGACATCTTAAGTTGATGTATGTTTATTGTGGATTATATGTTTACATTTTTATTTTTATCAGTTAGAATGTTTCCATTGTAAGTAATAGATATTCTAATTCAAACGTGCTTAAACAAAAAGATGAATATATTAGCCCAGGTAATTGCAAAAGTCCAAAGATAGAGCCACTTCTAAGTTAGTTTGGTTCAGCTCATCTAATGATATCATCATTATCTTTTATTATTATTGCTATTATTATCTACCTATTTCTTTTCTTTTTTCTTTTTTTTCAGTAATACTAGCTTTATCCAAAGGCTGACTTCCATCATAGAAGGAAATTGGCTACAGCGATTCCAGACTTCATGTGTTTGTACCGCAGCATCTCCCAGCACTAGCTTTTGACAGATGGAGTGGCTCAATTGGATCTTATACTTATCAATATCTATGGCTATGATAATGAATTTCAGCTAATTATATTAGGCCTGACTTACATGCTCAATAACTTGGATAGATTGATTAAAATTATGGGCTTTTAACAAGATGATTTGAATACCTAGATGAAAATTGGGTAGTTCCTGGGTAAAAAGGGAATGGATTGGAGGAAGCAACCAAAACCCACTAAGATAGTCGAATGAGGCTTACCTCTTGTTCCACTCCTTGTCTCTGTGGCCTGTATGTGTTGTGTGTGTGTGTGTGTGTGTGTGTGTGTGTGTGTATACACATAATTATACACTTTTTAAATGATAACCAAAAATTCCATAGCAGATAACTTGCTAGACTTTTTCTCCCAGTCTCTCAATTGATAAACCATTTCCATCTTCCTGACCTTTTAAACAATAAGCTCTATTTTATTTTCAGAATAGCTTTAGATTTACAGAAAAGTTGTGAAGATAATGCAGAACGTTCCTATCATACTGTTTCCCCTGTCAATATTTTACATTACTATGTTACATTTGTGACACTTAATTAACCAATATGGACACACCATTATTAATTAAAGTCCAAATTTTATTCAGATTTCCTGGGTTTTAACCTAATATCTTTTATCTGTTCCAAGATGTTATCTAGGATACCACATTTACATTTAATCCTCATATCTCCTTAGGTTCTTTGGCTTTGACAGTTTCTTAGACTTTCCTTGTTTTTGATGATCTTGACAGTTTTGAGGAGCACTGATCAGATGTTTGGTAAAATGCTCCCAAATTGTTATTTATCTGATCCTTATTTCTTGATAAGACTTGGGTTTTGGAGAGGACTATCACAGAGACAAATTACCATTTTCATCACATCACATTCAGGGTATATGGTATCAACGTTACTTACCACTTTTGATGTGAACCTTTGTTTCCTTTGCAAGGTAGGCTGTAAAGTCACCCCTCTTCCCCTTCTTTATTGCTCTCTTTGGAAGGAAATCACAATGTGCAATCTATATTTAAGGAGTGGGTTATGTTCTACCTTTTATCGGGAAGTAGCTACCTAAATTATTTGGAACTCTTTTCCATAGGATATTCATCTTTTCCCTCCCATTATTTATTTATTCAATCTTTCATATCAGTATGGATTCATGGATATTTGTTACACCCTTTAGGTTATAATTTCAAGCTACTTTATTCACTTTCTTGTTCAAATTGTTCTCCTTTTGACCAGTGGGAGTCCCTTCAGTTGATTCCTGTGTCATTTTGACACACACTGTTTTTTTTTTTTAAGCTTTTTATCATACCTGGAGTTTTAATCCTTTCCTTAGATTGGTTGTCTCAAATGTCTCTTGCCTAAATGCATCACTAACTTTTTTTGGAATATAAAATGTGGGCCCCACCCAGAGCTACTGAATCAGAAACACTGGGTGTGGTATCCAGCATTCTGTCTTTTAGCAAACCCTCCAGGTAATTCTGATGTATGCTAAAATTTGAGAACCAATCCCCTAAAGTGTTTTGAGAAGAAAGAAGTATTTACTTCAATGTTCAGCATATAATTGATGAAGCAGCACATAAATGATTCACTCATAGATCTTTAGCAAGTATGTTATATTCAGTTTGAAATGTGCTGTTTTCTAGTCTGACGTCACTTTTATGACCAATAATCTGGTGCTTCTGTTTGAATGACTAGCCTGCTTAGTTTTAATTTTGTTATGCATATAAATATCTAACTTATTTAGATGAAGCCTTTGACACCCATTTCTATTTATTCTAAATCCTCCCATTTCATATCATTCAAAAATTTTTGTAGCATTCTATTCTTCTTTCATATCATTATTTGTGATGACAAGGTCAGAAAAATGCATCTGAAATTCCAAGGAATAAATCAAGTACCCAGACATAGGTTATCTGAAAATGTATTCTATGCTATGATCCTTGTTAATCCTAAACTTCTTATTGACTGTCTGTGTGTGTTTGTGTATGTGCATAGTTGGTCTCTCACCAAGTTCAATTAATAAGCACAATAAAATGCTCAGTTGCATTTAATTTGGGAATAAATGTTGAAGAAGAATACCACTTTTTAGTAAAAGCTTTCCACTTCTGACTTGGATGAAATTCATGGTCTAACATATTCTTAGATTAGTTTTCTATCTAAATTGCATATCATATTTTATTTGGAGCAAATAATTATTTTGGGTTTAACAGATTTTTTTATTGATGTCTTCATAAACTCCTTTGATGTTTAAGAATATTAATCTGTAGACATGACAGAAATAATTTGTATTGAAATTTACTTTAAATTGAAAAACGTAGTTTTTTTCCCCATCATTGACGAGTTTTATGTGTATGTTACCTTCCCTATCTTCAAAAGCTATTGTTAATGTGCCATAGACCATAAAAAATGATTGAAATATATATGATTGTTATAGTTTGCTAACTGCCGGAATGCAATATACCAGAAACAGAATGGCTTTTAGCAAGGGGAATTTAATAAGTTGCTAGTTCACAGTTCTAAGGCTGAGAAAATGTCCCAATTAAACCAAGTCTATAGAAATGTCCAATCAAAGGCATCTGGGGAAAGATACCTTGGTTCAAGGAGGCCGATGAAGTTCAGGGTTTCTCTCTCATCTGGAAAGGCACATGGCGAACACAGTCACAGTTTCTCTCTCGGCTGGAAGGGCACATGGCAAGCAAGGAATCATCTGCTGTCTTTCTCTCCTGGCTTCCTGTTTCATGAAGCTCCCCGGGAGGCGTCTTCCTTCTTCATCTTCAAAGGTTGCTGGCTGGTGGACTCTCTGCTTTGTAGTGTCGCCCTCTCTGAATCTCTCATTCTCCAACATGTTTCCTCTTTTATAGGACTTCAGAAACTAATCAAGACCCACTCAAATGGGTGGAGATATGTCATCCCCTAATCTAGTTTAACCACCATTCTTAACTAAATCACATCAACCAGGGAGATGATCTCATTACAGTTTCAAATATACAGTATTGAATAGGGATTATTCTACTTTTATGAAATGGGATTTATATCAAAACATGGCTTTTCTTAGGGGGCATACTTCCTTTCAAACCAGCACAATGATAAAACTGTGATTTTTAGAAAATATTGAACATTTACTCATACATGTCATTTTTATTATTTTTTCTCTTATCTATGTGCTAAGATACAAAGTTGAGCAATGGTTTTGTAAAGATTTTTTTTTTACAGAGGAAACAATTGGTGGCATTAGATTAGGCATTTTGTTATGAATATATGTTATGACTAGTTTTTATATACAAGTTAAAAATTAGTGGAATGATAATGTATACCTTAAAAATGTACCTTTTAGTTGAGCTTCATTCTACAAAGTCTTATGTTATAAAGAAAAGGATCCTGGCATAGATGAGGTCGGTTCTTTATTGTTTGAATCATTCTTCCCACTTCATGGTATTCTATAGAGAAACACAGCTGTCACTGCCAAGGACTTCTGTGCTTCCATTTTCAGGCTGGATTATATCCGACTGCCAAAGTAATACATCAGTCTTACACAAGATGAGTCATACCATCTGCATCTTGGCAAGAATATACATATTGCTAACAATAGTGTTTCTCTGGAAAGCTTTAAGAATTAATACATTCCTATTTTTGCTTTAATCAAAAGCTCCCAATCATAGGAATATTGTCTACTTTCCCCACAATTTTGCAATAAATCTTGGGCTGTTTTATCGCTATAAGTACAAGGTAAATTTTATTCTTTAATAATTTTCTAATAATTGGTTCCCACACATCTAAAGTTATTGCAGAATGATAATTATCTTGTTTTGATGTGCCTGTATTTGGATCTTCTTTGGTATTTATCAGTGATTCAATATATATTGCTTCCAGTATTAGGTTAAGATTTTTAAAAACCAAAGAAACAAATAAACAAACAGGAATGCTTGTGAATAGTAAATCAGATACTCAGCAATAAAAAGATTTGAAAAATTAAAAATTTTGTCCATTTCTTTCCTACTTAGCAAAATTTTACAAACTACATTAGACTAAAAACAGATTTTGGTATATAAAATATTTTCTATATTTTAAAGAAAGATTTGATCTGCTCATTCCCTTTGTCTCTTTGGTGTATGACTAATTTTTAACTTCACGATGACAGTTATTATTTCCAAGATTATGACATTGTGAAGCATAAAGTGCAGAACCTTACACTGAGTACACCAGGTGTAGTATGAACCATGATTCAAATGTTGTATCATTTTAACATTTAAGTTATCTTTATCATAGTTTGAGATAAGTTTCAGTGTAAAAAATAAGTATGAAAGATTTTTAAAATACCTATCGTTCTTCAAAGGACATGTGAAGGTACAATTCAGCTGGTATAAAATTGATACCATAGTCAATAATGAGGTCATAATACTGAGTAAATGTTAACACCCAAAACCAAAGAATGTCATTTTAATTCCTGTTTTATCTATTGAATAATATTTCAAGGGAAGAACTACGTCTTGTCCTTTTGAAAACACTCACACACACACACATGCGGTTTTTGTAATTGTTGGGAAAATGTGAGCTTGTTTATGTGTGTTAAATTGTTTAGGGTATATGAAATTTTTGGAATGATTGTTAGAAGATAAAGAGCATGTTGAAATCTCCACTCAAACCCTGGCAACAAAATTCTTACAAATGAAATAAACATATCAATTTGGTGAGAGAATAATATATAGAAATAAAAAAATCAGTAATAAAGAGATGGCAATTGTGTGCATTTGTTAATAGCTCTAAGAAATATTAAAGACATTCTGTTTAGTTGGCAAAAAATGCCAGTTATATGTTATTTACATGAGACAGACACCAAAAAACAAAACCAAAAAAACACAAAAAAGGAAAAGTTAAAAAAAATACAGAATGGTCAGATATATGTCAATATTTGCATTATTTAAATATGTAAACTATTGCTTCTCAAATTTTCAAAAAATTATAGTTACAGTAGAAAATCTATATTTTTACAAAAAAGACAGATTATTCCTGGAGAATTAAACCTAAAGATACAATTAAAAGGGTTTTGAAATGGAAGTGGTGGAGGGAGAGGTATTTCTGTATTCTCTTTTCAAAGTGGGGAATCCAGAATATGTTGAGAGAGTTGATGGAGCAAACAGTTGAGTGTCCATGATTATCATACCAATATTGTGCAATAAAAATAGAACTGTGACTAGTAATCATTTGATAAAGCTTTTGTACATTACATAAAGATACAAATAATTTATTCAGCAAAATAATATCAAATACAACAGTGGAAGAGGTCTAGAAAGTAGGGATTTTATAAGTGGGCTAATCCCTATATTGCAGGAAGTCATAAAGAATATCTGAAGTTCATACATAAAAATAACAATAGATGATTATGAATGAGGCAAACACTAGAACGAAATAGAAAATAAATGATTAAAATAGTTGCCTTTGAGGGAAACCTGATGTCCAAAAGGGTGGAGCAAATGCAGATATGTTTTATTATGAGTCACTTTGAACTTTTCAATTTTTCAACCGTAGAAGAACATAATTTTCTATAAATTTTAAGGGAGATAAAACTTTGAGAAAAATGAACAAATAAAGGAAAAGAAACTAAAAGAAATAAGGGTGAAGAAGGCAGTAAGGATGTGATGCATGGTAATTGTGAGCTCGGTCTTTGAAATTATTCTTCCTGGCTTCACATTAGTTTTTTAGCTCTTATGAGCTATGCAGTCTTGGACATGTCACTTAACTTATTAGGACCTGTCTTCTGATTTGTAAAATGAGAACAATCATAACACTTTTCTCATAAACCTGTTCATGTGATGACAAGGGATGAGTAACAAAGCACTGTGTAGTTGGCACTTAGTCTGCCAATGTTTATGTTGTTATAAATATTATTAAAGAGTTGATGACCTAAGAAGCTAAATGTAGACTTGTAACTTAGAAGAGATTACTAAAACAGAAAAATCTCTGTCATCATTAAACAAGAAAACACAGAAATCTCAAGATGGCATGCATCATTATTTGTGAAAAATAGCTATGTGCCTGAAAACCAGACCACAGCAAGGATTAGAATCTATTTCACCAACTACTGCCTTTGTCATTGACATGGTTTCAGTCTTGATTAAAAACAAGAAGTAAACAATGCATTTAATTATAATAAATATTGTCTTAGTACTTAGTACTTTAATCGGATATTTCAATTTCCTTGGGTGCTTGTTTTGTATGGACATATTTTTGAATATTTGATAATATTAACCAGTATCCAAAATGGGCATTATGTTTTTGAACTCAAAGTGATACACACACAAAATGCCAACTTAATTTTACATCTTTCCTGGAGAAAGTCAATTCTCAGTCATTTACTTCTTTTGTAATAGGTAACAGACTTCAAAGTAATGAAAATTATAGAAATTCATATTTATGACACATCTTCCAAAATAAATCATTTTATTTTTCTATTTAAAAAGGTGTTTTCTTCCTTTTAGCTTTTTAAAAGTTGAAATGGTATTGACTACAAGTGTATGAAGGAATCTCATTAGTATTTTTGAATGGTATTCCAGTAATAATCAAGAAGCTTAACTCTAAAATTTCAGAGTTGATAATTGTCATGGAAAAATTTTGATCTTCTTTAATAAAATTAATTTGATCAAGTGTAAAACACCATCACCAAAACACTTCTATGTTCATATTATAAACTATGTCAAATGAATATAAAAAATAATTAAAATTAGTTTTATGCAAACATATGAAAATCAAGGTAAAATATTGTTAATAGGGTATGGAACACACATTACGGTAGATGCATCATTTAATTTCAAACTTCAAGAGATGTAAGTATCATCTTACAATTTTCATATCCCAGTTTTGCATTTGTGTATTTATAAATAATTAATATTTCATTGCATAATATCAACGTATTGATATATATCTCAATTTTTGAGGAGAGGAAAATAATATTATACCTTTAGTTGTGTAGTCTACTTTGCTCTAATAGTCACTAGAGGATGATACAATTGTTCCCTCTAAATCTTTTGATAATTTTACCAAGTATTATCAAAAATTATGTTCCTATTTACCTCAAGAAATGCTCAAAAGTATGAGGAAGAAACCCATTTTTATCTGTCTATGCCTCTATTTATTTTCAGACTTTTTTTTCCCAGTTGCCTTTTATATATTTTCTTTAGTATATCAACTAATTGTTAAATATTTACAAATTAATTTTGGAACAAAGTTGACTTAACAGCATAGATGAAATATTGGGCTCTAATTGGCTGATGAAGAGACGAAAATACTCAACATATAGAAGTTGAACATAGTGTTTGTGCCCACCGTGTCTTCAGGCTTGATGTTTACTGTTGAGAATATATGGATTTTAGCTTACTGTCTAGCAGATATAAATGCACATAAGCAAACATTTGCAATACAATTTTACATGTGCTAATACAAGAGAAAATATTTGAAGGCATTAAAAAATAAAGTTTGGGTGTTGCATGGGGTCTTTACACTGAACGGTGATTTCAAAGTGTTTTGATTCCACTAATCATAAATGGCTCTTGGCATTTTTAGAAACAGATGAAGTTAAAGGGATAAATTGCCTAAGATCAGATATTAAGAGTCTCATGACACTCAAGCCAGTATTTTCTATTTTTCTCTCTTCTTAATTGAACTTCTTAATTGATTGTTTTAAATGTTATTTATATATCATAACCACAAAGTATATACTTAAGCCTTGATCTCCTGATAACTCTTTTGAGATCCCATTCATATATCTAAAGCTGTCTTTGATAATTTTTATTGGGATTTCCATTAGTTAAGTTATAATTACTTGTAAGAGAGGATAAGAGCTTGAATTAGGAAGGAATATGGAGAGAAGGGAACTAATTAATGGTATGTCAGGGGACAAAATCAATACTATTTCATGTGTGATTGGTTAAGGCAGATGAGAAATTAGTTTTTGAGAACACCGTATTTCTGCTAGTATATCTGGGTGGCTATTGGGTTTTATTAACAATAACAACAGTATTACTAATGGTATTAGTAATAGCTACCATGTATTACATACGAATTTTGATTCACTTAAATATGATCTTATGTTCAAGTATATAATGCTACAATATAGCCTTTTAATCCTAATATTATAAAGATTTTAAAGCATAGAGGAATCCACCATCAAAGAGATTTAATGCAGTAGAGTCAGAAATTAAACTTGCATCTGTCCTCTTGAAGTGGAAACATATATTGTAAAATATGGCAGAAAGACAATGGATTAACTTTTGAATATTTTGATTTTGAGGAGGCTTTGGACACCCATATGAAGTAAGGAAGCTTAGGAATATTTTTGTCTGAAGCTCCTGAAAAAGATCCAACTTAAAGATTTGTTCTTAAATATAAATGAAGGATGGGTGGAAAATTGCATGTTTCAGATTGCTGAATTTAGTTTCTATAAATAATAATGAAGAGGCCAGGTTTAAAATTTGCATAACACAAACACTTTGCAGAAAGTTGGGGAAAATGAGCACAAGAGGGAGAACAGAAAAATTAAATCTGGTAGAAAAACTAATATCTACTATTACATGGAACTCAAAGAAGAGTGCTCAAGTAATTGGAAATAGTCAATAATGTCAAATGCCACAGAAAAGTCAAGCAAAATGGAAAAGTGGGCTACAACGTTCAATTTTATTTAGATTCTGGATCCCTCCATTACCTGTGCCATAAGAACCTCTATCTCTTCCTCTGTCTCTGTCTCTATCTCTGTCTCTCTCTCTTTCTGCCCAGGAATTTTGTTCTAGTTTGCTAGCTGCCAGAATGCAATGTACCAGACATGGATGGCTTTTAAAAAGGGGAATTTAATAAGTTGCTAGTTTATAGTACTAAGGCTAATATAATGTCCCAATTAAAGGAAGTCTATACAAATGTCCAATCAAAGGCATCCATGGAAAGATACCTTGGTTCAAAAAGGCCAATGAAGTTCAGGGTTTCTCTCTCTCAAGTGAGAAGGAACAGGGCAAACAGGGTCAAGGTTTCTTGCTCATCTGGAAAGGCATATGGCAAACACAGCATCATCTGCTAGCTTTCCCTCCTGGCTTCAGTTCACGAAGCTTCCCGGGACGCGTTTTCCTTTTTCATTTCCAAAGGTCGCTGCCTGATGGACTCTATGATTCTCATGGCTATGCCATTCTGCTCTCTACAAATCTCCTGCTCTCTCCAAAATGTTTCCTCTTTTATAGAATTCCAGTAAACTAATCAAGACCCACCCACATAGGTGGAGACACACCTCCACTTAATCCAGTTTAGCAACCACTCTTGATTAAATCACATCTCCAGGGAGATGATCTGATCACAGTTTCAAGCATACAATACTGAATAGGGATTAGAAGTAACAGCTGCCTTTACAAAATGGGATTAGGATTAAAGCATGGCTTTTCGAGGGTACATACATCATTTCAAACCAGCACAAATTTCCAGGATTTTTGTCCAGCCCCAGCTCTCTTCAATTAGAATAAAAGTATTCTACACAGTCATAATAGAGTTTCCATGTTTTGCCTTAATATTACCATGCAGAATTGAATTGGGTGAAGTTGCAATGGATGGAAGAAAAAAGGTGTAATTTTATCTATTTAGGAGAAGTTCTAAAATATTTGGTAATAGACTGAATGAATGAGTCAATAAAAACATTTATAGAACAAGATATTTTGGATGTCAGAATTAAAATTTTAAGCTTTGCCGCTGGATGAATATTTCTCTACTTTCCTAAAATACTCCTGTGTAATAAAAACTAGGTAATCATAGTCCCACTAATTACCATGGATTATTTGCCATCACTTAAACACATATTTTGCCATATCCATTTGAATGGGGCCTGGGAACTTCATGGGAAGAAATTTGAACTTTGTTCATACTAAGGCTAAGATATCCATAAACATATCTGATGTTCTAATAGAACCAACTCTATAAGAAGGAAAATGGGATGACAGCAAAGTGTTCAGAGAGAGACTAGCGGGGGAGTGGTCCATAGTTAGAGACTAAGTGAGCCTTGATTCCCATTGGGGAAGGTATTTTTTGTGCATTTTATAGTGTTTATAAGCCACATAAGGATACCCATGCTCTTTTTCTCTAAAGAGGATTTGGTTATTTTAGGGGAAGATGTTTTCCACATTGTGTCAAATCCTGATGATCCATGCAAACACACCTTCTCATTACTAGAGGCTATGTTAATCTACTAGACAACACAACAGTATGATTTAATTGATTGCTGTACTCTTTTGTGTGCAATGAATGAATTCCTTCAGATACAGAAATCAATAGTCAATGAATATTAAAATATCATACCCACCTTCTAGTGTTTAATATAAATTTGGTTAGGGTGGCTAGAATTTGGGTCACAGGTATTTCTAAACCATCTGAATTTAGGGAAATCAGCAGGATCATTCTTGACCCCCCAATCAAATGTTATAGAATATCCTGAGTTTCCTGAATTAAGTGGATTGCACTTTTTTTTTTTCCTGCCTTTGGTTTATTCATTGCTGACTTCTTTCTAATATTGAGCTTGTTGGGTAGCCATTTTGAATCTCCATTGTTCTTTTTCCTTTTGACTTCCATGTTTCTTTTTTAAATCCTTTCTTAGCCTTTGTTTTGGCCAGGAAAAGGAAAAGAAAAGAAAAAGAGAGCAGTTTATTTTACTGCCTCACAGTTTAGGTAGGCAAATTTTTACTGCCTATATACAGAAAAGAATCTTCTCATTTACCTGTCGCACAAAGAGGATTTCTACATTATGCTAAAACATTACATATTGCCAATAGCTCAATTATGTATACTTTTATAGTTCATTACCCAAACCATCTTTCTCCCTGAGAAATCCAGAAATTTAGCTATGCCTCATTGATTCACAGTAGATACGCCAGTCTGGATGGAATTTTTTAAAGAAAAAATTTACAGAATTAAAAATGACTGCATTCATTTACATACATACTACACTAGTGTTCTTTTCTATTGTTTTACTGCACCACAGGTCTTGTTGGTACAGCAAATGCCACCATATTTGTTGAAAGAAGATTCTAAAACCAAATTTAAGATCTCATCTCCTTCCCAGTCAATTTAGCTTCTCTAAGCCAGCCTTATTCAAGCTTACAGTTAGCACCCAAGACTGCAGTTATAAACTCACAGGAGAGTGTGTCTTTGTTCGAGAGAAACGTAGATGTATCAGTGGATGTTTATCACTAAAGGATGCTACTACATTGCCCAGCCAGTGATGGGTTCTCTAGAATATTTTATGTATGTCATTACAAACATTATTATTAATGTTACTATGGTTATTTTGGTAGGAACTTTACTCAACTCCAACATGGAAGATTATTCTCTCATTCTGCACCTTTTAAAAATATCTTACGCAGTAATATATATCATGTCTCCATTTAAAAAATGTAAAAGTAATTTAATAATCAGATTTCATATAATCTATATTTGACTTATGTTTCATAAATTAAAACCTGGGACATACAATTTCCACCAATAAATTTATTGTGACACTCCTTACTCTTCTTCCACTTCATGGCAGGCTCCAAATGATTCGATAACAGGTTATAACTGATTATCTCCCAGTACTTTTCAGCAAAGTTATCTTTATTTTAATCTCAGTAGCAGAGATGAAAACTTCTTAATGAATGCGTCACATGCAGCAGAAGGCGGGCAAGTTCTTTTCAATTTCAACTGGTCACTTAAGTGATTTTAATTTAAGGGAGTTTAACTATTTTCAAGAAAATTATTTTGTGAAACTCCTAGATATCTTTGGCATACCTTTTAATATTTTTATTTGTTTTAATTTATCAGCATAATACTGTGAGAACTTCAAATAATTATGGATTTTTTTTCAAATCAAAGCAAGGTAGTTATGTAGACTTTGAATAAAAATATCTAAACTATGTTAAAAAATTCAGTCTGAGGCATCAATCATAGTATTAAGATTAGTTCAGTATTTGTAAAATAAATCATGAAAAATAAGTTTTTTTCCTACATTTTTTGTAAGAAAGTTCAGTCAAATAAGTCATTACAAAATGGAAACTGACACTCAAATTCCTCACTCTTTGCTCTGTGGATCTAAACAGTAAGATGTGTTTCTTATTTTACCATGTCAAAAATGTGTACTTTTGCAGTATTTAAATACTTTTCAATAGTAATATTTTAATAATCAATTATTAGGCAGATGTTCTATTAGTTTCTATTCTAAATAGTACTTAACTTCTTATCTGAAACTCCTGAATGTTTACATATTTTTAATATTGCTACTTATTCCTTTCCAAGTTGTCTTTTTGAATAATCATAAATAATTTTAATTTATAAAATAAAAAGCCCAGAAATAAAGTATTTTAAATGGGGTACATCATGTAAAGTCACAAATCACTCTGTAAATTTAGTAACTTATTTATGCATTAAAAATCATAATTTGAGCAATGTAAGTAAACCTAATCTTCATGAAAAGTTTACTCTTCTAAAATTAAATTGTTTTCTATAATATTTCCAGTTGAAGATTTATACCCTTGTATATGTTTTCCCACTTTATTTAGGTAGATGCTATTAAATTGTGTTTGTTTTCTTACAAACCTACTAAAATTAAGCCTACTCAATTGTCAATATGCCAAAACAAAACAAAAATACAATTTCCCTTGAAGGAAGTGAGTGCCTTATGCAAACTCGGGTCTATATAATCAAGAAAACCACTAAAGAGTTACCAGGAGATTGGAGCAACAATCTAAAAGAAGAATCTGTTTACAACTGTCAGTGCCAAATTAGGTCTATCAGGATCACAGTAAAAGATACAGAGAGTACTCAGTAGTAGGCTAATTACTTTTCTCAATATGAGATGGTTCAGGTCTCATTGGAGACTATTAGGGTTAAAATGTTCATTTATAAGCCTCTGTTGCTACCCACACATTTGTTATTTTATTTATATAAGCAATGTTTGGAATTTTTGGAAAACCACCCCACTTATAACACATTTGTTTATATATGTGTGTGTACATGTGTATGTGTGAGACAAACAAAACAGTAAATATCTTAGCAAAATCTTTTAAATGCTTAAAATCTTGAATCTTTTGCTTTCCTTCTAATTTCCACTTTGTTCACCTCAGCAAGGCTTATTAATCTTAGGAAATATTTTCATTATCTTAACCCTTAAACTTAAAAGTACATTTGAGAATCATTCACAACAATCACCTAATATTCCACAGACTGACTGGTGTCTGCTTTCAAAGAACAATCATTTGTAATCTTACGATTTGATCGTGGATAAGCACCACTTTCTTTCCTCTTAAGTTTCCTGTTACCTCCATAATTTGTTTGCAATAAAAACAAATCAGACAACTCTGCTGTAATTTTCATTAGTGACAGCTTTTCTCTCTGACTGAAAAAGAAAACCTTGGTTGATGTGTTCATTTAATTTTGACTCTTTTTTTGGTCTCCCTGCAGGATTAGAATATGTGTGATCTTTTTAAAGAGAATTGGAGATTGAGACAAATCAAAATTAGAGTTTTATCATCCCTGCTCTTGAGAAAAGTAATTGGATTCTTCAGCTAGTCAATTGCAGTTCTCAAATTTTATATAGTATAGGAGTATAATGTAAAGCCAGATGGATATTTTGTGGATACTTTCCTGCTTGAAGGAAAACAGAGTGATAAAATGGCTTCAGTAACTAATAGAACTTGAATTCATTGTCTTTTAGGTAACAATTGAGGAAATATGGATACATATTGATTACCATTCAAAAAAAGAAAGTGATTTCTTTCTTTCTTTTATTTGGCTCCTTATTCTTGTCATAAGAAGTTGATACATTAATATTCCTTTACCACAAAGATGTGCAGGTTTATTGTCTGGAAATTATATATGTTGCTTGAATTCATTTTATAAAATGTCTGGGTATGTGTGATATACAAAGGATTTAGTTAGCTCTAATCCACCCAGTGTAAACCATGTAAAATTATTCTTTTTCTTCATTACATAGCCTACCATTAATTTCATTAATGAGTTCAATCCTCAAATAAAACAAGGTACTTGCATAATGGCAGAGGTCAAATCCTCTGTGAGCAGGGACTTTAAACATATTTTTAAAAGTTCAAACTAATTTAAAACACTAGGTTATTCTCCTTCTGTCATTTTTATCCATATCCATTCTTTTAACAGTTGCTTGTCTGAGTGCGGACCAGACTCTAGTAAGCTGAAAGAAAACAAAGCAGTAAATTACAGTTACTGCCAGAGGTCAATACCAAAAAGAATTTAAGAGTTCTATTAGTAAAACTAACAATATACGATTTGTGTAAACGTTGACAGGCAATTCTTTATCAACTGCTCTTGGAACACCCACTATATTTGTATGACAATTTTCATTGCTGTGATATTTTGAATTGCTGTCATCAAAATAGCACTACTGAGAGATGAACATTTATATAGTGCCATGTCTAGTGCTATACTCCCAACAGGATGACATCATTCCTGCCTTCTAGATGCATCAGAGCTGAGTGAGGAATATTAGTGAAAACAAATGCAGCAGCATCCTAATATTGTGGAAAGGTCATTGGCAAATTTTATCAAACCAATTTTAAAAGGTATAGGTCAACTCAAATACATAAAACAAATAAATTACTGATAGTGGGTCATTATTTCAAGGGCTTATCATACTCTTCCCCTAAAAATCAAGGATGTTTATAGGGATTTATAAAGGTACAAACAAACATAATTTTTAATAACAATTCTACTATTTAAAACGTCAAACTATATATCCATATGAAATTTTACTTTTTAATGTTTTGGATGGAAATGAAAGAGGTTGCAGGAGAACATGGTTTATATAGAGACATATCCTTTTAAATCTTTTTTTAAAATCTTTTTATTAAAGATATTTTGTTGAGTTAATTTTCAACCCAAATTTTCTTTTAATTAAATTTAAACTTCTAGCAATTACTTTCTTTTTAAAGCACTATGGTATAATCATATACTCTGATATAAAATGTCCTATAAAATTGTTCTTTCTTCCTTTCCACACCAGCCAACTGGGTTACAATTTTCAGTCCTTAAAAATATGATGAGTAGGAAATTGTGCCATTTAAATCTATACATCACCTAGAAAATGTATAGCAAGAAATCTAAAAGTAAAGAGACTATTTTGCCATTAAAAACTCAGCAATTCATCAGACTTTACAACAGCTAAGAGGATGAGGGCTGGTATCACCTCACAAGAAGAGAGCTAATGCTCCATTCACATAAGTGGTTATGCAATACCAATCACACTACACTTGGTCTTTAACAAAGGATCAAATGAGTTCTTCCTGGGAGTTAGTTACTCCACAGACCAGGACAATAAAGACAGTGAGTGTTACTGTGTGTTGTTCAGAGGAAACTCCAGAGATGGGGAAATGGCAAAGAGAAGATGTGAATTCTGAGAGAACAGATTTTAGCATGGATTCCATTCTTTTCATTCCATCCTTCTTAGATTTAGGGTTTTCTCAGGTTAAAGAGCCCTCTAAGGATTTATTCCAATATTCATTTGATACAATTGAAACGTATGGTTAAAGGCAGTAATTCATTGCATTTGCAAGATTAACCAGGGCTATTCACAAAGATGTATCTGGGATGTCAAAAGTTCCATAAATGATTGCCTGCAGTACATTCATATAATTCAGTTACACACTTTAACTTCTAGGGGGGTGGTCACTGAATCCATAACATATTCTCAACATATCGAACTTAACTGATTAAAATGTCTATGCTGGGTTGAATAGCATCATCCTCAAATCTTTTACCCAAAACCTTAGAATGTGATCTTATTTTGAAACAGGGTCTTTGGCGATGTAATCAAGTCAAAATAATGTCATAATTGATTAGCATGGACCCTATATCCAGTGACTGGTATCTTTATGAGGGAGTGGGAAATTTGGAGACACATAGGCACACACAGAGAAGAAGATGGAGGCAGGACTGGAGTAATATATACATAACACAAGGAACACCAGAAATTACTGTCAACCTCTGGAAACTAAGGTAGAGGCATGGAATGCATTTTTCACTAAGAGCCTTTAGAGAACCTATGACCCATGTGACACCTTGATTTCAGATTTCCAGCCTCCAAAAATATGATAATAAATTTCTGTTGTTTAAACCACTCACTTTGTGTTACTTTGTTAATGCAACCCTAGGAAACTAATGTCATATGCAATTAACACGTGTGCTGGTCTGAATCTGTGGAGGGCCCCAGAAAAACCATGCCCTTTGATCTTCATTCAATATTGCTGGGTGGGAGCATTTTGATTCCATGAAGATGTGACCCACCCAATTGTGGGTGGTAACTTTTGATTAGATGCTTTCCATGGAGGTGTGTCTCCACCCACTGAAGGTGAGTTCTTTGCTGGAATCCTTTAAGAGAAGAAACATTTTGGAGAGAGTCTCTTTTTGGTATAGCCATGTGAAAGCCAGCAGATGCCGTCATGTTTGCCATGTGCCCTTCCAGCTGAGAGAGAAACGTTGAAGGTTGTCGGCCTTCTTGAGTCAAGGTATTTTTACCTGGGTGCCTTAGATTGGACATTTCTATAGACTTGTTTTAATTGGGACATTTTCTCAGCCTTAGAACTGTAAACTAGCAACTCATTAAATTCCCCTTGTTCAAAGCCATTCCATTTCCGGTATATTGCATTCTGGCAGCTAGCAAACTAGAACAATACCTAAAGGAAAATAATATCTTACGCAGTCTTATGTGAAAGAAAACAAATTTACAAAACATTAATGAACAAACTGGAATGATGTCAAGAGAAATATTAGTCCCCATAATTGTTAGCTTCCTTTAAATTTCTCTCTCCGCAATTTAAGTATTTTATTCTTTCAATATGCACTTGTTTCTGGGATGAGATAATGAGGGGCATGAAAGAAAGGACATTTAAATATATATCTCTATATTAAGTATTTGAGAATGGCTCAAGGAATAATAATTTTTTCCTGATTACACCAATAATTGTCTATTGTTTTTATAAAGAAGTTCATGATGATTAACTCAATGAAATATCTTAATGAACAAAACAGGCTTAGTGACAACACCTATATTGTTCATCCATATCTTTATTTTAGTGGTATATTAGTGAGGCCTCTTATAAATGGTGCTGGGTTATAAACTAACATATTATTTTGATAACTTATTCTAGTTTCATAATAAACATTTTATACAATAGATAAGAAAAATGCACATTTCAACGAATACCTCTTGCCCATATGTCTGGAATAAAATGTATTATATTGACACATGGACAGTGAATTTCTTTTAGGTGAACAGTACACAGGATATGAAATATTATCATCCTACTCTCAATCATCAACAAATAGGTGATATTAGTTTGTCATTCTGTTTTACAATGAAAAAAATTAAGGTATATTTTGGTGTGGTAATGAACACTGTAATTTTTAACATATTAAAAAAAATCATATAAAAGGACACTCTTGCCTTGAGGAGGTTGTAGTAGGTTGAGCTACATCAGGAAAAACAATCAAACAACACTTTCTTAATCTTTACCCCTTCATGTGTTTGTGAACCCATTTGCAAATAGAAACTTTGGAAATGTTGTTAATGTGTAAACTGGATAAGCCTTAATACAACCTGGCTCAAGTTTTTGTAAGCAAAAGAAATTGGACATGGAGTGAGAAGCCATGGCGAGCACCTGGAAAAGCTGCGAGTGAATGTAGACATGGAAGAGAAAGAAGACACAGCCATGTGCATTTACATGTAACAGAAATACCAAGAACCAAGGATCACCTGACTGTCAGCCCCAAAATAGTACCCAATTCTTCAGGGTGAAAGTGTTTCCTTTCTTACATCTTGATTTTGGACTTCTCCTAGCCTCAAAACCTTGATACAATAATTTCCCATTTGTTTCAGTTTGCTAAAGCTGCCAGAATGCAATATACCACACATGAATTGGCTTTTGCAAAGGGGATATATTAGGTTACAAATTTATAGTTCTAAGGCCATGGAAATGTCCAAATAAAGGCATGAAGAAGAAGATAAGTTCTTGGAGGAATCACATCTGTTATCTGGAGCTCCTCTGTGAAATGGGAAGGCACACAATGATGTCTTCTCTTTCTTCTTTCCTGGCTTCTGATTTCAAAATGTATCTTTTAGTATCTGTGGGGTCCTTCATGCTTCTCCCCAGGCATTTGCTTTCTTCAAGCATCTGTCCTTTCTCCAAAATGCCTCTCCTTAAAAGAATTCCAGTAAGTGGATTAAGACCCATCTTGAATGGGCAGGGTCACATCTCCATGGAAACAATCTAATCAAATATATCTGACCCCATGAAATTAGATTAAAAGAACATGCCTTTCCTGGGGTACATAACAGTTTCAAACCAACACACCATTGCATGGCATTTGTTTTAGCAGCTAGGAAGTTAACGCACAGATATTGAAGGATTGTTACATTATTGTATAAAGCAATAATACTATACTATTTAAGATGAATATTTATATAAATTGTAATCTAAAATGTAGAAATGTAGAGAACAAACAAGGTAACAATGTAATATGGGTTTTTTCTGTTTATTTTTTAAAATAAGATTTGTGAATTATTCAGGCTGTCCCTTATTATAGATCTTTCATCATGGTGAGCTGAAACAGTACTTTACTCTACTTTTAATTTAAGTTTTAAAATCTTTATTGCATTATAATTGAAATTTGGTAAGTTGAGCATATTAAACAATGTACAAGTTGACAAGATTTGGCCAGTGTATCACCTGTGTAATGACCACTGCCTTCAACATAATTAAAATTTCAATCACCCTGAAAAACATTTTGCCTCCCAATTTTTCCAGGTAAACTCTAGGCTAATTTTGTTCACTCTACATTAGTTTATATTTTCAAATTTTATATAAATGCAATCATACAGTACATATTTTTGTCTGGATTCCTGCACTTATATTAATTATTTTGAGGTCTATACATGGCGTGGGCATCAATAGGTTATTCCATTTGATTGCTAGTAGTATTAGAGTCTATGTCTATACCACAATGAGTATATCCATTAACCTATTAATGAGCACTTGAGTTGTTTGCATTTCTGATTATTACAAATGATTCTGCTTAACAACATCTGTTCACAAGTCTTTGTCTTGGCATATGTTTTTATTTCTCTTGGATAAATACCCAGGTGTTTTAATTTCTCAGCTGTAAAACAGACACCAACCAATGGGTTGGCTTAAACAATGGGAATGTATTTGCTCAAGGTTTTGAGACCAGGAGAAGTCCAAAATCAAGCATCAGCAAGGCAGTGCTTTGTCCCTGAAGACTCTGTGATATTCTGGGACTGGATACCAGGTGATCCTTGGTCCTTGGCTTTGCTGTCATATGGCAGTGCACATTGTGGTATCTTTCCCATTCTCTTCTGAGATCCATTGATTCTCATCTTCTGGCTGCTCTTCATGGCTTCTTTTTTTCTAGGTCCAATTTAATTTCCTTATAACAAGTTTAGATGTATTGGGGTAATGTCCACTGCCATCCAGTACAGGCACACCTCAACTAATATTATCTTCAAAGGTCCAATTTACAAATGGGTTTCCACCCACAAGACATGCCTTCATGAGGGGCAAGATTCAATCCTCAACATTAAGAGTGGAATGATTGACTTATTAGTGTAGATGTGTGTTTAACTTTTTAAGAAACTGCCACACTGTTCTCAAATATGGTTTTAATAGTTTTTATTCTCATTAGTAGTGTATAAGCATTCTAGTTCCTCTATATCCCATACATTTGGTAAGGCAAAGCTTTTTTTTTAATTTTAAGCCATTCTAATAATTGTGTGGTAGTATTTTATGATGGTTTAATTTGCATTTTCTTAATGGCCAATGATGCTGAGTGGCTTTTCATATTTATTTGCCATTCATATATCTTCACTGGCAAAGTGTCTCTGTGTCTGTTCCAATCTTTGGCCTATTTTTTCTTTTTTTTTTTTAGGTGCATGGTCCAAGAATTGAACCCAGGTTTCCTGCATGGGAAGGTGAGCGTTCTACCACTGAACCATCCATGCCCCCAATTGCCTGGACTATTTTTTTTTTTTTCTTTTGCATAGCAGGCACTGGGAATCAAACCTGGGTCTCCAGCATGTCAGGCAAGAACTCTGACTGCTGAGCCACTGTGGTCTGCCCTGTCTGGCCTATTTTTAGTTGACAAGATTCAGCATCCATTCTTGATAACCATTTTAAACAAACCAGTAATTGAATGGCACTTCCTCAACCAGATAAAAGACATGTAAGAGAAATATATACTTAATATCAAGTTTAGTTTGATACTGAATGCTCTTCCATCAAGATCAGGGACAAGACAAAGATGTCTACTTGCCCTGCTTCTCTTCAACATTTTACTGGAAGTTTTGGGCCAATGTAATAAGCCAAAAAATTAGAAAAGAAGGAATAAAAGTGTCTTTATTTGTAGATGACAAGATTATACAGAACTAATTAAGTGACCTTAGTAATTAAAGTGTACATTATAGCAATAAATTTTGGAAATTGGAATTTAAAAAATATTATTTGCAATAGCATAAATGCATGAAATGCTGATGAATATATCTTATAAAATATTTGAAAGACTTGTACTTGGAGAATTAAAGACAATTGCAAAATATTGCTAGGAGAAATTGAAGACTTAAATAAATGGAGATGTGAGGTTCATGGTATGGAAGATCAATATTTTTAAGATGTCAATTTTTACTAATTTATTATATAAATTCAATGCAATCCCAACCTATATCCCAGCAATCTTTTATGGTAAAAATTAAAGACTTGATTCTAAAGTTTATTTGGAAATGCAAAGGACCTAAGAGAGCAGAAACAACATTAAGAAAGAATAACAAAGTTGGAGAACTAAGCTTATATGATTTCAAGACTGATTATTAAGTCACAGTAATGAAGGCAGTCTGGTTTTGCTCTTGAGAAAGACAAATTGATCAATGGAATAAAATAGAAAGTTAGAAAGTCCCCAAAAAGATCCACAGCTATGTGAACAAATGATTTTCAAAAAGGTATAAAAGCAACCTAGTAGAAATAGGATAGTGATTTCAACAATGTTGATGAAACAATGAATGAACTTTAGTCCATTTAGTTCATTTATATATGAACTCACATCATATATAAAAATGAAGTAAAAATGAATCATAAACCTGAACAACAAAACCTAACTTCATCTTAGAATGCAGTTTTAAGATTCACAGAGAAATTTCCTCACATAGAATTAAATAAAGGGAGATGCTTATTTCTTCAACAAGTAAGGTAAGAATTGTGAAGACATTTCTATTGAACTGAGACCTTCAAAAAAACCACATTCTTGAGTAAGGAATATAGGGATGGGCATGAATTTTGAGGGAGTAGACAGATTAAAATCCTAGTCACTGATGACAACTGCATCATTGCAATTATCCCAAAACAGATGGATTTCCAACCAAACCTGAATATTATTTCTTCTATATTTTTATTTTCACACAAATTTATAGAATTTATTATAGAGGTATTGAATTTGATCTGATCCAGATCTGACTTTTATTAAAAAAAATCGCCTATCGATTTAGTGATCTAGATTTATATTTTTGATAAATGAAATGAGTATCTATTAAACAGGTAATGGTAATAGTAGCAATAATGATGAAAATTTTATGTTACATGTTATTATTTTCTATTCATCAAGGTGATTAAGACTTGAAAAATTCCAGCATTGATACTCATTATTTAAGCTTTCAAATTTGCCCAAAGCATATAGACCTGTGTCCCGACCCGCAGGACAGTCAACGGGTTCCGCCACCTGCTGAGGGAAGAATGGCTATGGAACAGAGAGACGCAAGAAGGACAGCAAGACAGGATTCTGATCAAGCTGCAAATTTTATTAAGCAAGCCGGGTGTATATATACCGACTTGGGGAGGGAAGTAGGGTTTGTGGAGCATTATGATAGGAGGGAGTTTGCACCGGCGGGAAGGGTTAGTTAGATATTGGTGGTGCTTATTGTCAGGGGAAAAAAGGGGCAGAACAGACTCTTGGTGGGAACCTATTTCTGTGAAGAACCTTGTTGTAATATGTATGAGCTATTGCATCAGCCGGGGTGGCCATGTTGGCTTAATCGCCATCTTAGGTTAGCCTCTGGTCCCCAACAGACCTGGAGTGGGTAACATACTGAAATGTTAATAATGAATATACTCTTCATGAATGAATATGAATATTCGAGATTCTTTCTGACCAGCAAAATTAACAGGACAAATGGAGATGAAACATTAGCTTTAGCAGAATAAAAGTGCTGCAAAAGATAGGAAAGTTGGTGAATGTCATAGCAACACTAGAAAGCATTTTTATGCATATTTTTAGAAACCAAGACATGAATTTACACATTGTTTTGCATTCTTACATTTGCTTACAGTCAAATTTCACCTGTGTTACAGTTTTTCAGGTATAGGGTTTATGACTATCTAGAACATAGTAAAAATCTAAAACTTATGAGTAGTTTGAACATACATAAAACCAAAACCCAGAGGAAGAAAGTACAGGGCTTTTTACTTCTTTAAAGATCCAGTAGGAATATCCCATTGCCTCCATTAACTCAAATAATCCTCCAAGATGGCTACCAAAGTATCAGGTCTCCATTTCAATTCAAAATGAAGGAAAAAAGATTGAAAGGATACATTGAGCAAACTCTCTTCAAGGACATTGAGTAGACTTTCTTTAAGGAAATTCCCGAAAGTCAGGCATAGCACTTCTGTGTATGTTTCATTAAACAGAATCTGTTTCATATGGCCACACCAACATGTAAGTGTCACTAGGTTATGCAATCTTTTAGCTTGGCTTTCCTCATAAATTTGGTATGCCCTTACAGGGGAAGGAGGGGTAGATGGACTTTGGATAGGAAATTTGCAGACTCTGCAAAAGTCTCTGTGATTATTGTGCCACACTAAATTTTCAGATAATTTCTCTATTGTGTGCAATGTTATATTAGCAGTGAAGAACAGTCATGCTTAAATTTTTAAGTATATAAAAATGGTAAGGTATGTAATCACAATGCTGGAGAAAATCTGTTTGTTTTTCTACCTACATGCTCAGACAATAGTTTTAAAACACAATAGCGCCATAATAAAAAATTCTTGTATATGTTTATGTACTTGTAACTACTCAAAATTATAAGTTTGACGCATGCACTTTATTTTATACATTATTATCAGTTAGCTGTTGCTGTATTACAAACAACAGCAAAATAGTGGCACGTAATAATGAGCAATCTATTTTCTCAAGCATCCATGAATGAGCTGGAGCGTCTTTGCTTATCACAATTGGGTTGACTTACATGTTTCCCTGTTGGGTGATCTAGCCTAGGCTCAGCTTTTTTATTCTGTTTATTTTTTAAACAGCTTTATTCACATACTGTATAATGTGAAGTGTATAATCAACATCTCCTGGTATAATTACATTGCTATGCATTCACCCCCAAAATTATATGAGAACATTTCTATTTCTTTTGAATAGAAGGAAGAAAAGAAAAAAATACTGTACTCCTTTCTTATATACTCTTATTATTGACATTAGCTTTAGTATATTGCCTCTGTTATGATAACATAAGAATATTACAATGTTACTGTTAACTATAGACCCTAGCTTCCATTAATTGTATTTTTTTCCTTATACCGTCTCATTTTTAACACCTTGTAATAGTGACATGCATGGGCTTTAATTCATTTAAAACCTTTCGTCTGTTTGTACAATTAAACACCGTCATTGCCAACTGTAGGCTTCACTGTTATTTAGTCCCAGTTTCTATAGTCTATCTTTCCTTCTGGTGTGCCACATAGCCCCTGGCCTTCCTCTTTCAACCATATTCCAACTCAGCTTTGTTCATTATACTTACAATATTGTGCTGCTATCACACAGTACTGTGGTTTATTTTTGAATCTTTACAATCAATTAATTTAACATTCTGTCCTCCTTAAGCATCAATTGCTTAGTCTCTATCCTCTTTCTATCTCCTGATAACCAGTGTTCCCAAATTTAACTCTCAGAATCAGCTCATTATAGTTAGTTCCTATAAGTGAGGCCATACAGTACTTGTCCTTATGTTTCTGGCTTATTTCACTCGCCATAAGCCCTCAAGGTTCAGCCACATTATTGCAGGCATCATGACTTTATTCTGTCTTAAAGCTGCATAATATTCTATTGTATATATATATATACAATATGTTGGAATTGGTTGAAAGAGGAAGGCCAGGGGCTATGTGGCTATATATATATACACACACACACACACACACACTATAGTTTGTCCACTCATCAGCTGATGGACATTTGGGCTATTTCCATTTATTGCAGTCATGAATAATGTTGCTATGAATATTGATGAGCAAATGCTTTTTGTATCCCTGCTTTCAGTTCTTCTGGGTATACCTAATAATGGGATTGCTGGATCATATGGCAATTCTATAGTTAACTTCCTGAGGAAACATCAAACTGTCCTCCAGAGTGGCTGCACCATTCTATATTCCTACTAAGAGTGCATAGTGTACCTATTGTCCACATCCTCTCTACCGCTCTTTTTTTTTTTTTTTTCTAATAATGGCCATTCTAATGGTATCTCATTGTGGTTTTGATTTTCATGTTGCCATTGGGTATTGAAATTGAGCATCTTTTAATATGCTTCTGTACTATTTTTATTTCCTCCTTGGAAAAGTGTCTATCCAGGTCTTTTGTCCAATGTTTAACTGGGTTGTTTGTCTTTTACTTGTTGAATTGTAGGATCTCTTTATATATTCTGGATATTAAACCCTTAACAGACACCTGGTGTGCTCGTTTGAAACTGTTATGTACACCAGAAAAGTCATGTTCTTTACCTAATCCAATCTTGTGGGCACCGGCCTATTGTTTAGGGTAGAAACTTGGCTTGGATCCCTCAGAAAGGAACTACCCCAGTTGGCTTTTCTCAAATAAGACAGGTCTAGGACTCACAAAGAGGGTATGGTTCATTATCAGGATTCTCTGATTAAGCCTCTTAATTCTGTGCTTTTCTTGTTCCACCTAGCAGATGGCATTTGTCAGCCTGCTTCTCCCCAGAGTCCTAAAGTAGTGCTGTGCCTTTAATTCTCAGCCAACCCTGCCCCTGCTGGGGGTGTTATTGAGGCAGAGGTTGCTGGTGGTGGTTGTGGTGAGACTATTTGAAATTATTTCTGTATTCCCAGACTCTGGGTTCTGAATTCTCTAAATAGAATTCTCTAAATTCTGCTGGCCCTTGCCCACCTTTTTTTTTTAGGGAGGAGCCACTCTTCAACCACCTAGTCCATGCAGCCTGGAAAAGTTAGAGGATTCTTAAGCAGAACCAGTTCTACTCCTGCTGAAACATGTTTTAGACAAAGGCTGGCCTCCACTTTCTGTAGACTGAATCTGCCAACCCCTAGGGCCTAAATTCTCTGAATAAGAGCCACCATTTGTGCTGAGTCCTGTCCCCTAGCTTTTCTTGGGGGGAGAGAAGTCCTTTAGAGAATTTTCTCCTCCACCTGATTAGTTACAGTGCCTCTCAGTCAATAAGGGCTGAAAACAAAGAATGCCATCTGCTTTCTTTAATGGGCCATCAAAAAAAAAAAAAACAAAACTGTTCTCAAAGCTGACCTCCAGCCCCCCAGGTTCACCAATCAAGAGCCAGAGTTGGTATCCAGCTGTATGTATATCCAGCTCTTTTTCTTGAGGCACAGTCCTTTTCCAGAAATCTGAGCTCAGTCAACTCCAGAAACTTCTTTTTTTATCCAACAGTCCTGCATCCTTCCTGCTGGGAGCAGAGATGAAACAGAGCTACTGGTTTCTTTCTTATGCTGAAGATGATCTGTGCCCTAAACTGATATTCAATAGTCTGGGTTCTTTAATGAAATGCACAATTAGAGCCTTGCTGAGTTCTCTTTACCTTGCTCTCAGTATAGAGGGCTTTTGTTTCCCAACAGGGAGTGACTCCCAAATCAGCCTGTGGGGGAGGGGCAGTGGTCTCCACAATGTAGAAAGATTTACTTACAGGTCTTCCTGTCATTTATCAGTCCTATTCTTTCACTCAGTCCTTGTGGTGTATGATGTGTCTGGTCTCTGGCATCCCCTAAGTAGTTATTACAGGCAGTTCCTGGCCAGGAGTCCTGAAGCATGGACTAAATCCTACACCACCCTATGCTGCTGTCTTTTCTGGGTGCTTTTACTGATTCTAAAAACAGGTACCCAAGCCTAACTCTGCAAGCACAATTTAAAACCTTATTTATGTCCAATCTGCTAATATCCCATTGGCCAAAGCAAATTCCAAGCAGAGCTCAATGTCAAGGGACAGGGAAGTATATTTGCCTTTTTGGGAGGAATTGCAAGATATATGGAAAAGATCAGAGATAAAAGGAAGAGTAAAGCATTAAGGCCAGTAATTCATTGCACCACAGTAAAAATCTTCAATACTGAATTTCAGGCCTGACACATAGTAAGACTCATTGAATTGTTTAAGACTCATTGAATTGTTTAAAAATGAATAGCAAAAGGAATGCATTTTAAATTATCACCTTGCTCAGACTTCTTAACCAGAATGCATTCAACATTTCTCCTAAACCTAGCTTCACATTTGCTTAAGTTTTAGAATGATTATTTGGGTACTTTATTCTAAATATGCCTATAGATAAGCTAACTAACATATTCATTTTTGGTGGCTCTAAGTGTGTTGTATGTTTTCTTAAATAAAAAATATTAAAGAAAAGATCTGAGAATTTTAATATATAGAAGTCTTCTGAAATTTCAATATGAAGAAATCATTCATAATTTCTTATCTGAATCCCTACCATCAGAGGCAACACAATTGGAGAACCATTATATAAAACTATTCCATTGTACCAGAATTAACCATCTGTATAAATCAAAACTAAAGGATGTCACATGAATGAAGATTAATTAAAGTTCCAACCTCACAGGGTTATTGTGAGGTTAAATGAGTTTATACTTGTAAGGCATTAAATATAAATGTCTGGCAATAACAAACACTGAATTTATATTATGTCTTTATATTAACAAGTGTTTATTGAACATACAATGCTTGCAAGACAATATTCTTAGAAGCAATGGTCATATATTATTATTGAATTGACAAAATGCCATTTTATTATTTTTTAAAGTTCATGGTCGGAATCTATGCTATCCCATATCCTAGAAAGGGCAAGCCTTACCAATATTGATTTTGGACTTCTAGCTTCAAAACCATTTAACAGTAAATTCTTGTGGTTATGCCCAAACTAATTTGAAGTAGTTGTGATAGAAACTCTGGCAAACTAAGAACACTGATATCAGGAGTAGAGTGCTGTTATTACAAATTCCTAAAAATGTGAAAGTGGTTTTGGAAGTAGGTAATCGGTAGATGTTGGAAAAATTTTGAGGCTCTTGATAAAAAAGTCTAGATTTCTTTGAAGTGACTGCTAAAAATAAGATGTCAAAAGTACATCTAATGAAACCTCTGAAGGAAATGATAAATGTGTTATTTGAAACTGGAAGAAAGGTGATCCGTTTTGTAAAATAACTGAAAACTAGGTAAAATGGTGCTATTATGTTGGATAGAAGACAGAACTTGTGATTATATTGTGAAACCAATGGCAGAAGTGGCTTTAACAAGGATCTCCCTTAGAGTCAAGGAAATAAGTTCCCAAAGAAAACAACTATGCCCATGGGTGTAGATGAGCCAACATTTGCTAAAATTAGATGTATGAATCATGGATCCAGTTAGCCATCTCAGAGAAAGTCAAGAGTGGAAATGAACCCCCTTTGAACTACATGCTAAGCTTACAACAGTCTTGAGAATTTTACATGAACTGCCACCTAGACTGAAAAGGACAGATGTGATTGTTGGTTTTCCCTGCAATTCAAGGGAGTACAAATTGTCAGACAAAAGGATCTTTTACATATCTTTCCTAGATAATTGCATTTTCAATCTTGACTTCCTTTGAGATGGCTTACTGGGTCCATGTTCAACCAGGGCCTCATTAGCAAAGGGTTGTTCAGACATATCCGCAGGAGGAACATATTCTGTGAGAATGCACATCACAGGATCTCGGGAAGGGTAACTATAAGGCCATTTTTGCTCCCAGTCCAAGAGCACACTGCTTGGATAGACTGAGAATTTTTCAAATTATCAGTTGCTGGTTCCTTTATGCTAAACAGTTCAGTCCTCAATTCATTCCTTTCTTTTATCATTTTAATGTAAGCAGCAAGGACTAACCAGGTTGTGTCTTCCACATTTAGCTGGGAAATCTCTTTAGCTAAATATACAAGTTTATCACTTACAACTTCTATCTTCCACTCAACATCAGAACATAATTTAACCAAGTTCACTGCTACTGTATAACATGGATTATTTTTCTCCCAATTTCCATTAATACTTTCATCATTTCCATTTAAGGGCTCACCAGAAATGCTTTTGATATCCATATTTCTGCTGACAGTATCTTCAAAGAAATCTAAGCTTTTTCTATCATGAGCCTCAAAATTCCTCCAGCTTCTCCCCATTACCTAATTCCAAAGCCACTTTCATTTGTAAATGAAATATGCTCCACTCCTGGTATAAAACACTGTCTTACTTTTCCAGAGCTGCTATCACAGATACTACAATCTGGTCTTGCCTTAACAAGAGAAATTTATTATTAAATATAAATATCATTGTCTTGCATTTTCCCCAAAGACTGAAGAGTTCCAATACTGGGTTATGACAATCCTTTAGGTTCCTTAGATTTCCCATCACATGGAAAGGTCTTTTCCTTTCTAACTTTTGTGACTTACTGATAATCTTTGTAAGACTGCCAGTAATCGAGATTGAGCACCACACTCATGAAGTTGGGCTATACCTTAACAAAAAATAATATCTGCAAGAAATCCTATTTGTCATGGGTTCACACCTTCAGGAATGTGAATTAGGGTTAAGAAAGTCCCAAACTTAGGGTACATGATTCCATCTAACAAACCATGCAAGCAGATATATGGGCTGAAGAGATCTCCTCATACCAAGAAAAAGGATCTTCTGCCTTGGTGCTTGGGATGAGTAAGGCTGCTGCCTCAGCACTAGAAAAAGATGGGGCTACTACCCCATCATGTCTGAAGGACAAAATATTGATGCACAGATGACTCTAAGACCTTTAAATGTAGTAGAGTTTGTCCTACTGTGTTTCAGACTTGTAAGGGACCCATGACCTCTATATTTTTTCCAATAGTTCCCTTCTGAAGTGGGAATGTATACCCTATGCCTGTCCAACCACAGTATTTTGAAGCAGATAATTTCTTTTCTAGGTTTCACAAGGACACAGATGGTGATGAATTATATTTCAGAAAAAACCACACATACAACTGATTTTGATGATATTTGTAATTAGAGTTATTGTTGAAATGACTTAAGGCTTTTAGATACAGAAATGGGGTGCATATATTTTTCATGGGAGAAAACATGCTTTTTTTGGATCTATAGAACAGATTGTGGCAAGGTGAATTACATACCCTAAAGAATGACATGTTCTTAAACAGTGTGCGTGTGTGTGTGTGTGAGCTCATGTGTAAATAGAACTTTTTGAAGATGTTATTTTCAGTTAAGGTGAGGCCAACTGAAAAAGGTTGGTCATATTCTAGATTACTGGATACTTTAAAGAGAAGAAACCAGGACCGGAAGTCAGAGAAAGCTACAGGGAATAGCAAGAAACCAGAAGTCATCAGAAAATGGAAGAGCAAACAGGAGAGAGATTGCCATGTGGCTCGAGGGAGAGATGCAAGCCAAGAAACCCTGAAGAGTGTGCAGACGTTCCCCGTGATGCTACAGACTTTGAGAGGAAAGCATGATCTTGCTTTTGGACTTCTATCCTCTGAGATCAATAAATTTTCATTGCTTAAGCCAAACCATTGTGTGATATTTGTCATAGAAGCTTGGTAAACAAAGACTCAGGCTGTGATATTTGGTCAAACTATTCAGCCGTTATGATTTTCAATTGTACTATTTTTTATATGTTGGTATTAGTATATATGAGATTCGAAATTACATGTAGAGTTGAAATACTTAGTAATGTGCTTGACATTTATTAGACATTAAATACTTATTATGTTCTTTTTTTCCCTATTGGTATCAGTCAGAATCAAGTCAGTAGACAAAAATGATACCAGTCACTCTACACTGTAGAATTTAACATAAAGAAATACCAACAATGTACAAAGTTGTAACTAGCTAACGGAAAAGGCCAGATGAGAAATTTAGCTACTGCAGGAAGTAGCTACCATGGTTGGAAGGACAAAAATAATATGTTGGAATTATTGGAAATTAGAACCTTGGAGGAGGGACCTACGGAGACAAAATTTCAGACCTTTGAGGAGAAATTACTGCTCTGTGTTTTATGTAACTGAAGTGAGCAATGAGGCTGAGTCCACAAATGCTGTAAAAGCTGGATTCAGCCGCTGCTTCAGATAGACGTTGCTGCTGCCAGAGTAAAGAAGAATTGCTCTGGTGAAATACACTAAACCACAAACTGAAAGGAAGCCCACAGGAAGCAAACAGGAAAGAGACGTTCCTTCTTCTTCCTTCAGCCTTGCAGTCTTCCAGTATGTCTCCTTTTTGACACAGCGGAATTATGGTCTATCAGGTCCAAGTCCAATCATTACATGGAAGAGTGCAGAAGAGGTGCATAGGATCTGAACAAAAATAACTTAATAAATGGTCCACTGATCGCTCCTTTTCTAGCTCCCTTCATTTTCATCCTCTTTTTCTTTCCTGCTTACTTTCCTTCTTTTCTTTCTTTTTTTTCCTTCAATTGAAACATTTTTCTTCCCTCCTTTCCTTTCTCCCTCCTTTCCTCCCTCCTTCTCTTCTTTCCTTCCTTGCTTGCTTCAGGGGCATCAATATTGTAGGCTTCAAAAGACATATGAACAAATAATTCATGCAGGAATAAAGCCGACCCACTGCCATAGCTTTGTGGATGCACAGAAAGGGCCTCATGCCTTAGATCAGCGCACACCAAGGCTACACTCCGCCCCCCCCCCCCCCAGATCTGTGTACCCATACAGCTACATGTTCCCTGTCCATTGGGTGTCCACATTAACATGCACCAGCATAACATCTCCAACCTGTGCCTATATCTGCTCTGCAATGCATCATCTCACTGTTGTGCTCTGCCCCGTACCCTGTAGCTTGCTACATCTCTGACCCCCCCCACACAGGGCTTTAGACTGCTGAAGGAAATCAACTCCCAAAGTAAATAAATTAAGATATCATGACTAAAATAGCAAAAGATCACTAAACATATCACAATGCAGACAGATATAGCACAGCCTAATTACCAAATTAAAACATCAGAGGAAACACAGACATTGGAACAACTAATCAAAGATGTTCATATAATGCTACTTAATAAAATAAGTGGGATGGCTAATGACATAAATGAGATCAAGAAGGCAGTAGAAGAACATAAAGAGGAATTTGTAAGAATAAGTAGATAAATAATAAATAAATAATAAATGAATAAAAAGACTCTGTTGACCAAATAAAAAACATATTACAGACACCCAACAGCAGATTTGAAGAGACAGAAAAAAGAATAAGTGAAAGAACAAAGACAGGATAACTGATTTTGAACACTCAAAATAGCAAATGGCAAAAAAGATGGGAAAATTTGAGTTGGATTTCAGGGAAATGAAAACCAAAACAAAGTGCACAAATATAAGAATTACTGTTGTCCCAGAAGGAGAAGATAGGAGTGAAAGGCTAGGATATAATGGGGGAAAACTTCCCAACCCTTATAAAAGACATTGATATGCAAGTCAAAGAAGCCCAGTGAACTCCAAACAGAATAAATCCAAATAGGCCTACCCCAAGACACACACTAATCAGTCTGTCAAATGTTGAAGAGATGCTGAAAATTCTGGAAGCAGCAAGAGAAAAATAATCTGCAACATACAAGGGAAATCACATAAGACTGAGTTCAGACTATTCAACTGGCACCATGGAGGTAAGAAGGCAGAGGTATGAGATATTCAAGTCCTAAAAGAGAAAGACTTCCAGTTAAGAATTTTATACCCAGCCAAATTTACCTTCAAAACTGAGGGAGAGGGAGGTGGTGATGGTGGTTCAGTAACAGAATTCTCAATCGCCATGCCAGAGACCCAGGTTCTATTCCTGGTGCCTGCCTGTGCTGGTTTGAAAGGATATATATACCCTAGAAAAGCCATGTTTTAATCAAAATCCCATTTCATAAAGGCAGAATAATCCCTATTCAATACTGTATATTTGAGACTGTAATTAGATCATGTCCCCGGAGATATGATTTAATCAAGAGTGGTTGTTAAACTGGATTAGGTGGTGACATGTCTCCACCCATTTGCGTGGGTCTTAATTAGTTTCTGAAGTTCTATAAAAAAGGAAACATTTTGGAGAATGAGAGTGATTTAGAAAGAACAGAGCAGAATGTGATAGCCACAACAAGCAGAGTCCACCAGCCAGCGGCCTTTGGAGATGAAGAAGGAAAACGCCTCCTGGGGAGCTTCATGAAACAGGAAGCCAGGAGAGAAAGCTGGTAGATGGTGCTGGGTTCACCTGTGCCCTTTCAACTGAGATAGAAACCCTGACTGTGTTCACCTTGTGCCTTCTCACTTGAGAGAGAGACCCTGAACTTCATCGCCCCCCTTGAACCAAGGCATCTTTCTCTGGATACCTTTGATTGGACATCTTTATACACTTGCTTTAATTGGAACATTTTCCCAGCCTTAGAACTGTAAACTAGCAATTCATTAAATTCCCCTTTTTAAAAGCCGTTCTGTTTCTGGTAATTGTATTCTGGCAGCTAGCAAGCTAGAACACTGCCCATGCAAAAAAAAAAAAAAAAAAAAAAAATCCCATCGAAACAAAACTGAGGGAGAGATTAAAATTTTCACAGACAAATAAATCCTGAAAGAAATTGCCAACAAGAGACTGGCCTTACAAGAAATACTAAAGGGAGTTCTGCCAGTTGAAACAAAACAAACAGGAGAGGGAGTTCTGGAGGAGGGCACAGGATTGAAGAGTACCCCTAACGGTAACTTAAAGGATAAAAAGAGAAAGACAAGAAAGAATATATATGTATCTGACAAATAAATTTAAAAAGATAAAATGGTGGATTCAAGAAATACCTTTTCAGTAATAACTTTGAATGTTAATGGACTAAATTTACCAATTAAAACATGCAGATTGGCAGAATGGATTAAGAAATATAATCCAGCTTTATATTTCCTACAAGAAATTCATCTTAGAAACAAAGATACAAAGATTGAAAGTGAAAGGATGAAAAAGATTTTCCATGCAAGTTATAACCAAAAGAAATCAAGAGTAGCTATATTACTATCAGACAAAGTAGACATTAAATGTAAGGACATATTAATTAAAGGGGCAATTTACCAAGAAGATATAGCAATCATAAATGTTTATGCTTCCAATCAAGGAACTTCAAAGTACATGAGACAGACATTGGAAAACTGAAGTGCACGATAGATGTTCAACAATAATAGTAGGAAACTTCGCTACACCACTTTCATCTAGAGATAGAACAACCAGACAGAAGATCAACAAGGAAATAGAGAAGTTGAAAAACTTGATAAACCAGTTAGACCCAACAGACATTTATAGGTCACTGCACACGAAAACACAAGGATATACATTTGTCTCTAGTGCTCATGGAATATTCTTCAGGCTAGATCATATGCTGGTGCACAAAATAGGTCTTTATACATTTAAAAAGATTGAAATTATTCAAAGTACATTTTCTGATCACAATGGAATGAAGCTGGACCTCAATAAGCACCAAAGAACGAGAACATTCACAAATATGTGGAAATTAAATAACACACTCTTAAATAACCAGTGGGTCAAAGAAGAAATGGCTAGAGAAATCAGTAGCTATCTGGAGATGAATGAAAAGGAGAAGACAACTTATCAGAATTTATAGGATGTGCCAAAGGCTGTGCTGAGAGGGAAATTTATTGCCCTAAATGCCCATATTAAAAAACAAGAATGAGCAAAAATTGAGGAATGAACTGCTCACCTTGAGGAACTTGAAAAAGAACAGCAAACTAACCCCAAAACAACTAGAAGAAAAGAAATAACAAAGTTTAAAGCAGAGTTAAATGAATGGGAGAACAAAAGAACAATAGAAAGAATCAGTAAAACTAAAAGTTGGTTCTTTGAGAAAATCAGTAAAATTGATGGGCCACTAGCAAGACTGACAAAGAAAAAAGAGAGGATGCAAATAAACAGAATCAGAAATGAGAAAGTGTGCATTACCACAGATTCTGAAGAAATAAAAGAAATTATAGGAGGATATTATGAACATCTATATGCCAACAAACTAGACAATTTAGGTGAAATGGAAAAATTCCTGGAAACACACAAACAAGCTACGCTGACTCAGGAAGAAACAGAAGATCTCAACAAACCAGTCACAAGTAAAGAGATTCAATCAGTCATCAAAAATCATCCTACAAAGAAAAGCTCAGGGCCAGATGGCTTCACAAGGGAATTGTATCAAACATTCTGAAGTGAACAACACCAATTCTATTCAAACTTGTCCAAAAAATTGAGGAAAAAGGAACTCTACCTAACTCATTTTATGAAGCTAATATCATTATAATACTAAAACTGGGTAAAGATGATATAAGAAAGGAAAACTATAGGCTAATATCCCTAAAGAACATAGATGCAGAAATCCTCAGCAAAATATTAGCAAATCAAGTCCAACAACACAATTAAATAATTATACACCATGAACAAGTGGGATTTATGCCAAGAATTCAAGGAGGTTCAACATGAGAAAATCAATTAATGTAATAAAGCACATTAACAAATCGAAAGGGAAAAATAACATGAACATCTTGATTGATGCTGAAAAATTGTTCGACAAAATTCCACATCCTTTTATGATAAAAACACTCTGAAAGATAGGAATCAAAGGTAACTTCCTCAATATGATAAAAGGAATGGATGAAAAACAAATAGCCAGCCTTGTACTCAATGGAGATAGACTGAAAGCTTTCCTCCTAAGATCAGGAATGAGACAAGGATGCCCACTGTCACCACTATTATTCAACCTTGTGCTAGAAGTTCTATCTAGAGCTGTCAGGCCAGACAAAGAAATAAAATGCATCCAAATTGGAAAGGAAGTAGTAAAACTTTCATCATTTGAAGATGACATGATACTGTATTTGGAAGATACTGGAAAATCTACAGCAAAGTTACTTGAGCTAATAAATTCAGCAAGGAGGTGAGATATGAAGTTAATGTACAAGAATCAGTTGTGTTTCTATTTATAAGCAATGACCTAACTGAGGAGTCAGTTAAGGAAAAAAAAAAAACTATTCAAAATAGCAACTAAAAGAGTCACATACTTAGGAATGAACTTAACTAGGAATGTAAAGGACTTGTAAACAGAAAACCACATAACATTGCAAAAAGAAATCAAAGAAAGTCTACTAGGTGGAAAGACATTCTCTGCTTATGGGAAGTTAGGCTAAATATAGTTAAAATGTCAATTGTACCTGAATTAATCTACAGATTCAACACAGTACCAATCAAAATTCCAACAACCTACTTTGAAGACTTGGAAAAGCTAGTTACCAAATTCATCTGGATAGGAAAGAGATCCCAAATATTTAAAAGCATCCAGAATAGAAGAAAAAAGTGGGAGGATTAACACTCCTTGACTTTAAAACCTATTGTAATGTCACAGTGGTCAAAACAGCATGGTATTGGCACAGAGATAGAAGCATTGACCAATAAAATTGAATTGAGAGTGCAGAAATAGACCACCAAATCTATGGTCAACTGATTTTTAAAAGGTCCCCAAGTCCTCTAAACTGGGACGAAATAATCCTTTGAATAGATAGGCATGGAAGAATTGGATATCAATAGCCAAAAGAATGAAAGAGGACCCCAATCCTGTACTCTATACAAAAATTAATTCAAAGTGGATCAAACACATAAATATAAGATCTAGCACCATAAAGCTTCTAGAAGAAGATGTAGGGAAGCATCTTCAAGACCTAATAGTAGGAGGTCACTTCCTAAACTTCACACCCCAAACACAAGCAAGAAAGAAAAACTAGATAAATCGGAACTCCTCAAAATCAAATGCTTCTGCACCTCAAAAGGCTTTATCAAAAAGGTGAAGAGTGAGCCACCTCAATGGGAGAAAACATTTGGAAATCACGTATCAGACAAAGGTTTGATATCCTGTGTACACAAATAAATCATATAACTCAACAACAAAAGAAAAAACAACCCAATTATAAAATGGACCAAAGATATGAATAGGCATTTTTCTGAAGAGCAAATACTGATGGTTCAAAGGCACGTGAAGAGAAGCTCATTTTCATTAGCTATAAGGGAAATGCAGATCAAGACTACAATGAGACACCAACACCACACCTATAAGAATGGCTGCTATTAAATGAACAGGAAACTATAAATGTTGAAGAGGATGTGGAGAAATTGGGACACTTATGCACTGCTGGTAGGAATATATAATGGTGCAGCCACTATGGAAGACTAGTGGTTCCTGAGGAAAGTAAATATTGAATTGCCCTATGAGCCAGCAATAGCACTATTTGGTATGTATCCAGAAGAGCTGAAAGCAACAACACAGACATTTGCACACTAATGTTCATAGCAGCATTATTCACAATCACCAAAAGATGGAAACAAACCAAATGCCCGTCAATAGCCAAATGGGTTAACAAAATGTGGTATATACATATGATGGAATATTATGTAACAGTAAGATGAAATGATGTCTTGAAGCACATGACAAGATGGATGAGCCTTGAGGACATAATGCTGAGTGAAATAAGCCAGACTCAAAAGGATAGATACTGCACAATTCCACTTGTATGACCATGGTAAAGGTAAAATCAGAGGCTTATAAGATAGAATATAGTGTCTTAGAGATACATAGAAGCTAGAGGTGGGTGAATGATTAGCTAACGAGGTTGAACTCCAATGTGAGGGAATAGATAGAAGTGAGGGCTGTTGTCTAGTGGGTCTGGAATTAATATTACCATATTGAAGATGAACAAGATTGAAAAGGGTTGCATAGACCTACATGTCCCACTGATTAACACTAGAAATATATATTAGTTCTTTCAAGAACTACTTCAAAGGTATGATTCATGTACAGAGAGTGTTTAAGTCCAGGGTACAGATGGAAAACTGCTATTGAATGTTATGGACTATGTTTTAATGAAAAGCATCAGCACTACCACAATAGCACAAGTAAATAATGGGGGGGGGGGCAAGAATCAAGATGAGGTTTAGATTTCCTATTTGGAGAGGGTGTGTTTATTGGTTTTCTTTCTCTTGTGAGCAATTAAATTATCTGAAATTGAGAGTGTTGATGGATTGTGGACTTTGGGCCCTGTACATGATGCCTGATGAATGCAGGAAGCTGAAGGATGCAATAACTGAGAAGTAGATTGGTGAACAATGGTGTACACTTATGAACATTGGATGTCCCTAAAGTTTGACATGGTATCAGGGGATTCCCTGATATAAAACCTGCTATTTAGAGATAGCAATGAAACAGATCAGGTTGGGGTTAAAGTTATTCAGAACACAGGGTTAAGGAAGACATTGTCTATATTTTAGAATCACACATTGATTTTTGTCTTTGAGACCACAGGAAGAAAGGTTTATTTGGTTTGGAACCTAAATTTTCTGATGCACATAATCTAACTCAACCTATCTGTATAGCTCATTTGAACCATAGAAACACAGGGGGCCCAGAATAAGAAAGAAGTCCTCTAATCCTGTATAGATTAATGTAATGTCTGGATATATCCTAGGGTATATTAAGCAGGTGATCAAAAATATTGGTAGGGTCCCTTGAGGGATGGAAAAAAAATATGGAACTATTAAACTTTACAATCAGGGAATCCTCTGATACTGTGTCAAACTTTAGGGACACCCAAATGAATAGGCCATGCCTTTGATCTTGAGGCTTACTCTTGTGAATCTTATGTAGGTAGCAGAGAAGCTTAGCCTACTTAAGAGTATGCCTGAGAGTTACTCCTGGAGGACTTCTTTTGTTGCTCAAATTTGGCCTCACTCTCTCCAAGCCTCACTTTCTGCAAGTGAGATCATTGCAGTCTCCCCTACATGGGGCATGATACCCAGGGGTGAAAGTCTCCCTGGTGATGTGGGAGGTGACTCCCAAGGATGAATCTGGCCCTGGCACCATAGGATCAACAATTGCATCCTGACCCATAGGGAGAACAGAAGTAAAACTAATACAATATCAGTGGCAGAGACAACTTAGAGTCGAGAGGCTACTCTGGAGGTTGCTCTTATGCTAGCTTCAATTAGACATTACTACATATTATAACCTGCCAAACACCAACCAGGATCATTTCAGCCAATTCTGTGGAAAACCTAGGGCAATATATAAGATTCCACAAGGGTTCCATGCACTAGTGTAACTTTTCAGAAACTTACAATCTCCAAATGGGTTCTTGGACCAGATAAGTCCTGAAACCTAGAGGGTCTGGCCTCTCCAGAACATCAGATAGTTCCATTTGCCTACCCATTTTATGGACAGCCCCTTCCAACATGAAAGTTATAATGGCCATAGCCCAAACACCCCCAAAGAGAGGGATAGAAAGATCAAAGGTGATGGTGAACATATACAGAGAAGATAGGAATTAACAAATGAGTATGAATCATCAAATTGATACATCTTTTAGTCTCCAGTATCTTAGAGCAGATATATGCGAAAACCTAAAATTGTGAAATTGTAACCCATACCAAATTCTGAATCTGTTTTACAATTAATTGTGGTGCTGTGCTTTAAAATTTATTGCTATTTTGTTTTTTGTTATTTTTCAACAAAAAAGAGAAAGTTGATTGTTATGATAAAAATATTTATTCCTTCTAGCCTCCTATATTCTGGAACAGCTAGAAGGAAAAAATCTGAGAGGGTTATATGGTACTCCATGACAAACTCTGGGATCTGTCCTGTAACTACTTGTTGAAGAGTGCTTTAAAAAGTATTGCTTTTTTTATTTCTTTGTTTTGTATATATGTTTATATTGTAGAATAAAAAATTTAAAAAGCAATGTAGCTTCTTGCAATGTTAAATTACTTGTTAACTACTGCATTGACATCATGTTCAAAATTACATTTTATTATCTTGGATAGGATGATTAATATTGACAACTTATGTATTCCATGGTAAGAATGTAATGTGCATTCACAATTAGAAATTTTAAAATATTACTGTATATTACAGTAATCATAGGTTAAATATAATTACTTTTTAAAGTTACATCTGAAAGCTTCAGAACATTTATATAATAGAAAAGGTTACTCTGCATAGCAATAAATCACCTAAAATATATAAACACATATCAAAAGTTATTAAAATAATGCTCTGGCAGTATAGACAACTCACACCATATTTAAAAGTATAGATGTCTTCAGATAGAGTTAAAATACCAAAAGACTCCTGTTTTGTTCTCTATTTGTCTGCCGCAATAGAACCATGGATTTCAGCAGAACTGTTTTTTTTTGGCATTTAGGCTTAGAAATGCCAGGAAAATTATAGATCCTATAGGTAGGAGTTATAGATTCAAAGTAGAACACACAATAATCAAGTGATGAGAGAGGATGAGGGAGACGTAGAGATAAAGATATGGGTTAAGATATCACTTTGATTATTCTGGATATGAGTAAAAAGATATAAAATGGAAAGCGATAATCATGAAAAAATTGTCTCAGTATAATTTTTGCATATAAATATAATTCTATTCCCACCTTTTATTGCTAAGAATTTATAATAAATGATGGATTTTAAAAATTAGAATTTAGTTTTCTTCATTTATCTAGCTCAATAATTTTGGGGTTTATGGATAAATTACAAGTCAATAGGCCAAATTTTAACAGAGATTGTATGTAGTTAATACTCAAAATTAAAGTTCTAATAGGCCATGAAATGAGCAACTGCGACCTTGATTGTGTGTGTGTGGATATGCAACATACTGTATTTAAATAAGAGCTTCAAATGTTTTGAATTTTTTATGAATACAATGTAATCCAATGATCATGAAACAGTACACTGTACAATTGAAACCTAAGAGTTAAATAAGGGTGGAATGGGACACCTAAGAGTCAAAAGGAATGCATTGACAGTTGTTTTATCCACCTGTACCAGATAACTGATCCATAATCAAATACTACCATAAAGACTTCTTCCCAATCATTTTCTTTAGGAAAAAGTACAAATTTCTTTGACTAAATTCCCAATATTAGAATCCTTGCCTCCAAAGGGAACCTGTAAATAGTTGCAGCTTTTCTGGACGTAGTGGATAAAAGGAGAATCTGGCTAGCATCAATGTTACCTCACTCATCTCCTTTCCAACTTCATTTACCTCTAACAATTCCTGGAGTACTCCCTTTCTCTCTGCCCTTGTACATATCGCCTTCTAGTTACAGGATGTTTCGCCTTGGCTTACAATGCTCAATATACCTTTTCATCATCTTATCATGCTGTAGTAATAGAAAATTTCAGCTCATCAATTTATAGCAGTTAGTGCCTGCCTCTATTCCTTTGACCCACCCAGAATGCTGGAGAGGTCAGGGACACACCTAATAGGCATTTTCTAGCCCCTGCCTAGCTCTACTTCCTTTTCATTTGTGTGCATATGTTTCAGTGTGTTTCCCCCAATTCAAAACCAGGCAAGACGTTAAATCTATTGAAAAGGCTTTACCTTAAATCAAGGAACCAGAACAAGCAGCCGCAGCAGCTTACTATGTGGGACCTCTCAATAGCAGGACTCCTTCCCGTTGGAATGTATAAATACCCAACACTTTAATAGCACTCTTTGATGTGAAGTTGGGCTCACAGAGCTGCCATCCACTGACCCTGATTTGACCAGTTGGCCTTCCAGGAGACCAGCCATGATGGAATCTCTTCTTGCACTCTTTTGGACACTTTGTACTATGTAAGTAATAAAGTGGCTATTTGCTGAGAGCTTCTGTGGTGCCTGAACTTGTGTTCTCATGGTATACCTTATAGCAACTTGTTCCACACAAAGTTTACTGTCAGCTTCAGGAAACAGTTACAATACATGCTGATGACTTTCTCCCTCATGAAAATGTATCTCTAGCTGATGGTCTTCTGTGGCTGCAGGAGCATGACCCGTTTATTCCCAGGGAAAATTGGAAGTGCCAAGAAATTAATGCTCCCAGGTAAAGATTTGGGGGATTGCATTCTAGCTTCCTCGAACTTCACAGTAAATGGTCCATGGTGTGTTTTATACAGCATCTCAGAGTGTTTCTAGTGAGATTGAATCCCATTTGTCCACAGTAAAACCTGTCCATCAATGACCTAATTTATGAACTTTGCTTATTTAACTGTATAATATTTGCACTCCCTTGATGTGATTTCTGGAATAACCTCCCAAATAAATTATCTCAGAGATTTAAAGAAGGTAGAATACTTGTTTGCAATACATCTCCACTTATATCCTTGTCACCAGGGTATACCATGAGGAAAATCCATACTAGGGGATTTGGTGCTGAAAGTGCTCTTAAAAAGTGAAAATTCAGGATGAGATTCTGAAAATGCTCACAACCAATTTGTTAGTTGAACACAGTCATTTGTGGGTTGACTTGGAAAGCTGTCCATGTCTCAGAGTAACCGAGGGCTCTGAAGAAATTATAGGAAAACTACACTATCTTTCAATTCATATGATCTTGTATCTCTTGTAGATAAAAGTAATGATTGGACTTTCTCATAAACTGAAGTAGGAGAGATTACTGTAGGGTGCTGGAATAAAGTCATGACTTTTGCATCAGAGAATTATTCACTCCTTGAAAGCAACACTAAGCATATGCCCATTAGCAATTAGTTATGGGCTAGGTACTCTCAGATCCAACAAGTCTAAGACTGTGAAGTCACAGCAAAAATGTATGTTGGAAATGGTACATTAAGTATCAGGTCTGAGAAAGTCCAGAGGGCATAGTTAAGTCATATAAAGAGATTACCCAAATACCAAATTCACCTTAGTCTGTCATCATGACCTCTACCTCGATTTATATCTTAGCCTCACTGTGTCCAGCTGACAGAGAAGGAAAAACCTAGGTCTTATTATTATTATTTTTTTAGTCACTTGAATACATTGGTGTGAGCTGAAATTTTACTGCTGATGCTTAAAGCTGTCTATGAAAGAAGAGGTGAGTAGAAATCTACATAGTAGGATTACACTAGAATAGTACACTTATTGTGAGTTAAGGATATACATGGATATGGGAAATTGCAAATGATTTGACTGAAGAAGAATTGAATAACTAGGGACAAGCTTATCTTGAGAAGAGGCCTAAAAATGGAACTTGGGAATGGCTAAATCTTATGAAAAGGCTTTACCATATCTTAAATCAAGGAACCAGAACAAGCAGCCACAATTGCTTACTATGCAGACTAATAGAGAGTTGGAGTAGCCTCTTAAAGGTAGAGCTTGAAGAAGGCACTCAGTGGAGGTTGTGTGTGCTACACAATGCAATATGTGTATAAAATTAGTAGCCATTATATGGTCCTAAGTTTTCATTACTTAGAATAAAACCCTCTGGAAAATAAGGAATAGAAATAGGAACAGCCCATCTCACCATCACAGCCAATGAGTCACTTGTGTAATTTGTGTTTTTCATTCTGCAACTCTAGGCACATTTGAATTTGAAGTCTTGTCATCTGGATGAATTTGGTGCTTCTATCAGAGAACTCAGATTTTTATATGACATATAACAATGGCTGTACCTCATGGAAACTGTGGGCTCTTCATGCTGATAAGCCAAAAGGCAAAGATGTCAGTTACTACTATCATGCCTGGGATTTTTTATCTTAATTTTTATTAGGAGTTAGGGTTAATGACACGTAATGGAAATACAAGAATGTATGTCTGTAACTCATGTTGTTTCCATGCCCAGGCATAATGGTGGATAGAAAATTACAGCAACCAGAGAAACATAGACTTGCATATTTCTACATTAAGGAACTATGTCACACTACCAGGCAAGCAACCTAAACTAGTGGAATTGTTGGTCAGATATGAAGGGAATCTAAGACAAATGGTAGAAAAAAGAAAATGGACATCAGTTGTGGTCATTAGAGCAACTGTATCAGTTTGGAATTAGTTTGATTAACTGTTTGGCTCTCAATATTACTTTTTTAAGAATCTCTCTCTTTTTTTTTTACATGGGCAGGCACCGGGAATCAAACCTGGGTCCTTGGGCATGGCAGGGAAGCAATCTTACTTGCTGAGCCACCGTGGCCTGCCCTTTTTAAGGATCTTGACCAACAATTACCTTGTAGAATCCCTGAAGGACAGAGTAGAAGCAGTGTTGAACATGAGGTCTAAATAGTGCAATATATACACAGTTAGTGATGCACTCAGTTCTCCATTCAAATCCCTTTAGCACATCTTAGGGTTTAACTGCAGTTTTGGTGGACAATCTTCTTATACACTATGACTTTCTATGTTACATACCTATGTCTGTACGTCTGAAGATTTTCTCTGGCTGGATGAGCAAGAACAATCTGCCTGTGGGGCAGGTCTCAAGTTCCAAGGAGTTAATGTCTGCAGTAGCAACTGGAAACCAATGAAAAATGAATCTTGGTGAATAACCAGCCCATCTTATTTATCTCTTAAGGACACAAATCTGATAAATGCTCAAAGAAGTTTTCCATTGGGTTGAACGTTGATTATTTGTAAGGGTCTCCTGATAATAAATGCATCCTGTATTGTTTCCCCCCACTCACCTGTCTAACTTTGCTGCTTTCTCACCATGCTTCTTGGTGTCACTTCCCAAATAAACTCTTAGACTTAAATGCCTTGCTTCAGGAACTAGTTTTTTCAGATGAGCACAAATTAAGACACTATCATCAAACAACTTAAAAAATATTAGACTATTTTTCACACCAAAAGTCTGGCTTGTAGCATTTTTGGGATAAGCCTATGTTCCAGCATTGGCATGAGGGCTTGAGTGCAGGCACAGGAAATATCAGTGTAAGGTTCATGCTCGAGAGACTGAATATTCAAATGGACCATATATAAAAATAGAATATTGATACACAATCTGCAACATCCAGTTCAGAAAGCCAAACGTCAATCACTGTAATAATTACCTCAAAATGGTCAGGACTTAGTAACTGGCAACTTCCCTAATCTTTGTCCCTGCTTCCAAATTAGCACCAACTGGAGAAAGCCAAATATGCTTCCTTAACCAATTACATGGAATGTCTGCTTCTAGTTAGCCTGCCTCTTTGTAATAACAAGTTCTGAATAAATAATTTTATCTTTGTGTTTTCGTTTTGTTAATGAAGTCGAATAGGATGATGGAGGAAATTCATTGAGGCAATGGAGGATTGCTTGTTCTCATTTGGGTAGATTTTATTTATTTCCATATATCCCAAGCAGATAGTGCCTTGGAAAAATTGGTGGGTAACTCATTGAGGTACTTTTGTTTTGTTTTGTTGTGGGCTTTGATATTACTTCTCTACTAATAACACCAGCAATCTCTAATACCCAGACTAGAAACCTTTTTCAAATGTGCTCTTTCTTTTCATATATACAATACAGTTGCCTATGTATGTTTCAATTCTGTAATATCTCTTGGCATACTTGCTTTCCTTCCTGTCTAGTTACTATAATTTGATCTTCAGGATTAAAAAAAAATATTTATCAAATTTTAGCTTCAAATTTGTAAAGAATCAATCCCAATAAAACTTTTTCCATTAAAAATTTTAAAAAATCAAATAATCAAGTAATTATAAAAGTTTGGTTTTATGAAAGTATAACTTCTATAACTATTTAATGACTTTATCCCTGGAATAAAGGGATCAACATTAACTAAAATAAAATGTTTTTTTCATCTTGATTTTCCTCCCTATTTCCACTTTCATGCCTTTGCTCATATTATTTACTTAATTAGAGCACTCTTTCTGTAATATACACCCATTGTACTCATCACTGTTATTCAGTATGCATCTTAAGTTTAGTATGTTCTATGAAGTCTTTCTTAATATTTCCGTTAATACCTTGGTTTTCTTTCCTTTCACTGTTTATAGTACTTTGTATCTCTGTTTGCATGCTAAGCACATGGGGAATCCATGGTATATTTTCTTTGTAATAGATGTTGTGAAGTACCGGCTAGAATCCCATTCAGAGATAAATAATTTATTCCCTCCACTGCTGGGAGAAAGGCTGCAGACAACTCTCAGATGTCATCTAGCTGTGAGGATTGCTTCATGTGAAGAACAAAGCTTTACCCAAGGTTGTGCCTCTTCCTTATGCCCTGCATCAATGACTTATCAACATGGGATATGAACAGCCAAGCCACTTATTCCATATGAAGACAACTTTGAAGAGTTGTCTAGCATAATAATTTCTTGTAGATCAGCTGTTGAGCCCTTCATTATTATTGCATCATAATATAACTCTTCCCTTTGCCACCTAATCAAACTATTGATAAAGCAGATATTCACTGCTTTACATACAGGACATATATCTAAGTGGCGTTGAAGAAACAAAGAAGATACAGAAATTTCTTCTGCTCTTAAGGATCTAGGATGAGGTACGTGTAATGAAAATCTTTTAAAGGCATTGGCTGATCAAGATATAATCAGATAACAGACATGGGGATACAGGAATGGGATTTCTGTGCTTCCTATATTCACGAAGGTATTTTTAGCTTCCTAAAGGCATGAATATATCTTTATAGACATTTTGCTATTTTCACTATCTTGAACAATACTGGCACTCAGTACGTAACTGTTGGATTGATTCCATGTTAGATTGTTCTGGAAAAAAATCCATAAGAAATGTTCAACCAAGTTTCCTTCATCCCATGACTTTAGAATAACTATGAGTTAATCTAACTGCCAAGGGAATCAATTTATCCTTGGGTTTATTTACTATAAGAAATATAGCTAAATAATCCTGAGGCAGAAATGCTAGTGCTAAAACCTGCAAAAAGCACCTAGATTCATGCTGATGAGAATAACATTAACAGTTTAAAAGAGTCAGATTGATTGGTTCAACTTTCTAAGCAAGTAGGTACGGACTTCTGATTAAAATCATGCAGAAGCTATTATCATCTGTATATTTTTTATTCTAATGTGGTTCTTTTCTAACATCACCTCTCTGCAAGTCTAATGCACAAGACCATCATTTATCTATTTTAACCACAAGATGTCTAAGATTTGGATTTGATAGACAAATTTAAGATAGTCAAACAACACTATTAACACTAATTTATAAAAAATATATATCACCAAACATTTATATTTATTATACATTATTTTCACTTTTTTTTTTTTTTTACGTGGGCAGGCACTGGAAATCGAACCCGGGTCCTCTGGCATGGCAGGCGAGCATTCTTGCCTGCTGAGCCACTGTGGCCTGCCCCATTATTTTCACATTTAACTCAGTTATCAGTGTGGTGAAGAGGATGTAGAGGTATTTATTTCAGGATGTTTAAATATGTGTTCAAAACTAGGAATAAAAAGCAAAACAATAGGGAATAGTATGTATTTCTAGGACTCTGTGGAATCAAAAGGAAGAAATAACAGAACAGAGGTAAGCTTAAAATCTTTCAGTGTGATAGCATTATGATCGTAAGTACACTTCTAGATCTGAAATTTCATAAACATTTAAATGTGTTCCCACCCTTTCCATCCCCAAATGTGGTGGGTGTGAGGTTTCATTTCTACTCCCTGCAGTCTGTTCAATTAGTTCTCAAATTCCTTTAATTAAAGGAGAACAGTTGATTAATGACTCATGAGTAATTTATTTTTCAAAAAATGTCAAAATATATCATTTACAAAGAGATGTTTTTATAAGCTCAGATATGATGCCAACATTTCCTCTTCATTCTGATTGAGTTGACTTCTAATGCAGCAACAGTGTGCTTTTTTTTTTCCTAATTAAATTCTATCTTAAAGAAAGAGACCATTACACAAGTAGTGTTTGAAAAGTATAAATGATAATTACATGTGCATTATGTTATGTTCCTGCTTACCTTTTTGTTCAATGTGAATCTTGGCTCTCCACTGAAAACATGACTTCTTTTGGAATCCTCTCAAATGCTGATGTTTTCTCCTCCCATATTCCTAATCCATAGGTCTTGGAGAACAAGAAAAAGTTCTCCTTGCTCTTTGTTACAGAATCCAGACACTTCTTTGCCTCCTGTATTGAATCTTAGGTCATCTGGCCATATAAACTATACTCCTCCTGGTTGTATTCACCATCTACCTGGTCACCAAATACCCTCCTTACACACACACACACACACACAGACACACACACACACTCCAAAGCTTCTTGAAGACTTCTACGTAAGTTACTGCCTTCTTCCCAGTATTACTAGTATTGTAATTCCTGTATTAAATGTTCACATCAGTGATCACTTTCAGTTCCTGACTTCTCTTTCTTCACTTATCTTAATTCCCCATTTGAATCCATCTATCTTCTCTCCACTTCTCAAACTGGCCTAGTCACTGTTATAAGCAATAACTGTAACCTCTTCCTACCCCAAGATAAAAGTGTGCATTCACTTGCTGAATACCACCTTCCATCTTTCCAGAACAGTTTCTCTACTACCCAATCTCTTTGAACTGACCATCACTTACAATTCAATGATACAGCCACATTTTCATTGAGACTCCTCCATTCATATTCTCTTTTCACAGATTCTACCTAATGGTTCATCATTAAATACCATAGCTGAATCATTTAATTTCCTTTCTCTTTCCTGCTTAATTTTAATTGTTGAACAAAGACTCAACACTTCATTTATTTCTATATAACTACATGTGGATGGGAAAAGCACTAAAGAAGACTGTCTAGTCTCGCTTTGAATTTATGATCATTTACATCAAATGGACCATTAGTGTTGCTTGGAAATTGTACTGCATTCCCCTGTTCTGGGTGTCCTAGCAGTATTTCATTGCTTTTTCCAGTGTCTTCAAATCTCCAACCTTACTCCCAATTCTCACACCTGGTGATTTTGCTTTTCCTTATACTGAAAGAAAGAAAAATGCATAGAAGATTGCTTCCAAAAGCTTCTACCATCACATCTCTACAGTGAACTGGGTCTCTATGCTACATTGTTTCCACTTATTTCTCTGGATGAAATATTTGGGTTTCTATAGAAAAGTGAACACTAATCTGCATTTGGAGTTGATTCCATTCTGATCTTTCGGGTATATTATTTCGGAAACACTTATCTTACCCTGTCTCTCTGTCCCTCTCTTAGTATTTTTTTCATTCTAATGAATCATTTCTATTAGCACAAAAAGATGCTCTAACTTATCCTATCTTAAGAAAGTATATAATAAACTTTGACCTGTGTGTAGAGTTGAAGTCCAAAGGTATATGTCAACTGGCCTTGTCACAGTTATTTACACTTCACATTCATACCAGCAAACTTGGCTCTTCTGCCATCTTTGCTATCTCAGTAAATCAAATGATGAGAACAAGAACTTAACCTTATTCTAAACCCTTTTACTCTATAATACTCTGCTATAGTTTTTTAGGCTGCACAAGCATATACCATGAAATGGGTTGGCTTAAACAATGGAAATTTATTAGCTTATAGTTTCAAGTCCAAAGGAAAGTCCAAATCAAGGAGTCATCAAAAGAATGTTTTCTCCTTGAACACTGTGACATTCTTGGCCTGGCTGTCAGTGCTACTGGGTTCTTAGTTTGTCATTTGGAAAGCACAAGGAGGCATCTCCTGGTCTCTTTTGTCTCTTCTGGTTTCCCTTGACTTCAACTTCTGACTGTTTCCTTTGTGGCTTTGTCTGACTGCAATTCACTCCAATTATAAAGGACTCCAGTTAAAGAATAAGACCTGTCCTGATTGGGGCAGGACACACCTTCTTAATTGAAGTAACTTCATCAAAAGGTCTCACTTACAATGGGTTCATACTCACAGGAAATTAATAACATTTTTTAATGTAGTAACATGTACCAAGTTATATACAGCTTGAAAGCACGACACACCCCAAATCAAATTTGTCAAAAAATACCTGACAAAATTCTTTGCCTTCGGAATAGATTCCATTTCTGATTACTTTCCAGAACTTCCGCTCTTACCACTTTTTTCAACTCATCGCAATCTTTTTACCTGTCTTCAAAAAATAATTTCCTATTGGTTTTTCTACTTCTTCCCTTACTCTTTAGTCTATTTTTCACATAGCAGACAAAAGTGTCTTCTTAAAATGTAAATCACATTATGTTGCTCCTTAGTTTTCAATACTTCAGTGTCTATCCTCCAAGACACAGTGAAGTCTAAAGTCTTTAAAGTTTCCTCTGAGATCATGTGTGGTCTTGCCTCTGTTTACTAAATTGATCTCATCTCCCAGCCCATATGGTAGATTGAATTGTTTCCCCCAGAAACATACATGTTATTAAACTTAATCCCATTCCTTTTGATATGAACCCATCATAAATGGACCTTTTGAAGATGTTCTTTTTAGCTAAGGAGTGGACACACTGAATCAGTATGGGTCCTCATCAGGATTATTGGGGTCTTTTATAAAAAGAAGATATTCAGTCATAAAGAGAGAAAATCAGAGAGAGGCTGATATCTGGAAGTCAGCAAAACACAGCTAAGGAGAGGGCATCACCATTTGACGAAAAAGCCAAGGATCTGAAAAAGCCAGCCAGCCAGAATCCTACTGATCCCGGAAGGAAACAAACGTTTTAGCCTCTGAATCCATGATCCAATAAATTCCTATTGCTTAAGCAAATCCATTGTGTGTGTCTTTTTTTTTTTTTGTCATGTGAGCAGCTTGGGAAGTTAAGACACCCACCTGCCTTGCTCATTTGGCCCTAGCCTCATTTGTCTTCCTGTAATTCTAGAAAATAGCAGGTATTTTCTTGCATCAGACTATTTTCACATGGTTTTCCCTTTACCTGGCATAATTTTTCCCCAAATTTCTACATGTATGGTTCTACACTTCTTGAGGTCTTCTCACAAATCACTTTGTCTCAGTGGTGAGCAATTTAAAATAATAACCTCCCTCCCCCCATCTCCATTGCTGGTAATTCCTTCTGCCCTTAACTGCTTAATTTTAGGCAAAACACTTAGTCCAACTTCTTGACATACTTTTCTTTGTATTATTCTGTTAAGTTTTGTCTACCTTTCACAAGCAAGCTCTACTTCCCATGGAAGAATTTTTGCCTATTTTGTTTACTGTTGCATGTCCTGCTTTTATAAGAGTTCCTGGCACATAATGTTCTCCATACATAACGCAACACAGAATGTATGAACAAGGACTAAGCTCAGGGAAACTCAGTTTCTTCCTTAGGATAGTGCAGAGCATTTAAGCGAGCTGCAGAGTCAGAGCTTGCATTGATCTGATTCAATGACCAAGTTTTTTTCCTACTTGCATAATAGTTTTTAATATTTCTTTTAAAACTTTGATAGAGAGAAGATACATCCAATTCAACATTATTATCATAAGACGTTTTATGATTAATAGATATATCCTAAAATATCTCAAAAGCTATATGCTTAATTAGTTCAAGACTTATATTTCATTTAAAGTTATATCATATTTACACAATACTTGGGGTTGTCGTGACAAATGCTTTACTCACTTTGTTGAATAGTTCTTTACTATTACTTTGAATTGGGGAAGTGGTGGAGTTGGGAGAGGAATAGGAAAAGGAAGACTGAAAAAGCTAAGCATTTGTGATGACCCTAGGACAGTGGGTATAACATTGTCTAAAATGCCTACAATTGAGTCCCATATAATATCCTGCATTAAAAAATCATAATATGTACGTTTTTACTGACATTTTACATTAAGCAAAGACATAGGTTTCATGGATCTCCTAGATATTCCATACTTTCTAAACATATAAAAAAACGTATTTATGGTCTAATGCTTCCTGAGCGATTACTACTACTATGTTGCCACACTAAATGTTTACTTTGCTAGGTATTATGCTTTAACCAAAGATAACAATAAACGTAATAAATATTCATTATTTCTGTCTGTATCTGTATCTATTACCTATCTCTTCATCTTTCTTTCTCTCTTTCGCTTTCCTCCATCCCTCCCTCCTTTGTTCCTTCCTCTTCTCTCTTGCTGTTTGTTTTTTTTTTTTCAGATTCTTATTTCTCCATGCCAAAGATCTAGATTCATAAGGTGATACTGAAAAAGAAGGACCTGGTATTTGACTAAAAATGTCTGGCTAGTAAAAATATTGTTCTTTTAAAAATAAATTTCCTTTAATCAATTATGAGAAGTAGTAAATATTTTATATTGCCTGCCTTTTTCTCATCTTCAGTTATATCACATTATTCCAGGCTATGAGAGTATCTTCTACAGTTATAACTGCTCCCTAACTACCCTCACACCCCCTGCTCTCACTCTTCTTCAATCCACTGTGAAAAGTGCTGCAAAATGGTCTTAATAAAAGTCTGAACATATGACTTTGCTGCTCAAACCTCCAACACCATCACAATGTACTTAGGGATTATAGAATTCCCACATAATCAATCTCCCCCACCCCAAACATGCAATTTTCTCTATTATTAACACTGAACTGGTGTGGTACCTTTGTTACAAAGATGAAACAATACTATTACAGCTATATTATTAGGTATACAGTTTGCATTAGTGTTTACTCTTTGTGATCTACAGTTTCATGATTGTTTATTTAAATTTTTGCTTTGGTAACATACATATAACCTAACATTTCCCCTTTTATCCACATTCAAATATAAAATTTTGGGCTAAATGATTATATTCTCAAAGCCACTCTACCATCATCACCACCCATTACCAACACTTTTTCATCATCCTAAATAGAAATTCTGTCACTAAATTAGCTTTAACAACCCCAGTCTGGACTCAAATAAATTGTATTGTAGTTTCCTACACTAGGAATTTGCATATTCTATTTATTTCTTATCAGTGAGGTTATTCAATATTTGTCCTTTTCTATCTGGCTTATTTTACTCATTGAGATGTCTTCAAAGTTTATCCAAGTAATTGCATGTTTAATTCCCTTTTATGATTCAATGATATTCCATTATATATATACATATATACGTATGTATATATATATATATATATATATATATATATATATATATAAACCAAATTTTGTTTGTCCATTCATCTGTTTATGTACACTTGGGTTGGTTCCATCTTTTGGAAATTGTGAATAATGTGTTATAAACATCAATTGCTAATATAATTTCAAGTGCTTGCTTTTGATCCTTTGGGGTTTATACCTAGAATTGAGATTGCCAGGTCATGTGGCAATTTCATATTTAACTTTTTGGTGAACCTTGAAACAGTCTTCTGCAGTGGCAACATAATTTTGCATTCCCAACAAATATAAATGAGTATCCCTATTTTTCCAGATGCTCCCAAACACTTGTTATTTACCATTTTTTAATAGTAGTCATTCTAGTGGGTGTAAAATGGTGTTTTATTGTGGATTTCATTTTCACCTCCCTAATGTCTAGTGATATTTAGAATTTTTGCATGTGTTTCTTATTTATTTGTATATTTTCTTTAGAGCAGTGTTTATTCAAGACTTTTGCCCATTTACAAATTGTGTTCTCTGTCTTTTTGTTGTTGTTATTATTCATTCTAGATATCTTAATCCTTATCTGATATGGTTTCCAAATATTTTCTCCCATACTGTAGGTATTTTAATTATGATGTCCTCTGATGCACAAAAGTTTTCAATTTTTTTCTTATGTTACTCATACTTTTGGTATAAAATCTAAAAAAATCATGATCTAATGCAAGCTCCTGAAGATGCTTCCCTATATTTTCTTCGAGGATTTAATAGTCCTTGTTCTTATATTTAGGTCTTTAATCAAGTTTTAGTTATTTTTTGTATATGGTGTGAAGTAGGGGTCCACATCCATTCTTTCGCACAAGGAAATCCAGTTTTTCAAGCACCATTTGTTAAAGAGACTGCTCTTTCCTTATTGAGTGGACTTGGCACCTTGTCAAAATCAATTGGACATATACCTGATGGTTGAATACTGGAAGCTCAAGTTGATTCCATTGGTGTATATGTCTGTCTTTGTGCCCATACCATGATATCTTGATAACTGTAGCATTACATTTGGAATAAGTTTTAATGTGAAATGTGAGTCCTCCAAACCATCATTTCAAGAAGGTTTTGTCTATTTGGGGGTCCTTTAGGCTCATATAAAAATTAGATGTTTGGGGGAAAAAAAAGGATGTTTGGCTTTTCTATTCCTTGCAGAGGGCTGTTGGAATCTTTTTTTTTTTTTTAAGGAAGCAACTTTCGTTATGAATTTTATTTGTAAATTTTTTAAACTTTTAAATGCACTTTTATTGAGATATGTTCACACATCATATAGTTCATCCAGAGTATGCAATAAATGGCTCACAACTTTATCATATAGTTGTACATTCATCACCACAATCAATTTTAGGACATTTTCATTACTCAAAAAGAAAGGAAATCTAAAGAAAAAAGAAAACCCAAAATAGTACATAACCCTTTCCCCCTTTATTATTACTATTTTCTTTATTTTATCACTCATCTATCCATACACTGTCTAAAGGGAGTGTCACTCACAAGTTTCTTACAATCACACAATCACACAATGAAAGCTATATACTTATACTGTCATTATCAAAGATTATGGTTACAGCATTTTAGTTCAATAGTTTCAGGCATTTCCTTCTAGCTATTCTAAAGAAATAGCTACATGATGAGTCAGGAGTCAGAATCATTTGTAAAATCCTAATTTCTCAGTTATATCTCCTCCTTCTTAATTGATCATTCTCTCACTCTTCATGGATATCTAGGCAATGACAATTTTAACATCTTTGTGCTGGGTAAGAGTACTTTATGTGCTAGAGTAATGAAACTGGTTGATGTTCTTTGAGAGACTGTCACTTCTGGGTTTCAGGGCCTATCTGGCATAGGAACAATCTGGAGGCTTCAAGTATCTAAAAAAATAAACTTACTAAGAAAAACTTTTGTAGACACTTAATACTTTTGGTTGGAATTTGGCACACTGTGGCAATTTGCAACATCTGGCTGAAGCTTGTATAAGAGTAACCTCTAGAATAACCTCTCAACTCTATTTGAAATCTCTTAGTTATTGAAACTTTATTGTTTCATTTCTTTTCCCATTTTTTGGTCATGAAGGCATTGTAAATCCCACAATGCCAGGGCCAGGCTCATCTCTAGGAGTCATGTTCCACATGCCCAGAGACAATTGTACCCCTGGGAATCATGCCCCACGTAGAAGAGAGAGTAGTGACTTTATTTGTCTAGTTGAGCTAGAGAGAGAAAGGCTACATCTGATCAAGAAAAGAGATTCTCTGAGGAAGACTCTTAAGCATAATTATAAGTAGTCTTAGCTTCATCGTTGCAGAAATAAGTTTCATAAGGGAAAGTCTCAAATTTGAGGGCTTTGCATATTAAATTGGGAGTCCCTGATGATTGAGAGAATACCAGGAATTCCCCAGGTGGGAAAGTTTAATAGTTTGACACATTTCCCCAATTGTTCAAGTAGACTTTGCAAATATATTTTTAATTTTCTGTTCCAGATACATTGGAATGCATTGGGATATTACCTTAACATGTACAGAATAACAAGATCTCATTCCATATTTTAGTTTCTATGTAATTATGTTGTTTAATGCTGACTTTTAGAGTGGTAGAACTCAAACTCTGAGTCTCAGATGTTACACAAATACCCCAAATTCCAGGGAACTACCAGATTATCTACAAAGAGCCCTCTAGAGGGGCTATACTATTCTACTTCCTTACCAAGAGTGAATAAGTATATCTCTCTCTTCACGTCTTCTCCAGCACTTGTATATTTCTGTTTATTTTTAAACAGTTTTATTCACCCATCATACAATCCATCCTCAGTGAACAATCAATGGCTCCCAGTATAATCACGTCGTTGTCCCTTCACCACCGTGTTCTTTATGAGGATATTTCCATTTTTCTTGCAAAGAAAGAGGAAAAGGAAAGAGACTAAAAAAGAAGAAACAGCACCAGCAATAACAATCCCATATCCTTCTCTTATATCCCCTCTTATTGTTATTTAGCTCTGATATGTTGCTTTTGTTACAATTCAGGGAAGAATATTACAATGCTACTATTAACAAAGACCCTAGTTTGCTTAATCGTATTTTTTTATACACCATCCCATTTTCATCTTCAACACCAATATTTGTTAGTTTTTTAAAAAAATTTCTATCTCTTCATTAAGTTATCATACTGTTCAATCACCGTTTTCTTTTACTCTTTAGCTATTTCTTTGTGCTTTTCTTTATCTCCTTGAGTTTACTGAGGATAATCTTTTTTAATTCTTTCTACAGGATATCCAACATCTGACCTTTCATTGTTTTGTAATCTTGTGTTGCACATATATGTTCAATATTTTAAAGTGTTATCTCTGGGATTTAGTCTCTTTAGCTGTCTGTTACTTAGGTTAGTATTCAGCTAGTGATATAAAGGGGATTTCCTTGAGTACCAGAAACTAATAAAAACTAATCAATGCAAAGCACCCTCACAGTCTATGTTTGTGGTGCTCTCCTTCAGAATATAGCCCTTCATCAATAAGATCAGCCTGAGTTGATTGTGAAGTACAGGATTTCTCCATCTTTTCTGAGCCTGTGTCTTGTCCTGGGTTTGTGCTTGTCCATGGCTTTAGGGATTTCCCCACTTATTGGGAATTTGAATACTTTTTCTACTGTCCAGGAAATAGACTTTCTTTTCCTCTTGGGTGCTCTATGGAAAGTTCTATGATGGTGAGTCAGAGATGAGTCACCTATTTCCATCTTTCATGTTGCCACCTGTGAGACTGATGTTGCATATGCATGTACGCCACTCAATATGCACAAATCAATTACTATGCTCAGCCTGCTACAGGAACAGGGACCCACAATGGGAGCACAGTTTGGCTGCTGAGTGAGGTTGGGGATGGGCCAACAAAGGTGCTATGAGCTACTAATTTTTAAAATTGCATTTTCTTGATTCTGCCTATGCCAAGTTATTGCAACTCTTTAACTCCTTCTGGGGTTTTAAGGAAGATAGCTTTGCCAGAAACTAGTTGTGCAAAGATTCTGTGGGGGAAGAGTAATTTGGACACTCTTTTGCCTCCATCCTGGTCAACCAAAAGCCACAGTAGGGATTTTATTTTCTTCTCAGTGAAAAGAGAAAGATAATTCGAAATTGAAAACCAGTTCAGATAGGAGGCACAAACAATTTGAGTCAATATTCAGCTAATCAAAGACCCTAACTATTAATCTGGCTTTCCATTTCTTGTAATGAAGTGCATTTTGGAGTAAGAAGCCTATCCTTCACCCAGCAAGAATATAGCATATATATAAGGTAATGATGATCTTAACATGCGTAGCATGTTCCCATGTTCATGGACATATTTAAAATTATCTTACTTGAAAACAATGAGAGTGCCTTGAGACAAAAATGACATAGATGGTATCTATTTTGAAGAGGGGGGTACTGAATTAGAGTTACAAAAGACACTCTATGTGCTTAGATTTTGGAAGTGTTCTTACAAAAGACAGAAAATAACAGTAAAGATGCTTTGGAAATGAATTTTAGAAACTTCTGACTCAGATTTATGGCTTACTTATTATTTTGTTTGTAAAACTTCTAATTATATGTGTACATATAAATTGAAAACATGATTATTGTTCAAATGAAATTTTGTTTTAATCACTCATAGTTACCAGAAAATGTTGATAAACAATCAAGAAACTTGGAAAAATATATTTAGCATGATTAAGTCTTTTGTTTGTTAGTTTGGTAACTGTAATTTTGAGGTACAGATGGCAGAATAGACTACAATAGCGGTTTATTGTTCACACTGTCTCTAAAGTTTTAAGTTCAAATTGTACCTATAAAATTGTACCTTAATTAGTCCTTTAGATTTTATTGCTGTTGAGGGAAAGTTGCTTCAAGTTACTACCAAGTAGACACTACTCTGGATTAAAATCATGGTATTGATACCCTATTCTTTCTTTCAAATTCCAAGTCAAGAGTTCAATAATGTGAGAAATGTCACCTTCCTAAATATTATGGTCTACAAATTATGTCATTGCAGTGAAGTTTATTGGCTCAATTAGTCAACAGATATGCATAACTTGCTTTATAAAATTATATGTGGTGGGGACAAGGTTAATTCTAATTTAATGTGTATGAATAATATGATTGAATGCATTCAGATGACAGAATCATGATCTAAGTAAAATGGAATATTTTGATTTGTTTAAAAGATTTGAAATACAGACATGCTCAAAGCACATTTTTCTTCATAAATCCTGTAGTGTTGGCAAGTTGAAAATATCTAAGTTTAACTATTTTCCATTAAGACATGTATTGTTTTGACAGCAATTTCTCAGTTATTTCAAGTAAAACTACCTGGCTTTAGAAAACAATTTCATTCCATCCTAACTACAATGTAAGTATAATCTAAAAAGAATAATAAACATTTTATTTTAATAAAATACACAGTGTGTATTCAGTATAAATTTCAAAGTTATGAAGAAAAATTGGTACCAAATATTAACTTAGCTATTTTACATTTTTTCATTAACATCTCATAAGTGATGTGGCTTAATTCACAGAGGTTTTGAGATGGTTTTGTATAACTTTTCTCATTATGAGGATATGACAATAGAGAATACCAGGGAAGATATTTAAACTGAAATGATCAACATGTCACAAAAACTGGTAATGTTATTAGCATTTTGGGAGATTAATGATATTAATGGCTATAATTAGAACAATTTGCTCTTTTGCATTAATATATGCAGTGGAGCCTATTTATAATGTTTTAGTCTGGTTTTTAATTCTGCCGACTGTGGAATGGAAGAAAATGTCAATACTAAGAACAAAGCAGAATTTGCATAGCAATGGAAAGAGCTACATCATGCCAAACCGTTCTTGAATTAGCTCATGAGTTGAATAAATTCATGAGTTTTGTACACAGAAATGTATTTTTTAATCCATACATACCATGAGAGATTGATTAAAACAGCTGCATTTTAAAATTCAAATACGATCATCTGTGGGCCGAGGAGGCAGAAGCGAAGAAAAATTGCTAAAATGATCTAAGTGAAGTGAAAAAAATCAGGCAAAGTAAAGCACAATGAAATCACCACGTAAAATACACATTAAATGTAAATTCATTCATTTCTGAAAGCAAGTTTTTTCTAATTTGTTTTCAGTGTGTCTTGTATAATTAATACAAAAAATTATATAAATATCCCTTAATAAAGACATAAAAAAAGTAAAGGTAAAAAACAAAATCAATGCATATTTAAGATAGCAAAGTCATTTAATTGTGTTGGTTAGCCCTCTGCTATCATTATGATATATTTTTGGCTTTGAGCTTCTATTTTGCCACTTATGAGCAATCTCTACCTGGTATGCTAATTCTGAGCATGTTTTCCAATGCCTCATTTCCTGCTATTGTACCTGCTGTTGTACCTGACCCTGAACCAGACAACTAATTGATCGGATGTCTACACAAATTTCTGACACTCTCTTACAGGGATCCTAGATTTTACCTACTATCCACTGACAGGTCCCTTCCTCATCACCTCTACTCATTTACTAACATTCCAATGGAATCCTTTCATGAGTCTACTTGTTGGTAATTGCCTGGTTGTCTGAAAGTTCAAGTATTGTTGTCTTACTTGTCAAATTGTCCTCTGTCGTCACTCCTGTTAGTTTCATGGCTTGCCTGTACTATTGGGTGTTCTCTTTCTGGTCTCAAAGTTAGCTCCACTCAGCTGCTTATTTAAAATTCAATTCCATCAGTAAAATACATTTGTGTTAAATATGCTAGTTTCTCTCTTCTTAGGTGATGAGACAGGCTAGTTAGTCAATGGTGAACAAATCTTAAAGTTAGTACTTACTTGCCTGCTCCTTAGAGTTTAGATAAGTGGATGTATTATATATATGTATAAACATACTGAAGATATTTAATGTTATAAAAAATAATCAGAGTTTTGTGATAAAGAGGAATGGAAAGAATCTAATTGGAGAGGGCTATGTCTGGAAATTCTTAAGACGTATTAATAGATCAGCCATACTTATTATTATTGCTATTATTATGATAGCTACAATTAAAAATGTCAGGGGTATTTCACTGAGCTAAAACACTAATGACTGACCTTTACTGAGTGCTTACAATATCCTATTAACTATTCTAAATGTTTTACATATGTTAACTCAATCCTCAGGAAAAAAAATCTGAGATGATTGATATTAGTTCCATTTAAAAGGTAAAGAAACTATACTACATAGGTGAAGTAACTTGTCCAAGGCCATACTGGTAGGGAAAGCTTGAGCTAGGGATGGAGTGCAGTAAGTAGATTTGGCTATGGTGACCATATTTTAACCACAGTGATATACCGCCTGTCAAAGATCACCTAAATTGAGTGTGAAAAATACCAAGTCCAGACCTGTGTACAGAATAACACATTTGGGACAGAGTTGGAGGGTCGCAACTATGGGTATTGGGAAGAATAGTTCAGGGTAGGGGCCCACCCAGACATGGTCACAGGCAGATCACGTGGGATTCAAAAGGTAAAGAGAAGCCATGAAAGCACCCTTGATGGGCCAGTGACTTGATCCAATTCATGGTTCCTTGTTAGCTTTGTTTTTCTTCCTTTAATCATTCTGAATTTTATGCAGAGAATAAATTGGAATGAGGCAAGAAAGGAAGTGGGTACGGCATTTCAGGGACAATTGCTATAGTTCACAGAAAACTTGTGATGATTTCTGGACTGGTTGTTAGCTGCAGAAATTTGGAAAGTTGAGCAGAATAGAGATACATTTTAGAGAAATAACCTGCAGATGGGGTATTTAGAAGGTTGAGAAATGAAACTTAGAAGGCTGATGGCAACTTCACTGGCATATTAGGCATCTTATTCTGAGAGGTACAGAAATATTAAGATTGAACTTTATTTCATTTAGGAACAATAAACATCCTGAAACTTAAGCAAACGGACTAATATTTTGCTAGCTGGTGATGTGATAGCTGGCTAATACACTTGTTAATAGATAAATCTTTCTGAACACTCTTCCAAGAAATGAAGTAATAGAAAAATGAATAATTATAAACAGAAAGATTAAGGAAAACAATGCCATAAGATATACTTTGTGAATTTTTCTTCTTAATGACATAGTTAAAATAAATAAATGTTATAAATGTTTAGAAAGACAGGCACAATTAATAGCATGGGATTGAGATAATCAATCAATCAGATTCACTTGACAGATTTAAATACAGTCACAAAATTAGTGGAGGAAAGAAATAGAGCAGCTGTCACCTATTTGAACAGTGGCAAAATACTTTACACTGGCTCTTAAAGTTTAGCTTGCATGACCAATTAAGAAAAGATCAAAATGCAGTCTGGATAGCTTTAGATAAAGACAAATGGGCAAGCATCCATCTGATAAAACGTCTTTTTGGTAGATAATCTTAGAGCTGATGTTATTTGATGTCTAAACTAATGATCAAGGAAAAGAAGAACAGACCAATAATATTTGGAATATCGCAGGCAATGAACTTAAAGACTTGAAGAGTGGCAAATCCCAATATTTTGGAGAAACCAAAGGTTTTACTTATATGAGTAGGCTTTGTCTTACTGAGGGAAATAACAGATTGAAACTAAGTTAAGAAATTTCTTTCCAGAAACCAACAGCAAATACTTGTAATATAGCTATCATAGGCTACAGAAAGATAGGAAACCACCCCATTGAGTGTGGAAATGGGTTAAGAATCTATCCAAATTATAAAAAGTTAGAAGCATTTGGGTTGATTAAACAATAAACACACATGGCTGTTTACCATGGTATTAGCATTATATTAGCAGAGTGCATTCTAAAGGAACCTAACTTAACTCATTGAAATATGTCTTGCTAAATACAGAATGTCATGGCCATACTTTTCAGGCAATTAGTTTTTTGGTAGTGCTTGGTATTTTTGAGAAAAACTGAAATTATAATAGCATTAGAATTGGGAATTAAAGGCAATGCATATATGTGCTTTAGCAATCAGCCTCAGAGAAGTTAGGACTGGAAACTCCTAACCAGGACATAACTAATTAAAATGCCACAACCCATAAAATATTGAATGAAGATCTACAGAATGGGTCACAATTTTTCTTCAGGAAGCAAATGCAAAAATATTATGCTATCCCTTAGAACACATCTTCACATATATTAGCCAAATCAGTTTCAAGGTATTTTCAATTAATTACAAGCTGCAGCAATTTTTTTTTTGGGAGGGAACACTCTGATCTTAAGAGTAAAACTTTGTTGCCTAAACAGAGAAGCATATTTATGTTTTTATTTTTATTATGTCTACCTGGAACTGGGGTCGGAGGTAGTGAATATCACTTATCTAAATATTACCAAATTAATTAATATCAATCATATACATATATTTATATGTATAAATAAGTAATGAATAGTAAAATAAATTCCTCACTTATCAGCCTTAAATTCTTTTAGAATGGGTCAACAGAGCACTCATTCCTTCTTTATTCTTACGATATTACAGAATCATCAATTTTTCATTAAAAATAGCAAAAACAACAACAACAAACTATAGTTAGGTAATCAGTGTAAATTCTTAAATCCACCCTATAAGATGTTTCTTACACCACCATCCCAAGTCAATGTGTTAAAAGACCCTCATATTATTATAACTTTCTACACTTATTCTAATTTTGTAATTATTTAAAATAAAAAAGTTTGTGTTGTTTTTTTTTGTTTGTTTTTGCTTGTTTTTTTTAAGAAATCACCCTTAAGGGATAAGCTAGGTTGGATATTTTTTTATGTACTGCATCTAAATGGCACTGAAAGATGTATTTCCTGAAGGGAAGGAGATAATTGAATTTTGATAGAACTTAAGGCACATTAGACATGTTCCAGATTTGTCGCTCGAACACAAGTAGGTCAGCCATCTCCTTGGCTGAGCTGTGAATGAGTCACCCTCCACTTTTTCAGACTTTTAGAATGTGAAAGTAAGATGGTATTTGTTTCTTCCATGCTAGACAGATACAATTTTTAAGGGTATTTCTTGTTTCCTTAGAATATTTGTGTCATTGAGTTTAAAGAGATAGACAATCGATATAAAAGTGAGTAATGTCTACTTTTACTAAAAATGTGTTCCTAGTATAAAAGTTCACTTATATATATATCATATATCAAAATGTGGTTTAGCAATGTCCCTATGAAGTTTAGGCATAAAACTCTAAGCATGCATATAGTCAAACACCTTTCTAAAATTCACTAAAGAATATTTCAGGTGGAAAAGATGCCAACAAATGTACATTATATTGATGACAATAAATACAATTTATTTATCCTAATTATTCACAGTCTTTAGTTTAATAAGAGAGGCAAGTGCATTAAATACAATTGTCAATATACTTAGTCTTTGGTGAATGAATTATATATAGTGGTAAGTTCAAAATCTTTGGGACCAATTCTTCCCTCAGATGTATTATTGGTCAAGATGGTGCTAGCGTGGTACAGCTGTACATTTGAGTAAAAGTGAGGCTCAGGAGAGAGTTGGGAATATCCTTACACTGAATAAATAATTGAATAAAATTAACAGTGAGAATAAGCTAACAGAATAAGCATCAATTTGTGGAAAGGAAAAAAAAAACTCTGGGGAGTCACCTGTATTTCATGATCTCTGATAATGAATTCTGAAAAAAAGAAGGTTTACACTTCATTGAGGAAGTTTATTGTAAGTTGAAGGGACTTAGCAGAAATGCAGTTATATTAGAAATGGAAAGGGAAAATCATATAGTCTGAAGAGTGTTTTCATATTGAGAAATTTTAACTGCTAAAATAATCATCCCATATGAGTGGTGAAATATTATGATATGAAATAATTGAAACATGATTGGAAAATTGCAACATGTGTACTATAAAAATAATACTGAACATTGTAATATGTGTATCTTTTTTTCATTTAAAATTTCAGAAGTAGTTTAATTCAGTTTAGCTATTTAGTGCATTTGGAAAAAAACAATTATGACCCTAAGGTTTACAACTTGTACATAAAGTTCTTCTGTTCTACAGTTTAAACAAAAATAGATGCATAATCTGACAAATTAATTTTTGTAATCACTTTGTGATGAGCATTGTGAAGTGATGAGTGGTTGCGGATTGATTAGCAATTCCCTTTCCTATAAGGCAGTTAGCAAACATAAGCCTGATACTGCAACTGACAAAATCACTGCATCCCATATTTCCTTTGCCCTTACAAGAACCATGCCAGAGCAGGTGCTACATAATGATCTTCAGAAAGCCATTTTGTTAACATGAATAATATCATTCGGAGGGTTAGCCATCTGTTTGCTGAGTGTTTGTCAGACCTACACCCACAGCAGCATAAAAGCGATGCAAGTGGGTGTCATAATCACCGATCTTTGAAAAGCTTTTGTCTCTTGTAAAATGCAGTGAAATTATTTTTAAAAATTATAAGTTCTATTAGAAATGCAGACACTTAAATACAGTACTTTTAGTTGCTTCATAGATCCTAGATATGTAAATGAAATACTGAACTTGGGTCTTCTACATGGAATCTATGAGTTTAAAAAGTAGATACTAAGCAGATTAATTACAGTACAAGAAATACCCCTTATTGAAATACATACAGCCTAGTATGTCTAGATTACTTAGACCTTAGGATCCAATCTCAAGATGTGATTTTCTCCCCCAAACATTTGTTTTAATTTGTTAATGCTGCTGGAAGTGCAATATACCTGAAATGGGTTGGCTTTTATAAAGGGAATTTAAGTCACAACTTTACAGTTCTAAGGCCATATAAATGTCCAAACTAACCCATCCAGGGAAAGATGCCCTGTCTTAAGAAAAGCTGATGGGTCTAGACACATCTGCCAGCTGGGAAGGCAAAGTGGCTAGTGTCTGCTGGCCCTTTGGCTTCCAGTTTCAAACAACTTCCCTGGGCCATTTTCTTTTTGCATCTTCAAATGTCTCTGTCTGTGTTGGCTCTGAAGCTTTTCCCAAAAGGCTTCCCTCTTAAAGCATTCTAGCAAGCAACCCAGCCTAAATGGGTGGAGACACATCTCCACTGAAACCACCTAATCAAAGGTCCCACCCACAAATGGGTGGGTCACATCTCCATGAAAACAACTTAATCAGAAAGATCCTCCACTACCCCCCCCCCACCACCAATATTGAATCAGGATTAAAGAATATGGTTTTTCTGGAATATACAACAGTTTCAAATCCACATAACATTTATAGTGGGTTTTTTTTTTCTCATTTTGTGTTACTTATTAGAAAACAAAATTAATAATTTCCTTTCTTAATCAGTAAGCAGAGATTATTTTTTGATTATTTTCTAAAATTAAAGCATAAGGGAATTTTAATAAAGAACCAAGAGTGAAATCAAGATTTTCTTTTATGTTTCTTACTATAATGGTAATCAAATAACAAACATGGCATTATTTCCAGTTATTGTAAGATTTCACTATTTTATTGCTTGGACAAATTGAGATAATCCCTCTAGGATTAATGCTGTAAACTTCTGAGAAATAATGAAAGCAAAAGAATATTTGAAAAAAGAAATATTTGTAAAACTTTAGTAAATGCATCATTAAAAATTTAAATGTAAAAAAATAATAGATCAAACTCTTCATATATCACTGCCATCGCCATTATAAATTTCTGAATAAAATGCCTGTCTCTCTGATATATTGCCATTGTGTTTAGGAAATGGGTGATCAAAATTCTCAATCCATTCTGAGGGAAGTTAAACTTACATTGAGCAAATAATTGTCTGACAATGCAGTTTTGATTAACAGAAACTGTTTTGAGTCACTGGTTTCATTAGACACATGGACATTTTTAAGTATGCAAAGCAATGTGCCACTTATATTATGGAAACTTCCTGCTTAAAGTGTGTGCTTATAACCCCACAGGAGTTCCAAAGTCAACAGAAGGAGTCACATATGAAATCTACAATATAAACGAGACTTCTCTCATTTATAAATTATAAAGTAACACAGGTAATTTTTCCCTTTCATCTGGTGACATGAGTCTGTTTTAATGATCCTTTACAGTTTATGTTAGAAAAAATTGCATTTCCTTCCTTCATTATTGATTATGTTCTTTCTCTTACATTTTAATTTTATCATTACCAACTAACAGCAAATATCCTCTGTCAGAATATTTTTAGCCTGAATAAACAATACCTTGCTGGATTTCTGAATCTGAAGATGGACAACGAACTAGGGTATTTTAAGATTATAAGAAAATAATTTCAAAATATATTTAAAAAATTATATAAAAGAGAAAATGTACATGTCAAGTGAAAATTATTGGTCACAAGGAGAAATTAGGGCTTTATTTAGAAATCGTAATATGCATTAATACTTATATAACACTAATGCCAAGCTTCAGACTTTTGCAAGCACTTTATACATATTGAGTATACACAGTGCCCACACTAAAACTAGAAAAAGTTTGTAATTTTACCTCCATTATATACATATATATATATATATATATTTTTTTTTTTTAGGTGCATGGTCCTGGAACTGAACCCAGGTCTCCCACATTTAAGCCGACCATTCTACCACTGAACCATCCATGCACCCTACCTCCATTTTATGGATAAGAAAAGGGAGGCAAGATTACACCGTCAGTAATTGGATAGAATGAGATTAGACTCTACATTTTCTACCTCTAAAATCTCTCTTTTTAACCACTCTTCTATCCTGCTTCTCAATAGCAAAGGAAAGAATGAAGATCAACTTGTAGAGATTAAAGGAGCCAGAGGATTCGGGCAAAAATGTACAGGTTCCTGAAACCATGTGGGAAGAGAAATACAAAGAGAAAGCTGCCACGGATGTGCAATTGTTTGAATTATTATAAACAATTGGAAGCCCTAGGAGAAGAAAAGGTAGATACTAGCTCACTTAGTGCTTTGTGCATAGGCTTCTCAGTTGGAGATGTCAGAATCTTTGTCCTTTCCTGTCTGGGAGGTGGCCATGGAGGGTATTACATAAGAGGTAATCCATTTGTCCCTCTCCATCCTTGGAGTTGGGCCCTAGGGAAAGCCATATAACAGGGAACCCGCTTTATCTCCTGTGCCCTTCCTTCTTGGAGAGGATGACTTACAGGAAATCCACAAAAAGCAGTGGATATTGCTAACCCTATTGATTAGAAGCAATTACCCAGAGTAGGAGTGTCAATAAGATGTGTTCACACTTTGCAAGTTGTTGCTGTAATATGCGCCACTCTTAAGTATATGAAAATAAAAAGTAGAAGGTCCCGGAGTAAATTTGCAGATGATGAACTTTGAGAATTTTGGAAAATGAAACAAAACAAAACAAAAACAAAATGTACACTCTTATTTTAATTGGGAAATTGTTTTCTTAGCTTTTGTTGCACTACAAAGAAGTATAAAAGGAAAGTTGGCCAGATAGCATTAAAATTTACTTTCAGCTATAAGAGTAAGATTTTGACAGTAAGGAGAAAGTAATCCTGTCTTTATGCACTGCTAGACATGTCATAGATGTGATCAATATTTAGAAAGCTTTTCTTTGTAAGTAAAAGCAGCTTGATAAATGAGCTAGAAATTTCAGAAATGTATAAGTAACTGGCAAAGATACTTAACAATGTGTGCTGATTTATAGTCAGAGAACAAGCAAATATTTCTTTGATTATCAAGTTCATACGAAAAACTGTAAAATTAATACCATATTTTTAGAAAATTATATCATTCAGAACAGATGTCTTAAATGTTTCAGATGTAATTGAACCTTGATTTGAAAGTATTTTAAGTATTTTCTACTATCTTTATGTTTTAAATAGTAATAAACATAATGTAAATAATCAGTCAATATCTCTGTATTTTAATTGAATAAAAGTAATTAGTACTTATTTATCCATTTTGATAGAATTCAACCCAAGAAACAAAGTGATTTTTCTTCACAAAATATGCAAAATATGTTTTAGTTTCTCAGCTGTGTAAACAAATACCATATAATGGGTTAATTTAAACAAGGGGAATTAATTGGCTCATGGTTTTGAGACTAGCAGAAGTGCAGAATTGAAGTGTCAGCAAGGCAACGCTTTCTCCCTGAGGACCGTGGCGTTCTGGCACTGGCCGTCATTGACCCCTGGTTCTTGGCTTTTCTGTCACATGACAAAGCACATGGTGGCGTCTTCTTGCTTCTCTTCTGAGTTGCATTGAATCTTAGCTTGTGACTGTTCCTCATGGCTTCTCTTCCATGTCCAATTTCCTTTGCTCATAAGAACTTTGGCCAGTTTTGGATTAAGACCCACCCTCATTCAATTTGGGCACACCTTAATTAATAATATCTTCTAACCATCCTAATTAAAAATGATTTCATACCCATAGGAGCTGGAGTTGGCACCTGAACATGTCTTCTTTAGAGAACATGATTCCATTTGTAATAGAGTATTGCAAGCTGTTTATGAATAAAAAAATTCTCCATACTTATAAAATATAAATATTTATACATATATATGTGTGTATATATTTTTTTTAGCATGGGCAGACACTGACCGGGAATCGAACCTGGGTCTCTGGCATAGCAGGCGAGAACTCTGCCACTGAGCCGCCATGACCCGACCTATACATATGTATTTTGATAATATTAAACTGATTTATTATAATTCCCTTTTTTCTTACATTTGTAAGTATCATAGCAGCCTCATTCTAATGTGAGGAAACCCCCTCCAAAGGTAAGACTCAGGTAATAAAACTCATGACAACAGTCCAGCAGTCCTTGTTATGATCAAAGAAGGATTTATTACACAGGCAGGGAAGTTTCAAGATCAGGGTTGTAGGATGGCTCTCAGGCTCTGGAACTTGGAGGGAGCTATAAAGCAAATGCACAGATGTTTTATAAAGGAAATGTCTTACAGGCTTTGAAAGGAGCACCTACTAAACTCAACATTTAAAAGAGGCAGAAAAAAGTCACCTGCATTTATCTTATGAGTGGAAGTCAGTTTAAACAGATTCTGAGTGAATAGGCAGAAAATGAAGCATAGAGGCTGTTGAAGCTAAAGCAAAGGTCAACTGGGTCTCAAGGTTCTTTTCTATGGGTTCAAAGTCAATATTAAAAAAGTTTGCTTAAAAAATAGCTTTGCTTAGTTCTATTTTGTTTCATAATTACCTTTATAGCTGAGAGTAGTTGAAATATTTGAAGTCATTCCTTTAATTGCTTCATTCGATACAGGGTTTGAATTTATAATTGGGAAATATATTGTGATATAACAAACTTTTAATAATGAAATACGTAGAGCCAAATGGTAATTGAAAAATAAGAAACTCTAATTGAAATATATAGTTGCATGAATCAAAAGAGGTTAGTGTTGCATCATGAAAACACCAGAGTTCACTTGCTACTAAGAGTTATTTGGCATAGTTTCAAAATAGCTTAAAGTTATCTATAGTTAAATGTTTACTCTAATTTCTGCTGGAAATTTACCTTAAAATATAAGATTTTTGTGTACATTGTACATATATTTTCTTCTCTGTTCACCAGTGTTAGCTGAAGCAAAAATCCTGCATCAGAATTCTTTTGAAATAGAAAAGGAAGGGAGAGAGGTAATAGACATGAAGAAGCAATGCAATGCTAATAAAAGTGTTTATCAGCTTTCCCTCATTCAGTTATACTAAAATGACGATTAAAAGATGAATATACACACTAATAAACAGAATGAGGTAACAATTTAAATTTTAACATGGAAAAGTGGGAACTAACTCAGGGCATCAGAGAAATTGATAGTACTTGACACGGGCTCCCGAAGTAGCAAACACAGGAAAAAGTATAGCTTTGGCTGAGGGGCCAAACAAAGTGTGATAGGGAAACTTATCAGGTGATAAAAAGTTGCAGCTTTAAGACAGGATAAACTTATGAAGCATGTAATAACATGGATGGACCTAGAGAACATTATGCTGAGTGAGTCTAGCCAAAAACTAAAAGACAAATACTGTATGGTCCCACTGATGTGAACCGACATTCGAGAATAAACTTGGAATATATCATTGGTAACAGAGTCCAGCAGGAGTTAGAAACAGGGTAAGATAATGGGTAATTGGAGCTGAAGGGATACAGACTGTGCAGCAGGACTAGATACAAAAACTCTAAAATGGACAACACAATAATACCTAATTGTAAAGTAATCATGTTAAAACACTGAAAGAAGCTGTATCTGAGGTATATAAAAAAAAAGTGCATAACTCTATGTAAATCATTTTATAAAACATTTGGGATTACTTAGAAGGCAAATAATGTATTGGAAGAACTTTCGGACAAGAAGTTAAAAATAAAATATTAATAGAATGGCTTGTTTTCACTGGCTATATTTGGCAAGAAAGTTCACAGAAGAGATGAACTCTAAAAAACAATAATTGACCAATTATCAAGCAGAAATAACAGGAAAATGTTAAGAACTTGAGAAGTGTGAGATTTTACACTACTTGCAAGCTTGTAAGTTAGCCTGCCACGATTTCATGGTTGGGTGCTGATAGAAAATATGAGAATTCTGGTTGAGAAATAGAGAAAAGGTAGCCACCTTGTCAGAATTTATTTGCCAGGTTTTTGAGTTCCAATTCTTTCAGGGTGATGAGAACAGAGCTAGATGGCATCTGTAAATGCAATGGAATGCATTTGGGAGAAGTCTGAATTTAGTGAACACAAACATTTATTGTACTGTTGTTTTCATTGGTCACATTTGGCAAGAAAGTTCACAGAATAGATGAACTCACTAAAAAACAATAATCGACCAATTTCCGAGCAGAAATATAACAGGGAAATGTTAAGAACTTGAGAGGTATGAGATTTCACACTACTTGCAAGCTTATAAGTTAGCCTGCCACAATTTCATGGAAGGTACAATAAACATATTTGCCCTTTGCTCTAGAGGGACACTTTATCTTCATTATTCTAGAAAGTACATATGTTTACACTTTGCTCTGGTAGGAGGACACTATGTCTTCAAAGGCTGATAGCTGCACAAACATCTTGAAAAGGTAAGCAGGACTAAAGAGTCTCAATATCTCACTCATAATATGTGCAGAAAGTGATAGATCTATGAAAAATTGTCTCCCAACAGAAATAGAATCTAGAAATTCGGGTTGGGTGAGCATCTTCCTATCAACTGTAAATATTATAAGATAAAATTGGGAAAGTATTGGAGTGAAAAATCCGAAGGAAACTTAGCCTCGCGTCAAGAACTAAATTAGTAGTTTGGTTTCAGGTCCTTTATTTAATGTAGTGAGCATAAAACTTTCAGTTGAATGCAATGGCTTAGACGAAAGAGAATAAAGTTGTAGCTCTTGGACAGCAAGTGAATAGGCTCAAAAAAAAAAAAAACAGAAATACATCTAAAAAGAAAAACAAAATAAGTAAAAAAGTTGTGGAAGCATTTCCTGGCACAAAGCTGATTACATATGAATAAGAAGCTAAACTATTTATTTTTATTTCTTTCTTATTTATTAGCACAGGCATAGGCTTACAGAAAAATTGTGCAGAAAGTTGAAGCTAAGTTTTGGAGAAAGTTATATTGCAAGAACCACCAGTTTGGACTCAAAGACTTTGTTGGACCCATAAAATAGCTTTAGACTTCCAAATTTCTACAGCCATGAGGAAAGTTATGAAAACTTCTTGTTCACCAAGGAGGACATATTTTCAATGACTTCAAATACAGTCAAGTAGGATAATGCCTAGGGAAGGGTCTCCCAGAGGGTGAAGCCACACCAACGAATACGCTATGAATTGGGGAACTTTTCCAAGGAAGAGATACTAGAGGAATTAAGGAAATAATTAAGGAAATGTCCATTTTGCCCACTTGTAGTTTCAGAACTGCCATGGTGTAGTAAATATAATATCCCTTCTATTCTCACTTGTGTTTATCTTTCCTATTATTATCTCTTTCTGTTTATTCTTTTCTTCTTCCACCATTACATACAGGGTGTGAGGCCCAATAAAATCTACATAGAGACTTGGATTTGAATATGTTGCAGGTTAAATTGTGCTCCCTCCATGCGCCCCCCTCCCCCAAATATGCTGTAGTTCTAACTCCCAGTATCTCAAAATGTGAATTTATTTGGAAATAGGGATTTTTTTTTATAACTGGGAATGATTAGGCAAGTTAAAATGAGTCATGCAAGAGTAGGGTGGTCTTAATCCAATGACTGGTGTGCTTACAAGAAGAGGAGAGCAAATACCAAGAGGGAAGTTGGTCATGTAGTGATGTAATGAGAGAATCAGATTGCGTTATCCCACAGCCAAGGAATGTCAAAGATTGCTAGCCACATCCAGAAGCCAGGAGAGGGGCATGGAACAGATTCATACATATAAGCTTCAGAGGGAGTGTGGCCATTCTGATACTTTGAATTTGAAACTGCTGCCGTTTAACCCATTTTTTTTTTCTAGGATCCCTCCCTTGTTTCCTTGCAAAAGCCTCTGCTTCCACTTTCAAGGAAAACCTACCTATTTATGTCTATTAATAAGGGATTTGCCTCATCTTGTGTTTATTAATGCATACCTTGCTTCACATAAATATAAGTTCCTGCTTTTTAAGTTTTCCGTATCAGCCAGATCAAGCTGGAAAAAAGTCAGAAAATTCTAATTTACCCCTAACCACATATGCACAAAGCAACACAATCCTGGTCTAAAGTTGCCTACACCTAATTACAATAACAAAAATCATGCCCACTCAACATACTAAACTGCCCTTTTTGAACATACGATATATGAATAAATATGATTTATAACCGCACGTGCTCCACTTACTCTAGTCTCCTGACCTATGTAATCTCACCTTATCCTATCTCATTTCTCTAGCTCAACTTCCTCCAAATTACATAAAAATTCCAAGCTTCTGTAGCTCAGGGATAGAGATCTATGTTGCTTGCTCCTGTTTCCTAACTTGGTTGTCATGTAATAAGACACTTTCTTTTCTTGAAATCCGGGTGCCATAGCATGGACTTCTGTGTACATCAGTAGCAGGTCCCTTTGTATGGTAACAAATTCAGATGTCTAGCCTTCAGGACTATAAGACAATACATTTCTGTTGTTTTAAGTCATCTAGTTTGTGGTTCTTTGTTATAGAAGCCCTAGCAAACTAAGTTGGTGTGTGATGCCATACTATTTACATGTTTGTGTTGTCATCCCTGCAGAGGGGGTGAATTTATTTGCATGCAGAAAGAAGTGTGCACCAAATGTTTTTGAGCAAAGGAGTGGACTGTGGAAAACTGTATTATCATCTTTAAGTATCTGCTCTCCCTGGAGGAGTGTTTTACTTCCTTACTCACATTGAAATATAAGGTTTGGAATCCTAATTTTCTTTGGCCAATGAAATATGGGCACGAATAATGTATATCACATCTGTAAGAAAAACTTGATGACTCCATGCATTTTTTCCTTTTTTTTTTTTTGGCAGTTGCATAGTCCAGGAAATGAATACCACATGCATTTTTGATGAATTTTTTTTTATTCTTTTGCTATGATATGTAGTGATTTCCAATTAAAGACCTATCAACTTGGGTCCAGGATGAAGTAAGACATGAAAAAGGGAGAGAGATACAGCAAAGGCAAAGCTACTATGAAGATGTAACTTTCATAAGAACTAAACCCTTGTTGATTTAAGCCTGTGAGGTTTGGGGCATATCACCAAAGAATAGCCAAGGCTAACCTATTGCATTGGCTTTGCACAGTGACAACTTAACTAAGCTGTAACTATATTTATCAGCACATTCTTTTCTAATGGTTCTGGGTTAGAATTGGACACGAGAAACTTGCACGAGATTTAGGAGACAAAAGTAAAGCAACAGACAAAATGCTCTGATATAGTAAGCTCAGGCACTGTTGCAACTTGCATGTCTTGCTGCTGTTTTACTGATCTACCTTGTTAGATGGAGTGTTGTGCTGGTTTGAAACTGTTGTATACCCAAGAAAAGTCATGTTCTTTTATTCCCTATCCAATTTTGTGAGGGCAGACTTATGTAGAGTGGATAGGTCTTGATTAGGTTGTTTCCGTGGAGATGTGACACACCCAACTGTGGGTGTGACCTTTGGATTCGATGATTTCAATGGAGTGTGACCACCCCCATTCAAGATGGGCTTTACTTAGCTTTCTGGAGTCCTTTAGAGAGGAACATTCTGGAAACTCTCCAACACAGACATTTAGAGATGCTTGGAGTGCTGACAGAGGTGTTTTGGTAACCAATACAGACAGCAATGCCTAGACACGGATGTTTGGATAGCCATTAGAATCTAGAGCTCAGCAAACATTGCCATGTGCCTTCCCATGAGATGCTAAGCAAGCCAGACTGGAAAGAGTTGATACAGAGAAGCTAAGTGAGGGCCCACAGATGCTTGGAGTGGAAGCCACTGGAATCAGAAGCAGAAAGCTTGAACCAGGAGCAATCATATCAGACACCAGCCGTGCCACATGCTTTCCCCTCTGACAGAGAAATCCTGGGGGCCATTTGGCCTTTATTCAGAGTCAAGGTGTCTTTCTCTAGATGCCTTAGTTTGGACATTTTTATGGCTTTAGGACTGTAAACTTGTATTTTTTTAAAGTTTAATATATCTCCTTTATAAAAGCTGATGCATTTCTGGTATATTGCATTCCACAGCTTTAGCAAACTAAAACATCCAATTATGGGAACTCCTTCAGTTCCCACCAGATGTCCTCATTTGGTGTTTTAGTTTGCTAAAGTCAATAAAATGCAACATATCAGAAATGGGAATGCTTTTAACAATGGGAATTTATTAGCTTCCAAGCTTACAGTTCTGAGGTTGTGAAAATGTCCAAATCAAGGCATCATCAAAATTATACCTTCTTCCTGAAGACAGGCTGCTGGCAATCCAAGACTTTCCATCACATGGTAAGGCACATCACGATGTCCTCCTGTCTCTCCCTTCTCTTCTGGGTTTCATTACATCCAGCTTCTGGCTTCACTACTTCCTCTGTTCCTGTGGCTTTCTCTCTCAGCTTCTTTGAAGTAAGAGGATAAAGATGCAGCTGCGTCATGCTTTAATTAAAATACCCTAATCAAAAGGTCTCACCCACAGCAAGTCCGTTACTGTATGGGTTACGTACAGCTTCAAATCATTGCAGTTTTCTTCTCAAAGTCCTAGGCCATTTGTGTGCAACTTAATCTCAGATAGTGTCATCCTATTTGCAGGAGAAGAGCTTGAGGTAGTACTAAGTTAAAATTCTTGCTTTTCCTTATGAATTCCAAAGTGTGCTCCACTTTTGCCTTTCTCTCTTTTACTGTATGACTAGTGTTTCCAACTTTAGTCTCATCACCAGATTTTCTTCACCAGTTCTCACAATTGTTAAGGTCTCATCCCTCCGACAACTCCTTTATTCTCTATCATTCTTAGTGGTTTTGCCACTCTGAGCCCTATCTGATAAGCCTGTCACAACTTCTATATTAATAACTATCATGTTATTTGCCAATGATTTTCCATTCATCATTTCTAATCCTTACAATAATTCTCCAGTACAAGCACTACTATTTGTAATTAAAATGATAAAAGTTGGACAAGGAACAATGCTTTCCAAAGGTAAAAGAGCTAGTGAACCACAGGGATGCCACTTGGACCCATATTTTTTGATGTACTCTTTCAACTATGCCAGGCTTTTCATTGCATAATTGTTTTTTCATTAATATTGGCAATACATTGCTGATCTACAGAATTTCCATTGAAAAAGAAGTCATTTTGTCTATTTTCACTGCCAATTTCCAACCATTTCTGAAATTTGTAATATACAAATGAGTTTGTATAGTAAAACCATACACCCATTTTAGGGGCCATATGACCCAAAATATTACTTTGCAGGCTGCAGTGCATTTACACACAGTAATGAAGGCTTTAATATCAGCAGGAGAGTAGAAAGTGACAATGAACATTAACGTTGAACTCCTGCATTCCCTCTCAATGGAGCATGAAATAAGGCATGTCATTGTGTCAATGTACACAGGGAAGGATTTGATTAGGCCCTTGTCCTTTCAGTACAGTGAGTCTGCTTCATGAGTCAGAGTCTCATACATTATGTCCCTCTTACACCTCCTCATTTCTTTTCCTATTGAATCTTCTGCTTTTACAGATCTATTGCGACATTAAATTGCTACCTTGTCAGGAATACGTACAAGCCTTTTAAGTTTCTCATGTGGTATAAAGTTTTGTGAAATTCAGATTATTATAGCACCACAAAAATAACATTTTGTAAGAGGGGAAAGATATTAAGCCATGACAAAATGTGTCTTCATCAGCATCGTGCTTCTGAAATGTTCATTTCAGAATTACCTGATGCACATTTAATCTATAATAAGATAAATATGTCATATATCAGGTTAAGATACTTAACTTTTTTAAACCTTACACATATTGCTCATCTGTAAAATAAAGGGAGACATCTGGGTAATTTCAAAGCCACATTCCAGGAGTTACAGTTTATGATAATTTATCTTCCCTGACTGTATCTCAAACCTTGACTAATTATTTATTTCATAAAAGTTGTAGTGCTATGTTTAATAATAAAGGAAATATAATCATTTTATTTTTATTGATTTAAGATTTCGAAAAGACTAATGTTGAACAAGGTAGCATAAATTCTAAGAAAGCCCATTGCAAAAATGAGGTGCTATTGAAAAGCAATTATTCTCATAGGAACACAGATTTTAAAAGCTTTAAAGCTAAAACATTATTGGATTCCATCGTCTTTACACATTAAGGTTGCTAAATTGTTGTTCCTTTAATATAGATCTTTAGAGAAAATTTTTAATACATATTTTTAAATTAAGGTTATACAGAAGTACCTGAAACTGTTGAATTGAGTTCTAGCAGCCTTGATTCTTGAAGATGACTGTGTAACTATATAGCTTTTACCATGTGATTTTCTGATTGTAAAAGCTTTGTTTCTGATACTCCTTTTATCCAGGGTGTGGACAGATGAGCAAAAAAATAAGGATAAAAAATAAATAATGAGGGGATAAAGGGTAAAAAAAAATTGGGTAGATTGAAATACTAATGGCCAATGATAGAGAGGGGTAAGTGGTATGGGATGTATGAGTTTTTTCTTTTTGCTTTTGATTTCTTCTAGAGTGATGCAAATGTTCTAAAAATGATCATGGTGATCAATACACATTTATGTGATGATATCTGAGAAATGGACTATATACTGTGAATGAACTGTATGTGTGTGAAGTTTCCTTAAGAAGAATACTTAAAAAAATTAAGGACATGTGCTAATTGCCTTCAAGTTAGAAAATAGTCAATAGGTAAATCAAAAAGAGAAGAGAAGGGAGAAAAGTCTGAACTGGGTCTTAGAGTTTAGAATATATGTGGTATGTTCAGGAGCCAAAGAAGGAAGAATTTCCACACAATAACTAAAATGACCGTCCCGTAAAAACTGAAACCATGTGTTATCAATAGGGTAACCTGATAGGAGAGAAAAATGTCCTATGATTATGTAAGCTTGCAAAACTTGCACAGTTCATGTCCATCTCACAGGTCTATGATACACTTTAGTAGAAGTGCTAAGAAGGTCTGCTCTGAAGAAACTTGTATAATTTGCTCAATTCATATAATTTGCTTTTGGAACCAGGTTATATTGTTAACTCAGGGAAAATCCAATGTGTTTCAAAATAAAGTGATTGATGCCAATAGATCCATTTCTGGGGTGCAGAACTTATCCATATGATAAGCCAAATAAGGAAAATAATAAATTATTTGAATTGTATTTCTTTAACAGTCTTATGTTAGGAAATGTACTTTTATTGCTTTGAAACCTCTGCCCTTGAACTACACTTTTGTTTTCTTATCTCAGTCATAAATAATTAATCCAAACGTCTTAAGTGGTTCTTCCATTTAAGATAGTTTCTTTGACAGATTTCTTCATAAAACATTGAGGCTGCATTTATGTTTAACTCATATACTTCTAAGCTTCTCTAAAATGTAAAATCAATTACTTTTTTAACTTCTAAGACACAAAAAGATATAATTTCACACTTGATTTCCATATATAAGACAACAGTGGATGAGATGGGCATCGATTTAGGGAGTGTTTTAAAGATAATATTTTACATTTTAATCAATTAAATTTTTCTTTTTCTTTTCTGATTTCAGAAAAAGTACTCTACTAGATGTCAAACGCCCATTTATTGTCTTTCAATCCAAAATGCAGTAGGAAAAAAATCAGAAAAACATGTTTTTCTTGATTCTTCTTTTTGAACTTTATTTTGATAAGTCAGTGACTATCACTAGGTAGACAGAAAACAATGAAAGTTTAATAAACCAAAAGTTGAATGTCAATCTTTGTCGATAGTATACTATAATAGCCTTAAACATCCTGAAATAAAGCTTATTTAATCAATCATGACTCTATGATTACATTCTATATAAAATAATTGAAGCATGTAATATATTTCCTGGAGAAAATATGACCGCTTATAATACTTTTCTTACACAGTTGTGAAGCCAATCTTTTAAAAAATATATACTCTTAGAAAATGATCTGAATGTCTATGTATATTTTCCATCATTCCTGGTTTTACCCTGACTAGGTGGTTGGGGCTCAAAATGTAGTATTTTATATTAACATTAAATAGATATTTCTTTTTGATTGAAGTAGTCATAGATAATAATATTTATCATATTGTATTTGACATTCAGAACTGGTCAAAATCTTTAATTAATACTTTAAAACATGCATTAAATAGACATAAAAAGCATACAACTCAAAGTATCCGAAATCAGAAATTAGCTTACTAAATTTTGCTTCACCATAAGAGTTATAATTGAATAGCTAATGTGAATTTTCTAGTCAGACTATGAATGTACAGTATTGCAATGATAAGGGCCAGATGCTGTCTCAACAGCAGGTTTTGAATGAGAAAAATTAGCTCAGTTTCTGCAGTCTTTGTTTTTCAATCAGTACATATTCACATCACAGCTGGGAATCATACTGGGCTACTCATTTCAGGTAGCCCGTCTGCCCTTTATACTTTCAAGAGTGACACATATTGACCAGACACCAAAATGCTTACAGGCACTTGACCTTTGAAAGAGAATGAATCTTTGTAAGCACCAGATAAAAAAAGTCATATGATCTGTTTTCTTTCAAGCAAGCAAGCAAACTTGGTTCAGAGAAATGTGTTTCCATATGTCAAGCTGCATTTACAACTCCATTTTGAAATTCAGAAGTAAATCATAACATGTTGAAAGATTTGGGACAATTAAGTAAAACAGCACAAATAAGTTCCATTTTTTTAATTAAAGAAGAAAACATAAAAGAGTTAAGTTTGCTGTGAATTTGTATGGCAGTCTTTTTCCTCTTGTACCAATTTAAAAATAGGAAAATGTGGTATTAATTGCCATGTTCTGAAAATGGGATTTTATTTTATACCTCAAAATATAGGAAAACTCAATTAATGAAATATACTTTGGTTCAGGCTTCTATTTAGTTTCCTAATTTTTAGAAACTTATGAAGCATCTTAGTAAACAGGTTTAAATTTATTTACTTTCAAGTAGTATTTGTGTCTTCTTCAGCTGAGAATATACTCACTTTTTAGATGTGTCATCCAACTTCACTGAACATGACAAATAAAAACGTACTTTAGACTAATTATCAATGTATCATTGCAGTTTAGTCTGTGGAACATATAATCAGGACGGTATAATATTTAATATATAGGAACAAAGAATTTAGGAATACCAATTTAAGTCTGGCTGAATAAATTGGAATAATGCAAGTCAGAAGCTATATAATACTTGTATTTGTGTGTGTATCTATGAGTGTGTGCACAGAAAGAACGCATATATTAAAGCACCACATTTAATTATTACTAGTTTCAAATATTCCTATACATAACATTTGGCAGAGCTTTATCAGGAAAGAGGTTTTTGTTTTCAATTGTTATGACTGAATTATGAGTTCAGTGGCAGTGCTCTATTGTTCTAACTTCTTATGCATTTTATTAATTTTAAACTTTCTGTAGTATCATAACAGTCATTTTAAAAGTGTAACTCACATATCTGGCACTGGGACTGTTCTCCTTATGTGTTCATAAGCTGTGTTTGGTATATAGTCTCAAAATTAAAATTATTCTGAAACATTGAAGTACAGCCATTGCAAATCAGTAGACAGAGCTGATCCGTTCTTTATAATAGCTGCCTACTATTATGCAAAGAAATTACCAGAGATTTTCTCTTTGTTTATAATGAATGTGTAGAAATTTCCGCCCCTTTTTCTGTTTTAATGCTTATTATTATTATCACCTAATACCAGTGACTTTCACAAAAACTAACAGTTTGCCTTTAATCATTTTTAGTTAATTGTTTAGCTAAAGAACTTATTCCTGGCATTTTCTTTATTCTGAAAAGAACACTTTCACTAAAATAGGGTAGGTCTTTTTTTCCTTTTCCTTCTCTCATCCCTCATTTTCCCCACTCACACCAAACCCTGTCCCTGCAAAAATTCACTACCAAAGATGTGGAATTAAGAAAACTAAGAATCTCATAACAAGCTTTACCACAGAGCTTTTTTTTTTCCTCAGAATAAACTCAGGATGCTGTCCTTTCATGCCATTTGTTGGGGGAGCAGTCATTGTGTGACCTGTGTCCCTCCCTGTGTTTGTACAGTCAGAGCTGTAGGCACAGAGACTTTCCTTAACTGGTGGTTGGACATTGAGCCTGTGGCTTAGCCTAAATAACTCTATATTGAGTTAATCTTTCCCCCTTCCAGCTACACAGTGAACTTCTATATATTGCTTAAGCACGAGCATCATATGGCACCTGAACAGCCCAATTTATGTATATGTTTCCTGGGGGAGAGAAGGGGTCTTGCCCATCACCAGACTCCTCAGTCAGTCATCTGGAGGGATCTTTAGTCAATGGGAAACCTATGTCCACTAATGAAGCTGACCTTGCTTGTCTCCTTCCTATGGGAGTTAAGCGTTATTCCGACCAGAGCTTGTGTGTGTTGTATCTCCCTTGGTGACTGCAATGGTGAAGAACCAGGGAGTTGGCAGAAGTTTCTGGACTCTCTTTACTCCTGTTCTTGGTGAATGGCATGTCTTTGCTGTCCTCCATGTGGTGATCCTTTTCTCCTGGTGGTAGCCAAGAGCCTTAGTTCGGCACCATTCATGCCATTGCACAACTCATCCTTCTTCAGGAGTGTTCCCCATTTCAGTATGAAGCTGTTTTACATCCACCCAAGTGTTGATAGGAGGAATTTTGGAGACATCTTTGAAACCTAATTCTCCCTTTACTACCCGACACAATAAATGTCCTGTACATTTTGACTCCTTTCTATTTACCCACCTTAGCTTGTATCGTCTTACCTAAAATACATTTATAATTGATTTTTCTCTTTCCAGGCTGGTACCTACATTTCCATTGAGTTAAATTTAAATTTAGCATAATGAACTTGACAGTTCCAAAGTGTGATCTTGGAGCTTGCCTGTCTTTCCCATCTTAGTAAATAACAGTAACTTCATTAATTGCAGAAACATTTTAGAACTCTTTCTCTCAACCAAATATAATTCATAAAAAAATTCTGTAACTTTACCCAAAACTCTTTTTTAAAACCAGATCAAACGTTTACAGCTAGCATCTTAGTGCAAGTTACTCTCATCTCTCTTCTGTTTCATTGCTAGTGTGTTCCTCCTACCTCTGTTCCCTGCAGTTGTGTCCTCCACTATAATTGGAATGACTATTTTAATTAATGTGATCATGTCACATTCTTTATAGCTTTCTACAGTTTTCCACTTATTTTTGTATATACTCTAAATACTTAAGTGCTTCTGAATATAGGATCTTTGCATATTACTCCCACTTATTCCCAGTACCATGAACATTTCAAGCTTTCTCTTTTCTTTCCTCAAATGCTTCTTAGTCTTATTTACCTTCTGACTTTTTCAAATGTTCATATCTTTTTCCCTAACTTCTCTTAAAATACCATTTCTTTTTGCTAAGAGAAACTGATTTCCCTCTGTTTAAATGGTGCTTCTTGAGAAAATCTGTTGACTCACTCTTCAATGAATTTATAAGAGCTTGTGTGAATGTTTCTTCACAACATTTCAATTCTCTTCTTTTATGCTCTTGGGGAACATGGAAAAATACCAGTACCTCTACCTTTATTGAGTAAAAACATTGTTATGAGATTTGCTTTTGTCATGAAAAAAAAAATATATATATATATACACACTGAATATGTTGTTTTTAACTACCATTGTGAAACTTTAACACTTAAGTTACTTACTGACTGTCTGTACTTCACTTTGTGCTGATCATGGCAGCAGAGGACAACTTGGTTCTTCCATCAACTTGAGTCTCAAAATGACCACAGAGAACAGATGTTACCTGTGACCCTTCATGGAACACTTAAGAGTCAGAGAGAAATCCACTTGTGTGATGTTAAGCCACTGAGATTCTGGATCTGATAGCATATTATAGTACAAATGCAGACCAGGAATTGGAAACTTTCGTCTAGGTATCATAATGCAATGCCCTTACTAAAATAACCACCCATTTTATCAAGATCTTGAAGAATTGCTTCTTTGCTATGGAATTTTTTCAGAGTCTTGTCCCTTTTTTTTTTTTTTTTGTATACTGTATGGTGGGATCACATTTCATTCTTTTTTCCATGTGAGTATACCTTTATTGCAGCACCATTTGTGAAATTTCTGTTTGTTTTCTTGTTTGTTTGGGAAGTGCATGGGTCAGGAATGGAACCTGGCTCTCCAACATGGCAAGTGAGTATTCTAACACTAAACTACTCTTGCACCCCCCAAAGTCCCTTCTTGATCTCTAGATTTCATCATGGCACCATCTGATGCATAGGTTTACCTTTCTTACATAACTAGGCTAAGCACTAAGTAGATATTATTATTATTCAGGATCACCCAAAAACATAAGTAATAGGTGAGGAGCGAAAAAAATCAAGTGAAAACATACTTATTTCTTAAACTTTGATATGAAAAGAACATTGCATTTTCAATGAAGAAATGAAAATGAAATGCAGATTTCATCACAGAAGCATACAGTCACTAAACTTTTATTTCGTCATTTATTACTCCTTTGAATTGTAGTCAAAATACTGATATCTCATTTAGCACCTATGTATGTCACATTGACATGAGTTGCAGAGATTTCAGGCTTACAATTCCTACCTGAAATATTGATTGATTTTATTGTTTCATAAACAAACAAAAAATTGATCACCACTACATTTACCTCAAAATATGGATGGATTTGGGCACTATGATTTTCGTTTTGGATACGACTCCTGGTATTTTAGGATACTGGTGTTCTAATGCCATGTCATCACATTTATTTTCAGTAGCGTCCAATAGGACATGGTGGATGCAGCATCACAGAAAACAAAAATTTATAGATGCTGAGAGTTAAGTTTCTCTTGAATGAAACTATTGAATCACCAGAAGGATGCTGCCCTATATACCAGCTCCTCTACTGCGCCCATTTAAAAGCCTAAAGATTTTTAGAGGCATCCTCTTCAATAGCATTAGATAGCCAATGCTAATCACAAAAATTAATTAACTTAAGAAACTTTCTCTGATGAAAACAGCCAATGATGGGAGTATAAGAAACTATTTTTTTTTTTTTATATTCCATTTCAGATGATTAAATATTGCATTTGGGGAAAGTAGCAGGTAAAACAGCTAGTCTATGATCCAATTTTTTCCCTGACCACTGGAGGTGGGGTTTACTCTAAGGGAAAGAAATAAGACAGGTGGCCCAGTACAATTTTGTAAGCATATTGATAACTGAACTGCATGGTCAAGACACTAATGATACTTGCTAGGAGTAGAGTCCTTATATATAAGAAATCTGATTAGGAGATATCCCTAGTACAGCATTGCTTTTGAGAAACCAATCAAATTTATCAATTTGTAAATCATAAGTGTCTATAGAATATCACATATAAAATTGAGTTGGGATATAAAGTTGGGATATTTCATATTTAAAAAGAGCTTGCTGTGTAAGTTAATTTAAAAATCTATTATTCTGGGCCAGACAAAGCATGTTTGACATTACAAAAATCTGGGAACCCAACCTTTCCCTGCGTTGCATATGTTCTTGATTATTTGCATCCTTGAAATTATTAGTGCAGCTTGATATTAGGCAATCTATTTCATTGTGCTAGCTTAGCTTCGATGAAGGAATAAAATGAGACTGTAAATTAATAAATCAGTGTTAATTTAAAACATAATAGAAAAGGTGAAGGATAAAATTGTTGAATTCACTAAGTGAATAGGAAAATAAGATAAAAAGATGAAAATAGAGAGAATAATAAAGAATGATCAACACAGGAAATGAAAAATGAAGCTAACAAGAGTAGGTTAGTAGTAGACTTCCGGAGAAGATGGCGGCTAAGTAAGACGCAGGGGTCTTAGTTCCTCCTCCAGAAAAGCAACTAAAGAAACAGAAACAATACGAAACAGCTCCCGGAGTCACGACAGAGACCAAAAAGACAGCGTACCCCATTCTGGAACAGCTGACGGGCAGGGAGAATCTGCTGCGGTGAGATACCCGAGGGGCGCGCGTTTTCCCGGCCGGGGCGGCTGGCGACTGGGGTCCCCTCCACGCTCGTGGCTCCCCGGTCTGACTGGGAACGTTGGATAGCGGGGCCCTCCCGTCACACTTGGCGTTTCGGGCCAGCTGGGCAATTAGGACCGGCACTCTCCCAAGCCGCGTCGGCCAGCGACCCCCGCCTCCACGCGCGGTTTCCCGGGCAACTGCCGTGCAGACAAACCAGCGCCACGAGCGCCACCTACTGGGCAGGAAAAGAAAAACAGAGCCTAGAGATTTCACAGAAAAAGCTTTCAACCAGCTGGGTCCCACACCCAGGGAAATCTGATCAAATGCCCAGACACCAGCAGAAAATAATGGATGACGCTCGGAAAATTGAAGATATGGCCCAGTCAAAGGAACAAACCAATAGTTCAAATGAGATACAGGAGCTGAGACAACTAATGCTGAATATACGAACAGAAATGGAAAAACTCTTCAAAAACCAAATCAATAAATTGAGGGAGGACATGAAGAAGACATGGGCTGAACAAAAAGAAGAAATAGAAAATCTGAAAAAACAAATCACAGAACTTATGGGAGTGAAGGACAAAGAAGAAAAAATGGAAAAAACAATAGATACCTACAATGGTAGATCTAAAGAGACAGAAGCTACAATTAGTGAACTGGAGGATGGAACATCTGAATTCCAAAAAGAAACAGAAACTATCGGGAAAAGAATGGAAAAACTTGAGCAGGGGATCAGGGAACTGAATGACAATATGAAGCGCACAAATATACGTGTTGTGGGTGTCCCAGAAGGAGAAGAGAAGGGAAAAGGAGGAGAAAAACTAATGGAAGAAATTATCACTGAAAATTTCCCAACTCTTATGAAAGACCTAAATTTGCAGATCCAAGAAGTGCAGCGCACCCCAAAGAGAATAGACCCAAATAGGCGTTCTCCAAGACACTTACTAGTTAGAATGTCAGAGGTCAAAGAGAAAGAGAGGATCTTGAAAGCAGCAAGAGAAAAACAATCTGTCACATACAAGGGAAACCCAATAAGACTATGTGTAGATTTCTCAGCAGAAACCATGGAAGCTAGAAGACAGTGGGATGATATATTTAAATTACTAAAAGAGAAAAACTGCCAACCAAGACTCCTATATCCAGCAAAATTGTCCTTCAAAAATGAAGGAGAAATTAAAACATTTATAGACAAAAAGTCACTGAGAGAATTTGTGACCAAGAGACCAGCTCTGCAAGAAATACTAAAGGGAGCACTAGAGTCAGATACGAAAAGACAGAAGAGAGAGATATGGAGTAAAGTGTAGAAAGAAGGAAAATCAGATATGATATATATAATACAAAAGCCAAAATGGTAGAGGAAAATATTATACAAACAGTAATAATACTAAAAGTTAATGGACTGAATTTCCCAATCAAAAGACATAGAATGGCAGAATGGATTACGACTCAGCAATACCACTGCTAGGTATCTACTCAAAGGACTTAAGGGCAAAGACACAGACGGACATTTGCACACCAGTGTTTATAGCAGCATTATCTACAATTGCAAAGAGATGGAAACAGCCAAAATGTCCATCAATAGACGAGTGGCTAAACAAACTGTGGCGTATACCTACGATGGAATATTATGCAGCTTTAAGACAGACTAAACTTATGAAGCATGTAATAACATGGATGGACCTAGAGAACATTATGCTGAGTGAGTCTAGCCCAAAACTAAAGGACAAATACTGTAAGGTCCCACTGATGTGAACCGACATTCGAGAATCAGCTTGGAATATATCATTGGTAACAGAGACCAGCAGGAGTTAGAAACAGGGTAAGATAATGGGTAATTGGAGCTGAAGGGATACAGACTGTGCAACAGGACTAGATACAAAAACTGAAAAATGGACAGCACAATAATACCTAAGTGTAATGTAACTAGGTTGGAACACTGAATGAAGCTGCACCTGAAATATGGTTTTTTGTTTGTTTGTTTGTATCTTTTGTTTTTGTTTTTTTTCTTTTTCCTTTTTATATATATATATATATTATTAGTATTATTATTTTAATTCTCTTCTCTATATTAACATTCTGTATCTTTTTCTGCTGTTTTGCTAGTTCTTTTCCTAAATCGATGCAAATGTACTAAGAAATGATGATCATACATCTATGTGATGATACTAAGAATTACTGAGTGCATTTGTAGAATGGAATGATTTCTAAATGTTGTGTTAATTTCTTTTCTTTTTTTTGATTAATAAAAAAAATTAAAAAAAAAAGAGTAGGTTAGTAGAGACAACATAAAAAAGACAGGAGATTGTCAAAGAAATATTATTTTAAAATTCTAAATTGAGCACATGAGTTTATATTGGTGCAAGAAATGGAAAAATTGTCCATCTTCTGTTGCTTCAAAGTTTCTTATCCTAAAGCAAGAGAATAAGCTGCTAGAGATATACCTGGTTCAATTGGATCACTTCTGCTCTCACTTGTCTGTCCAGGCACATAAAATGGAAATTGAGGGACACTACTCAAAGTCCAGCTAATGTGGCATCTGTTGCTATACGTGCAATTTTGATTAAAGATTGGCATGAAACATTCATAACTTCAGAGAAGCCATTAACATGATTTGAAACACAATTGTTTAACCCATTATACCTTTCAGTAATATCTGGAAATGTTGGCATAGATTTTGACAAAAAATTATACCTCTCACAATGTTAGCATCAGTTTTTAATGTACATGATGCAACAATGAGCTGAGATTATCTTGTCAAAAAAAGGCTTTCACTCACCTTTCCAAAGAAAATATTTCTGCAAATCTGAACAAGGTTTATTTTGTGTTGCAACTGGTGCTGTGTTCAGCACTCTGATATTTTTCTGTGCCTAAGGACCAGAACCCTGAACCATACCAAGTCAGCAATCAAAAATTAATGAGAGCTGATCGTTTGAACTTCTCACTTGAGGTGTATATCTTCACCCATCATTTGAACTTCTAGAATATTAGGTATATAGTGGTGGTGGGGGATAGGGTTATATTTCATTTTGTTTTTAGGTTTTGGTAGTGTCCAGCAGGCATGGTAGTTTCTCATTGGCATACATACTAAGTTGAATCCTGGGGAAAAATTGTCAACTCAAAAAATATAACACAGTTATAGGGCCCTGAGGAGAGGCTATCATTTAACAGGATTTGGATGGGGCCAGGTTTCAGATTTCACTTTCGTCCTCAAAGTAAATGATAAAATTGTCCCATAGATCATCTACATTTAAACACCCCGAGTTCCTGCTTGATTAGGAATGATATTCTCTTAGGAACTGTTAAAAAGAAAAAAAAATAGATGTAATGACAGTCAAATAGGAAAAAAATGTAAATAAGAACTCTAAGGAAAAAAAAAATCAGCCTAATTATAATTTTAAGTACTTGAAACCACTTGAATTTCTTTACTCAGGATAGTGAAAAAAAATTGCAAATACATAAAATGGATCTTAGGATCTGATAAAATTATTCATCTCTAAGTGGCATTGAAAGCACACACCTTTTCTCTATAACTGGATAGATTCTTTATAAAATTAAAAAAAAAGGCAGAGAATATATCCATGTTAGTTTTAAAACAGACCAAATGATCAAGACTGCTGAGCTTTTAAATGAGGGAAGGAGGTTATATCATAATAGCTCTAAGAGTTCGAGATTTTCAAGGTTCCAACTCTCCTCACAGGAGAAAAAAATGTTAAAGGAGAAAAATGTATCATTAAAATTTTTGTATCAGGGTGGTGTGACGGTGGCTCAGCAGGTAGAATTCCCGCCTGCCATGTGGGAGACTGGGGTTGGATTCCCGGTGCCTGCCCATGGGGGAAGGGGAAATTTTGTATCAGTGTTCTTGTCAGTTAAGGCATCTGTTTTGGAAATTTTGTGAGGTTGTATGTCTACTTCCACGTAGGTTCAAAAAACTTTATTGTTTTTGATATGAATACTTGTAAAATTAGTATGTTGCAATCAGTATTTAAAATGTGGAGAACTACAATTTATAAAATCCTGACTTTTTTATTTATTAGTTTGGTAAATGTGATTTATTAGTCAACTTATTATTTGGGTTAGTTGTGAATGATTAGAAGAATTCTAATTGTTTTAAAATTAATTGATTGGAAATTATGAATCCAAGAAAGATTGAATGGTCCTCTACAAACATAAAACCCTGCGAGAATTATCAATTTAACTAAGAAACTCTTTGTCCCTGCTTTGGGTTTCCTTATTATACCCAGTATATTACATTACTTGAACATATTTGCCAAAAGAAGGGACAAATTTGGATCCATGTCCTTAAAAATTGCTCCATGTCCTTCCCTTAGCAGTAAAAAATACAGCTACTTTTTTTGTACTTTTGCTTTTTTTTTGGACTATTTTCATGTATCACAAAAGTTTAACTATATTAAAATAAAACATGACATATTTGCATTCCATTTGGACAATATGGACTTGGCTGGAAGACAGATTTTCACACTCCTTTCATTGTCCTATTTGCTTAATTTTTTATTGTAGAATTCTGTATGTCCCTTCTGCCCACAATCGATATCCTCTTGCCACATATATTCACATACATTTTCATTATTTGTCTTAAAACATTTTATACAATATTTTATGCAAAAGAATAAACTTACTACCACCTAAACTACCACCAGAACGTGGCCGATGTAATGGGAAGTAGGACTTCACAAAGATTTCATGGTGACCATACCCTTTCACAGTAGTTTGCTATGCTCTTACCAGCTCATTTGCTCTTTCCCTCTATCATAGGCAGTTGTCTGAATATTCATGTATGTTTTTATGAAAACATTTAATTGTTCATGTGTGCTTTTTCTAAGGTAAAATTTCCTTTCTTTCTTTTCTGGCCAATCTCTTTCAAAGATATGCACCTTAGTTTCTTAAAATCTTTTCTTATCCTGGTGACTTAGTTTGCCAGGGATTCTGTTACAAAGTGCTGCAGTGTGGTTCCTCTAAACAATTTTCTCATGGGTCTGTAAACTAGAAGTCTGAAACCAAGGTGCTGGCAGGGACATGCTTTCTTGTGTGGGAGAAATTCCATCCCAAGATTCTCCCTTGGCTTCTGGGTGGGTGGCCAGCAATCATGGTGTCTCTTGGCTTGTAGTAGCATAACTCAACCTCTGTCTTTGTCACGTGGCTGTCTCTCTCCTCTGTCACTGTCTCTTTTACTGTGTCCAAATTTCCTCTGCTTAGAACAACACCAGTCATTTCGGATTAGTACCCACTCTAATCCAGTTGGTCTCATATTAACCACTTACATATTCAAAGATCCTATTTACAAATTGTGTTCATATTCACAGGACTCATATTCACAGGACCAGGGGTTGGTTAGTGTGCTGGCTTGAAAGGATGTACGTCCCCTAGAAAAGCCATGTTTTAATCTAAATCCCATTTCATAAAGGTAGAGTAATCCCTATTCAATACTGTATGTTTGAAACTGTAATCAAATCATCTCCCTGGAGAGGTGATTTAACCAAGAGTGGTTTTTAAGTTGGATTAGGTGATGACATGTCTCCACCCATTTGGGTGGATCTTGAGAAGTTTCTAGAGTCCTATAAAAGAAGAACCATTTTGGAGAATGAGAGATTCGGTGAGAGCAGAGAATGCTGCAGCACCACGAAGCAGAGAGTCCACAAGCCAGTGACCTTTAGAGATGAAGAAGGAAAACACCTCCTGGGGAGCTTCATGAAACCAGAAGCCAGGAGAGAAAGCTAGCAGATGATGCTGTGTTTGCCATGTGCCCTTCCAGCTGAGAGAGAAACCCTGACTGTGTTCGCCGTGTGCCTTGTCACTTGAGAGAGAAACCCTGCAGTTCATCGGCCTTCTTGAATCAGGTATCTTTCCCTGGATGGATGCCTTTGATTGGACATTTCTATAGACTTGTTTTAATTGGGACATTTTCTTGGCCTTAGAACTGTAAACTAGCAACTTATTAAATTCCCCTTTTAAAAAGCCATTCCATTTCTGGTATACTGCATTCCAGCAGCTAGTAAACTAAAACATTTAGGTCTTATACATGTCTTTTAGGAGAATACAATTAGAATACTTGGAAATCATTATTTATATGATTAGATTTTCATTTAATGACAGCAGCACTTTACAACCACTGAATATGATTAACGATTGTTTACGACGTCCTTTGTAAACACCCCATCCTTCTCCTTTTACAAGGTCTCGGTTTTACCAGAGATGCCAGGAGCAGTGAAAGAATACCAGTCCTATCAATACACTTTGCCAGATTTGCTGGCTCTATTTTCCCCAAATTCCACTGATAAGGCTAGCCTCTGTCTTTTGACACAAAGTGGACAGACACTGGATCCTCATATTTTTTTTTCATGCTTCCTATAATTTTCCAAATGTCACCTTAGCCTTATGGTGGTTGAGTCAAAAAGAGAATTCTGATATTGCTAGCACACAAACTCACATTGTCAAACCAGACCCACACAAGTCAGAGATCTTGACCAGTATGTATCAAGCTTCTCTAAATAATTTAGAAGGTATGCAATCAAGAGGATGAAAGAAGCAAAAGGTTTGTGGGTTATTGAAAGCAATTTCTGGGTCCTGCCTTCTCATGTCAGATGTAAAATTCTGAGAAATAAGGTCTTTAATTAAATCTAAGGAATGCTTCACATAGAAGGTAGTATTTAAATTACCAAACCTTATGATTTATATACCCAGAAAGTTGTATAGCTTATTTGATATTCTGGAGAAGCTCAAGACTCACAGGTCCTGAGTTCTACTTATTATACATAATCTTAACCTTTCAGACTGCTAAGGGAATTTCATAGATAAGTTCCTTTCTGCTTAGCAAATAGCATCAATCTATTTACAAAAAAATCTTTATCTATTATATTTAAAATTATTTTTAAGGTTGCCTGCTGTGCTGGTTTGAAAGAATATATGTACCCTAGAAGAGCCATGTTTTAATCCTAATCCCATTTTGTAAAGACAGCCATTTCTTCTAATCCCTGTTCAGTACTGTATGTTTGAATCTGTAATTCGATCATCTCCCTGGAGTGTGACTCAATTAAGAGTGGTTGTTAAACTGGACCCATTCAGGTGGGTCTTGATTAAGTTTACTCGAATCCTATAAAAGAGGAAATATTTTGGAGAATGGGAGTGATTCAGAGGGAGCAGAGAAGAATGACATAGCCATGAGAAGCAAAGAGTCCACCAGTCCACCTTTGGAGATGAAGAAGGAAAACACCTCCAGGGGAGCTTCATGAAACAGGAAGCCAGAGAGAAAGCTAGCAGATGGCGCTCTGTTTGCCACATGTCTTTCCAGATGAGAGAGAAATCCTGACTGTGTTTGGCATGTGCCTTGTCACTTGAGACAGAAACCCTGAACTTCATCAGCCTTCTTGAACCAAAGTATCTTTCCCTGGATACTTCAGATTGGACATTCTGTTTCTTAAATTTTAAAAGCCATTCTGTTTCTGGCTTATTGTATTCCGGTAGCTAGCAAACTAGGACACTTGCCTTATATACTTCCCCCTAGGAATCCTTCCTACCCCAACTCCAAGACAAGGGTAAATGAATTACAGATCAGCTGCTTTAACTCATTGACCTACAGACAAATATGGATTTGTAATTTAGTGTTTTGCACAAATTATCTAGTTGAACGAAACAACTAATTACTAATACTCAAAAATGATTTCTTATTTATACCAGATACTCTCTAAAAACAAAGAAAATTAAATGTATCAAGTTGATATATTAATCCATATGTAAAATGTAGAGAAAGCTAATTTTTTTTTTTTTTTTTTTAACATGAGCAGTCACCGGGAACCAAACCTGGGTTTCCGCCATGACAGGCGAGAACTCTGCCACTGAACCACCTTTGCCCACCTGAGAAAGCTTTTTTTTTATAAAGCCTCCTACTGTATATTAATTTTGTCATTCATCTAAACACTGATATCGCATACCAACTATAGGTTAGACACTATTCTAGGTGCTTAGAATATGAGAATGAATAAAATAGACCAAAACATCTGCCCTTATTTTGTTTAATTTAGTAATTTAGATTAAATGTGTTGATTCATTTTGGCTATTAATTTCAACCTTTGCATCTGCATCTACTAAATACATTAAACTAAAATGATAATGATATAATGAAACAAACAAACAAACAAAAAACTAAATCACTAAGTTTTCTAATTTAAGCATAATTTTGCTTAGGTAAAATTAGCCTTCCAAGAAGGATAAAAGGGATCTCTGAAAATGAACAGATGATGTCATGGCTTTACGTAGCAGAGAGAAAAATATTATTTATCTTAGCCTAGGACATTGACTTTTGTCTAAAGCTATTATGCTTGTGTGTTGAGGAAAAGAAAAACATCCCAAAATTAACAACAAAAGCATAAAAAAACATGGAAGGCAGGATGACTAAATGACTCTGCATGAAAACTTAATCATATAGAAACATAAGTATTCCATCAAAATGCCATGACTTTATTAGGATCTCTGGCATCAGAGGCCTGAGAGAACTGCAGGGGATCCACTATTTCTGAATGTGTACGATCTGTCCTGCATCCTAAGTCATGAACTGACAGACCGCGTTATTGAAGAGGAGTCATCTTTTTCAAATTCATTAGCCTAAAGGGGAGAAATGATTTTTCAATTTATCAGTACAGAGATGACATTTTACATTGAATACAAAAATGTTGTATGAACTAGAGACATCATCGATAACAACAAATAAAATAATTTCTCTTTTCAAAGCTGATGCCATGGAACAAAGCAAGATTTTGATAGCCCAGCCACATGGTGATGTGTCCGGTTCTTTCACATGCACAGTCCAGACCAAACGAAGCTAAAAGAGGAAATGAGGCGAGAGAGAAAAATCAGTGAGTATCAATGTTGCGAATGGCATTGCTGTATGCTAGCAAGGGAGGACATGTGTACTTAAATAAAAATACCTAAGATAAGGGATTCTATAGTGGACATTTCTAACCTCTGTCTCAACAAGATCGAGGTTAAGCCCAAGGAGTCCTCATGTTTTCATTTCAGAAAAACAATGTCTTCACTTTAAAATTGACAGTAAAAGACCACATAAAGTAGAATCTCTCCTTCCTGAATACAGGCCTTATCTGGAAATGGAAAATACAAATATCTGGTATTCTCAGCTCCTAAACTTGGGGGACTTAAAGTTAAATTCTTGGGAATTATATGAGTAGAAGAAACTGACAAGTCACTAGCATTATCAAATTAACAATTATTATCTGAGACCCAGCCAAATACAAAGTTCATCTATCTTAATTTGGATTGCACAGAAGTAGGCCGTGAGAAAAGAATCAAGAGCAATTAACTTATTTGAGAAGTATTCCAAAAAAACACCACCAAGGTAAGGAAAGGGAAAGGAAAAGGGAAAGACACCAAGAAATTGTGTATTTTCAAGCAGGTTACCATGATGGCGACTGAAGATTAATACACTGGGTGAACCTGGGCATTGGGGTAAAACATTGAGGTACAATTTTCCAATCTGAGGGACAAATAAAAATGATATATATATTCACAAGCTCCTATTAGTCATTATTTAAGAGCTGTCATGGGTGATGCTAATTGTCCAACACTGTGAGCTTGCTTTATATATAGGTATGTTAGCAAGAGGAAGACTTTTGGCAAAGCGTTCATGGCAGGCTGGGATGCTGTAAAATAAGTGTTGGGGAGCATGGACATGGCACAATCACATCTTCTACCGCACCTCTACTTGGAAATTCAGGATTTAGAGCACGTGTAGTGGGCTAGCCTAGGATTTATGATGCTCATGCATGTACGTTTTCTTTTGACCAAACAAGCACATGAGGGCAGGGAATACATTTATAACTTGAAAAAATTGAGCAAAAAGACAGCATGCTGTTTATGAGACAGGCTGAGAGAATGCCAAGTTGATTTGTTGATAGAAATTGTAATTCCCTTGATTGTGTTTAACTTTATTACCCTGTGCTAGCTTAGATCATCATTTTTGCACTTTATTTAATCTATCTCATCTGCTATGAAAACTCCCTCAGTGGTCTTAACCAAGAATTGCTCTGACTTTAAGCCATCCTAATTTCCAAATATAATGCTAGAACACTTTGTTGGCCAAGAATGGATTGGTCCACGATAAATATTGTTGTCAACATCGTAAGTCCAGTTTTAGTAGATACTGCCAAAGAGTTTACCACTGCAGAGGTAACTGCACGCTGTGGCTGAATTCCTACAGTTCTACTTCATCACCAGCATATGGCATTGCAAGTATTATATTTTAGATATTCTTTAAATAAGTTATGGCATCTTATTTTGGTTTTAATTTATGTATCTATGGTTATTAGGTTGCTTGAGCATAATTTTTTTTGCTTGCACTGGAAATTGAACCCGGGTCTCCCACACCGCAGGTGAGAATTCTGCCACTGTGCCACCATCTCACTGCCCTTGAGCATAATTTTATATGTCTATTGGAAATTCGAATTTATTTTTTGTAAAGTGCTTGTTTAAGTTTCTTGTTCATTTTTTCCCCTGTTGTGTATTTCTGCCACTCTTCGTATTGATAACTTCTTTTATATACAAATTTATGCTTAAATATTTCTGAGTGATCCCTTCTATTTATTCAGTAGATTGCAGTTTTACACAATTATGTCATTTTATGAATGGAAGCTTTTATTTATTTTTATGTGGTTCATTTGACTTTATCGTTTGATTTCTGGTCAGTCCTTTTGTATCCTATTTAAGGTGTCAATATTTATACCAACGACATAAAACTATTGTCTTACAAGGTCACCTAGAAATTTTATTGTTTTATCATCATAATAGTAATCTATAGCTCTCCTGGGACTGTTTTCGTGTATAGGGTAGGGTAGGGGAGCCTCTAGAGCTCGTTTCTCTCCAAGACTGTTGTAATCTTGCTGTCATCCTAGGGTTGCTTTGATGGCTTGTATCCATTTCTTTCATCAATCCCTGATATTTTTCTTTCTGGGTTTAAAGCCTCGTTTATTGTCTCAAGCATTGTCCCAAGAAATAATTCCTGGACAGTAAACAATGAAATATTGCCTGGTTGAAAATATCTGGATTTATGAATTGGATAGATATCTCATTGAAAATTGAAAAACACTTTCCTTCAGAGTAGTAATGATATAGTATTTATGTCTTCTAAAACTACTTTAGATATTATACAGTGCAATTTAATTGTAATTTTTGCTCTGTATATTTGCCACGGTGGCTCAACAGGCACAATTCTCGCCTGCCAGGCCGGAGACCCAGTTGATTCCCAGTGCCTGCCCATGCAAAAAAAGAAAAAAGAAAAAAAAAAAAAAAACACAACCATGAAGGACAATATCACTTTATTAGTTTCCTATCTTAGATGCCAAATAAGCCATGGGATTTATTTTTTCATGTGTGAAAATATATAATTACTTGCATTGTTTCTTCAGTTAGAATTCATTTATTTATTGCAGTCACTGTATTTCAGGGTTAGGATTTTTGTAAATTCCAAATAATTTGGGCACAATTTAGTGAGTCCAAAGCACAGCAAAAGCAGTAAGACATGGCTTTTGTTCTGAAGATAATTACAGGTTCCTTCGACTGTAAAACGTTATTTAGAAGAGCAAATAAAATAAAATAAACCATGATACTTCAAATGTGAATTCCTACAAAATCTTTCTATTTTCTTAGGATAAATGTATACAATTAAGTTACCATAAGGTAGGGGTTCAAATTATTAAGAGGTCTTAATTAAATTTTCCTGAGTTCTTTATTGGAATAATTATACTAGTACCATCAACACTACTAATATTCTCATTTGTGGTGCTTTTGTGCTTGCATTTCACTACCCGTTTTCCATCTATGCTTTATGCAACCATTTCTCCTTTATCAATATTAATATCAATTTCCTATCTGATGAGAAACAAAATCATGTCATTGAATTTGAATTATTATATACTGGGTTATCCAACATTTTGATTAGATTTGCCTTCTTCTGCAAATTATGGGGTAGTATATTTATACTATTTTTATTTTAATATTTTATCTATTAGTATGAGCTTATTATAAATAAGGATATAGTATTAATGTTACATTGGTGGCATACTTTTAAATCAAATTTTAATTTAATTTATGGTTCTTGACACAACACTCAACATATCTTTTCGGATAACTATTACACATATAAAATTCAACAAACTCGACACTGAACTCCTATAATTTCCCCTCATAACTAAACTGCCACCAGTTTTCCATTCTCAGTTAACAGCAACTCCATCCTACCAGATGTTCGGGCTGAAAATCTCAAATATCATCCTTACTTCCACTTTTTTCCCCAAAACTTACATTCGATTTGACAGGAAATTCTAAAGCCTCCATAGATAAAATTTATTCAAAATCGGGTCACTTATATCCTCTTGCCCTCGGTTTTTTCAAACATAATATCCACTATTTTTTTTAAAATTTTATCTTTGATAGTTTACCATGTAGAGCACTTGTGGCTTCGTATTAATGTCATAACATTTTCATTTGTCCTGTTTCTTGGTGTGCCTGAAAATAATTGTCTAAATCCCAAATATTGTGTATAGAAAATAGTGAAGGACCTACAAGATATTGAATTGTCATCTTAAGGGGTCTACCTTATCTTGTGTAGGCAGAGGGAGGGTGGCATATCACGTTGCTTTGGTATGAGCTGGAGCTGACTCAAGCCTGGGCTATTTCCACTCTTGGAGATGTGGCCCTCCAAGGTTTCCAACTGATATCCTGGTAGGTTTAAAGTCAAATTTTGCGTCCTCAGAACCATGAGATTACTGACATATACATTCAGTCCTCTCTCAGATTCCTACTCTGCTTCTGTCATACAATTGCAGTTTAAAATTTTTACAAATGTAGTTTGGGGTGCAATTCTTTGTGTGTTGCTTCTCATTGGTATCATGATCCTTTTCTTCTAAATCCTGGCTGCCTCCACAGCTCTGAACCCCATTTTTTTCCTCCTCTAAGTCCCACAAAATTGTCTAATTTCTGCAGGATTCTGTGCAACTGACAGTAGCCCTAAATCCAGGCTGTCTGCCTCAGTTTTCAGTGTCCACCCTGTCCCTGGAATGGAATGGCAAATCTCTTGAGGGAAAAATCATCAGCAGAAGAGCTGTTTATTTTACTGTGGTTCCTTTCTTATAAGATCTTGGTCCTTCATGCTCTTTTTTACTCATCAGCTGCCCGAATTGCACAAAAATGCACACATAAAGAAGCACAAATCTATCTGCATATATAAAATCTGACTTCTTTAGCTTTTCTTGGTAGAAATATTGGTCCGAATTGAGCTACTCCACTATGTCGAGAAGTAAAATCCTATACCTACATAATTAAGGAATTGTGTTAAATGTATTAGAATGGCTAACTATGGGAAGAGGGGAAGAGGAGTGGACATAAAGTATGAAAATAAAAAAAATAATAAAATGGCTGTGATAAACCTTTATTCTGAATGTAAGTATATGGTTCTCTCAGAAACCTGTAGCTATTACACCAAGGAGCTGATGCAAACCATTAATAATAGCGCACCACTAAGAGATCTTGATAATATAAATATAAAATGGTATCTACTTGGTATAAAGATTTAAAGCCATTAGAAAAGCATATGGAAGATGTGAACATCACTTATAATTCTACCATTGTTAATACATTGTGTATAAATATATATAAACGTTTTCCTTTTGGTGTCATATAACACATGTTAATTTTTAAATCGCGTTTTTCACTTTACTCTAAAACTTGTCCAACTAATTATTTATAGAGGCTTTTTATCTCTCTGAAAGTTTACTTTATGTGTATGTATAGTACTTTTTAAAGCTAATCCCCTTTTCCTGCATAAGGTAGTCAGAATGGCTTGCTTTAACAGTTACACACACTAACAGAAAGATGTACCTCCATGCACAAATCCGGCCTTTGTACATAAACTGATCTCTTTGCTCTGATATTTGGGTTTCTATAACAAGGGACTATCTGATCATCATCAGAGACAGTAGATATTTTATTTATAAAGGAAAAATGTTCCAGTGGAAGAAGTTTAGAATTTATTGTTCTTTTTAGGCAGTTTGTGCTGAAATGATGCAGACAATAAAAATTATCTTAGTCTCCAAGGTTTGGAAGCAAATTCATGTTTCGTGAATTGAGTTAAAAAGAAGTAAATTAGGGAACAACAAAAGACGCAGAAAACACTATAATATGAAAATGATATTTGGAATGAAACTAGGAAAAGAATTGCAATATAACACCACCACCACCACAATCCCGCCAAAAAAGAACAAAAAAAAAGAGGGAAAAGAATAATGAAAATAAATGCAGAAATAAATGAATTTGAGAACTAAAACAAAAAATTATAAAATTATATGAAGAAAGTGAGAGATGTAAAAAGCATTTATCGAGATTCAAAATCAAAATAGGATTTAAAAAATCCCAAATAAAATGCAAATTAATAGCTACCTCTTTAATATGATGATCTATGTCATACCTTATACCTATTGAAAAGAGATAGATTACAGGTATTCTAGCTTAAAATCAGCAACAAAAAGTATTGCCATAATGGTCTCTGATATTTAACATGACATGGAAAGTATTAACCAGAAAACGTTCAAGAGAATGCAACTGGATGTGCAAAAATTTAAAGTAAGGGGCAAAACTATCTCCATACATATATGATATAATTGCATTTCTGAAAAAATTTCCACCAACTATGCAAGATGTAAGAAAATATAAGCTATAAAATAAATATGTAAAAATAAAAAATCAGTAGCCTCATTTTATGAAAACAAATCTGAAGATATATCACAAGAATATACCCTGTCTGTGATAAAAAGAAAGCATTACTAAAATAGAAAATATGTGAATCATTGTCATGGTCAGTTTCATGTGCCATTTTGGCCAGGAGGTGGTACCTGTTTGTCTGCTCGCATAAGCGCTGGCCTGTCTGTTGCGATGAAGTCATTTCATAGACTTAGATCATGACCACATTGGCTGCATCCATAGCTGACTACATTTGCAATCAGCTAAGGGGAGTGTCTTCTGTGATGAGTGACACTTAATCTTATCACTGAAGGCTCCTAAGAAAGATTCAGAAGAGAAAATCACTCTTTCTGCTTCAGCCAGTCAGCCTCTCCTGAGTGTTCATTGAGGACCTTCATTGGAGCTGTCAGCTCATGGCCTGCCCTACAGACCTTGGAGTCTTACATCCCCATGGTTGCGTGAGACACTTTTATAAATTTTATATTTACAAATATCTCCTGCTGATTCTGTTTCTCTAGAGAACCTTGGCTAATACAACCATATTGGAGAAAACTTAAAACCCCGAAGTTATAAAAGTAGCCTTTGAAAAATAGTCTTGGATAGAATGATAAAAAAAAAAAAATCTGCATTCAAAAATACTACTGGTCTGTGTCTGAACTGTTTCATCAGTCTTTGGAGTTAAGATTTTGATAAACTTATAAAATGACCCAGGAGTTCTCTAGCATTTCCTTTGTTATACGTTCTTCAGCAAGTTTGGACATTTCTTTTATGTGATGGTCTGGTGGAAAATGTTGGAAACCTATATTGACTTCAGACCTTTTGTGGCAATTATTCTTGGACATTCTTTGCAATGTATTCTGATGATAATGTTCTCTTCATTTTCCTTCTTTCTCTGTCTATTTTCCCTATTATGTTATTCATTTATAATATCTCTGTCTTTCCTGCTTGAATTGCACAATGATTTTTCTAATTAATTGCTCCCCAATAATTCTTCATTGTGCTTTTCCCCCTAATTCATATATTTAGACTTACATCTTTCTCATTTTTTTCCTCCTGGTCTCTTTATCATATTTTATTTATGTCCCTATTTTCTGAATTTAAATTTGTATTTATCAATTTGATCACCTTTACTTTTAACATATTTCAGGTTTGAAATTGCCCCTGATAACATTTACTTTTTATTTTCTGGAAATATGAACTTCAATATTGTCTTACGCAAACTTGAAATAAAAAAAGATAGAAGAAACATTTGGTACTCATTGATACTAAACTAAATTAAGTTTTTAAAAACCCATGCATTTTTTCTTATTTTTTACTATGCTAAATGTTCCTTTTCTCCTAGCTTTAAAATTCAGTAAAATTTCATCTTATATAAAATAATATTGGTACCTTAAGTCTGGATGTTTTAAAATCTTTGTCTCTGTAGAAGTCTTTAACAGGATTAATAATGAGAATGAAAAATTCCAGGAATTAGTATTTTCTCTTGCTAATGTCTAACAGAAAGCTTTCCCATGTATACATGTGTTAGCATAAAGGTTCCCTATGTTTCAATGGAGTGACATGATTGGATGAAATTGAAATTATCTGTTGTGAACTTTGCATAATACATATTTTTAAAAACTACTGTGAAAGCACATATAAATCTGTAAATCAGAAATTTTCACAAAGTATTATATTCCTGTAAAGTAATTATCAACATAGAAAAACAAAGTACAAACAGCTGTCACAATTACTGTAGAGTACCAACAAATTCTTAAAACTACTAAAAGAGACTAGCATTTACTCAGGAAAAAAATAGTGAAATGCAATGTTGCACAGAACCAATAACCTAAAACAAATATATCTCTCAACTCAGCAGCTTGGAAAAAGCAAGCAAGCAAACAAACAAACAAACAAACAGAAAAAACTACTAAAAGAAAAAGTTAAACAAGAACTGGAAATACTGACTGAAAAGTCATACAGGTAAAATGAAATGAATTATTATTTACAATTGTCCTTATACTTAAGGAATAAGAGGAGAGCCATCAACCATTCCAAATATAAATATGATAAAATGTTTTGTTGCTTAAATGTAAGTTGAAGTCAGTGAGGTCTACTAAAATATCAGCCTCTTCAATTTATGGTATATCCACCCAAGTCAACAGTTCTGAAAAATTCAAGGAGTGATTTGTTTGCTTTTCCTTGGGGGATTGTTTATAATCAATTTAACATTTAAAAGTATTTTAAGGGCAAGAACTCTGCTCAGTGGCCATGCCCGAGACCTGGGTTCATTTCCCAGTGCCTGCCCATGTAAAAAAAAAAAAAATTTACGTACACTTTTTTTTTTTTTAGAAATAGCTTTAGTGTACAGGAAAGTTGAAAAGATAATGCAGAGCCTCCATATACACCATATAGTTTCTTCTATAATTGACATCTTACAATATCATGATATATTAGAATTAATAAAGCAATGTTCTTATATCACTATTTATCAAAATCCATAGTTTATTGAAATTTCTTCAGTTTCAACCTAATGTCTTTTTCTCTTCCTGGCTTCCATCCAGGATTCCACATTACATTTACTTGTCATATCTGCTTAAACTCCTCTTGATTGATATTTTCTCAGGTATTCCTTGTTTTTGATGACTTTGATAGTTTTGAGGAATATGGACAACATATTTTGTAGCATGTCCTCTATTTGAATTTCCACCTTATGTTTCTCTTATGTTAGAATGGAGTTATGTGTTCTGCCAGGGAGACCCTAGAGGTTAAGTACCACTTTTATCACATCATATGAAGGTTGCTGTCTATCAACATGGCCTGTCACTATTGATGTTGACCTTGGTCAACTGGCTGAGTTAGTATTCATCAGATTTCCCCATTGGAAAGTTATTCTTTCCCCCCTTTCCATCCTGTACTCTAAAGGGGAGTCACTTTGTACTTAAAGGAGTGTGGTTTGAGGCTCCGCTTCTGTGTGGCTGGGATATATGTGCTTAAATTATTTGGAAATATTCTGTACAGGAAATTTGTCTCTTCTATACTATCTTCCATTTATCCAATCACATATCTATTTCAGTGTGTACTCATGGATATGTATATATTAGACTTTTAGATATAATCCAATTCTGCATTTTATAACTCAAATGGCTATGGTCACTAATTGTTCTTTTATTGGCTCCTATATTCCTTTGATGTAACCCCACCAAAGTAGGATTATTTTTTTAAATACTTCTTTACTATCTGGCACTACAATATGTTTTGGGCTTATTTTATATATTTCCTGCCCCAGTCCTAGTATCGGCCATTTCTCCTATAAGCTCTGTCTCTTTTTATTGGAGAATGGCATTAGAAACCAAGATCTGGGCCAAAGCTGTGGTTGCTGATACCGGGTTATTACTGCTCCTAGGCACTTGGAGTTAACAGAATAAGGAAATACACACATGTATACTAATCTGTGTATATGCACATATCAATATTTCTTTACGTAACCATCTGTATCTGTACTAAGGTAAACACACATTCAAACCAATGCCTCCAAATAATATCTGTTACAAAATGGATCATTTCCACCCTCTCCCATAGCTTTTCTCCAGATTCCCACTTCAACAGTAATAAACCTGATCTCCACCATTCTTTGCCCAGTTACTTAGTTGTTCATTTCCAGTATACATAAACAATTTACATAAGAAATTTAATCAATTAGAGCAAAGTTATTATGTACAGTTTCTTTTGGCTTTAGTTTTATAGACATTATTCATTCTTAAATTTATGTAGGTCTACTAGTTTTCCTATTAGTTGTCAAATTTTGCTCATCTATCTTAGACAGCTTTATTGAGGCATAATTTGCATACAATTAATCACAATACTTAAAGTGTAAAATTGAATACGTTTTTTCAAATGTTTCTGTTCATGAATAATTTCACATAAATGGAATCATACAATATGCACCACTTTTTCTGGATTATTTAATCCAGCCTGATGATTTTGAGATACATCCATGTTGATGTGCATATCAATAGTTAATTGATCTTTATTACTGAGTAAGCTTACTATTGTATGAAAATACCATAATTGTTTATTCATTTACTGTTGACATACACTGAGCTGACGTACATTTTAAAATGTCCAGTTTTGTCTCTGTCTTAGATTGGCGGGGTTTTCGATAACAAAACATCACAAACTGGTGGCTTAAACAACGGGAATTTATTGGTTCACAATTTGGAGACCAAAAGTCCAAAATCGAGTATCAGCAGGCCACATCTTCTCTGAAGTCAATCGTGTTGTGATGGCTTGCTGGCAATCAATCTCTGTCTTTGTCCCATGGCCATCTGTCTCTTTCTATTTCCTTCTGTGGCTTCTAGTTTTATGTAAAAATTTTCTTTGCTTATAAACTCCAGTCATATAGGAATAAGGTCTATCTTGATTCAACTTCAAAGGTCCTATTTACAAATGAGTCAATGCCCACAGAACTGGGGGTTAAGGCATATACACTTCTTGTTTGTAGGGGACGTGATTCAATCCCCCAAAAGCTCTTAGAAATAACTCCTGCAGTCTCTTACACATAGATCATACCCTCATTTACATTATGTAAATATGGAGGAGTTCAATGGCTAGATATCATGGTGGGTGAAGGTTTAACTTTTAAAGGGATTGCCAAACTTTTTAAAAATTTTGTACCTCCATGTGGGAGACTCAGGTTTGATACCCAAACCATGCAGCACCCCTTCCAAAAAAAAACGTTTATGCCATTTTACATTCCTGGCAGTAGTGTATGAAAATTCTAGTACTTTCACATCTTCACTTCATAATAAGTGTTGAGTCTTAACATTATTATAGCTAAGAAGAAAAACTTGCTGATCTCTAAAAGCATCCATTCTATTCCTAATCTGGTTTATGGTATTCCCTTTGCCTCAAATATGTGTCTGCCCTTAGTTTGTCTGCCTGCTAATTCCTTCTTAGTTCCCAAGACCTATTTCTGACCTACATTTCACTTCCTTCTTGTAACAAAGCATGTTTGTTCTTCATGTTCTCAGATTTCTGCACCACAAGAGCAGTCTTAGTTTTTTTTATTTCTGGGCTCCATTATTGGATTAGGAATTGTTTGCAGGAAGAATCATGTATTATTTATCCCTTTCATCTGCTTCAGAGCTTGACACATATTAAGAGCTCAATACATTTTGCAACGTTAAATGAAATAGTAAACAAAATTTCATAATTCTATGTCTCACTGATTATCTGTTAAAACTTGCAAATGAACATTTCTTACTAAATGTAAAGACACACGGAATTGCATTGATTACTTCTAAGCCTTGAACCATTCAGAGTGCAATTAACGAATAAAACAAGATATCAAGATACTTCTGAGAACATGATTTGATTTAAAATTTAATCATCGCTCACTCATGACTGCCGTTGGAATTTAACTTATTAGATACCATCTGCTGCCTAAACATCTAGAGAATATTTTTGAGAAATATCTTTCTGGAGGAAATGATAATCTTGTGCCATCTTGTTTATCACTTATCTGGTTGCTGACATTTAAGCCTTATAACAACAAAAATTATAGTTGAGTGCATAAGGCAATACATGAAAACTAAATATGATAAGAGCACAATGAAAATGCAAATGACTTTTTTAAAGCCTGATTCATTACTTCTAGAAAAAATAACGAGCTATGTATATGTGAGACTAGTTTACATGGCAATAAAGGAAGGCACACTTTATTTAGACAAATGTTAGTTTGAATATTGGTTATTCCTTTCTATATCAGTGTGACCTTGGGCCATTGGAAAACCACGGTAACCTTAGTTTTCTCATCATAAATAGTGAACAGTAATAATCTCCCAAACAGCGGTGAGCAAGTGTGGTACTGGTTATGTGTAGTCCACAAAATTTGGGCAAATTGGCCATTTAGGAATTTTAGATGCCAGGAATTTTTATTTTACCAAAGTGTCTCTATTCTAAGAATGAGTTGCTTTACTTTAAGATTTTCTAGCATACCAAAGTGAAAAAAAGCTGAAAATACGAATTCTAGTTAGTTACTGGGGTCACAGATGTTTTCTATTACTAGGAATCATTCATCTTTGCATCCTGTATGGATTCTAACATTTTTAATATGTAGGGAGCACAATGTGCTCTTAAAACGGAATGTTCTAATCTTTGTAATGACCCTGTGTTTTTTTTTAAATAGCCGTCATTTTTTTGTTGTTGTGTTTTGTTTTTAACCAGACATATTTGTTTCCTGAAGTTGTCGTAACAAATTACCACAGACTTGGTGACCTAAGGCAACAGAATTTTATTTTCTTATGTTTCTGGAGGCCAGAGGTTCAAAATAAAGTGTATTTTTAGGGACAAATTTCCTCCAAAGACTCTATCTTTTGCCTCTTACAGCTTCTGAAGGTCCAGGTATTCCTTGGCTTGTGGCTGCATAACTGCAGTTTCCACCTCTGCCTCACATGACCTTCTCCTTTTCTCTCAGAGCACCTCTTCTCTGTGTGTCTTTCATAAAGACACTTGGATGTGTGTACCAACTGGTAATCAAGGAAGATACCATCTCGAGATTTTTAGCTTACTTGTACCTGCAGATACCTTTTTTCCAATTAAGTGCTCATTCACAGGTTCTAGGAATTAGAACATGGATTTCTTTGGGGGGCTGCCATGCAACCCACTACACCACTGATTGTCACTTCTTCCTGACTTGGTATCAGGTAGTTTCCCTGAACTTGACGCTGTAGACATCTTAATGTTCAAATATATTTTTGTTTTATCTCTTACTCTCAGTGTTAATCATGTCTTAGAACAAGCACCAACATCATATATATATATATACACACACACACATTATTATTATATATTAATTACATATTCTAATATATGTTATACATTAGAATATATATTCTAAGAAAACTACTATTATTATTACTGGTTGCTATCTGCTGAGCACATACAATATGTCAGACAATAAGCTAAACACTTCACACCTGTAATTCCATTAATTCTTTATAAGAAACCAGCAACATACCTGTTTCACAGATATAGGAACATTAAAATGCTGAGATAATTTGTCACTAATTAACAGTCACTAGGCCAACTGAAATGAAATCTGGAGCCAGGACTCTGTTTACAAAGTATTCTTAACAATTATACTGTATTGCTGAATTCCTGCTTCACACTTAATTTTGAATTGCCTTGAGAGAGAGGGTTGTTAGAGTTTTCTGCATTGACTTTGGTCCTGTTTAAAATGCATTTGTTTTACTGTTTCAATGGCTGTTTCAGAACTGTTATCACTTTGCTCTATATTCTCCATATTCTATGATTTATTTGTGACTCTACACCTTGCAATGAAATGGACTTATCTGACTAGGAAAGATCCAGCTACATTTTTTTACCTACTCAGCCTTATACTCTGACATGGCATTAAATTGTGTTGGGCTGTGTTTGCTTGGATATATTTATCAGGGACTGTTAGAAGTTTGTCTAATTTGTTCTTCTTCCTGCAGCTTGTAAGACTCACCAATCTTCTTACTCTATAGACAAAGGTTCAGATTTTGCTTCTAATGCACGTATCTCCAAACACTATCTGGACAACATGTCTATATTTTCTCTCGTATAAGAATGAGTATATGTGTATACAGACATGTATATATGAATATTAACATATTTATGCAGAAAACAAATTGAAATGACAACATAAAAATAAATATGTAAAGATATCCAATATTTTCCCTTTACCATAAGGGTTGTACTAATGCAGCAACTACGAATTTTGCTTTGATATCTGGTGTTCAAATGAACAGAGCCACTTACTACAAGGTCACATGCAACTTTGGTCTCTTTGACTACCTTTGCTATTCCAGGCTAGCTGCATTGTTTAATATGATCTCATGAGAGTACTGGCCACAGCCTGTCAGGAGTTACATAAGAGTAAGCATAACTCCTCTTACGCTTGAGATGTACACATCTTAAGTTTTCAAATATATTTTTGTTTAGTCTGTTATTCTTATTCCTTTGCTTTTGTCTGTGCTTTTCCATAGAAGGGATTTTATATCTGTAACTGCTCTATGATACTCAGTGTAGGCAGCAATTTTCAGATACAATGCCACGACTAAGATATTTTCCACTTCTAAAACCCACAAGCAGCTTCTTTTATGTTCCTTTTCCTCCAAAGTATTTTTTCAAAAGGTCTGGAACAAGGGTTAAAACTAGTGTTTAACATAAAGCTACAAAAGCTTCTTATCTTTGTTTGCTTGAACTGCTAAGACAGATACCATAAACTAGTTTTGGCTTAAACAACAGGAATATATTGGTTAACAACTTTGAGGCTAGAATAATCTCAAATTAAAGCATTAATGGTTTCTTTCTCCCCAAAGACTGTAACATTCTGATGTTGGGAACTGGTAATCTTTTACACCTGTTGGTTTTTTTTGAGGGAGGGGAGGGGTACATGGTCTGAGAATTGAATCTAGATCTCCTGCATGGAAAAGAGAACATTCTATCATTGAATTACCTATGCACCCTAGGTTCCTTAGTTTTTGTTTCCCATCACATGGTGACTACCTCCCCTTTCCTGGCTTCTGTGACATCAGGGTCCTCTTTATAAGGCCTCTAATAATCCAGATAAAGGTCTACCATGGTTCAGTTCACTATACTTTAACTAAAAAAAAACAACTTCAAAGGCTCCTATTTACAATGGGTTCACACCTGCCAGGACATGGATTAAGATTAAGAATATGCTTTTATTAGTGTGTCGTTTGAAACTGTTATGTACCCCAGAAAAGTCATGTTTTAATTCTTATCCAACTTGTGGGGCCAGACCTACTGTTTAGGGTGGGCAGCCTTGACTGGATTGTTTCCATGGAGATGAGACACACCCAATTGTGACAGTGGCCTTTGGATTAGATGGAGATATGACTTCACCCACTCAAGGTAGGTCTTAATTAGTTTGTTAGAGTTCTTTAAAAGAGGAAACATTTTGGAGAAACCTCAGATGCAGACACTTAGAGAAAAGTTGCTTCAGAGCTGACGGAGACATTTGGAGATGGTTGGAATGCCGACAGAAGAGGACATGCCTAGACAGGGATGTTTGGAGCCCAGCAGATACTGCCATGTGCCTTCCTGTGAGATGCTAAGCAAGCCAGAACACAAAGTTGTGTCCTGGACTAGCTAAGTGAAGCCCCACAAACACTTAGAGAGAAAACCACTGGCATTAGAAGCTGGAAGCAACAGAACAAGGAACAGGGACGAGCAGACACCAGCCATGTGCCTTCTTCCCATGTGACAGATATTGACTTTTCGCTGGAGTTAAGGTATTTTTCTCTAGATGCCTTATTATGGACTTTTCTATTGCCTTAGAAATGTAAATTTGCAACTTAATAGATTCTTTTTATAAAACCTATACCATTTCTGATATATTACATTCTGGCAACTTTAACTAACCAATATAGTTGGGATACATAATTCGCCCTACTACAGCTCATTCTCTAGATCTACAAAAGATATGTTTTTCCCACATGTAAAACATGTTCACTCAATCACAACATCTCAAAAGCCTTGAGTCATTTCAATAATAACACTAAGTACAAAGTTTCATGAAAATCGATTCTGAGTGGTTTATCTAGGGACAAAAATACTCTTCATCTGTGCACCTCTGAAATCTAGAAAACAAGTTATCTGCTTCCAAAATATAGTGATGGGACAGGAATAGATTGATATTCCCATTCCAGATGGAGGAAATTGAAAAGAAAACATGGGTCACAAACTCCAATCAAGTCTGAAACCCAACAGGGCAAACACCCCTAGATCTCAAGATCTGAGAGTCTCATGTGAATCTATGATATCCTGACCTCTGGGCCTGCTGGAGCAACAACCCCATCTTCTGCAAGTGCTGGGGCAATGGCCTTGCTCTCTCTGAATGCCGGGGTATAGGTCCCCTACCCTTTCTGAGTACTGGAAACGGCCTTGCTCTACCTCAAAATTATGATGTAGACCCTACCCTCTCCAAGCACTGGGACAGCAACTGAACACTCCCAGATTAAGAAGCTTCACCTCCTCAAAGTGTTAGAGCAGATCGCCCATACCCTGAAAGTGCAGGGGCAGTCCTCCCCTTTCCACTTGTCCAGGTTGCCTCTTTCTCTTAGCCCAAGGAGAATTGCTCCTTTCAGACCTCTGTTTCCATGGATCTGCCCTTGAAATCATTCTTCCTTAAATCCATCCCATTTCTGACTCTTTCATCCAGGTTGGCAGAGGGTCTACACAAACAAAATTCTAAAAACCTTGTAAATTCAAGTGGGTCAAATCACCAGACCAAAAGTTACTATACAGTATCTTCCTAGACAAATACATCGAGATGGCTGTCCAGGTCCAGTTCAGCCACATCCTATGCAAATAAGAGTTATTTAAACTTTCCCTTGCTTGGAACGACGTTCTCTCGGGACTCACTTTCTGGAAACTCAGAGAGGCCTCTGATGGAATTGGCGCTGGGATTAGTCTCAGAGCCACTATCTAGATAGGCTTGAAATGTTCCAAATAATCAATTGTTGGTACTTTCTGCCTAAGAATGAATACTCCAGTCTACCCTTTTCCTTTCACATTTTACTATAAACAGCAATGAGAAAATAGACTTCACCTTCTAAGTTAGCTTGGAAATCTCCTCAGCTAAATACTTAAGTTCATTGCTCCATCCAATTTCAGAGCACAATTGTGCCAAGTTCTTTGATGCTTTGTAACAAAGACTGCCTTTCTTTCAGTTTCCAGTAACACATTCATCATTTCCTTCCATGGCCTAATCAGAAGCACCTTAGAATCCATATTTCTACCAACATTCTGCTCATGATGAATTATGTATTTTTTAAGATGATAGTAACTTTCTCTACAGGTTTCACTTCTGTCTGAGTCCACACTGGAAACGTGTTTTATATCCACATTAGTACTGACAGTCTCCTCAAAGCATTCTAGATTGTTTTAAGTGCCACAAAATTCTTTGTTTTTTTATCACCAAATTCCAAAACTGTTTACACCTTTTTTAGGTATTTGCAATAGTAGCACCCCAATTTCCAGTACCCAGAACTGTCTTATTTTGCCTGAGATGCTATCAGAAATACATTTAACTGGTTTGGGCCTAACCCTAAAGGAATTTATTGACTCATGGTTTTGAAGCCATAAGAAGTCCCCCAAAATGAAGAGCTCAGCAAGGCTGTGCTTTCTTCCCAAATACCTTCATGCTTTCATTCTGGCTACTGCTGCATATGCTCAGGGCTCCTCGGTGGATCACACCTTTCCATCACAAAGCAATGTGTTCTCCTTTCTCAGCCTCTGTGACTTCAGAATCTCCTTTACAAGGTCTCTGGCAATCCAGATAAAACTGACCCTCATTCATTTCACTATACCTTAACTAAAAATCACACATTCCTAAGGTCTGTTTTATAATAAGTAGATGACCTCAGGAGTATAGATTAAGATTAAGAAGAAGTGCTTATTGGAGTGTATAATTCAGCCTACTACACTCATTATCACATAGTTTCTGATAGAAAAGGCTTTTTAACTGTATTAAAATTAAATAATTTTCTAGGCTCCTTACTAGGTAACTACAGCTGGTGCAGCCAAATGTAACTTCTGCTTTAGTTTATCTCTTTGAAAAGTCTCATTTGAATCTCTACTTCAGATGAAAGTATTTCCAATTTGTTCTTTGACACTGATTTTTTTTTTTTTTTTTGATACTACAACTCTCTGTAAACTGTTTGGAGCTATCCTAATACTGAATCAGGAATCCATAGATGATTAAAGGTAGAGAAAATCCACTTTTTAGGAGTTATTGGTGTAACCGAGTCCTGTCCTCCATATTACATATGGAGAACTTCTGATCTTTCAGCATCAATATTTGTAATGGTCAGAGTGGAACTGGAAGTGACAATCTCAAGGATTTTGATGATAGTTTTAGAACATATGAATGTAATTTACCAGGAGCTGGAATGGTGACTCTCAATTCCATAATTCCACATATCATCCACTTACTCATCTTTCAAGATTTTTTTTAATTATGGAGAAAATATTCAAAAGTAAATTCATTGTTAATTTGTTAGATGGCATATGTTCATGTATTTTACATGTTATCTTAAACAATATACCTACTTTATTACTGTTAGTTTATAGTAGATATGAACCCAGATGTGGAAACCAGTTTTTCCATTCTTCTCCACCAACTTTTCTCCCTAAAACTCTTACCAATATGATACGGATATTTTGGTGATTTCCATCTAGAACACAGAATACATTTCTCAGCCCTCAGAAGAGCATTCTAAAAATAAGTTCACAAATTTGATGTTTTGAGATCTGAGTTTAGTCTTGCTCTGATAATCACCAGCTACCAAAGGACATATTTGTTGCTTTTCTCCTCAGTGTCTCCACTTTTTTGTTGTTAAAGTGATTTTTTTTTTTACGTTCAGTAGCTATTGGTCCCTTTTAGTTCTATAAATCTATTCATCTCTGTTGAGGGTGAACAGTCCCGATTTAGACATTTCTTTGAAGATATATGCATCTATTATTGAAGATTATTTTTAAAATGAGTAACTGCACATATCTGGCCAGAGGAGTGTTTTATAAAATAGATACAAAAACCCATCAAACTGTCTGTTTATATTTTATGCTATATGAATTGATATGCCCATAAATTTATTAATAATATTATTTATTTATTCAGTATCAGCTATGGACTTGAACATATTTTTCCCACCCCTTGAATTTAAGATTACTGTTTCAGACACTGTCCAGTTGGTATATTTCAGTATAACTGAAGAAATATAACTTATGCCTATGTCTTGATTAGTTTATATAAAAAAAGTTATGTGTCAAATTTATTGACATTATTATTAACATTTCATAAGTCAGTGGTATAGTGACAGAACTCAGCATTACATGAAACAATACAATATTTTCATGACTTCTTTGTCTTCTTTTACTGATAAAGATTTAAATTTTTTTATAAAGAGTTATATTTTTCAAACTTGTAAGATTTCAAGAACTCCAGAATTCACATTTAAAGTTACTAAGTTAACTTTACCAAATACTTTTATCTAACTTCAGAAGTCTGGTGTCTTTGTTAGATAGGTTGATAGATAGATATAAATACAGAAATAGAAGGATGATAGATAAACCGTATTTCTCTTGCTCTATCGATCTATCCATCTATCTGTATATTTATAACCTACATATCTATTTATCACCTTTTAATGAAAAGAACTTTGGCTCTTTTCCTATGGATCACTTTAATTAATGAGAATGATTTAGAAAAGATTTTATTAAAGGTAGTCTCCTTAGGTAGGCTCAATTATTATTAAAATGTAATAGGAAACAACTATTTAATAATGCTTCCTTCAAAAGTTATAGTTTTGTGCTATTTAATAATTAGAAGTAAAATTATTTCAATTTTTGTAGTTCTCTAGCAAGACCAAGTATGTTTCCTGTCTGAAATGGATTTACTGTATCTAGGATTTTCTGTAAAGTGAACAGGATGAATCAAAATACAACAAACCAATGCATAATAAGAAATAGTAGTTTTCTAGAGTGCATTTAAGACAAAGGCACTCTATTTTTATGAAACTAGCTTGTTTATAAACAATCCTGTCACTAAATGAAGTGTGAAAGACTTTTGAGTCTTAACCTCTCCATTTTAACCTTTTTGGAAAAAAATTAGGATGATGATAGATATTATATAGTCTAACATTTATTGGTTTTTATTGTATGAGAGGCACTCTTCTGGACAAAATGATGTATTACTTACTGATTGAATGCTGAAGACCTTTTCAGATAGCTGTCTCTTGACACAGTTAAGGAAATAGAGGCTTATAGGTATTATTTGACCTTCCTTTGGCCTCACAACTGCTAACATTCATAGGAAACAATTGTACTCACAGCCTACACTGCCTCAAAACCAAAGACTGAAAAATCTTTAAGATACTTATTACCTTTAAAATTTAAAATAAAACTGGATCTCAAAAACAATTGAAAATATGTTTTAAATCCATACAATGCAATGCTTAACAGTCTTTGAACCTTTACATTTTAGAAATTTGATCTATAGCATCAGTTGCTAAACCATGGCTCATGGCTCAGGCCAAATATGACAGACTCGTGGTTTTTGTATGCCATAAGAGCTAAAATGTTTTACTTCTTAATATATTTTAATATAGTTGAAAGCAAAATCAAAAGAAGAATAGCATTTATCAATGTGTGAAAGCTGGGTGAAGTGGAAATTCCTGTGTCCATAAATAAAATTTTATTGGAACACAGCCACACCTATAAGCTTACATATTGTCCGTGGTTGCTTTCACACTACAATGTTGAATTGAATAGTTGTCAGAGAAATATGTGACTTTCAAATATGAAAATTTTACTATTTTATTCTTAAAGAAAAAGTTCACTGACCCCTCCCTGGTCTATGACACTTACAGGAATGGTTGTTTTATTAAATAAGTCATGTTCAGTTAATAAGTTTTTATTTTATACATATATAACATTAATTGTACCAAAATCCATAAGGGGTATAAATCATAAGAAACGTAGCTGGTTATTGAACCATACTACAAAACTAACGTATGTGAAAAAATATAAAGGAAGAATTAAGACATAAAATTATGCATACTGATTTTATATTCAATAGCATTTCAAAGAAAGGTACAGATCAGCATTAGAGTATTTGAAGAAAATCTCATATAGAAGGAGTGTTTGTGTTTTTAAGACTGGGATTTTTTTGGAAAGCAGTAGTAAGAGATGGGCTTTACTTCAGGTTATAGCAGGAAACTCATGAAAAGAAAAAGAAATGATAATTATCGTATAATGAGACCCAGGTGGAGGGTTGAACTTTAATAAAGAGAAGTCTATAGATGACACTCCCAATAGTTGCCTTTCACACATAATTGTGGTCCCTCTGCCCTCAAAATATATTCCTATGGTAAATACTATATGAGTCTTCAACATTTCTTAGTCATCCTGTTGCATGTTTCTGTACAACCCCTTAAACTGTTTACCTTAGCAGCTATTCCACACCTTTATATTCTTAAAACTCACAGTCTCATCTTTGTTTCTTTATATTTGTTACATTACTTTAATTTCCTTTTTCAAAAGAAAAATCATGTTCCTCAGGCAGGAATTCCTTCAAACTTCTCTCCCTTCACGTGCACACTTTTCGCATCAGCGCCGAAGCATGGACCCTTCCCTGCTGTCTTACCTGACCTGGGCTCACATCTCCTGCCCTTTTCGTTGGAATTGGCTCAATTTCCCGAACCTTTAATTTGCCCATCAGCATCTTTCCCTTAGCAAGTGAACATAATAAATATTTTTTATCAAAATATAAGCCATAATCAATGGTATTCTACAAAACTTGAACTTCAATCTTTCTTCATTAAGCCCATTCTATATAAGCAGTTTTATCATACTCATGTCTTTGATGCTCATATTTGTTCTATATGTTTACCCCAAATTTCTTTTTTTTCTCATGCTTCTTATTTGTGCTTCAAATATTTCAAATTCTTTAAACTCTGTAACTTTAAAATGGGACCTAATGATTTCCCACTTTCTCCAACTTGTAACCCTTCCTTTATTCTCTATTTCAGGTGATTGAAACACCATCTCTCCTTTTCATAAACAAGAAACTTAAGTGTTTCCATAAATGTCTACTTTTTTCTAATATTCTTCAGTTATATCTCAAAATATCTTACTCCTTAATCCATCCATAACTATATTTTTTCACATTTTAACTTCTATTTTTCTGCAGTAGTTCTCATCTTTACTCAATTGAACTGTTTCATTTCTCTCTCTGCCATCAGTCACACTCTTGCCCAATCTCATTTGTCCCTCAGTTCTGCCACGGTCATCTCTTAATTCTAAGAATATGATTATGTTATTTCCCTTCTCATTCCCATGATTTCCTTTCACAAGTGGGATAACAATTTAAAATTCTGTTGAAGGCTCCTCCAAGGACTAGCTGCCTGGCAAGTCTCCTGTCCTTTCCTTGTCTTTTTCGTACTTTATGCATCACTATTCCTCATTTCTGAAAGTCACATACTTTCTCACTCCTCTGTGCAAGTATTGCTACCTTCCCAGGACATCATACATATAGCAATTTTCCTAAAACAAAACAAAACAAAGCAAAACAGAGCTATCATTCATTTTCTGTTTTGACTTCAAGCCCTGTAACCTTGATGTAGTTCATCCTGATGCCCCAGATGAATCTGGCTATAAGTATATACATGTTCCATATTTGCTCAATTGATGTGCTATATATAACGTTCATATTAGTTTCTAATTTTATAGTTGTATGTTTGTCTGTCGCCACTAGATATAAGATCTTGAAGCTAATATTACTTCTTATCATCTGACAAAGGTTTTATTGCTGTATAACTGTTTCTACTGTAGTAAAATAACTTTAGGTGACAAATATGAGCTCCTTGGCTCTACAGAACCTCATAATCTCCATCATCCACATCAGACTTAACTTTTATACTTACTATGCCAGTCATTATGTGAAAAGCTTTAACAAGAATTATCTTTCAATCAATGTTCTCATAATGTAAGTAGTAGTATATTCCCATTTTATAGCTGATGAAGGGGAATCTAGAGGTCCGTGCAGATTGTCTCCAGAGCCTATGGTCTTAATACCAAACTACATTCTCTTAGTTCCAGGGATTAATTCACCAATAAATTTTAAATACATAGCCATCCATTCCAGTTCTGTTACTGATTAATCCTGATAAATAATGAAATGGTTTACTGCACTGTTAGATTTTTAATACCAACGTATAGGCTTGATATGGGAGAAATGTAGGTTTGGCATCATATATGAAAGAGAAATAGGTTATTATTTGATAACATTTGGGGGCTAACAAATGGTTGCCTATGTCTTCTTGTTGTTGGTTAGACTCTACCTGGTAAATGGCCCTCAGTCATGGACAGAATAAGTTTAAAGACCTCTAGTCTAATTGTGCTCCATTAAAAGAAAGAGAACACTTGATGGGAAGGAGATTCAAATGTGTCAAATTTGCAATAAAAAGGAAAGACCTTGGAATATTTCACAAGAGGATGGAAAGAACTACTATTCAAATATTTGAGGAACTTTCATGTAGAAGAGGACTTCAGTGTTTGTTTTATTTTAACAGACTTACGAGTTTAAACTAGGCCCAGTCAGTAAAGCCAGGGTGTTTTGTGCTGGCATTATTACCTGGAGATTGACTGGCATTATGATAGCTGGAAGTGATGAAGAATATCATAGATGGATGTTTAATGTTTATGAAAATGGTAGTGTATAGCTATTAGAAGTATGGTCTGACTAGATGAAACTTAAGATGCACCGTAGGTCCTATTTTACCTAGATGGCTAAGATTCTACTGCTGCTGACTTATTAAACTTTCAAATCTCTGAAGTATTGTAATATACTGCATTTGTAGTTGTTTTAAATTGTAAAACAAGATTAAGGCATTTTACTCCTGAAAAACATGAAGTCTTTCATTCTTTCAAGTAGAGACCTTGATAAGTGCCTTGCCATGTAATATGCAACATTGCAACTATGTTTTATGTCAAAACTTGATCTATTGTAAAGCCAAGTGAATTGTTACCCAGGGAAATGGAAAATGTATTTAAAAATCTTTCTATAAATCTACTGTCCAGATTGTAGTTTGCATCAGACTTTAAATATTTAGAATATGGAATGTAAACATCAAAAAATGATTTAAAATTACGCTGTCTTTAAGAAAAATCCTTCATTGTCTTATATGAAATTGACACTCTTTTGCAGCCCTCACAAATTTGTGCTGAGCTCAAATATAAGCAAATACGTTTTGAAATATTTGCATTTAAATAAACTATTTTCCTTGGAAATTTATTAATATTTAAAATGAAAGGAAAAGACAACATTTTTAAATTAAGGAAGGCATAATATAAAATTAAGGTAGTTATATATAACAAAAGTTGCAACAAATTAGTTTATTTTTTAAAGTCTTCCCAAGATACAAATCTAATTAGAACTAATGTCAGTAAAATGAAAATACTAATATTCTTTTGAATACTTGCATAGGCCAAACTGTTACGAAAGTTGTATAAAATGCTCTATTTCCTGTGCCCTTCACCTGACAGTCTAATAGAATTCCAAATAAAAATATATTGTATATGAAAGAGGATGAATTATGTTTCAAAAAGTTCTATATGTGCAGTATAAAAGATTTTTTTGTGTTTACCAAAGAAAAATATTTAATTGATACCTAGGAACAAAGTTTAAAAAATATTTTTTCTGGGCCACGATGGCTTAGCAGGTAGAGTTCTTGCCTGCTGTGCTGGAAACCTGGGTTCAGTTCCTGGTACCTGTCTATGCAAAAAACAAATATATATATATATATATATATATATATATATACACACACACACACATATATATACACATATATATTCTTAAATTTTATTCTAATGAGCTTAAACTTCACAGTAGATATCACTGTATCCTTAGAATTTTATTTCGTTTTTGAAAATATGAAGATTAGTTGTCCTTCTATCCTATATTGACAAGAGGTTTGGCTATGATTGAGAAGTAGTCATCCATTGTTAAGTGACTGAATTATCAATAAATCTGTGCTTTCAAGGCATTTGCCCTCACACAGTTCCTTCCAGAATTCCCTATTGAATACTGAACTCATTATATTCTAAGGAAAACTACACACTTCTAGTTGATAGAACCATGGTTTTCAATTGTCAGAATAAAATGAAAGACCATTAACCAGATTCACAATCACCCTCATATACTAAGCAAAAACCCTATAAATGATTTAACTATTGCTAGCCCTTGAACAGGGAATTTTAAAATCACGTGGGAAACCAGTTCTTCATCCACACGCATGAAAGCATTGTGACTATAGAATCCTGCTCAAGATGCTTTACTGGTAATCTCTGTTAATTTATCAAAGGTAATCCATTAACTGCCTCAGATCTGAGAGTGGAGGATTAAATACAAGCTAAAAGTATGGATAATGAAACTGAATAGTAGAGGGACAAATAATTCTTAGATATTAGGAAATACTGTTCAACTTTTCTGTTATCAAATTTTACATTAATTAACATATTTTAAAAATACATTAGTTTTACTTTAAATTACAAACCTTGGGAAGAAGAAACAATAAAGTTTCTTACTTTAAGTGGTAGTGATTTACTGCTGATAAAAACCTGTGACAACAGAAGAAACAGCTCTCTTGTAGCTCAGTAGGTGCAGTAATCGGTTGCTATTCAGAATCATCAAATAATTCAAATATTACCTTATAACACATATATATACGATACATACAGACTGGGAAGAAAATATGTGGTAGGCAGTAAATAATAAAAAGCCTTTAAGAATAGTGGATATTTGATGTACATAAAATACTTGATTTGAGAAACAATTGACATTTTATACTGGGAAGTTAGGTACAGTTAAAAAATAATTGTAAAATAAAAATATTGTAAATTCTATTCCAAGTACCTTGAGTTCAAGAGATTTAAATAAAATTCAGAGTAAACTTTTCATATATATGTATGAAAGTATGGGTATGATATAAATTGGAAGGGGATTCTGTTTATGCACGTTTAGTAGAAACTTCAAAAGGATATAAATGATGTTATGTTGTGTCTACTATTCTCTTTTCCTCTTAAGAGTATTTAATATCTAAATATATGTAGGCATTATTTTACAACAAAGTTATTTATAACTGAGAAGCTGACATTTTCAGTGATAATGTTTGTCAACGCAACTTTCAAAATTCAAACCCTGCAAATATAATAGTTTAGAGAAATTTGCTTTGTCTTAAGATTACTGAACTGAAAATCATTATATAATACAATGTACTTATACATATTTATATGAAAATAGACTATTCATGTATGTATTTGTTTTAAAGTTGGAATTAAAAGGTCTTATAACAACTTATTCTTCTATTAGAATGCTAGAAAGTGCACACTTTCTAAAATGATATATTTAGTTAATTCTCTCTGTGAACTCAAAAAATATGAATTTTAAGTTTTTCGCTAGTGACTGGAAATGGCCAATTCTAAATGTCTCCATGGCATAACAAATTTAATTCATTAGATGGGAACTCTAAACTAAAGAATTTTATAGGGTCTCTTAGACACTATAAAGGTGCCCCTCACTCACCACTAAAATATAACTGCCGTTACAATAAAATACTGAAATATACTTTCACCAGTATCACTACTCACTAGAGATTTTCCAAGAAATGAGGGTCTCTTTGAAGTGTTTCTACCCACAATCTACTGATACTTTGAAAACTCTTGTGTAACATCATAAAGTAGTAAACGGATATTCAATACATCACATACACAAAGCTTATTTTCCTCAAGCAAATACACGTTTTTGCTGTAGATAGCAAATCCTTTTACTGTTAATATTTCAAATCAGGATCATATGAAAGTATCCTGCTTTCTAAGCGAGTCATCTAAGTATCATTTTTTGAGAGGAAGTTGCCCTACAATAAATTACAAATATTTACAGTGTCAATTTGATGGTGTTTGACATATGTTTACAGCTATGCCACTATCAGAATAATCAAGATCATGAATATATCATATCCATCACCTGCAAAAGTTTCCTTGTATCCCTCATGCCTATCTATCGCCACCCTCCATCTCCTGTCCCCAGGCAATCGTAGGTCTATTTTTTGTCACAGTAGATTAGTTTCATTTTCTAGACTTTGCAAAAATGGGAGCAAACAGCATGTACTCTTTTATTGTCTGGTTTCTTTGAGTCAGCATTATTACTTGAGATCCATCATGTTGTAGAGTTTAATATTATTTCATTCTTTTTGTTAATTGTATATTTTGTTAATTGTATCTTCTACATATATCACAACATATTTATACCTTTGCCTGTTGAAATTGTTTCCATTTTGGTTATTATAAATAATGCTACTACAAGCATCTATCTTCAAACTTTTATGAAGCATATGCTTTCATTTCTGTTGGGTAACTGAGGAGTGGAATTGCTGGATCACATCATAGATCAATGTGCAACTTTTTAAGCACTTGTTAAACTGTATTAAAAAGTTCTGTCATTGTATATATCCATCAACAGTGTAAGACAGAGAAGTTCTCCTACCACATCTTCACCAAAACTTGATAGAATCAACCTTTTTCATTTTAGACATTCTAATATGTAAGTGAAGGTATTTTATTGTGATATAAATTGGCCTATCTCTAGTTACTAATGATATTAAACATCTTACCTCTTTATTTGCCATCTGTTTATCTTCTTGGTGAACTGGTTTTCAAATCATTCGGCTTATTTTCTTTTCGACAGTTTATATATTATGGACAAAAGTGCTTTATCTGACATATGATTTGTAAACATATTCTCCCAGTCTGTTGCCTGTGTTTTTATTTTCTTTACAGGCCATTCCAAAGAGTTGAATTTTTAATTTTGATGAAATCTCATGAATACATGTGTTCTTTAATGAATGGTGATTTTGAGTTTGCATCTAAGAAAGCTTTTGTAATCCAATATCACAAAGGTTTTAGTCTATTTTCTTATATATACTTTTTATTTTTAGAAATAAAAAAGTATTTAGAAAATACTTTTTTATTTTCTTATATATGTTTTTAAGTTTTAATTCAGATCTGTGATCTGTTTTGATGAATTTCTATGTATACTAAGAGATATAGTTCAATGTTCTTTTTTCTGCGTATGGATATCTAATAGTTCTAGTACCATTTGTTGAAACTACTATTCTTTCTCCTCTAAGTTGCCTTTGTGTCTTTGCTGAAAAATAGTTGTCCACAGATGTGTGTCTGTTTCTGCTCGAAGGGAATTGCTGGAACTCTTCCTGGATTCCCCCCTCTCTACAACAGCTTGAAATCTCTCTCAAGGGAATAAGTTAGAGGAATTGTAGGGCCTACCTAGAGGGCTTTTCTCCAAGTGGGATCACTCTTCTTCATTGCTTGATGCTTCTGAAAGATGTGGCTTCTTAAAAGAAACATTGAAATGTCTTTCAAAATTTGTTTTTGGTTGTTTCAGGGAGGAAGGCAAATAAGTCCTCATTTCCTCCATTTTGGCCAGACATGAATGTCTCCCCTAACAGAGATTTATAACGAATTTGAAAAAAAAAAAAAAAAGTGGAGATGGGTGGAGAAAAGAAAGAAGGAGAAAAGCTTAAAATGAAATCATGATACTCTTGCTCAGGGGGCTGTATTGTTCTTAAATTTTGGAAAAATAGAAATTGCAAAAGACGCAGAAAATAAACCCAATAAATATTCAAGGATCTATAAGTTTGGATTTTTCTTTTGCATGAGAGGTCTACTCTGTGTATTGATTTTTATTATTGTACTCTTCTTAATCTGAGGATTTCATAGACATACTGTGTTCACATCTGACTATATTTTCTACTTTATCATCTCAAGATATTATTCCTCTATGACACTAGTTACAAGATAATCAGACTTTATGTCAGAAGACACTGAAAATTAAACTGAAAGTTCGAAGATAGTAGATAACTTTGTTTTGTTTGGTCTTGTATCTCTAGTACCTAACACATTGACAGTTACAGAGTAGCTGCAAATAGGACATAAATGAATAAATGATGGTGAAAGAATACACTGAATAGATATTCTAATAGTAGCTAGAAAATGACTTAAATGCTGCCAATTTTTACTAAAATTACTATTATTTATAAAATTCCAAGGCGTATGTCTTGAAAATGCAAGGTAGCTTATATTCAGTTAGATATGTCTGTATTATGGAGGAGACTTTTTTGCCATAAAAAAGACTAGATTATGTATAATTAAATATTGATAACACAGTGTACAGTGTGGTTATTCACTACAACTTAAACTTTTTTTTTAAATACCTTAAGAGTCCAATAAAATTGCAAGCAGTAGGAACGCAAAGCATATGTTTACTAAGTCATTACTTAGCAGTGATTTTCTTTATTCTTACTTTCATAAACACAATCAATAAACTTTCTTTTGGAATCAAGCAGTGATCATTCCATTTTAAGTATTCACATACGTTTTAAGTATATGAGTTATTTTTTATTATTGTCTTAATGTAGGACTGAATAAATACAGAAAAAAATGCTCCTTTAGAAGAAGTAGATACGTAAAGTTAATTATCTCCAAACATGTCATAAAAGAGAAAAGAAATGAAATACTATGCAGGATCTGCAATTATTTTCAAATGTTGTAGTTTGGCGATTTTCAGTAAGAATTAGGATACTTTATGCTTTTGTTTTAACCACTTTGTACAAAGTACATTATAAATTAAGCATGATTTTTTTAAGAAGTCCATAAATACATTTGATTCTTAATTTAAGCATGTTTTAACATTGTAATAATATGTTAACCGTGATATTTTAACAAAAATATGCTAGTGTTCTTGTTGATTGTTATCATAGTAAGTTATAGAAGACATGCTAAAAAGTAAAATATTAGATATTATTGAGGCCAGTTTTATCTCACAGTGGAATCTTTATTTTATATAAACCTAAGCTGTAACTGCTTTCTGTAAAGGTAGAGAGATTAAAAAAAAAGTGTTTTTTTCTGAATTATTTACTTTCCAAACTCAACAATACTAATCAATACATCGCATAGGAGGGAGAGCAAGAGCAGTAGGAAATCCTGACAGTATTCAGGAAGTGTCCTGTAATCACCAAGTGAACAAAGCATATGTAAAATGTATTCTTATTCGTGTGTGTATGCGTGTGTGTATGTGCATGAAGGTGGAAAGCACCCAAATTATGAAAATAAAAACTTCTATCCATTTCTTACAGCTAAAAAGGTTGTTCAAGGTCATGGAATACAAATTCACATCCTAATGGGGAGCTGTTTCTTCTTCGATTTTCCTTAGTGTAGCAGAGAAAACAAACTGAACAGAACATGATAGCACAGGTGATAAACCACTGGAAATTCTGAAGTCTAAGAAAGCTTGATCTACAGGCCTTTATAAGCAGAAATAGAACGCTTACCTAAAGTTTTATGCAAAGAATTATTTATATATAAAATAGCCAACCTTATTGGATCAACATTTACAGAGAGTTGTCAAGTCTTCAAAATGTCATGATAAACATCATCAATAAAGATTGTTTGCGAAGGAACATGGCTAATTAACAAAATGATACTGAAGTAAGTGCAAAGAGAACATCTTGGCACAGTCAGAATTAAGGCAAGTGAGCATAAGACACAACAGGCTTGTGAGAAGAATATGGAGCAGATAGAGGGTTTTCTATGGGCTGTATTTTACAAAGTGTTTCCATTTGTTCTTGAGTAAAAGATGGAAAAATTACCATCTTATCTCGAATGCATAATGCTTTTTTTATTACTATGATAGGCAGAATAATGACCTACCTCAAAGATGGCGATGACCTATTCCATGGATCAGCATGGTATGAGGGAGTTTGCAGACATTATTAAGGGTATAGGCTCTGAGAGGAGAAGATTGTCCTGGCCTATCTGGGTAGGCACAGTGTGATCATGAGTCCTTAAAAAAGGAAGACCCTTCTCAGTTGTCATTAGAGGGATGTGTGACTGTGGAATAGTGGTCAGAGAGATGCTGCATTGTTGGCTTTGAAGATGGAGTAAAGGTCCATGAGCTAAGGAAAGCAGGCTAGAAAAGGCAAGGAAAAGGCAAGGAAACCCACAGGATAGAATGCAGTTCTGCCAACAGTGAGACCTGTGTCAAACCTATAGAATCCTAATGGCATATTAACTCAGTGGATTCTAAATTGATAAAATTGTGTTATTATGGCAGTAATAGTATATGAGTCCAATTACTTATAAACTTATTTAAACTAATCATATAACAAATGATCTTGAGTTACTATTATATATAAGTTCAGACTTTCTAAATTAAAAATGATATTACTTTTTAAGTACAGGAGATAAGCATTAGAAAATAACTAAAGTTAGATATCTGCCCTATTTTGACCCTCACTGTTAACTCTCAAGGGTAAAAGTTGATGAGTCACACAGTTACTAGTTTTCCACTACTGCTGTTACTAAATGCCACATATTTAGTGGCTTAAGGCAATGCCCATTTATTTTCTACAATTTCTGTGGAACAAAACCAGGAAAAGCATAGCTCTGTATGGTCTCTGCTTAGAGTCTCACAAGGCTAAGCTCAAAACATCTGCAGGGACTAGTTCCAGGTGCCAGTTTCTTTGCTGGGTAGCAAGCAGTCTCAGCTTCAAGAGACTCTCTCTGTTAAATGGCTCTTGGCTTTTCTCTCCTATCCTTAAAGTCAGCACTGGGGAAAGAGGTTCTATTCATGCTTTGAATCTCCAACATTTTCTGTTGTCATGTATCTCTGACTGATTTTCTGCCTCCCTCTTCCACCTTCTAGGTTCCATATAATTACACTGAGCAACACTACATCATCCAAAGTAAGCTCCCTATTTTAAGGTGTATAACTTTCACTCTGCCTGAAAATTTCCTTTTGCCATGAAACATATTCACAAGCTTTAGGGACTGGGGTGTGAACATCTCGGTCCACAAGTATGTGTGGCCTTTTTCTGCCTACCACACACAGCATACAGAATGTACATAAGGCCATCTTCTATTTGCTTAACTGTCCATAACCTCCCCCCCCAAAACAAAACAAAACAAAACAAAACAGAGGTAGCCAAATTCTGTTATACCAAGAGCTTGCTGTACTTATGGACAAAAAAGAAAATATTGTTTGAACAAAAAGATGAACTGAAAGTTGAGATAATAGTACATAGATAGAATCACTATTCAAAACAAAACTAAATATCAGCACAACCGTGCTATTTGTTTTCCAGACTGGAATTAGGTAAGGCAAAGATCCACACTTTGCCTTTCTGAATATTTTATCAGTGCTATTTGCAAGCCCCACAAATTATTCAGTGATGCTATATTACTATGAACAAGATGATAGGAGATAATTCTATAATTCTATTTGTTTTTCTGTTGCTTAATATAATATTAGAAGTCAAAATAGAAAAAATACATCAATGCCACAGCAGATATCTTGGGGATAGCAACATGCAGTTTTTTTTAAAGGTCAAGATTATATAACACATGGAAAGAAGAGGTAAATCCAGAATAATAATGTAGTTGGAAAAACTGTTGTCATTATTAAGGGAATTCTTCACAAATACATAGGTTTAAATTAGTTTATATTTGCACAAAATGTAACAGGAAATTGAAGCTTATTGGTTTATAATGAGAGAAAAACATGGTGATATCTGTTTCAAGAAGCAACTCAACTTAAAAATATTCCCCCCTGATTGTCTGTGCTTGATTGTAACAATTGTGCTAATTGTCATTTTGAATGCTTTTTCTTAATTCTGTTAACAAAGAAAGGAAAAGTCTGACTTTCTGAGAGACAGAATTTCCGAAATATACTGGACATCTGTTTGTTGTTTGCTCAATTTATACACAATGGGATTCTTGGGCCATGCTAAATTCCAAATCTTCTTCCATTTGTATAGACATAAGAATGATCTTAGAATGCCTCTCAAAGTAGTTCTCATCAATGCAATCATTAGATGGGAGGACTGTGTATAAGCTACCATTCGGTTCTAGTGTTCAGTGCTGCTCTGCTGTCCTTGCAAAATTTTTGAAGAAAGCAATACATTGCAATACCTGGTGGCATATCTAGAGTCACTATGCATTCCAAATTACCTGGCATAGATTTTTTTAACATTTTTTATTGTGAAATATAATATGTATACAAAAAAGCAAGATATTTCAAAGTACATTTTAACAAGTAGCTATAGAACAAATTTCAATGTATGTTATGGGTTACAGTTCCACAATTTTAGGTATTTCTTTCCAGCTGCTCCAAAACACTGGAGACTAAAAAGAAGTATCAATATAATGATTTAGCAGTCATACTCATTTGTTAAATCCTATCTTTTCTATTACAATTCCTCCTTTTCTTAATCATTAGAGATATTTGGGCAATGACCATCCTAACTTCTTTATTTTGAAAAAGGATCTTTTCCTTTATTTTGGATCCTTTATTTTGAAAAAGGATCTTGTGTCAAGGGTGATACAACTGGTTGATGCTCTTAGGGAGACTGGTAACTTTGGGTTTCAGAGCTTATCTGGCCTGGAAACCATCTGGATGTTTTAAATTTCTGAAAAATAAACTTATTGAATGAAATTTTTATTGGATCTTAGATAGAGCCCTGGGTATTCTTTAAGGTTTACTGGAATACTGTTGTTGTTGGGGCTTGGCATACCGTGTCAATTAGCAATATCTAGTTGAAGCTTGCATAAGAGGAACCTCCAGAACAGCCACTTGACTATATTTGAAATATTTTAGTTATGGATACCTTATTTTGCTGCATTCCTTTCCCCCTGTCTTGGTCAAGTAGATAGTTTCAATTCCACAGTGTGTGCCAGAGCCTGGCTCATGCTGGGAATCATGACCCACATTGTAAGGGACACTTTCACCTCTGGACGTTATGTCCCATATAGGGGGAAGGGTAATGGTTTGACTTGCAGAGTGAGGCTTAGAAACAGAGAGGCCACATCTGAGCAATGAAGAAAGTCCTCTGGAAGAACACTTAGGCCTAATTATAGGTAGACTTAGGTTATTCATTAAAGAAATAAATTTCATAAGTGCATACCTTAAGATCAAAGGCTTGACTTTTTAACTTGGGTGTCCTTAATGTTTGAGAGAGTATCAAGGATTTCCCAGATGGCAAAGTTTAATACTTCCATATTTTTTTCTCCAGTCCCTCTAGGGATTTTTCCAAAACTTTTTAATCTTCTGCCCAACATATTCTGGAATGTATCTGGATACTACTGTAAGCTATTCAGAATTGCAAGATCTGGTTCCCAATTCTAGACTCCATGTGTTTAGGTTGTTGAACTGATCGGGCCAGATAGGTTAAGTTATATTGTTTGCTACAGACAATTTAGGTTTTGGACAAAATAAACCCCTTTTTCTTTGGTCTCATATGGGTGGTGAAATCTGAAAACATAGACAATTTTCTCCCTTACCCTAGGAAGTATTATTATGATTTACCTTAGTAGCAACCTTATTGACTTCATTCTTCTCTCTGATTGAAGCCTGATCTCTTTCTTGGCTTCCTTACCAGTTACTGTGTGTAGCAAGTAGACAAAGATTTTCAATAACCATTCTCATCAGCCTAAAGATGCAGAGAAATTTGCATTTAGCAAATTAGATTGACCTAGACAGGAAATGTTTGAATCATTGAGAGTTCTCACAATGTTAAACCCAATTAGTTCTGGCAAGTGGTGAGGTGTCACTGCAACAACCAAAATTTATAAAACACATGAAAAAGCATTTTGTGATTCTAGAAAAACAAAATGGTGCAATTGATATTGTCTTAACCAGAGAAGACATTTTTTCCTTGAGTGATGAATATATTTTTTAACTTCTACAATGGCAACTGTATGGGCATTGGGATTAGGACATCAATTTGGGTCTATAACTCTGAGAGAATTGATGTTCTAGAAGTTCAAGTAAAATTAAAAAGAAATATAAATGCTGTATTTGCTCCCATTTCACCTGCAAGAATAATTTTAAATGTAGCCACTCAAATCATTGAAAGTGTTATTAGAATCTTTGCTAACATAAAGAGGTTTCATGAATATGTTCCTCATAAAGAAGGCATACAATCATACATGGTCAGTTTGGGAAGTATTAATTTTTCAGTGAAAATTAGCTGAGACAGATAATCCTTGTACTAGCTTCTAGTCATTCAAATTGAATAAGGTGGCTGTGAAGATTGTAATGTGGCGCTAATAATGATGAAGGTATATGTACCTACAAGGTATAAGGACAGTTTGCTTGGTCATTGGGTTGACATTAGGATATATGGTCTCAGATAAGAAAATAAAGCTAAAAGTGGGGTGATTTCATAATTTGGGCTTACCCCCTTAATTGGCATCTTAATAATTGACCTAATCATTGCCTAAAATAATTATTAAGGTAATGCATGTTAAAATCACCTGGGGAGATTTTAAGTCTCTTTTTTCCCAGGCCAAATTTCAGACAAATTAAATGATAATTTCCATAGATGGGATTCACAGATCAATATTTTCTACTCTTTCTAAATAAGTTAATTTCAGACAAGGTTGAAGCCAGTGGAATAAATCTGTTTTGAAAAATGTTTACAATATTAGTGTACTAGCTTGAAGCTGTTATGTGCCTCAGAAAAGCCCATGTCCTTTTAACCCATTCCTCTGGGTGTAGACCTATTGCAGGTGGATCTTTGGGTTAGGTTATTTCAGTTGAGAAATAATCCTTAATCCTCTGAAAAGTTCTTAATTCTCTGACTGGAGATGAAATTGAGAGAAGTTCATACAGAAAGGCCCAAGAGATGCAAGCAAGGGCTCACAGATGCTCAGAGAGGAAGGTTTCCATTTTTCCCAGGTAAAGTTCTATTTGGAACAATAGTGCTAGGTACTTGAAGTTTTCCCATAAAACATGCAGTTATCAAAAAGGCAGGGCAGGGCGGGCCACAGTGGCTCAGCAGGCAGGAATGCTTGCCTGTGATGCCAGAGGACCTGGGTTTGATTCCCGGTGCCTGCCCATGTAAATAAAAAAAAAAAAAAAAAAGCCAGGGCATGTGTTCTAGTTTGCTAGCTGTGGGAATGCAACACACCAGAGACGGATTGGCTTTTTTTTTTTTTTTTTCGTTACTGGTAACACCTTTTTAATAGGTCAAAGTAACTGTACAGTTCATTATATTCTTCCTGAGAATAATTTATATCCCCCAACAAACTAAAGCGAGGGCATTTTTTTAAAATTATTATTTAACAGAATGGATGGTATAACCAGACATCAAAAGGAAACCAAATCCCTCTGTTTTGCTGAATTCTCTCCAGGGAAGACAGACACAATGAAGGGTTAGTTAGCTCCAGTGGCTGTAAAATAGTCAACATGGCTGTAATCTTTCTTTATAAATTATATAAAAATGGAAAACAGGGTTGGTTACAGAACAGCTTCTCAATGCAGTCCAGAGGTGCTCTGGTACAAAGCATTTCTGCTTCCAAGAGAAATATAACATTGCTACAAAAAACTGGCACATTATTCTGGTGAAAAAAGAAGAGAGTTTTTAGTTGTGTTCTACATACAGCTAGTTCCCAATCAAATGCTTCACGTATCCACATGAAAGTAAAAGGCAGGAAAGATGGAAAGGGTTGCAGTTTTTTTCTGAAATGACTCAAGTCTTCAAAATATAGCTTCTATATTCTTTCTTCATAAAGTGGTATTAGCATATTGCAACTGAAGGATGTCTAACAACAACAAAAATTCCAGTCTGGATAATAACTCTATGGTAGGCAAAAGAATATCAGCCCCTTGGGTTTCCTGGAATTCTTAACTCCTTAGCCATTTCCACTAAAACATTTAATGGAACATAAACTGTTCTTGATTTTCAAAAGCTTCTCAGGTACAATTTTCATTCTCAGAAAATGCCACGTTTTGGATCCCAGTTGTGTATGAGCATCATGATGAAACAAAACAAAACAAAAACCAACCCAAATCAAAATGTGGCTAAACTCATATGAGCGAGACGATGTTCAACCTGCTGTCAAAGGAGTTGGAACTGTCAAGGCTGTCGACCAAGGACACGGGGCTCCCTTCTCCCACTGACAGAAGGCTGGAGGTGTCTCCCCCAGGGAGCGTCTCTCTGCAGGGAAAACCTGCTCCACAAGCCAGGCTTAGTGAGGTCTTGTCTGCCCGATCATCTTCAGTCTTGCTTGGTCAATGACATCCAATAGGTTTTTGGCGTCCACAGCCAGGGCATGGGCAGCTGTCAACATCTGCTTTTTGTACTCTTGCTGCAGGCTCGTCATGACATACTGTTGGGCCAGTTTCATTTTGTTGATGAGCTCACCCAGGTCAGAGTTCAGCAGCTTCTGGGCCATCTCGATCTCTCGGTGAGTGCTGGCTGGCAGAACAGGAATGGTCTCATCCACAGTGGCCAACAGTGTCCTTAGAGCCAAACCAACCTCCTTCACCATTGGAACATACTCCTCGGGTGGGGCTGGCTGGATTTTACTGGACATTTCGATGACCGCTTTCACTAGGCCCGTCACGTTCTCATACACCTTGTCATTGGACCGGTCGAGATTGGAAGTAGGGGGAGGACTTATTTCCTGGGGCTGAAGCTTGACGCCCTCATTGTAACTGTCCCCAGGGCTGTTGAGGCCGGCAAGGCTGCCCATGTGACCAGGGGCTCCAGGGCGTGGCGGTTTCTTTGGTGGAGCTGCAGGGTCTGGTTTCCCCACAGGCTGGTAGATGTGCTGGTTTCCGGTCAGACCCTGGCCACCTCCGTCTTCCCGGTCGATGCTGCCTCGAGAGAGCCTCACATCAGGCTTCAGGAATCTCTCCTCTTTTTCCAGCCAGCGCTGATCTTCTTCCATTTCCTGCTGCTGTCTTATCAGCCGCTCTTCCATCAGGTGGGTTGGCAATACTTGCCCAATTCCTCGCATATCCAATGCTGCAGAGTCCTCCATGCTGGACTGCCACATTGATATCTCCGGAGGCCTCTGATTCCATGAATCTGTTTGGTCCAAAAGAGCTGCCTGACCCGTGTAGATGCTGCCGGCCATAGGGGTGATTCCATGTGAGCCAGAGTAGCCAGACACCTGGTAATGATTGGTCTGTACCAGGTGTTGGGGGCTGGGGTAAAATCCTTCACTAGACCTTGGGCTAGGATAACCAGGCCTGCTGGGCTTGGGAGGTGCTTCATCGGACCCTCCTGAGTCCCAGGACACTGTGGCCTGTCTTCTTGATTCCATTCTCATCCGTTCTTCTTGCTGAACCTTCTCCTCCTCCAGGATTGTGCTGAGCTGGGCTTTAAGTTCCGTGAACCTGGGCCGCCAGCTGGGGTCGTAGGCCCAGCATTTCGTCATAAGGCTGTAGAGGGTAGGAGGGCAATTTGGAGGCATTGGCAATCTTTCTCCATTTTCAATACGTCCAATCACGTCATTGTTCTTCACTCCTTGAAAAGGCTTCACACCATGCATCAGTATCTCCCACATACACACACCAAACATCCATACATCACTAGCTGAGGTAAAACGTCGAAAATTAATGGACTCTGGGGCCATCCATTTAATAGGCAATTTTCCTTTGGAAGCTTTGTAGTAAGTACTGTCTTCCATATATCGGGACAATCCAAAGTCTCCTAATTTTACACAATCAGTTGAAGAAACCAGAACATTTCGAGCAGCAATGTCCCTGTGTACAAATCTTTTGCTCTCTAGATATGCAAGAGCTGTACTAAGCTGATAGGCATACAGGATCAAAGAGGCCAGATCCAGACTGTATTTCCTTACTTGCAAAAATGACCTCAGCTCCCCCAGCATGCACAGCTCCATGATTATCCAGACGGGGTTCTCCGTGATGACGCCGATCAGCTTCACAATATGAGGATGGTCAAACTGACGCATCGTCAAGGCTTCTTGAAGAAATTTCTCTCTCACGCTGTCCGAAGTACAGTTTTTATATGTTTTAATTGCAACGGCCAAAGCTGGATTCTCTGGACTCATGTAAACTCCTTGATGTACATCTCCAAATTGGCCTTCCCCGATACATCGTCCTAGTTCTATTCTTTCTCTTTGAATTTCATAATCCCTGGTTGAGGGCATGGTATAAGTATCTTCTTCATCTATGATTTCAGCATAGTCGTCTGTTTCTGACACGGAGACCGCATGTGTCTGCACACCTTGCTTTTCACTGTTGGCCAGCTTTGGTATTGATGGTAAAACCCGTTCACCTTCTTTCTGGGGTCTGATGATAAAAGACTGGGCGGCCCCACTCACCAGCCAGCAGTACCCATCTATTAAGTCAGCCATGTTCTCTGCGATGGTCAAGGATGGTACTGTCACCGTCAGAGGCTCGGGTGCTCCTGCTATTTTCAGTTGCAGCATTCCTTTCCTGTCCTTCTCTTCACCGTTGGAGTACTGAATGGTCTGCACTTGATTAAAGTCTGCCAGATGTGTAGGACTGCAGCCTTTGTCAGTCAGGTAACTAATCCCCTCTTCTGGGCCAATCGCCAGTTCCACGGAAATAATCCAGCTTGAACCAAGGGCACATTTGAAGCATTCTTTATCAAATCTGTACACTGGGGAAAGAATCTCAAAGAATTTCAGAATACTTTCTTCTCTATTAAGGTTGGCAAATTGTCTAAATGTTTGTTGGATCAGTTTTCTTAGTGTTTTGGCCTTCACAGAATCCAGTAAACTCTTAGGAAAAAATCGCTTTAAACCAACATCTTTTTCTAACACTTCATAGTTAGACTTCTTTTCTAGTGCATTACCCCGCATCTCCCAGTATGATCGCCATATTTCTAGACAACCCAACTTCAAAGCAATTTCCTGGTTCACTTGATCAGCTACTTCTAACATATAATCACTCTTCACCTGCTGATAAAAGAAATTCAGAGTTGGCTTGTCTTCGGTAAATTGATTTAGAAATCCTTTTGGCAAATAACGAATTCTCAGTTTATATCCTGACATCAGTGGCATCTCCATGTCTGATAATACTGGCCCATGTGGTTGGCTCACTACTGTTTTCAAAATAATGAAAGACCTTTAGTACTCGCTCCATTGCCCCAGGGGAACGTTCCATACCAGTACCCAGGTGAGTCTTAGTACTCGAATTTGGTGTGTGATTCAAGTTTGGGTCAAGGTAAGCAGCTGCCATGATTTTGCTAGATGCTAGGTATCTGTCATATTAGTTCAGAAGGCCACAATAACTCTGTGATCAAATCAAATGACGATTTTAAAAAAATACTTCTAGTTTCTCTTTCCTCTTTCCATGGTAAGTCAAAGAAAACTCGGACCCGCGGAGGCAAAGGGCGACGGCTGCGAGGCGGCCCCTGCCAATTTCCTCCCACGCTCACGCCGCGGGCGCTCAGCGGTCCCGGCCCGAAGGCCCGGATTGGCTTTTAATAAAAGGGGATTTATTTTGTTGGTTCTTCAGAGGAAAGGCAGCTAACTTTCCACTGAGGTTCTTTCTTACGTGGAAGGCACAAGATGGTCTCTGCTGGTCTTCTCTCCAGGCCCCTGGGTTCCAACAACTTTCCCTGGGGTGACTTCTTTCTACATCTCCAAAGGCCTGGGCTGAGCTGCTAGTGCTAAGATGAGGAATGCTGAGCTGCTTAGCAGTGCTACGTTGCAATCTCCCATTTAAGCACCAGCCAATTAAGTCAAACATCACTCATTGCAGCAGACACGCCTCCTAGCTGACTGCAGATGTAATTGGCAACAGATGAGGTTCATGCACCATTGGCTTATGTCCGCAGCAACAAGACTAGGTATGCTCACCTGGCCAAGTTGACAACTGAATCTATCTAACACAGCATGTGTGACAGTATTGCCCACAGAGGTATGTAATGACTGCACCTTTCACCATTGATAGCATTCACTCTTTGCAGTACGGCATTCTCAATCCACAGATCAATGTCATAAACTATTCAAAGCTTTTCCACCCAGTAGCCTACTCATGAACATTGTTTGGCAAATAACTTTTGAGATTTGGCATGCCTAGGCCTGGCAGAATTGAAATTGGGGGATGCACTTTTAATGGCAAGAATCTAAGATCAGAGAGGGGGTCAAGATGGCAGCTTAGTAAGGTACACGCATCTTAGTTCCTCCTCCAGAGCAACTATTAGGTGAACAGAAACAGTGCAGAACAGCTCCCGGGGCCACGGCAGGGAATGGACACACAGCGTACCCCAGTCGGGAGTGGCTAGACTGACTGCGAGACTCTGCTGCGGTGAGATCCCCGAGTGGCGCGCGCTTCCCTGAGGCGCGGCAGCTGGTGGCTGGAGCTCCTCCCTCCGTCCTTTCGGGCCGGCTGAGACTCTCGGAGAGGCAAGTTTCCCAAGCCACGGCGGCCGGCGCCCCTCTTTTGCGGGCAGCTTCCTGGACCGGCTACGAGTCTCGGATCAGAGGGCTACCCAGGCCGCGGCGGCCGGTGACCAGTGCCCCTCCCCCGCGGGCGGCTTCCTGGTCCCATGGCGAGTTCCCCGGGCCGCGGCGGTCGGCAACCGGCACCCTTCCAGGGAGAGGAGGGAATTTCCGACAGTGGCAGGGACTGGGTCCAACCAAACACCAATAGGGCCATTAATAATAGGAGCCACAGGGTCCCCTCAAGCCGCGGCAGCTGGCGCCCCCACCACGCATGGCCCCCCGGACCAACTGAGAGAATTGGATCGGAAATCCCCAGGCCACAGAGAACGGTGACCGGGGGGATCCCTTCCAAACACGTGAGACAAATGTGTGCCACGAGCGCCACCTACTGGGCAGGATAAGAAAAACAGAACCCAGAGTGTTCACAGAAAAATCTTCCAACCTGTTGGGTCCAACACCCAGGGAAATCTGACTAAATGCCCAGATGCCAGCAGAAGATAACGGTCCATGCTCAGAAGATTGAAAATATGGCCCAGTCAAAGGAACAAACCAATAGTTCAAATGAGATACAGGAGCTGAAACAACTAATGCTGAATATATGAACAGAAATGGAAAACCTCTTCAAAAACGAAATCGATAAATTGAGAGAGGACATGAAGAAGACATGGGCTGAACAAAAAGAAGAAATAGAAAAACTGAAAAAAACAAATCACAGAACTTATGGAAGTGAAGGATAAAGTAGAAAAGATGGAAAAAACAATGGATACCTACAATGATAGATTTAAGAGACAGAAGATAGAATTAGTGATTTGGAGGATGGAACATCTGAATTCCAAAAAGAAACAGAAACTATAGGGAAGAGAATGGAAAACTTTGAACAGGGTATCAGGGAACTAAATGACAATATGAACCACACAAATATACATGTTGTGGGTGTCCCAGAAGGAGAAGAGAAGGGAAAAGGAGGAGAAAAACTAATGGAAGAAATTATCACTGAAAATTTCCCAACTCTTATGAAAGACCTAAAATTACAGATCCAAGAAGTGTAGCACACCCCAAAGAGATTAGACCCAAATAGGCGTTCTCAAACACACTTATTAGTTAGAATGTCAGAGGTCAAAGAGAAAGAGAGGATCTTGAAAGCAGCAAGAGAAAAACAATCCATCACATACAAGGGAAACCCAATAAGACTATGTGTAGATTTCTCAGCAGAAACCATGGAAGCTAGAAGACAGTGGGATGATATATTTAAATTACTAAAAGAGAAAAACTGCCAACCAAGACTCCTATATCCAGCAAAATTGTCCTTCAAAAATGAGGGAGAAATTAAAACATTCTCAGGCAAAAAGTCACTGAGAGAATTTGTGACGAAGAGACCAGCTCTGCAAGAAATACTAAAGGGAGCACTAGAGTCAGATACAAAAAGACAGAAGAGAGAAGCATGGAGAAGAGTGTAGAAAGAAGGAAAGTCAGATATGATATATAAAATACAAAAGTCAAAATGTTAGAGGAAAATATTATCCAAACAGTAATAACACTAAATGTTAATGGACTGAATTCCCCAATCAAAAGACATAGACTGGCAGAATGGATTAAAAAACAGGATCCTTCTATATGCTGTCTACAGGAAACACATCTTAGACCCAAAGATAAACATAGGTTGAAAGTGAAAGGTTGGGAAAAGATATTTCATGCAAATAACAACCAGAAAAGAGCAGGAGTGGCTATACTAATATCCAACAAATTAGACTTCAAATGTAAAACAGTTAAAAGAGACAAAGAAGGACACTATATACTAATGAAAGGAACAATTAAACAAGAAGACATAACAATCATAAATATTTGTGCACCGAACCAGAATGCCCCAAAATACGTGAGGAATACACTGCAAACACTGAAAAGGGAAATAGACACATCTACCATAAAGTTGGAGACTTCAATTCACCACTCTCATCAATGGACAGAACATCTAGACAGAGGATCAGTAAAGAAATAGAGAATCTGAATATTACTATAAATGAGCTAGACTTAACAGACATTTATAGACATTACCTCCCACAACAGCAGGATACACCTTTTTCTCAAGTGCTTATGGATCATTCTCAAAGATAGACCATATGCTGGGTCACAAAGCAAGTCTTAACAAATTTAAAAAGATTGAAATCATACACAACACTTTCTCGGATCATAAAGTGATGAAGTTGGAAATCAATAATAGGCCGAGTGCCAGAAAATTCACAAATACATGGAGGCTCAACAACACACTCTTAAACAATGAGTGGGTCAAAGAAGAAATTGCAAGAGAAATTAGTAAATACCTCAAGGCGAATGAAAATGAAAACACAACATATCAAAACTTATGGGACGCAGCAAAGGCAGTGCTAAGAGGGAAATTTATTGCCCTAAATGCCTATATCAGAAAAGAAGAAAAGGCAAAAATGCAGGAATTAACTGTCCACTTGGAAGAACTGGAGAAAGAACAGCAAACTAACCCCAAAGCAAGCAAAAGGAAAGAAATAACAAAGATTAGAGCAGAAATAAATGAAATTGAAAACATGAAAACAATAGAGAAAACCAATAAGGCCAGAAGTTGGTTCTATGAGAAAATCAATAAGATTGATGGGCCCTTAGCAAGACTGACAAAAAGAAGAAGAAAGAGGATGCAAATAAATAAGATCAGAAATGGAAGAGGAGACATAACTACTGACCTCACAGAAATAAAGGAGGTAATAACAGGATACTATGAACAACTTTACGCTAATAAATACAACAATTTAGATGAAATGGACGGGTTCCTGGGAAGACATGAACAACCAACTTTGACTCAAGAAGAAAAATAGATGACCTCAACAAACCAATCACAAGTAAAGAAATTGAATCAGTCATTCAAAAGCTTCCTAAAAAGAAAAGTCCAGGACCTGACAGCTTCACATCTGAATTCTGTCAAACATTCCAGAAAGAATTAATACCAAGTCTCCTCAAACTCTTCAAAAAAATCGAAGCGGAGGGAAAACTACCTAATTCATTCTATGAAGCCAACATCACCCTCATACTAAAACCAGGCAAAGATATTACAAAAAAAGAAAACTACAGACCAATCTCTCTAATGAATATAGATGCAAAAATCCTCAATAAAATTCTAGCAAATCGTATCCAACAACACATTAAAAGAATTATACATCATGACCAAGTAGGATTCATCCCAGGTATGCAAGGATGGTTCAACATAAGAAAATCAATTAATGTAATACACCCTATCAACAAATCAAAGCAGAAAAATCACATGATCATCTCAATTGATACAGAGAAGGCATTTGACAAGATTCAACATCCTTTCCTGTTGAAAACACTTCAAAAGATAGGAATACAAGGGAACTTCCTTAAAATGATAGAGGGAATGTATGAAAAACCCACAGCTAATATCATCCTCAATGGGGAAAAAATGAAAACTTTCCCCCTAAGATCAGGAACAAGACAAGGATGTCCACTATCACCACTATTTTTCAACATCGTGTTGGAGGTTCTAGCCAGAGCAATTAGACAAGAAAAAGAAATACAAGGCATCAAAATTGGAAAGGAAGAAGTAAAACTATCACTGTTTGCAGATGATATGATACTATATGTCGAAAGCCCGGAAAAATCCACAACAAAACTACTAGAGCTAATAAATGAGTACAGCAAAGTAGTAGGTTACAAGATCAACATTCAAAAATCTGTAACATTTCTATACACTAGTAATGAACAAGCGGAGGGGGAAATCAAGAAATGAATCCCATCTACAATTGCGACTAAAAGAATGAAAAACCTAGGAATAAATTTAACAAAAGAGACAAAAAAACCTATATAAAGAAAACTACAAAAAACTGCTAAAAGAAATCACAGAAGACCTAAATAGATGGAAGGGAATACCATGTTCATGGATTGGAAGACTAAATATAGTTAAGATGTCAATCCTACCTAAATTGATTTACAGATTCAATGCAATACCAATCAAAATCCCAACAACTTATTTTTCAGAAATAGAAAAACCAATAAGCAAATTTATCTGGAAGGGCAGGGTGCCCCGAATTGCTAAAAACATCTTGAGGAAAAAAAACGAAGCTGGAGGTCTTGCACTGCCTGACTTTAAGGCATATTATGATGAAGCCACAGTGGTCAAAACAGCATGGTATTGGCATAAAGATAGATATATCAACAAATGGAATCGAATAGAGTGCTCAGATATAGACCCTCTCATCTATGGACATTTGATCTTTGATAAGGCAGTCAAGCCAACTCACCTGGGACAGAACAGTCTCTTCAATAAATGGTGCCTAGAGAACTGGATATCCATATGTAAAAGAATGAAAGAAGACCCATATCTCACACCCTATACAAAAGTTAACTCAAAATGGATCAAAGATCTAAACATTAGGTCTAAGACCATAAAACAGTTAGAGGAAAATGTAGGGAGATATCTTATGAATCTTACAATTGGAGGTGGTTTTATGGACCTTAAACCTAAAGCAAGAGCACTGAAGAAGGAAATAAATAAATGGGAACTCCTCAAAATTAAACACTTTTGTGCATCAAAGAACTTCATCAAGAAAGTAGAAAGACAGCCTATACAATGGGAGACAATATTTGGAAATGACATATCAGATAAATGTCTAGTATCCAGAATTTATAAAGAGATTGTTCAACTCAACAACAAAAAGACAGCCAACCCAATTACAAAATGGGTAAAAGACTTGAACAGACACCTCTCAGAAGAGGAAATACAAATGGCCAAAAGGCACATGAAGAGATGCTCAATGTCCCTGGCTATTAGAGAAATGCAAATCAAAACCACAATGAGATATCATCTCACACCCACCAGGATGGCCATTATCAACAAAACAGAAAATGACAAGTGCTAGAGAGGATGCGGTGAAAGAGGCACACTTATCCACTGTTGGTGGGAATGTCAAATGGTGCAACCACTGTGGAAGGCAGTTTGGTGGTTCCTCAAAAAGCTGAATATAGAATTGCCATACGACCCAGCAATACCATTGCTGGGAATCTACTCAAAGGAATTAAGGGCAAAGACACAAATGGACATTTGCACACCAATGTTTATAGCAGCGTTATTTACAATTGCAAAGAGATGGAAACAGCCAAAATGTCCATCAACAGACGAGTGGATAAACAAACTGTGATATATACATACGATGGAATATTATGCAGCTTTAAGACAAGATAAACTTATGAAGCATGTAATAACATGGATGGACCTAGAGAACATTATGCTGGGTGAGTCTAGCCAAAAACTAAAAGACAAATACTGTATGGTCCCACTGATGTGAACCGACATTCGAGAATAAACTTGGAATATGTCATTGGTAACAGAGACCAGCAGGAGTTAGAAACAGGGTAAGATAATGGGTAATTGGAGCTGAAGGGATACAGACTGTGCAACAGGACTAGATACAAAAACTCAAAAATGGACAGCACAATAATACCTAATTGTAAAGTAATCATGTTAAAACATTGAATGAAGCTGCATCTGAGCTATAGGTTTTTGTTTTGTTTTTTTTTTTTTTTTACTTTTATTACTTTTATTTTTTTCTCTATATTAACATTCTATATCTTTTTCTGTTGTGTTGCTAGTTCTTCTAAACCGATGCAAATGTACTAAGAAATGATTATCATGCATCTATGTGATGATGCTAAGAGTTACTGATTGCATATATAGAATGGTATGATTTCTAAATGTTGGGTTAATTTCTTTTTTTCTGTTAATTAATAAAAAAAAAAGAATCTAAGATCAGATGTTGTGCTTTGACTAACATTCAGGAAGCAGCATTATGAATGGACAATGAGTTCAATGATACATATTTCCCTTCTGAACAAATGAAAATACTTTGAGTAGCAAAGGAAAAGAATGTCCCAGAACATATCCAAACTGAAAGCATAGGAGGTATCTACGGATCGCAGATGCATACAAGGAATGGAGCTGGAGTAACTTTTTAAAATATGCAGACGGTTATGCTGACTATTCACATCAATTTTAATAGAACATTCTCTGCACATTTGATCAAGGCCATGTTTTTTTTTCTAAATCTGTATTTTATTTAACTTAAATATTTAAAAATTATAAAGGGTAATGCAGTGAAAACTTGCCCCTTTGTTCCTGTTGCACATCCACCCAGTCCCTTCCTCCTCCTACAGGTAATCACTGTTATGGGTTTGTTTGTGAGTCTTTCAAATTAAAAAAAAATGAGCATATAAATAAAAAGGAATAAGCTCCAGGCCAAGGGCATCTTAAAGGCACAATGCATCCTCTAATGTCATTCACACCCTCATGTTTCTAAACATAAATAACAGCCCTCTTTGAAAAATAGGTATTTACATTACTTCACATAGGGTATTTCTTTGCCATTTTATTTAAAATAATGCAAGCATTTTTTTATTGCAACTTCCAGTTTAATTCAGCGTTGTTCCTCCCAGGTGTGTTGTATTGTAAGTGGACTTTCCTTCTTGTTGATAAATGCCCTGGTTTTAGTTTGATCGTTAAATATAAGGAAAGGTAGTCAATCACAATGTACTTCTGTGCATTCAAATGAACCTTTTAGAAAAATTAACAAGATTTAAATCTTTAAAGGCCCTGGTATGTTAAGTAAGTGCAGAAGTGTTAATCTTTTTACCCTTATGCTGGCAGCCATCATAAAATGCAAGCAATTAAAGTCTGTAACGACATATTTCTATGGCATGGACTGTGAAGTTGTCCAAGAGGTGATCGTAAAGGAAAAATAGGTTATATGCACGTGTTTCACAAATAGGATTTCTTAATAAATGTGTTCAGCACAATGCAATTTATAGGCATTCAACCATTTACTCAAATATTTGTTTGTAATTATTTTTCCTACCCAGGGACTGTGTTAACCTGTAGAGTAAGAGAGGCAATACTTAGTTTTAATGGTCCTAGTGATTTTTGGATAAGTGAATAAACAGTTTTATACTTGGAGAAGTCTGATGATGGTTCAAGACACAATAGGTTGGTAAAAATAATTTTTTCTTTTGCTATTTTGTACAAAAGGGCAATTACACAATATTCTAACCTATACATTATTTGAAAATGATGCATGAAATAAAGGTTCTTATTTCTTATTTGAGTGAGTTACTGATATCTTTCAAACTATGTATACATCCAGTAATTTTTACAAAGGCTATTAGTCTTCCGTAATACTCTTTCTCTTCGAATAGAGTAATAGAACACCCATATACATGACCACCTTCTATAGATTGCACTTTCCAGTCTCCCTCAATATGACCGTGGTTCTATAATTAATATCTGGTAAACAGAATATAAACAAATACTGTGGATGTCATTTCTAAGAAAGAGTGACATTCTTTTCCCATTTCTTCCGTACAGAAAGCTGGAACACCATTGTAATGAATGGTATTAGGGCAACCGCTTTGGGCAGAGAGGTAGAAAGCAGGGGTTGAAAATGGCTGAGCAAAAGCAAGGATAGGTCAACACGCTATTGTGGAGCTGCAATTCCAGTATTAGGCTACCAAGTTGATATAAAAGAAAAACAATACCACGATCACTTTTAAATTACTGTTTTCTATAACTCAGAGTTGAAAAAGTTGATGCATTAAGCAAAATCTTTAAAAACTGCAGCATAATAAATAGATATTTGCCATTTCTTTCTTAGTGTTTTTTTGTATTGACAAGTGTCTTTCTTCATAATAAATGTATGCATTGGAAATGTTAACTTAATGATATGAGATAAGTTTACCATTTTTTTTGTCTAAAAATAGTACTTTTTCCAACCTAGTTTAAGTAACAAAGCTATCTATTATTGAGAGAAGGTTAAATATAGGAAACTGATAAAATAAAAGTGAAAATAGAATAAACTGTTTTTGCTAGTCAAGCAAAATCCTGATGAATGTCACCATTGGAAATATGACTTTAAAATTTTTTATTGGAATTTATCAAGGAAGATAAGGAATATAAGAGTATATACGGCAGTGATGAAGAATAGAAAGGCAGGCATAATGGAGACTGAGCAGGAGCCAGAAGTGCTCCAAGGCATCAGTAATATTTTCAGTAGAAGTGGTTCAACTCAGGTACACAACAATAATGTAATGCTCAAGTATATTTCTTCATTTCTCAGGTTTATTTCATATGGAGACATTGTACTTTTTAATTTTTTATTCATTTGAAGTGATTTCAGCTTGCAATAGTTTGTTTTCCTTCTGAAATGATTTTAGATACGTGCAAACATTTTTACAAACTAGAAATAGTACAAAGAATTCCTGAATTCACTTCATCCTACCCTTAAAAGGTTAGCAATCTATATAACCTTAGTACAACTGAAAAAGCCTTCAGATGTTAACATGTATAATAATATTCATGAATCTACAAATCTTATTCACAGTTTATCATTTGCCTCAATAATGTCTGTTTAGTAGACCAGTATCCAACACAAGATCAGATATTGTATTTAATCATCATGTCTCCTTAGTCTCCTTTTAATCTGTAGCAATGGCTCAGTTTTTCTTTTTTCCTTTATGTATTGATGCTTTGGAAGAGTATTTGCCAGTTATTTTGTGAAATGTCCCCCAATTTGCATTTGTTTACTGTTTCCTAATGATTGAATTCAAGCAATGCATTTGCTAAGAATACTACAGAATAGATGCCATGTCTTTCTCAGTATATTGTATCGGGGAACACAAGATATTGATACATTTCCTAGCCAGTGATATTAACTTTGATTACTTGGTTTAGGTGATGCCCACAAGACTGGAAATTCATATTTCAATTCTCATTATAAATGTGTTTATGCTGATTTATTTTTATATTATTTCTTCTTTAAATCCTTTAATACAATAAGAAGACTGACATCTTCCTCCGGACAACATAAACTGAGACAGTATTTATTTTCCTGCCAAACTTAAATAGAAACTGGGCCAAAAAGCACCAAGGAAAGTTTTTTTTTTCTATAAATGGGGTAACAGACAGTATAGGACTGTGATTAATGATAGAAAGAAAACAATGTGAGCCCTAAGATTGCACCAGTTTATTCCTAGAAGAACTGAAAATAATGGAAAAGAACACTTTATAGTTTAGAAGTAATTTCCAGATCAAAACACAAAAAAGGAGAAAATAAACACAGGATAGTGTTCCTGCTGAAGTAAAAGACAGAAATCAGAGTGTGAAACAAATGACGATTCGGGACACAGTACAGAAGAGGAGGATCTGCAGAGAGAGATGACCATGACAGTGCTGATTTGCAGCTTCTTTTCGAGACTTTTGCTTCATGTAGCTAAGCACATGTACCACGCATGGGAAGAAACTGCCTGAAGCTGGTGAAAGACCCTTTAGGCAGGGCTAGGCAGAAAAAGAGCAAAATAAACTTCCAGGAGTCTGGGAATACTTTATTTTCTCACCAACACACCACGTGAATAACAGATAAATTGAGTAGAATCATCATTGCAAACTGGCATAAATTAGTCCTAGGCTATAGGCTTCTCAAGACCTGCTCTAAAAGAGAGAAAAAAATGACAGGAAAATATGGCCCAAAACAGGAGAAAATACAGTTCAGAGAATAGACTGAGAAATGACAGAAGTGATGGAACTAGCAGACGAGGAAGTTTAAAGCAACCATTGTAAATGTTTCCAATGTTCCATAAGTAGGATAAAACAGGTACTTGATGAGAAGAGAAACAGAAGTTACAAAAATATCCCAAATGGACCTAGAAGAGAGATAGAAAAAATATACTTGTTAATATTATTAGCACATTAGAAAATGCATAAGAAAAGATGAGCAAATTTAAACATAGCAATATTTTTTTTTTAAAAAAATAAGATGTAGAGAGGGAAAAAACAACTAATATTAAAAAGAGAATCTCAAATAGCCAATAACAAAAGCAAGTGGTTTAATGCATAAATAAATCTATAGGTGATGGATATTTTAAGAAATAATGTTAAAAATTATAAAAATAATGAAAAATATAAATCTACATGTCAAGCAATTTCAATGAACTCACAGCAAAATCTAAAGAAAATCACACAAAAAACACATTTTGATAATCTGGGTGAAAATTAGTGATAAAGAGAAAATCTTAAAACATTCAAAGAAAAAAGATGAAATATTTGTCATAATAAGCATTACAGAAGACTCTTATCAAAAGCTAAACAAGGCAGTAGACAGTCGAGATACATTTTTTACATTCTGAAAGAGGGAGAAGTAAATTTTAAAAACGGTTAAACTAGAATTTTTTGCCCAGTGAGAATAACTTTCAAAAAAGAAGATGAGAAGACACTTTCCTGAGGTAAATAAAAGCTAAGATAATTCCTTACCTTCTGATATACTTTAAGAGAGCTGTTAAAACTAATTCCCAGAAGAATAATAATTAGACCAAGCAAAACTATAGATCTAATCAAAGTGAAGAGAATCAGAAATGGCAAATACATGGTATTTACAGTCTATTTTGGTGTATTTTAATTTAACTAAGATTTATTCACATTTGAAAATAATAATTACAATTTATTGTGGATTTTATTGTCTAGGCAAATAAATATAACATGTATGAAATCAATATCAGAAAGGATAGAGGTAGAATAAAGGAGCAAAAATGGTTTCAAACACTATATGTAAAGTGGAAAAACTCTAAAATGTAAAATTGTAGATCGTGGAAAAACAAGAAAGCAAATAGGTATATATAATAAAGCAACACTGAAGATAACATAAAATTATGAACTATAGACTGTTTTTCCAAAAGAAGAAAGAAAAAGAATGTTTAAAAAGCAAAAGATAGTACTAATAAATCACATGTAGAAAATTAGTAGATTAACCTAAGCTTATGGCCGATCAAATTAAATGGAAACAGTCTAAAATATCTCAATTAGAAACCAGAGATTGTTAAATTGAATGATACATTAAGACTCAAATATAAGTTATCTATAAAAATAGAACAAACTATTTAAATTGTAAAGATATGGATAGGTTAAAAGTAAAAGCACGAAAAAATCTAGATCATGCCAACAATGAATCAAAAGAAAGTTATAAAACTATATCAATATCAAATATTTAAAACAAGTCATATTATCATGCATCATATTTTGCAATGATATAAGACAATGAGGCATAACAATGTTAAATGTGAATGTAGCTAATAACAGAGCTTCAAAACGCATGAAGGAAAACAAAATGACAATCACAGAAGAAATAGACAAATATATTTTGGTGTTGAAGATATCAGCATCATTATCTCAGTTATGGATAGACAACATTGAGAGAAAAATCAGTAAGTATATAGAGGAATTGTAAATGCTATCAAACCAAATCGACCTAATTAGCATTTATAGAACCTTTTGCGCAAAGCAGCAGAATTCTCATTCTTTTCAAGTATACATGAGATATCCAGAAATTAAATTATATTCTGGAATGTAAAATAAATCTCAATGAACTTAAGATAATTGAAATCTAGAATAGTATATTCTCTGAAAACAACTGAATTAACACCAAAATTAACAACATAGAGGTAAGTGGAAAATTTCTTAATATCTGGAAAGTAAGAGTAAAAATCACTTCTAAATAAACCACAAGTCAAATAAGCAAAAAATAAACTGCATCATATTTTCAAATAGCGCAAATGATTTTTTAAAAATGTGCACTGCAAATCAAACAGTTCTTAGAGGAAATATAACTGCTTGTTCTAGTTTGCTAGCTGCCAGAATGCAAATATGCCAGGAACGGAATGGCTTTTTAAAAGGGGAACTTAATAAGTTGCAAGTTTACAGTTCTAAGGCTGAGAAAATGTCCCAATTAAAACAAGTCTATAGAAATGTCCAACCAAAGGCATCCAGGGAAAGATACCTCGGTTCAAGAAGGCCGATGAAGTTCAGTGTTCCTCTCTCAAGTGAGAAGGTACATGGTGAACAAAGTCAGAGTTTCTCTCTCATCTGGAAAGGCACGTGGGGAACACAGTCAGGGTTTCTTTCTCATCTGAAAGGGCACATGGGGAACACGGTGTCATCTGCTAGCTTCTTCTCCTGGCTTCCTGTTTCATGAAGCTTCCCAAGAGGCATTTCCTTCTTCATCTCCAAAGGCCACTGGCTGGTGGACTCTACTTCCTGTGATTATGTTGTTCTGCTCTGCTCTCTCTGAATCTCCTTCATTCTCTAAAATGTTTCTTCTTTTATAAGACTTTGGAAACTAATCAAGACCCACCCGAATAGGTGGAGACATGTCGTCACCTAATCCAGTTTAACAACCACTCTTGAGTAAATCACATCTCCAGGGAGATGATCTGATTACAGTTTCAAACATACAGTATTGAACAGAGATTATTCTGCCTTTACAAAATGGGATTTTGATTAAAACATGGCTTTTCTGGGGGACACACATCATTTCAAACCAACACACTACTTATATTCAAAAAGAAGAAAAGTCTATATCTCCAGTAATTTAATTTTCCAACTTAAGAAATGTGATGAAGAAGAGAAAATAAAATGTAAAATAAGTAGAAAAAGATACTAAGGGCAGAAATGAAGGAAATGGAAATCATAACAATGCAGAGGTCAGCGAAACCAAAAAGTTGTGGAAAAAGAGAAGAACCGTGTTTATATCAGGAGTAAAGGAGGGAACATCATTACAAATTCTAAAGATGCTATAAAATCATAAGTAACTACTTTGAAAATATATGCAGTAAATTTTAGGCTTTGGATATAATTGGAAATTCCATAAAAGAGAAAATTATCAATGTTCATTCGCGATGAAACAAATAATCTAATTAGCCTTCTATCTACTAAAAACTTTGAAATTTCATTTGGAAACCTTCTTACAAAGAAAATGCCTCTCCCAGATGACTTCTTTACAAATGCAATCACTAAATTAAGAAATAATAGCAATTCTCATAAATTCTTCCAGAAAATAGGAGGGGAGAGGGAATTTTTCAATACGTTTTATGTATCTATAATTATCTTTCAAAACCTTGAAAGAAAAGAAAACTACAGACTGTTATGCTTCAGGAAGTGGTCACAAAAATTCGAACAAAATTTTTCAAATCTAACCCATTAATTTATAAAAATTAATAATTCTTCATGAAAAAATAAATTTCCCTTAAGGAATGAACATTTGTTTTATTAATATTCAATATAATATACCATATAAATGAACGGAAAAGAAAATTTCTAATTATTTATTTCTGGCTATCAAATGCTTGTCAAAATTCCATACCAATAACATGATATTTGGTTGAATAGTTTTTCCACAAACAGGTATGATGAAGTCTTAAAGCCTTGTACCTTAGAAAGTGGTCCTTCATGGAAATAGGATCTTATAGTTGGAATTGGTTAAAATGAGGCCAAACTGGACCAGAGTGGACCCTAATCCAATACGACTGGTGTCCTTATAAGAAGGGAAGAGTTGTACATAATCAGAAGTGAACAGGGGAGGATGCCATGAAATGACTGAGGTAAAGATTGAAGTTCAAGGACCGCTGGCAAACCACCAGAAGCTAAAAGTAGGCAAGAAAATATTCTCCTCTATAGATTTTGTACTTCTAGTCTTCAAAACTGTGGGTCAAGAAATTTCTGTTGTTTTAAGTTTTGACATTTATGGTACTTTGGTATGGCAGCCGTAGAAAACTCAGAGACATGATAAAATATTTCTCAACAAACCATGGATCTAAAGTAAACTCCTCATCCTGATAAAAAGCATTTATAAAACCAGCAGTTAAGCATACTTATAGTGGGAAATTGAATAATTTCTCTCTATAATCTAAAAAACAATCAATGATTTCCCCAGAAGGGAACAATAGTTTGTCCTGGAACATATAAATAAGAACTCTATTGCAATAGGCAGGAAAGTAAAATTAAAAGCATGAAATTTGGAAATAAACAAATATATTTTACTCATAGAATATGATCCTATAGGTGAATATGACAAGGCTTCTAGAAAACCTTTCTCCAGTAATATGTCAGTTAAGCAAAGGCTCAGGATAGTCAATGTATAAAAATCAATCATATTTATACTTAAAATAAAAAACATTAAATTAAAATGCCTTTTACAAGAGCATTAAATGTGTGAAATGCTTATTAATAAATTTTAAAATGTGCAAGATTTCACTGAACAAATAACACTGCTGATAAAAACTAAAGAGAGATAAATAGATATACATCGTGTTCTAGAAAACTAGATATGAGAAAATGTCAATTATCTCCAAAGTATCTTTAAAATTAATGCTATCACAAGTCAAATCATTGAAAGCTTTCTTTTTCAGAAATTAAGAGCCTATTCTAAAACCTCTATGTAAATTCAAGAAGTTACAGTAGCCAAAATAATCCTAAAATAGGAAAAGAGTAATCAAGATGGGGTGGCATCGGAAAATTGGCATAATGATAGTTGAGTTAAATAATGGAACAGAATAGAAAAATTTGTTCTCTTTTTTTGTCTCTCTTATGCCATAAGAACAAATAAGCTAGTAGGAAGAAATTAAAATACCTGGTCTTCAGTCCATTCATTTGCTTTTTTATGAGTGAGGGTTTGGGAAGACAAAAGATGTCAGACGGAGTGACTTCATCTCTGTGTCAACCTGACTCCTGAGTAAATAGGTTAATGATATTTACAAGGAGGAGAAAACTTATCTCAGAATATCCTTAACAGGATATACCTGGTTAAAAACAGTATTTATAGAAGATAAACCTTGAATGTATGGATATATGATGCATGGCTCTTTAGAGAATGTCTTGCAAGCTATGCAATGCTTTGTGGCATAAAATAGAGCTGGTTCATAAGTTAAACATACTTGCTACTGTGGAAGGAGAGTCATTAACCTTTTTAAGAAACTATATATTATTCTGGGTTGTAATGTTCATGTTCAATGCAAAAAAAAGATATATCTGGACAATCAATCTCTAAGCCTCTTGATTGCCTGCAACCTTCATGTTATTAGTAGAGCTTGATACTGAGGAAGATATCTCATTTTTATTAGTCTGGCTTGACAATTTTCATTTGTGTTAGCTCATAGGGGTTGATCCTAAATCTCTTGCTTCAGGATGAGCAGATCCATGGAATGGCCACAGTTGACCCATAGCCAGAGAGACTGTAGCAACCTGTCAGCTAGTCTCATGTAAAGTAATAAGGAAATATTTATTATTAGCTACTAAGGTTTGAGAGATTATTTTCTACCCAAGGAAAGATGACTAGAATAGCAAGATATGTTTTAGTTAGAGACGTCTCTCTAAACAATTTATAAATAGTTTATATTGTTTGGTTGAAAAGGCTCCAAAACTCATCTTTACCTGGAAAAGAGGACACTGAGAAGTATTTCATCAGGTTATATAGAATCACCAAAGACATGCACAAGAGATTTATGCTAAGGGATAGCACAGTTGCCATTCTTCTTATACGATTTCTCTTGAATAATTTAATGACTAAGACACAATGTGATTTGTTGAAAATCTTACAAAGACTGCTTGATAGTATGGCTCAGAAAACAATTCTACCTAAATTTTTTCCTGCAGTTTTCTCACTCTTTCTTTTGCCTTTCTCAATCAGTCATAATCTTTTCCACAACCATAATATAGAATTTATAATTTGGTGGAAGGGGAGCAAAAAATAGCAAACAAACAAAAGCAACCACACAGATACACATGCACACACTCCCTACTGCTTTCTCAGCAATTATCGTTATTTGATAATTGGCTTTATGTCTGTTTTCAAAATCTATATTTTGCTTAATCTTTTTTAAACCAATAAAGATATGTTTCAGTGAATTTTAAAATTCTACTTTATTTTTGTACAAAATTAATTTTTCTCCACATGAATTGCTTATAATAGATAAATTGCAGCACTAGAGATAGGAGTTGACATGTTAAAAGGAAATATTGCTCAATTAATCAGGGTAGTAAGTATCTAGTCTTTCTTGTGTAGATTTAAATATAATTGTCAGAAATGATGCTCCTTGCTTAGAAGGTCTGTAAGGAAGTTCTAAAACTAAAGTTGTGAAAATAACACAGGACTTAACATTTAAAATGATTTCTAAAGAACACAACGACCATTTGTAGAGAGAAAAAAAAATTCATTTTGGGTACCAAAAGATGTACTGCAAGCAATTTCATCATCATAAGCTGACATAAAGCAATTTAGGAAACAATCTATGGTTTTGCTCTACTTTTTTTTTTTTCTTTTTGAGGACATTGTCCAGGGATCAAACCCAGGTCTCCTGCATGGAAGGCAAGCATTCTACCACAGTTTGGCTTTACTTTTTAATTTAGAGTCTAATAAAGTTACTAATATATTAAAATCCAACCATTTTGTTTTTAAAGATTTAAAATAGGTATTTCATAATATTGCAATGAAAATCACACCTAGAGATGTTAAAACTAAAAGTGTCTATGTGTGCTAACCTTCTTTCCCCCAATACCAAAATTCAAAAACCCAGCAGGTCTTGAAGTGCTCTTTATTAATAGTGAGACTTTCTCTGCATGTAAATAACACCATGAAACAAATTTAATGGGAATGCATATATATTAACTTGTATAGAAAACTATTTAAGTGTTATTTGTTCAGGGACACTTGTCAGATATTCTTTCATCAGATAAATTCTACATTAAGAGATAGTTAGGGAATCAAATTGGGACTTCAATGTGTCCATCTTGTCTGGCCAACATGGAATTTTACTCCTTCAGGGAATTTTGTTCTAGTGAGATTATTTCTATATATTTTTCTTCTGACACTTTCTATATATTTGTCACCGCAACTCTCTAAACCACTGGCAATAGCCGTTGATTGAATGTGTTACATTCCAGTTTTAATTGATAGCAAAACATATGAAAAACAATTTTCAAGATGTTAGGCACCAGTCAACAAAGAAAAGTGATCCCTGAGAGAAAGGAAACAAATAAATAGAATCCTAGGTTACTCAATGTTACTTCCCTGATAGCATTTTCAGGCCATGTCTAAGGAAAGGGATCAAGTAGAACTTAGGAGGATGCCCTGAGTTTGGACATAATGCTGAGAGATGTTGCCTAAAGCACATAAAGCCAAGCAATGGAGAAGAGAAAGTTTAACACAGGAAGAGAACACTGGAGATCTGTAGAGGGTCATCATGTATGTTCAGTAAAGTAGTAATCATGATTTGAGTACGACAAAGACACCTCAGATCTAGGAGGGCATTGGAAACTCCTAAAAGAATCATAGAGAGTAGTACCCAGGGCTCAAGCTGAACTGTGAATAGTACCTGTTTTTATCAACCAGACTACAAAATTGCCTTACTCATGAGTCATGGGTAGAGTATTCGGAAGGTTCAGAAGATTCTTGCCTCAGTAAAAGGGTATAATTAGCTCTAGATTAAATGCTTTTCTAATTCCATCTAAAAGTATCTGAAAAACAATGCTGAAAAGTTTTAAATTCATTCCTAGCAAAATGAAAAAGGGTTCAAGAATGTACATATGAATATACATATATACATCATCCAACAATGTAGTACCCATAACATCTGGAATCTAATAAAAACATAACCAGGTATGTAAAGCATTGGGGAAAATGTGACCCAATCCAGAACTGACACAAATGTCAAAAGAAGACAAGATATTAAAAATAAGCATATGTATTACATATGCTAAGAAAAATAGAAACATGAAGTGTGTTATTTTGAAAAGTCAAAAATTGAACTTCTGCAGGTAAAAATTACAATGCTTGAGGAAAAATAAAATACTCACTGTGATTGACAGCAGATTGGGACACTGCAATAAAAAAATATTGGTAAACATTAAGAAAGGATGACACAATGCACCCAAAATAAAATGCAGAGAAAAAAATAAATAAGTAAAAATGATGGAAGAGTTAACTGAAAGAATGCAATGGCCCAAACTGGAACAATTTGAGAAACAATAAAAGTAAGGAAGGGCAGTTCAACAGTGGCTCAGTGGCAAGAATTCTCACCTGCCGAGCTGGAGACTGGGGTTCAATACCCAGAGCCTACTCATGCCTAAATAAATAAATAAATAAATAAATAAATAAATACAGTAGTATTGGAGTATAACTAAAAGTTTAAACCAAACATAAATTAGGTCTTACTGACATAAGTAAATGGCTGAATAAATAAGTAAATGGGGAGAACAGATAAATCATTGGTACAGAAGAATTCCTATTAATTTATATAGATATTCATATTCTTCCATTAAGGAGATGGCGCACAGCATCATTCTCTACCCCTTAAGTGTATGCCTTGCATAGTAACTTTCTTCCAAAGAGTAAAGTATGGGAAATAAGGAGGAACAAAAGAGAGAAACTTTACAGTGAAGAGACTTGTCAAACAGTACCTCAGCCAGGTGAGCAAAGTTAACACCAACAGTATTAAGTTATGTAGATATGTACCCTTGATATGAATCGGCAAAAAATGCAATTCACATTTGTGGTTTCTCTCTTAAAAATCAATAATCCCTGTTTAATTGTCAGAAAAACACCAGCAAATTACAATAGAGGGACATTTTACAAAAAACTTAACCAGTATTCCTCAAAATTGTCAAAAACAAGGAAAGTCTGAGATACTGTCACAGTCTAGAGAAGCCACAGAAGACAAAATGTGTCTTCTGGTTGGGATTCTGGATTGGAAATAGATGTTAAGTAAAAATTAAGGAAATATTAATCAAGTAGGAATTTTAGCTAATATCAATATTGGTTCCTTGGTTATGAAAGATGCACGTAGTAAAGTAAAACATTAACAATACAGGGCACAGGATATGTACTATCTCTATACCATCTAAGCAAAATTTCTGCAAATCCCAATCTCTTATAAAATACAAAATGTTATTAAAAGTCTTGAACAGATCACCAATAAATGGTTGAACAACTTAAAAATACAGGTAACATATATGTAACAGGAGTCCTTAGAGAAGAGGAAAGAAGATAGTAAAATATTTTAAAACAAATGGCTGAAAATATCCTCAAATTTTATGAAAACTATAAATCCATGGATCTGAGAAGCTCACTGAACCCACAGGAAACATGATGAACACTACACCAAGGCACATTATGATCAAATTGCTCAAAACTAATATAAAGAGAAACTCTTAAAAGAAGATAGAGTAGCACTCTGTATTTTCTGTGTGATCTTTCTGTAAATCTAAAACTTCTCTAATAAAAAATGCAGAAAGAAGAAAAAAACTACATGCAGAAGAACAAATATAAGAATGATAATATACTTCTTGGCAGAAGCAACGCAAATGAGAAGTAGTGGCAAGGCGCCTTTTCCATATAACATATATATGTATTGTGATACAGTAATGATGTGGGTAAATATTTAAGATGTTTTCTTATTATATACTTTTCCTGAAAATTTAGTTGGAAGTTTAAGTAAAATAATTAAAACATATTATGGTGTTATATATAGAAGTGAAAATTAAAAGGATATGCCATGATATCATTAGGCAAACAAAGCTGGAGTAGCTTACCTAAATTGAATTCAGAGTAAAATAATACACTCAGTGTTAAAGAAGTTCATATCACATTGATAGATAGGTCAATTCATCATGAAGATCTAACACTTGTGTTTATGCATCTAAATACCTAAAACAAAGCAACACAAAATGAAAAGATGTGTAAGGAGATATAACTAAATTCACAAATACAGTCATAGATTTTAAACCTCTTTCAGTAATTGATAGAAAAATTATACAGAAAATCCATTAAGATTACAGAAGACTTGTACAAAATTATCGACTGAATTCACCTAATTTACATCAAACACTATACCCAAAAATAGTGAATTATATTCATTTCTAACAAAAATGCCTAAAAATGTGTGCATAAAATACCTAAAACTGCAGGAGAGTTTTTGGAACCAAATAGTGAGCAGAGCTGAGAAGAGGTTTTAAAATTTTGAGAAGTATGATAAAAGAAAGTCTAAATTGCCCTGTGAAAGTCCAGTTACCTTGGATTATGCTAGTAGAGATTTGGACTTTAAGGCTGCTCCTGGTGAAAACTCAGAAAGAATTTAAAAATTTATTGTTGGAATTAGGAGTGAAGGGGAGACCCTTGTTATGTAGTAACTGAAAAGTTAGCAAAATTGTATCCTGCATCCATGTGGAAATGATGAAAGCACAATTTTATAATTGTACTGTTAACCATGGTATACTTTCAGGTTCCTTGTTATGGTACAGTTCATTGGATTGTTTTTTCTTTAATTTTATTCTAGAAACATATATAATCTAAATTTTTGCCTTTTAACCACATTCAAATATTTAATTCAAAGTTGTTAACTATACTCACAATGTTGTGCTTCCTTCAACACCACCCGTTATCAAAACTTTTCCATCATCCCAAATAGAATCTCTATAAAATATGTGTTAGCTCCCTCATCCCTATGCCCACCCCATCCCCTGGTACTTTATATTCTAGTCTCACTCTGAGTTTGTATATTTTAATTATTTCATATCAGTGTGATCATACAGTATTTTTCCTTTTGTGTCTGGCTTATTTCACTCAGCAGAACCTATTCAAGATTCATCTATGTCATTGAACGTATCAGAATTTCATTTATTTTTATGAATGAATAGTCAACAAATGTGGTACACACCACATTTTGCTTTCCATTCCTCAGTGGATGGTCACTTAGGTTCCTTCCTTGTTTTGGCAATTGTGAATAATGTCATTATGTGAATAATGTCACTAACATTGGTGTTAAATATCTGCACAATTCCCTGCTTTCAAATTTCAAATACCTAAAAGTAGGATTGCTCAGCTTTATGGGAACTGCCAAACTATCTTTCACAGTTGCTGTACCTTTTTACATTCCCAGTAATAACTAATGAATTTTCTGATTTCTCCACATTCATCCCCAACACTTGGAATTTTCTGTTTCTTTAAAGATACCCTTTCTAATGGTTTGACATGGGATCATATTGTGCATTTGATTTGCATTACCCTAATGGCTAATGACACTGAGCATCTTTTCAAGTGTTTTTGGCCATTTATACATCTTTCCAGAAATGTCTATTCAAGGCTTTTGCCCAATTTTAATTGGGTTGTTTGTCTTTATGTTATTGGGTTGAAGAATTTCTTTATATATTCTGAATATTAAATCCTTATAAAATATATACTTTTCAAATATTTTCTCCCGTTGTGCAGGTTGTTTTCTTACTTTCAGGATAAAGTCCTTTGATCAGAGGTCCCATTTATCTACTTTTGTTGTTGTTGTTGTTCATGCTTTGACTGTAATATCTAAGAAGCTATTGCCTAACACAATGTTCTCAAGATGGTTCCCTACATTTTCTTCTAGGAGTTTTATGTTCATTGCTCTTCCATTTAGATCTTTGATCCATTTTGAGTTGAGTTTAAGTATTTCAAAACATTGTTTTCTTATCTCCATGGTTTCTGATGAGAAATCAACATTTAATCTAATCGATAAACCCTTGTCATAAAATGTTGCTTTTCTCATGCAACTTTCAGAATTCTATTTTTTTTCCTTTGCATTCAGCAGCTTGGCCTGTATGTGGAAGGGCATCCTTTCCTTCAAGTTTATCTTGTTTAGTGTTCTCTGAGCTTCTTGGATGTGCATAGTGACATCTTTTTCTAAGTCTGGCAAGTTTACTATCATAATTTGAGTATACCTCTTCCCTTACCTCTTTTTCTTCTCCCTGGGGACTTCCATAATGCATATATTGCCACATTTGATGGTATTCTATCTGTTTTCACTTTTTCTAATTTTTCTCTTTCTGCTCCTCAGCCTAATTCATTTCATTTGTCCTGTCTTTGAGTTTGCTGATTCTTTCTTCTGCCAGCTCCAATCTCTTGAAACCCTCCTGGGAATGTTTTCATTTCAATTATTGTGGTCTTCAGATCCAGTGGTTCCTCTTTAAAATTTCTGTTTATTTAGATTCTCATAGTTTTCATTTGTTGTTTTCCTGACATGCTTTAGTTCTTTCTATGTGTTTTCTTTCACTGACTTCAGCATATGGAAGACCATTATAAATCCAAGCAAACCTCAGCTAAAAACAACTTTCACACTGTTTTCAAATTGGCTTTATAATGGCTGGTCCAACTCTTCAGAGTACAGCCCTTCTATCAAAAATACCAACCCAAAATTAATGCAAAATTCATGGTACAACTTGGCTTTTCTGGGCCTGTGTCTTGTCCTGGGTCTATGCTTGCTAAAAGCTTTGGAGTTTCCTTGCTTACAGGAATTTGAATGCCTCCTCTACTCCTCAGGAAACAGAAATTCTCTCTCTGAGGATAGTCTTCTGTGAATTAAAGCAGGTAAACTTTGTCCCAGGCTTTGTCACTTACTTAATTTTCATTATCCTATGCTGCTTTTGCCTGGAAGGCAAATTCTGGTGGTGGAGGTTGGGGTATGAGGAACACCAGAGAAGAATTTCCCAAGTCTGTCTTTCCCAGCCAAAACAAACTCAGGGACCCAAATGTGGAGTATGGGTTGACTTCAAATTTTTCTGGGGAGGAGATGAGGAAGGAGTCAAGATGGGCAGCAGGAGCTTTTCCACAGCTCCACCAAAGACATGCATTCTTTTCTAGGCAAATACAGTCCTTTAGCTATCCTCTGAGAAAAACATACCATCTGTAAGTCTCCTCTGCCACCTTTGTGTGGATGGGTTAGAACCCATCCACACAAGCTGAGCTCTTGCTGATCTGAAGTAGTTAATCAAAAACAGTGATCAGTCCTGCAACCTTATACTCTCCATTCTTAGGAAATTTGTTTCCATTTTCCACTCCGGCACCAGCAAGCTGTGCCAGTACCTTATTGCTGCCTGCTGGGAGATTGGGTATATGTGACAGTTATTGCCATGTGGAGAGTGCGTGTAGTGGTATTAACTGCAATTTACCAGCCTCTTTCTTCCACTCTTCCCTAGATGGTTATTGTGTTCTTCCAGACTCTGGAGTGTTGCATGGATTCAGACAGTGTCTGCCTATTTAACAGTTGTAAGGCTTAAGGAATTGTTCCTGGAACTTCCTACTCTGCTATCTTCTAAAAATCCTCTGATGGTACCATTTTTCACTCAAAGCATTTATTAATTAAAAATTGGCTCCTGAGAGGCAAAACTCAAGCATGGATTTCAGTACTTTCCTAGAATTTGGAAAAGATGATGGAAATATTGGAATTAAGAATATGCTAATGATGTAGATGCCTGGAAAACAGGACAGCTTTCAATAGAAACCCTGTAAGAATAAAAAACAGAACCATCTGACACTCACAAAAGCTAATACCCACTCTGAATTAGTACAATCCTTGATTGAGTTAAAGTGAGCTGCCTCTTTCTAAAGCCTGCCATTAGGGAAACAGAATATCTCTGTAAAAACATACTTTATGATAATATCATCAACTGTTTCAAATTTTTTCTTCAGTTTTTCATACAAAGTATCTTTCACAGAAAAAAAAAGACAAATAATAAAAAAGAGAAAGAAACAGATCCATAATAGCTACAGATATTGTATTTCTCAAAGAGAAGCGCAAAATAATTGAGCTATCAAAGATACAATACCAAGGTACATTAATCATTAAACATTTTATAAGTTGGAACAGGTAATTAGAAAATTATACTTGCAAAAAAAATAGTAAGAAACCACATACATCTTGAATCAGAATTAAAAATATATGTACAGGGCCTCCATACAGAAAATTATAAAACTTTGAGGAATTAAAGAGAATTTACATAAATTGAAAGTCAAACCATAACCATGACTTAGAAGACAGTAATGTAAAGATTTGAATTTTGCACCAATTGATTTGTAGATTCAAATAAATTCTAATCAAACTCCCTAAAATCACATGTAGTGGGACATGTTTAAATTGACTAACTGATATTAATATTTTACATGGGAATGCAAAAGGCTCAAAGAGCAATCCTATTTTCTAGTGAAAGATTGGAGAAAACATGCTATCACATAATATCTTTGTGCTTTATAGTAATTAAGACAGACTTATACTTGTATAAGTACAAACAAATATACCAATGAAAAAAAAACAGGCATTTAGCTTATGAAATGACACTTTAAGAGTGGGGATAGATGGTCTTTTAAATGAATTTTACCGAGCTAATTGGATATGCCTAAGAAAAGAGATGCATGACTCCTAGCTCACTAGATAGGCAAATTTCAATTCCAGATGGGTTGTAAATGCAATTGTAAAATGTTAAATTAAAACAACAATTGTAAAAAATTAAATTAAAACAACTAGAAATGCACTGCCCAATATGGTAAGTACTAGATAACTCTGGCTATTTAAGATGAAATGTATATGAACTAAAATTAAATAAATTTTATCTTCATGATTTTATGCTAGGAAATTATATATTACCTTGGACACCAAAGTACCAAACATAATGGGAAAGGTTTACAAATGGCCTGTATTAAAGTAGAACATTCTGTTGATAAAATGGGACCATTAGCAAAGTAAAAAGGCAAGACTCAGATAGACAGAATATATTTCCCATACACATTAAAAATGAAAATGAACTCATATCCCCAAATTATAAAGATATCTTAACAAAAGATGACATATTAAAAAGGTGTAAGTATTTATACAACATAAATGAATAGCTATATGCTTTAAATGACATATATATCCTTAAAATCAATGTTCATATAATGCACCAAAATTTAAATGACATACATATCCCTTACATGAATGTTCATATAACGCACCAAAATTACGTCTACAAGAGGGACCACATGTACAAAATAGCATGCATAAAGTTTGTGGAACTCCTGCTTAAACAAATATACATTGCTATATTCAACTTAGATGTACTTAAAAGTATAAGTACAACAATATTAGGATGCTAAAGTCAGGGTAAGGCTAATATAGGTAAAAGAGTGGAAAAAACTGGAAAGGAGAGGGAAGAAGGCTCCTAGGGTTCTGGTTATGTTTCTATTCTTGAACTGCGTGGTAGTTATATGAGTGTGTTAACTTCATGATAAGTTAGCAAGCTCTACACCTGGATTTCTGCACTTCTCTCTGTATATTATACTTCAATGAAAGAGTTTTAAAGTACTTAATAAAAGCCAAGTTGCTAATTTTTTGAAATTTCATTCTTAGTTGTTCCTTTGTTGGCTTTTTTTCCACATCTAAGAATATAAATGTACTACTTCAAAAAGTATGTAAATCGTTGAATCATTACAGGAGTGCATTTTAGTAACTGCTAGGAAACCATTTCTAAAATGCAGTGGGCTGAAAGATTCTATTTGGCCCTATATAAATATTTCCTCTTATTTCCTCCTGCAACTTAGAAAATGTAAGTATCTATCTGCTTTAAATATCTCACCTATCGTATCATATTCACAAAAACTAGCTCTATGAGAGTAAATGAAAGCAGAAACCTAATGTATCCATCCAAGATTCATTCGACCTACTTCTAATTTCCGTGAAACCATTTTTCTGGCTTGTTATTAATAAAGAGGTCAGAGCTCATGTTTTTATGCCTGCAGTAAGAAATATTTCCTGCAGGCAAATGATCTCTATTTTATTTTTCTTTATATTTTTACATGAAACATCACAGCCTTAATTTATTAAAGTTACTAAAGACTGTCCACTGAGGGATAAAATGGAAAAGAAGGAGAAAAAAAAGGAAAGTTGTCATTAGAAGCATCAACTGTTGCTAACTGTGATTAGGAATTGTCATCACTCAGCTACTGGTGGATTCAGATATTATGGAAACTTAATCCTAAATCATTTTCAGGGACATCTTCCAAGAGAAAGGAAATACAAAAATATCTTGCTTTTGAAAATTTTACAGAAAGACAGGAAAATGTGAGCACATTGGGTTTTGTGTAAAAAACAGTAGTGTAAATATGGCAATATGCAGCCCCATTATCATTTGAAGAGATAACAAGGAATGATGTAATTGGGACACTCTGCCTGGTGTAATGGAAACAGCCAAAGTTAAATCTGCTCAATTCCTTATGTAGAGTCAACTGTTGCTCGATCTTCCTTTACTGAAAAAATCAATAAACATCTGGGCTTTTATTATTCAAGTTCCTAATTTTTAAAATAGTCCAAATTCAAAAAACGTTTTCATTATACCATATTGGAATCAGTTTTCTATTTTATATCCTTATTAAGTGTGCATGATCATTCTGCACTTTGTTGATATATTGAAAATAAGTTTAGTCAGGAAAATGTCTCCTTCTGAGTATAGGATTTTCACCAAATCTGATAAACATGAAGGTGAAAGGAACTCCCTAAAAAAGGACAGTATAAGCAAACTCAGCCAAGGTTTCAGGCTAAAAATAAATAGAGAATTGGCTCTAATGGTTCTACTTTGTAATGATTTAAATTAAAAGGTAGCCCTGGACAAAAAAAAAAAAAAGGAACTCTGGAATATCTTATATATTAGTTTTAGGACATTCTGAAACATAGAGAAAATTCAGTGGTTTGATATGGAAATTTAGGTCTAGAATATCATTTGGCCTGTGCTCTTTTCATGTTTACTAGTTTTCCTAAAAATGGATCCAAAGAAATTAAGTAGGTTATGAATCACACTATCGTAATCAGAAGTTTACTTTGAATAACTAGAACATATGAAAGATCCAAGTAACATATTCCAAGCTGTATCCATCCCATCGCTTTGAACTTATCCATATACAATTAAGAGAGCAGAGCAGAAACTGTGTTTACAACATACTTCACAGGTGATGCTTATTCAGATTTAAAAAAAACAGGGTAAGTGTAGGCAGATGGATTCCAAAGAAATCAAAAGCTTGTTTAAATGCAAATGTTCCCAGGAAGAAGAAACGTTCAGAGAAGAAATGATATATAAATAAATTTCCTCTTAGCAAATTTTGTTTTCTTCAGGTTTACAAGAGGCAAGCTCAGGTGTCTAATGGAGATATATTGAAGAACTAAAAGTGGAAACCTTTCTGAAAAGAGTTTTAGTGCCTCTAAAAGCCTGCCATCTGAGGCACATTATTTATCTACTGAATTCTACCTGCAACCGAATTACAATCTTGTGTGTCTTTACATTTTTATTCCAACCTTGACTTCAAGAGAAGTTGACACTTCAAGGCAGAAAAGTGTAATTTAGTCTCTCTCTTAATCCTCCACTTAACTTCTGTGATAACAAGCAACTGCTTAGTGTGGTAATTAATGGGAAATTATGCTTTTATATTGACAACTTGGAATACAATTTCTAAGAACTAGAGAGTAAGCACTGAACCACAACTTGATACCAGTTATTTTCTATCTGAGCTATTTCATAGTAGCACTAAGATCAATTAGTAATTGGAAAGGTGGGAAAGGAATTCTAGTTCCCTTGCTAACTCCTAGACTATCAAAAGCTTTTTTTTTTTTTTTCTTTTGGGGCAATCAAGTGAAATGAATCCTTCATAAAGGATGAATATCCTTAGTTTTTCCATATGTAATCATTATTGCACATGTGCATTTGATAGATCATTTAATCCCATCGACTGCAGTGCAAAAGTGCTTAAGAAAAAATGATGAAAACTTCATACCTCACTCATACTTTGTTGCAGTGAATAAAATGAATATTTAGCAAGACAAGCTAGCAGTTTGCAAATGTGCAATTAAAATCCTGGCTCTTCTCTAATTATGTAACACTTAAGTTAAATGATCTTAATAGACATATAATGAACGCTTTATAAACCTACAGTTACATATAATCAAATGTAATTTCTATTTCAGTTTTAAAGTATCCATTAAACGTCTATTATGATTTTTAAGTGATTTGGCAGACAGTTAATGAATACTTTACAAACCTAAATAGTAATTTTTTCAAGAGATAACTGTTAACATATAGGAATAACATAGCTATTCATTTGAAAACATAGTCTAAACTATTTAGTCAAAGTTTATTTGCAACCCCCAATGGATTAACTGCAAAAAGAAAATCACAACTTTAATGTGTTTTTATCTCCTAAAATAGAAAACATTTTTCTAATTTTGTTCTGAGCCCTGTGATAACTTATCAACATTAGCACTTCAAAGACATATCATATCAAAATTCTATAAAATATTTACAAAATTTCTTTCTCTACCAGGCATAGTCAAGATGTATTTTCTACATTAATTCACTGTTGTATTTGGGACAACTTGCTAGGGAATAAAAATAATAATAATAAAATAGTTCAATATGAAGAGTTATTCATTACAAGTTGTAGATGATGAGCCATTTTGCATCTTTCAGAAAAATGCTGTTAATTATAATAGAAGACCACTATTTTTCACTATCTATAAAACAAGTTGTCACATCTTTTCACAACTAAGATGTTTAAAATACTTTTAAGTGAAAGAAGTACACTGTGTTTTATAGTAAATTCACTAAGTTTTTCACATGAAACAGAAAACATTGTTTTGGGGCAATAAAGTTTCATTCATGAGCATGAGAAATGCTTTTTAAGGCCTATTTCAATGGTGGTGAATTTGAACTCATTTAATTGAAAGGGCTTTCTTGTTTGCACAAAATATAGAAATTCATTAGTTCAAATTTCAAACTCTTGATATGACCACAAAAATATAGATAATAATTTGAAGAAGAGACTTAAGTTTTAGTGTCACAGTGAATTAATAATTATTATTTTTGATTTATAATTATAGTATTATGAAAATTAATTTCATCATACAATCATTTTCATTTGTGGTTTTTCCTGCCTTAATTTTCTGTGTTTATATGGTAAACAAAAATAATACAACCTCTTCTATCTCTTCACTGGGAATCATGGCATTGCACAGTACATTCAATTAGAAAGTTGTGCCAATATGATGTATAAATGATATATATACACCATATACTTCTACATATCACACATAAATCTGTAAATCTGCATATAGAAAAAATAATTCTTAACAGAATTTCATTTTATAAATACAAATTTTCCTTGCACATACCACTAATAATAGTACAGGTTGCACACTTTCTTGTGCCCACTTCTGAAATGTGACTCTATTTTATGTTCATGAAATACCATGCCACGCCTCCTATCCACTGAGAATGTCACTAAGCCTATATTGTACATCAGTGTTATAGTTTGGAGGCTGTATGTACCCCAGAAAGGATCATGTTCTTTTAATCCATCCCTGCAGGCCTATTGTAGGTGGGACCTTTTCATTAGATTATTTCAGATGAGACCTGATCCAGAATGGGTCTTTGTCTTCTTACTGGAGTCCTTTGAAGAAGGATAGAAGACAGAAAAAGCCCAGAGAGTCTCATGAGAAAAGACACAGAAGCTGAGAAAGGAAGCCACTGATAATGGAACCCGATGTTGAATGCAACAAAACCCAGGAGAGAAGGACCAACAGACATTGTCATGTGTCTTCTCATGTGACAGAGGTATCCCTGATGCTGGCAACCTGTCTTTAGAGTCCAGGTATTGTCCTGTTGGTGCCTTGAGTTGGACATATTCATGGCCTAACAACTATAAATTGGAAGTTAATAAATCCCCATTATAAAAACCAACTCATTTCTGGTATAATGCATTTGGACAATTTTAGTAACCCAAAACACTCTCTGAGATCCATTTATTGCTTTAAATTTTTAAGTATGGACTTTATTCTTGATTTCTTCTAGTTAGGCTTGGACAAGAATATAGGGGTAGGAAAGAGGAAAAAACCTATCTCAGTAACATTTATCTCTTGTCTTATTTTAAGAGAATTGAGTTGATATTTTTTAAAAGAGGAAATAAGAAATAAAATTATAAATCCAAAAATTTGAATAGCACAACCATTATTCACAAACTCAGTGAAATATATGAAATTTATCTTAGATTATAGGTAAAATAACAGGTAAATATTTATAACTTTGTGCTAACCCTTTTCAGGATTGAATTGTGTTCCCCAAAAAGACATGTCTAAGTCCTACACCCCAGTACCTTTTAGTCATGATCTTATTTGAAAATAAGGTAGTTATAAATGAAAATAAGCAAGTTAAAGTGAGATTGGACTGGAGTAGCATGGGCCCTTAGCCTAATGTCATTGATGTCTCAATAAGAAGAGTATATTTGGACACAGATGGAGAAAGACAGACATAGGGAAAATTCTGTATAGTGACTGAGGTAGAAAAAGTCATGGATTGCTTGCGGGTCACATGTCCAGAAGCCAGAGGGGGAGACATGGAAACGATTCTTCTTTACAGATTTCAAAGGCAGCATAGCCCTGCTGACATCTTGAATTCAGACTTCTAGCCTCCAGAACTGTAAGAAAATAAATTTCTGGTTTTTTTTTTTTTTTTTTTTTGACACAAGTAGGCTCCAGGAATCAAACCCAGATCTCTGGTATGGTGGGCGAGAACTCTGTTACTGAGCCACCATTGCCCATCTTAAATTTCTGTTGTTTTAAGCCACCCAGTTTTTGATACTTTAAGACAGACCTAGCAAACCAAGACAATTCTTTAACAAATAGTATTAGGAAATAGTATCATGTGTCATTTAGACACGGGGCTAACACTAGACTACTCTTACTCTTTTATACTGCCTCTGTATTACAATGCTACAAAATTAACAGCCATCAAATTTGTATATGGCAAGTATTTATTTAGATACCTGTGTCAAATTCAGCAGATATGTTGGCACTGGATATATAAATCTGCCAGATATTGACATATAGATGGTGTGCGCGTTTGAAACTGTTATGTACCTCAGAAATGTCATGTTCATTTTCCTAGTCCAATCTTCTGGGGGCAGACCAATTGTTTAAGGTGAAACCTGTTGATTAGGTGTTTTCCATGGAGATGTGATGCTGCCCATTCCAGGTGGGTCTTAATCCACTTACTGGAGTCCTTTAAGAGGGAACCATTTTGGAAAAAGCTCAGAGCCTATACAGACATTTGGAGGTGCAGAAAGAAAATGCCTCCTAGGAAGTTGTTTGAAACCAGGACCCAAAGGACAAGCTGATGCCAGCCATGTACCTTCCCAGCTGACAGAGTTGTTCCAGATGCCATTGGCTTTTCTTGAATCAATGTATCTTTCTCTGGATGCCTTAGTTTTAACACTGTTATGGCTTTAGAACTTTAAATTTGTAACTTAATAAATTTCCTTTATAAAAACCAACCCATTTCTGGTATATTGCATTCCGGAAGCATTAGCAAACTAAAACAGATGGTAATTAAAGCCATGGAATTACATATGATCAAAAAGAGTTTGCATAGGTGGAGAAAAGAAGAATTTCAGGACTCAGAGGTTTCCAGAACTAGGAGGCCAGGAAATGAGGATAAAACAACATAGAATGGGCAGGCAACAGCGGTTCAGTGGCAGAGTTCTTGCCTGCCATGCCAGAGACCCCAGGTTTCATTCTTGGAGCCTGCTTCTGCAAAACAAACAAACAAACAAACAAACAAACAAAAAATAGAACATTAAGGAATTAATAGGACCAATAAGAAGGAAAAACAGGAAAAAATGTAAAGCACTAGAAGTCCAGGGAAGGCATTCTTCCAGGGAATAGGAGATACTTAAATGTGCAAAGTGCTGTACATGGGTCAGATTAAGGATTAAGGATTATTCTTTCGTTTTAACAGTGGGAAAGTAATTGGTAAATTGAGGAGACTGAAGCAGAGGAAGGACATGCAGTATTGAAAGTTTGATGAAGTGGAGTCAAGATACTAAGGAAGGTTAAGAAATTGTGGTAGAAACAGCTATGCAAGAAGAGCAGTAAGTAAAGGTTGAATTGGAATTAAGAAACAATGCTTTGTAGTATGGAGATACAACAGCATTTGTGTACTGATAGTAAAGATATACTAAGGAAAGGAAAATTTAAAGATTTATTAAATAGAGGAGTGAACTAATGGGGCAGATTTTTGCATAGATAAGAGAGGAGGAGATGTATTATACAAGTAGAGGTGATGACTTTACCCAGGTGTAACATAATTTTTCCCTATGAGTCACAGATCAAGTAGAGAATTTGGACATAGTTATAGGTAGATGAGCAGATGTGGTGGTGAGATCCTACAGAAGTTCTCTTCTGATTGATTCAAATACTTTAGCAAAATAGGTAATGAAATAATTAGCTGAGGGTAAAGACTGCATAGGTTGTTCTTGATATTTGTGGGAAAAGAGAATGTATGAAATAGCTTTCTAGGAAATTGTGATGAGAAAAGAATTGCAAAATATGGTTTGATTTCATACTTTCTGCTCTTAGGTTAGTAGCATTTAAATTGAGAGCAACAGCATCGTGTATGTTTTTCTCATGCAAAATTCAGCTGCACAGGAACATGCAAAAAAGTACCCAGGGAGTTGAATATTAAAATGGGATACAATATGCAAATATTTGAATTTATAACATAATACTAAACAATTCTGCATGTGTTTGCTTGTGTTCAGGTTGATTTACCAATACCTTGTGTCAAATTTTATAAGAAGAAGTCCTGGAAGAAAATGATGGCATTTTAATTTTGACTGTCCCCACTTTTCCACTAAAACATATAGAATAGAAAAGGCTACACTGTTATAAGAGTGCAGGAGACAGGGAGGTCAGATATAAGGAATGACCTAATAACATACACTCCTAGAAGAGATGGCACGTACATCGAATAGTACCTGATTGGGCAAAGCTGTGATAGAACAAAACACCACTAAAAGGGAGAAAATAAAGAAACAGAAGTCAAGGTGAGGGAGTGGGAAGTGTGGGGAAAGAATAAGATGTCCCAAAGTATCAGCAAAATAAATGCATGAAAGAAAGTGAGACTTTTGCTATGGCAATTATAGTGTAATTGCAATGAGTTTGTACTCTTGCTCTAAACAACTTGGAAATTTGAAAAAGACACATGAATTATCTGTTTTCAGACACTGGAGAAGTAGCATATAAATCTGATCCTAAAATAAAGGATACAATTGAGATAAGCTCTATAATTATTCTGGTTTTCTTTCTGAATGGGACTTTTCTTTCAAACAGAGCATGATTATCTTACTAAGATGAGGAAACAGAGATAGAAGTTCAGAGAGATGGAGACAGCTAGAAATTTGGAGGTCAGAGTAACAGATAAAAAGAATTATGTGCAGACAAGAAGCTATATCTGCTTCGATCTGTTTTAAAATACAAGCTGCTCATTCCCAGGGTAAATTCAGGGTATACAGAAGATGAAAGAGCATTATTCACAGATTTAATTACAGACTAGGCAAGCTGGTAGAAAATAGAACATTTTTTAATGTATATAAAGGAAAAGATAATAGTCAACCTAGAATTTTATGCCGACTAAAACTAAAATCTTCTCTAGACAACAAAAATGGGGTAGAATTATACCAACTAAATATGGTAGTTGAAATATTAAAGTTTGTCTAGCAAGGAAAATGATACTAGATGGAAACTAAGACACTCACAAGGGACTGATGAGTATCAGTAGACTTTCACTTTTTAAAACTACTTTCTAGGACATAATTAATAGGTTGTTTATGTTATGTGGCACAATAATATTTAAAGGTAAACTCATAAAGATACATATTGGGAACAATAAAGCAACTATAAAAAATGAGTTAGAGTGATCAGTTAACAGTAGAGGTAAACTGAAAGACAAAAAATTCCTAAGTGGAAAAGGAGGCTGATAAAAGGAGTAGACAACAATAACAACCAAAACTAGGTGGAATAAGTAAAAAAGAAAGGAAAGGAAAAAGAACCATGGGTTGCTCTATCTTTTGCTTTCTTTCCATGTCCTCATTTTTAGCACAAGTAGTTCACTAATACAGGAAAGTAACGGACCTAAGAAATAATAGAAAGTGTTCCTTAGTTGCTTGTGATTCTTAGAAAGGCCTTTTCTTCTTTCTGAGATCAAAGCAAGTTCTGGCTTGAATGGAAAGCATGGCTTCTCAGGGTTGTCAGCACCACTGCATTCCATAGGTAATGTAACACACCTGTCTTATATTCATCTTGAATCTTGATTAATTCCCATTCATTGGAATTCCAAGCTCATGGGATATGACAACAATTCAATGATTGAAACAGCAAGGAACAGTAAATACACATATCATTTCTACTCACGTTCCTGTACTATAGAACTTCAACTATAAACATACACATATAAAGATAAAATTATTAAGAATTTCAAGAAGTGACAGTAGAGTGTTAAGCCGAGAGTGGGACTATGCTGAATGTAGGGTCTTAAGTGACTTCATAGGTTACAACACATAAACCTGGCCCAGATGATAAAAATTTAGATGGAAAACTAAATGTTCTCCCTCTTAAGCTGTGGAAGATAGCAAAGATATACACTCAAACAACTTCAATTCATTGTTGTATGGAAAATAATTGGGAAGAAGAAGCAATAAAATGCATACAGGTTACATCATGCCATTGACAATGACATAAGATACTTGAACACTTATGGATAAGTTTAACATATGTGTTATACCTGTTAATTGAAACCATGGAAACTTTACTAAGAGAAGGAATAGAATATCTAAATAAATTGAGATAATAGCATGTTCATAGATTGGAAGAAACCATGATGTTATTTTAATGCTCTCCAAATTGACCTCTAGATTACATGCAAACTCAATTGAAATCCCAAAAGACTTCTTTTCAGAAATTGTCAAGCTGATTCTAAATGTTATAGCAATTTTCAAAGGAAATATGATACCCAAAATAATTTTAGAAAGAACACAGCTAGAGGAGTGATACTGTTTATTTCAAGTCGTTTTTTAGCACCACTCTTTAAGACATTGTAAAACTGGACATTCAGATAATGAAATGAAAGAATAAATCTAGAAATAAGGTCTGGGCATATATGTTTCTTTGATTCTTTTTTTGACAGTAATCATAAGAACAATGGGACAAAATCATTCAATGGGGGAAAGAGCAATTTTTTCAACACTTTGTGCTGGAACAATTGTAAGTACATTTGGAGGTACAGACAGAATCTGTACCCTCATCTCAGATTTTTTACTTATAGCTGCTCCAAAGAGTCATAATAACAAAATCTTACAGTATCTGTCCTTTTGTGTCTGACTTATTTCACTCAGCATTATGTCCTCAAGGTTCATCCATGTTGTCATATATTTTGGGATATCGTTTTGTCTAACTACTACATAATATTCCATTGTATGGATACACCATATTTTGTTTATCCATTCATCTGCTTATGGACACCTGTATTTTTCCATCTCTTGACAATTGTGAAAGGTGCTGCTATGAACACTGGTATGCACATAGTCTGTTCAGAATCTAAGAAACTCTGATATCTGCTTCTGTAGAGTTCTTCCTTCCTTCAATTTTAAATTGGTTTATGAAACACATTGTATAAACAGGCTTTACAATGATTATTTAGACATTTTATTTAAATATTTCTATGGATAAGCTAACTCAGATATCCATCTAGGGTGGTTAAGATTTTCATATGTCAATTGTAAAAATATTTGTTATTTCCATACTTTCCTGAAATAAGGAAAATGTTTAGTAATGTAGGTCACTGCTATAGTAATAACTTTCTCCTTGATATTTTGAGAACATTCACAGTTTTGACAAGTTGATCAAATGGTTTTTAAGTTAGTGTTTAATATTTAGAATTTAGAAAATCTGCTGTCTGAATTTGTAGATTTTCTTCCTTGTTGCCTTAATTTTAAATTGTTTTGGGTAATTTACTGCGCAAACACAGGTTTTACAAGGATTATTTGGATACTTTACTTAAATATGCCCATTGTTAAACTAACTAAGACATTCACTTTTGTTGGTTCTAAGTGTATTATTTGTTTTCTTAAATACAATATTTAAAAAATTTTTAAAAACAAAATTTTTAAAAAACAACCTGTACCATGCAGTATGCTTCCATGTGTACACACAGAGGCACATAAGCATAGAAGGGAAGGATGAAGAAAGTATCACCTGTGGCCTTAGGACTAACTGCAATAGTGGGGCTGTATGTCCTGCAACTGATTTTTTTCTTCCAAGTCTTTTTTTTTTTTTAATTACATTTTTTTCTCCTGGGAATTGCAACTAGTCATAATTCAAAAACTACAAAATGACTCTTTCGGAGTCACTGGTAGATTTCAATTGTAGCATGCTTTTAGCACTGCACTCACAATTTACCAGATCCCTTTCCCATTTGCACAATGGATCCAAATGTGCTTCCATACCCAATAGTCAGCACCTGCACTGCAATGCCAGGAGAAAGCTATGTGCAGGTAGCTAGAATCAGATTTGTTTCTATATAGAGAGAACAGCAATTGCCGGAGAATTCTTGTCCTACTAAGAACAGCTTTTAAGCAATGATAGTTGCATGTGGAGTATAAATACTCCAGCTTCCTTGCCTCTAACCAGGAAAATTCTGGTTGCCTACACTTTCTACAAATCTCTTCTGTGGAACTTTATATATAACTCACTATTTTGGGGGTTTCTTGTATTTCCTATCCTATTTTCCCATGTAACTATCAATGTTTTTTGTGAATATGTAATAAAAAGTCACCCTTTTTGTTGTCTCAGGGTCTACCTTTGTTAAATACAAACAGCACTTCATTCATCCTGGGTTGTGCCAGAGATTCAGAAGTTGTATCTGTGGTCCTGGTGTACTTATTAATCGTGGTCAGTTTCACTCTCAAAATCATTCCAGTTTGCTTGATAACTTATATGGTCATCTTATAATGAAAAGAAGTCACAACAAAAACCACATTCCATCCAGAAGTGAGAGATTAGAATAACTTGTAAGATACTCAAAGAAAGAAAGTGTGATGCATGGCAGGTTTCTTTAAAGGTTAAACCCAAAGTACATTTAAACATTCAAGAAACTTAGTGAATACTCTTCTTGCGAACATCATGAAAGCAAGTACTCTAGGAGGAAAGAGTATTTGCCAAACCAATAAATAAATAAAAGGAAGGAGAGAGTTTAAAGAATGGACCACAGATAGTATATGCACTGACATTGTGGAAATCATTCCTCTAACAAAAAAGGAAGCAGATGGGTTTAGTTAAGATAGTTGACAGTGAAATTAGTTTGCTGATTATCACATTTATAATGATTAGGTATGTTCAAAGAGTATTATAAAATAGTGAAAAATTCACATATATAAGAAAATGAAGACAGATACATGAAAGGCATTAACATTTACTAAATTTGGGTGATAGTATAGTTGGAGAGAAGGAAAAGGATAAAATTTAATTTTTTTTTGTATGCTGTATGGGGAGGGGTCACATTTCATTATTTTTGCATGTGAGTATTCCATTATTCTGCCACTGGACTACCCTTGTACCCCTGAAAATTTATTTTATTTTTCTCATGGGCAGGCCCTGGGAATCAAACCCGAGTCTCTGGCATGGAAGGCCAGAATTCTGCCTTCTGAGCCACTGTAGCCCTAAAATTTAATTTTAATGTTTAAAATAGGGAACCAAATAACTAAATAAAAATTTATTTCATAAATGTAAATTTATAAACGTAACTTCTAGAACAAAATCACAAACTAAATTTTGTAAATTTCCCTAAATATTAGAATTACAGAAAAAGAAGGAAAGATTTATACATCTAAATGTATGCAATACATATATAATGACATATAATATATATGATAGTATGACAGAAAGAGGATTGAATATGCCTGTCATAGAAACAAACGTAAATGACCTAATCTAACCTGCAGTGGCATTCCTAGTTGTGGATGGGGTATGATGAGTGGCCCACCACAAGAAGAAGTGTTTTATTTTAGATCTAGCCCAGATCATGTATATATATGAAAATCTATATATAAATATGTGTTCAATTATCTGTTTTCAATTCATTGAGCTATATACCACTTGTTGCTGAGAATATTCTCCCCTCATTAAGTGGACTTGAAAGCTTTTTCAAAATTAAGTTGGCCATAGATTTGTGGATTTATTTATGTTGCATGCATCAGGGCGTCATTCCTTTTTACAGCTAAATAATACCATTTTGTGCATATGCACCACATTTTTTGTTTATCCATTCATCAATTGATGGAAACTTGGGTTGCTTTCATATTTTGACAATTGTGAGTAATAGTGCTATGAACATCAGTGTGCAAATATCTGTTCACATCCCTGCATTCAGTTCTTCTGAGTATATACCTACTAGCAAAATTGTCAGATCATGTAGTAATTCTATATTTAGCTTCCTGAAGAATTGCCACACTGTCTACCACAGTGGCTGCATCTTTTTACATTCTCACCAGTGTGAAATGAGTGTTTATATTTCTCCAATCCTTTACAAAATGTGTAGTTTTCTATTTTTTTTAATTATGACTATTCTAGTGGGCATGAAATGATAAATCGTTTTTATTTTTATTTACATTTCTTTAATAACAAGTGAGTTGAGCATCTTTTCAGGTAATTTTTAGACATTTGTATTTCCTGTTTGAAGAAATGTCTACTGATGTCTTTCTCTCACTTTTTTTTTAATTGGGCTGTTTGTCATTTTATTGTTGAGTCGTAGGATTTTTTATATATATTCTGTATATTAAACGCTTATTGGATATGTGGTTTCCAAATATTTTCTCCCATTGAGTAGGTTATCTTTTTATTATTGTGACAAATTCCTTTCATGCACAAGTTTTTAATTTTGAGGAGGTTCCATTTATTTCTTTTTTCTTTAGTTGCTTGTGCAACAAGAGTAAAGTTTAAGGGTGTAAAATCTAAGAAACTGTTGCCTACCAGAAGATCTTGAAGATGCTTCTCTACATTTTCCTCTAGAAGTTTTAAAGCCCTGCTTCTTATGTTTATGTCTTAGATTAATTTTGAGTTAATTTTTGTATATGGTGTGAGATAGGCATCCTCTTTTATTCTCTTGTATATGAATATCCAGTTCTCCCAACACCAGGTAGTTCTAATTTGACTATTCTCCTATTGTGTTCTAGTTGCCCAGTGAGCTGCAGGGCAAGTTCTGGGAAGACAAGTTTACAACAGATGTCCTACTTAAGTGCTTGAGGCTGCCACCAAACACACTGGCGCAGACATATGTTCACTCTAATATGGGCAAAAGAGTTACTCTGCTCCTTTTGGAACTGGAAATTGAGACCCTCACTGGAACACAAGCTGCCACAAGCTGGGGAGGTGGTGAAGGAAATGCCTGCAAAGGCTGCACAATGTTTTCTTTCCATTTTAAGTTTAATTTTTCTTGATTCACTGCTTGCCCTATTTCTGCAAGCATTTAACTATTTTCCAGAGCTCTGGCAATGCTGGTTGCCAGGTTTCACTTGTTGTTTCAAGTTTTCATTGGAGGGAATGGAACCCTAGAGCACCTCATTCCATATACTGAGGGATGTGTTCTCTGCCTTTCAAGAGAGTTTATTTCATTGCTGATGGTAGCTTTTATTTTATTTTCTATTGGTAAACTTTAAAAAATATAGATATAATTTTCGTATCACTAATTGCACAGTGCAAAAGATACATGAGTTTCTCAGCTCAGGCTGTAAAACAAATAAGCATGAGCTAGAAAATTCACTAGTCTCTGAGTAGGTCAATCATTTATCTATGCAAATAATATATAAACTAGAAGTTTATCTTAATGTGTAAATAGTGAACTTTCTTGGATACTTTATCAAGAAAAATGACCTGAAATGAAAGCTATTAAAAATACTAAGATAAAAGAACATATTTTTTAGTCTAATGGAGCCCTAAAGACATAGTGTGTTGTAGACACATATTCTTTAATTTTCCCTCCTCTTCTACTCTGAGTCAGTGTGATGAATATCTAATCAGAAACTATTTAGTTCACACTTAACACTGTCTGACTTATAGCACATATCAATATATTCGTATACACTGCAGAAAAATCAAATGATAATTGAGGCTGGTAAAGTGAATAGTAAATTCAGTCAGGTTTTCAGAACCCTCATGAAAGAAGCTTTTAAGCCCATGTAACAAAGGAGTCAGGAATCTTGGCCAGAGATGGATTATTGTAATGAAATTTTAGTATTCCTAGAATTTGCATGCCTTCCTTTTATTAATGATTTTCATATTATAATCATGTAATATTTTTTATCCTTTCTAAAAAATTTAAGGTAATTTAGGCTAAATTTAGACTAAAGCATTCCTTATCAGAATAATAACATGAAAAATAAGATATAATATATAGTTCTTAATAATTTACAAATATGCAGTAATTTTCACCAAAGATAGCAGCAGGAATGAGAAACCTTTAATAAGTGTTAGCCATTTTATTTTTAAGAAATTCTATGTATGTTTTTTGAAAGCTTATTGAACTTTTTGTGCAGTTTTAATTGGTCAGAGGAAATTGGACATCGGTAATAAAGAGCTTATCATCATAATTTTTCTATTCTAGAATCTTGTCACTGGTGTTTTAGTTTTCCTTCCATACTCAAGCAAATATCATACAATGGGTCAGCTGAAACTATGGGAATTTATTAGCTTATGGTTTTGAGACTAAAAGAAACTCCATATGAAAGCATCATCAGGGTGATGTATTTTCCCCAAAGACTGGCGCTACTGGGATAGCTGCTTATAATCTTTGGTCCTTAGTTTGTCACGTGGCATTGTATCTGACAGCTTTCCTGATCTCTCCCTTTTCTTCTGGGTTCCTCAATGTTCAGCTTCTGACTGAAGCTGAGAATGACTCTGTGATTTCCTCTCTGTCTGAATTCACTCCACTTATAAGGGAGTCAAGTAATAGGATTAAGGCCCATCCTGGCTGAGGTGAGCCACACCTTAACTGATGTACCTCATCAAATGGTCCTGTCTACAATGGGTCTATACCCAAAAGATTGGTTTAGGTTTAGAACATGTTTTCCTTGGGTACATACACCTTCACACCATGATACTTGGTTAGTGAGTAACATTATTGTATTATGAAAGGTTAAAATCCTCAGTCATCTGTAACCTAGTCTTAAAATCAGAATGCATGTATAGTATAAAATTCCCAAGCCCTCTTGTGTTTGTTTGCAAGCTGACAGAATGTAATGACCCAGAACTAGGACAGCTTTTTTTTTTTTGTTTGTTTTTTTTTTTTTTTAAAGAGAGGGAGGAAGGGAAGGAAAGACAGAGAAGGAAGGAAGGATAGAAGGAAGGAAGGGAGGAAGAAAGGGAAACATCTTTAAACATTTTCTTGTTTTATTATATTTTGTTTGTTTGTTTGTTCTTTTACATGGGCTGGGGCCGGGAATCGAACCGAGGTCCTCCGGCATAGCAGGCAAGCACTCTTGCCCGCTGAGCCACCGCGGCCCGCCCAAGGACAGCTTTTATAATGGGGAATTTAATAAGTTACAAATTTACCATTCAAGGAAGTGAAAGTGTCCAAATTAAGGCACTAACAAGAAGTTACCTTCACTCAGAAAGGCCAATGGGTCAGGAACCCCTTTATCAGCTGGGTAGTCATGTGGCTGGCATCTACTGGTGCTTTGCTCCTGGGCTCCATTGCTTTCAGCCTCTGTTCCTACAGGGATTCCTCACTTTATTTATCCAGGGCTGTCTTTCATCTCCTGGTTTCCCTTGGCTCTCTCCAGGTTCTGAATTGCTTAACAACTCATGACAATATCTACTGGGCTCCAAGCATCTCCAAACATCTATGTCTGTTCTCTACGTGTCTACATAGGTGTCAGTTCTGTTGTGAAGTCTCGGTTGGCTCTGAAGCTTCTATCATTTCTATCAGTTCAGATCCAAAATGTTTTCTCTTTTAAAGGACTCCAGTAATCTAATCAAGATTCACCTGGAATGGGTAGAGTCACATCTTCATCTAATCAAAGGTCACACTCACAATTGGACATGTCACATCTCTGTTGAGATAATCCAGTCAAGAGAATCCAATCTGCAGTATTGAATCAGGATTAAAAGAAATGGTTGCTTCCACAAGATTGGTTCAGGATTAAGACATAGCTTTTCTAGGGTACATAATACTTTCAAACCAGTGCACCTCTGTTTATCTATTGTTAAATAATAATTTGACAAATATTGAGGATATGCAGGTAAAAGTGTCTCCTGTATATATCTGAGTCTGACAGTGACAATTTTTTAAACTCCGCTCCAGCTTTTGAAACAGAAATGATAATAATAGCAACTCAAAAATATGTATTCCCAATTCAAAATAAACCACCTAAGACAATATCTATAATCCCTCCTAATTTAGAATCAGTTTCCCCTTTAACTTGGAAACGAACCCAGGTCTCCTGCATGGAAGGTTAGCATTCTACCAGTGAACCACCCATGCACCTCTATTCTTTTCACTTTAAGCTTGGGGAAATTATAATAATTGTTATACAGAGGAATGAAAAAGTATAGAAGCTTATCATTTCTGTGCTGGTTTGTGAGAGTTACACAGTTTAATGTTCACATGTGTTCAAATGAACTTACTCTAGGGGTTGGGAATTTTTTAATTGAACCTGAATTAATTCCAATCATTACTAAATATGTTCTTATTAAATTGAAGCAAGTAGTCTTAATATATTTATAATGATTAGACAAAAGCTCAACAGTATTAGTGGATTTCTGTCTCCATCCAGGGCATAGGATATGTTACCAAACTTACCCATTCACTCATAAATCTTACAAAACTCAGCAAAATTGTAGAAATTAAGGAGCTGGAAACTAAGAGGAGAAGTGGGCTTGTAAAATTGAGGAAGAAGAAATTGGAAATTAGAGTTTTCAAGTGCCTGGAATTGTAGAAAATTGTACTAGAGAAGAAGGAGCAGCTTGTGAGAGTGGGAGAAGCACCACGATTCGTCACAGAGAGAATATGCAAGTCTGGCACAGATCATTGTCTTCAGGGAATAGAATAGAGATAAGATTGGGGATATTAAAGTTTCAGACTATCCATAGTGCAGAGGGCTGGCTGGGCACTGATAGTTTTTAATGACACCCCCTGAAAAACAACCATTTGCACTAGAGTAAAATCTACACCTTAGACCATCCAACAAATAAATTCGAGATATGCAAACTGAAAATGTTCCAGCAGGGGCGGGCCGCGGTGGCTCAGCGGGCAAGAGTGCTTGCCTGCCATGCCGGAGGACCTCGGTTCGATTCCCGGCCCCAGCCCATGTAAAAAACAAACAAACAAACAAAATATAATAAAACAAGAAAATGTTTAAAGATGTTTCCCTTTCTTCCTCCCTTCCTTCCTTCCATCCTTCCTTCCTTCTCTCTGTCTTTCCTTCCCTTCCTCCCTCTCTCTAAAAAAAAAAAAAAAAAAAAAAAAAAAGAAAATGTTCCAGCAGTTTTATTATTGCCTTCTCAAACAAACCTCAAAAATGCTTCCAGGGAGAAAATATTTTTTCAGACTCCCTATGAGGTATCATCCATGAAATATAAGCAAGAAAGCAATCAATAGAAATACATTGAAAAGATATTGATACTGGATTCAGAAAAGACTTTAAAGCAGATACTGGAAATATGTTCCACTATTTTCAGTGATGTCAGTGAATTTGTTAATTTTTTTTAGAAGGAGCAGAAATGATCTGAAAAGGGGAAAGGACTTACCCAAGAGAGGAAGGAAAGGGAACGGTACTGTAGCTTCACTGCAGAAGCAAAACATAGGTCTTTTTTGCAGTTAAAACAAGCAGGAGCTCACATTCAAGCACTTCATGGGCTCTACAAATAAAACTTATTGAGTGTGGTGAAACACTTTCTGAAAGCTGTGGTGGGAGGAAATAAGAAGTAGCTAATTCAAACAGTGTTTATGAAAAGAGTAAAGAGGTAGCGTACAGCATTGTATAAACCAAATTCATGACCCATGTGAACTTCTCATTTAATTTTCTGTAGATTGAAATACATTCCTGAAATATAAATTAACCTGGAATATAACCTGCAAGATATAAATCTACCACTTACAAGGAAACTAGAAACTAGAAACATGGAGAGAGGGTGTGCACCATGTAGAAACCAGTCTTAGGAAAGAAATTCTTCCTCTTTAATTGAACAGAATTTCCATAGATATTACCTTTTCTGGTATGAACTAGTATTTATCATTTAGCCAAGATAAAATGGTCTTCTTTGCATAGTAGGAATGAAGTTATTTTATCATTGTGAATTCTGAAGCACCTTTAAAATGGTTTAGTAGTAACTGGCCCTGTGTGTTTACACATTTGTTAAGCACATTATCTATAAGAATCTGTATCTCATTGTGCTTCTTGTTGGCTTTTTATGAGTCATAGTGACAGAGAAACGTGTGATTATTATTTTATTACCACTTTTATAATCCAGCCAATCATATGCTTTTTCTATAAGCAGACCCTGAATTTTGTTACATTTATAACAACGTCTTTTATAAGAACCCTAACACTATGTAAAATCTAACAGCTTTAAAATGATGGCATTTTAACAGTTTGGCCACTGACTTTACTAAAAATGGGTTTGCAGTAATTTTATGGATGAGCTCATGCTTTATATCTGGTATATTTTTAAAAATTTGCCAAAATAACACAAATATCACTATTTTGGATCAGGAATAAACTAAATATGCCAACTAGAGTCTTTCTTTTCACAGTCTGAGACAATATTCTTTTTAAATGACTTAGTGTATTTATTTGAAACCATGCAGTAGACAGTGTCTTTCCCTTTTAGTGAAATATTTAAATGTTACTATATATTGGCACTGTACTTTGAACCTTTATTATTAATACTTTTTTGATATGGAAAAAAAATAATGATCAAAGGGAATAGAAACCAAAGATATAACGTCATTTTCAGGGGGACGGCAAACCTCCACAACTTCTCAAACCACTTTACTTGTATGTCATTGTCCTGAACTTAGTCACTCACCCACACCTAAGTGCCTGAGATAGCAGGCAGAATGTGTCCAAATATATACTGGAATATTTCATTCCTATTGTGCCTGAGCATATGCCCAGCTAAAAACCCAAGATCCTCTTGAAATGTGAGAGAATAGGAGCACACACCTAAGTGCCTGAGATAGCAGGCAGAATGTGTCCAAATATATACTGGAATATTTCATTTCTATTGTGCCTGAGCATATGCCCAGCTAAAAACCCAAGATCCTCTTGAAATGTGAGAGAATAGGAGCATATATCAGAAGATAGCTTTCATTCTCTCTCACTCACCCATACATGCAAGCCCCACTACTTTCGGGGGCATTTGGGGTTGTCTCAGTTAAGTGTGAAGCAGAATAGCTTTGTCTTCTGTTACCCTTTGGATTTGTATTTCTCATATTCACAACATCTTATTTGTTTGTAAGACAGACACCCATAGTAGATTCTCAGTGACTCTACTATGTCACTGAGAGAATTATTCTACAATAAACTCTTTTAAAAATTAATTGATCAAAGTAAAATATAGAAAAAGTATTTAAACAGATAAAGAAAGTCATTTCATAGTGTCAACTATTCAGAGATAATAATTGTTAGCATTTCAGTATACAGATTTCATATTATTTTATGTTATTTCTTTATAAACATAATAATGTTAGCATAAAAATGAAATTATATTGTACAGACTTTTAAAAATTATCATTTTCAGAATTAATATATCACTACATCTTTTCATTTCATTGTTTGATAGGCTGGTTCTTCTTTTTTATATTTTAAGGTATACTTTATGCAGAATTTTCACAAATTTGGTGAAAAACATTAACTTATATATCTAAGCAGTTCAGCTGAACCAAGCAGCAAAAATGCAAAGAGAACCACAACAAATTATATCATAGCCAAAATTCCAGAAGCCAAAGATAAAAAGAAAAGCATGGAAGCTTCCAAGAGAAAAAAAATGTTCGCATTTGGAGTAAAACATGATGGTTGATATTTTATCATTAAAAATGTTAATCATAAGACAATGGAATAATATCATTAATGTTAAAGAAATGAACAGATGCAGTTCTATATCTGGCAATATGCCTTTAAAAATAAGGACTAAATTAAATCACAGATAAATACAAGCTAAGATTATCTGTCACCAACGTATTTGTGAACTACATGAATCATTAAAGATAAACCTTCAGTTTTAAGAGAAATTCATGGAATGATAATGAAGACCCATAGAAAGCAATAAAGAGCATTAAAATAACAAATATATTCTAATATTCAAATATGTATGTTTTTATTCTCTTTCCTTAAAGTACAAATGACTGTTTTAAACATTAATGATAATATTATATTGTAGAGTGATAAGCCTTAGCACCATCATTTGTGGATATAATAACTTAAAGGAAGAGATGGGCAAATGGTATTTTATATTTTAAGATATTAAAAATATTAAAATGCATATTGTAATCCCAAATGAAAACATTTTAAAATGTAAAGTGTTGAGAGGAGTTAATTGAAGAAAAAAAGAAGAATAAAGTAAAAAAATAAGACATGACAACTTACACAGAAATATCTAAGCCCAGATGATTCTGCTGAGGAATTTTATCAAATGTATGAAGAAAATGATATTAATCTTATGAAACTCTTTCAGAACATAGAATAAGAGGGATGGCATCCTCAGCTTTTTTTTTTTTTTTTTTTTTGCCTAGGCAGGCACCGGGTATCAAACCTGGGTCTCCAGAATGGTAGGCGAAATCTCTGCCTGCTGAGCCACTGTGGCCAACCGTCAGCTATTTTTACTAGGCATCATATACCTGATACCAAAACCATATAAGCAATAACAACAAAAGAAAGCAAAGGACCAGTGGAATCCAATAGTATATAAAACGGTAGTACCTCAAGACTACGTGTGGAACATCACAGAAGTTCAAGGTGAGGAAACACTCTAATACCATTCAAAAGAGCTGACCACATTATGAGAATAAAAGAGGAAAATAAACAACTATCTCAACACAGGCAGTGAAGATATTTGACAAATATCAACACCCAAAGTCTTTGAGCAAACCAGGAAACAAAGGGCATCTACGAAAAACACACAGATAATCTCATACTTAATGGTGAAGACTGAATGCTTCCCTCTAAAATTGAAAACATGAAAAAGTTGTTTGCCTAAACCATTTCTATTCACTATTGAATAGCGCAGTTCCTTGTCAGTATAATAAGCCAAGAAAAGAAGTCATGGTCATTGAAAACTAAATAAACCTGCTTTCATTTGCAAACAGCATTGTGTATGTAAAAATAATCGAAAGAGCTACAAATCAAAAGTAGAGCTAATACATGAGTTTAGCAATAACCAATAACACAAAGTAAAACTTTTAAAATCAAATACATCTCTATCTATTAGCAATATAAGAATGGAAAATAAATTAGAAAAACATAAAAAACTCTGAATAACATTACCTAAAAAAATGTGAGTAATCTTTACACTGAAAATTAAACAGTATTCTGAGGAAATAGAAAATAAAATTCAGAGTTCAGAAATAATACATCCTATCACCTATGCTCAAATTATTCTTCAACAAATTCACTAAGGCAATTTAACAGGGGAGTGAAAAGTGTTTTAACAAATGTTATGGAAACAATTGAATACATGTAATGAGGCCATATTCATATACATGCATATAATATTGATTATATATTATATATTATATGGATAATATATATGCATTTATTTATATCATTACTCAAATTTACACAATTTAAAAAATCAATATTGATCATAGAACTCAATGGAATAGTTAAATCTATAAAACTTTTGAAATAAAATTGCCAGGATAGCCTCATCATCTTGATGACATCAGAGTTTTCTTGGGAAAAAAAACAGAAATAATAACCATAAAAGAATAACTGCTGAATTATACTTTTCCGAAATAAAAATTTCTACTCATTAAGAAAATTAATTGGCAAGTCACAGATGAGGAAAAATATTCACAAAATATATATTTTATAAATTCATATAAAAATGCATAAATAACTTTATAACTCAACAATAAAATCTAAAGAGCTCAACAAAGAGTAGATAAAATGACTGAATAAACACTTCACATAGGAGGATGAATAAATGGCAAATGATAATGACAAAAACAAAATGCCAAAAAAAAATGACAATATTATTAGTCATTAAAAAATTCAAGTTAAAACCACAGTGAGATACTGCTACACACCTATTAGAATGACTAAAATTTAAATGGCAATAACTAAAATTTAAAATTCAACATTTGGCAAAAATGTGGAGCAATGACATTTGTACACATTGTTTGTGGAAATGGTAAGTGATTTATCACTTTGGAAAAAAGTTTTTCAGTTTCTTTAAAAGTAAATATAAACCACTTTAAACCCAGTGATTTCACTCCAACAGAAATATTTTTTTTTATGTATACGAAGTATAGTATAAGCATGTCAACAGTATGTGAACTAATTAGACAAAACCAAACATAAACATCCATCAGCAGGAAAATATTTAGACACATTAAGATATGTTTATATCCAATGAGAGAGTTCAGTAATAAAAAGTGAACTGTTGCTAAATGCAACAATACGGATTGCTCATAATCATTATGTTGAGTGAAATAAACCAAACACAAAAGAGTACACAGTGTATGATTCCATTTGATGAAATTCAAAAACTGACAAAATTAATCCATGATGATAGAAATTGGAGGTGACCTAAGTCAAGAGTGAGTGTAGACTAGAAAGAACAATGTGGAAATGTTTGGGCTGATAGAATTTTTATGTTGGTTACACTAGTGTATGCACTTGCCGGAAATCAACATATATTACAATTAAGTTCTGTACATTCCGTGCATGTAAATTTTACTTTGATAAAATCCCAAGCACACAAACCTTGTTAGAAAAGAAATTGAGATTTTAAGACTTTAGAGTTAGAAATTGAAATTGTTTCCAGAGCCTGGTCTTCTATTCTACAAATTCTGTTTAATTAATCCTATTCGGAAAATCTGAGAACTCAGACTAGTAATGTTCTTATGCTAAAGCTTGGAGAACAGATGGGGATTCTTAGAAGGATGGGAAATAGGGAAGCAGTCTTGCAAAATGTGTTCTGTACTAATGTAAACTTTGTTTGTTAGGGGAGTACCTTTACTGTTAGAAGTGGTATGCCAGCTCAGGATATTTCTATCTTAATTTCATTCAAAATTTGGATGCTGTTGTCTGAATTTTATATCCCATTTATCTATATCAATACCATTTTTAAATGTCTTTGGTAATGATTGGAGGAAAAAGATGTGGGATTGACAGTTTTCTTTAATGTTGATGCTTTAGAAAGTCTAGTTTTCAAATAAAAACTTCGAACTTAAGAGACTGATGTCCAAGAAAATGGTGGGGCAGGGAGCTTCAAACATGCATCTTTTCACAGAAACACTCAAAAATTAATTAGAGATTGTTAGAAGCAACTCTGTCAGAATGCTAAAAAATATTCAACTTTTTGTAGTCCTCAAATGACTGTTCAATCAAGGAAAAGGTAACTTGAAAATAGTGGAAAAACACTGAGGTTATTTTTCTTTCCCATATCTCACATTCCCCTGGCTTGGCAGTGGTATTAAGGGTGGCATTTTATCTTTCCAGTTTGAGACTTTAGTTCCTGGTTCCAAAGGGAGCCAAGAAGACTTCATTCTTAAAGAATTGTGTTTGTTTGTTCTAACCTGTCTGAAGAGTTTACCTGATGCAAATTGCTTGTTTTTTTATGCATCTAACTTAGAATTCACCTGGAGCAGAGAAGTTGTAGCCATTCTTTGAAAATATTGAAAGACAATCAGCAGATACCTGTACAAAAGATTACAGGTGAGGAGTAAAATAGAGAACTAGAGCCTGGGAGGAAAAGCTGAAGATATTCTTTGAGAAAATAGAGCATTCAAAGGTGCTTGTATATACTGGGGAATTTAGAAAGCCATGTACATGCCCAGCACAGGACACATGTTATTAAAAGAACTTGGAAGATCCTAAGCATTTCCTCTAGCTAAACTCTTGGCTCAGTGCAAGCAGGAAGATAAGGTTAAAGCAGAGTTAAAAAAGTGACCTGGCTAAGCATTGAAGGAGTGCTAAAACATGGAGCTATTCAGCAAGGACAAGGAGAGGTGAGTTTCTGATTTTGCTTTGTATTGTCTATTTCTGTTCTCTTACTTTTTTTTTCTTTCTATCTCTCCCCCTCTTTATATTTTTTGGATCCTGGTATGAAAATAATCTCTGTAAAAACACTAACTGACCATTAAGCTAATGTGACAGCTACTTCAGAAACCATACATGACAAAGGATATAGACTTATAAAGTGAGTTTAGTAATGTTTCCTTGCAAACAAACAGCTGCAGCCCAAAACAAGTAATAATATCCAGGTTATCACATTATAATATTGAAATATCTGGTTTTCAACAAAAAATTATAAGGCATGCAAAGAATCACTGCATCGCCTATTCAAGGAACAAATTAACAGAAACTATTCTTGAGGAAGCAGAGACTTTGGATTTACTAGACAAAGAGTTTACATTAAATAAAGTCAAAGTGCTAAAGGAAGTAAGAAAACTAATGTGCAAGCAACTAGATATTATCAATAAGTGAAATGATTGAATTAAATCAGATAGAGCAGCATGAGGGTACCTCAGTGGTAGAATTCTTGCCCACCATGTCAGTGACCCAGGTTTGATTTCTGGTGCCTGGTCATGCCAAAAAATAAACAAATTAAAAAAAAATGTATAGAAACTTCTTGAGGTGAAAAGTACCAAAACTGAAATGAAATGAAAAACTCAATATAAGTATTCAACAGCAGTATTGGACAATTGTTAGAAAGAAAGTGTAAACTTGAAGCTAGTTCAATTGAAATTGTCCAGTCAGAAGAACAAAAAGAAAAAAAAAAGAATGAAGAAAAATAAACAGAGCCTAAAAGATATGCTGGACACCATCACATATGGAAAATTCAGAAGGATAGGGGGAAGAAGAGTAGAGAGAATATTTGAATAAATAATGGCTATAGACTTTCAAAATGTGATAAAAGACACAAATTTACATGTTCAAGAAGCTCAGTGAGACCAAGTAGGAAAAGTACAAAGAAATCCACACCATGACAAATTACAATCAAATTATTAAAACTGCAAAGGCCAAAGGGGAGTAAGGTGATATTTTTAATGTCCTGAGAGGAAAAAAAATGTAAATGAATTCTATATCCAGCAAAAGGCAAACTGGAATTCTCCCTTACAGGTTTCAGATAGAGCATGATCATGGTGACACTTTTATTTCAGACTTCTGGCTTTCAGGAGTTCGAAAAAAAATTGATTGTTTAAGCCATTTAGTTTGTGATACTCTGTTATGGCAGCTCTAGGAAGTTAAGACAGTTTTTAACACCTATTCTAGGAGTAATTCTTCTTTGCCTGTTCTAAATTTTGGTGTTTGCTGGCAATCCTTGGTGCTCCATGGGTTGTAGAAGCATCATCGATAACTATGACTTCTCCATCTTCCCATAGCATTATTCTCTGTCTCTGTTTGTGTGACCAAATCTCTTCTTTTTATAAGGATACTGGTCATATATTCCTCTTATCCATTTAAAAAAAACATTCCAACATGCTTAGTATTTGCAAACTGCAGTGGTACCCCATTCCTGGTAGCAAAACCTGTTTTAGTTTGTCAAAGTTGCTGGAATGCTCTGTACAAGAAATGGAATGGCTTTTCAAAAGGGAATTTTTAAGTTGCGTGCTTACAGTTCTATGGTCATCCAAATTAAGGCACCAATAAGAGGTTACCTTCCCTCAAGAAAGACTAATACTATCTGGAACCCCTGTGGTCTGCTGGGGACTCTTACTTCTAGAAGGCACAAGGTGGTGTCTGCTAGCTTTCTCTCCTCATTTCATAAGGCTTCCCCTGGTGTACCATCCTTCTACATCTCCAAAGACCTCTGACTGTGTACTCTGTTGTTTCTGTTGGTTCTAAAGGTTTTTCCAAAATGGTTCCCTCTTAAAGGGTTCCAGTAAGCCTTTTCAGAGGGAATCTTGTATGGATGAAGTTACATTTCTTTGGAAACCATCTTGTATGGATGGAGACACATTTCCATGAAAACCATCTAGTCAAAAGTTACTACTCACAGTTGAGTGGGTCATATCTCCATGGAAACAATCAACAGATCCCCCCAGTAGTATTGAATGATGATTAAAGGACATGGCTTTTCTGGGGGTACATAGTAAATTCAAATTGGCACTATGTGCTATAGAATATTACTCAGCCATAAAAATGAATGGAAGTAATGTAGTACTGATATGTTCTTCAGTGTTTGTGAATCTTAAAAAATACTAAGCTAAAATGAAACAAAGCAGAAAAAAGGTCACATTTGTATAATTCCACTTATATGAAATATATATTATAGATAAATAAATGGTGACAGAATACAGGTTGGTAGTTGCCAGGGGCTGGGGTGAGGAGAAACAGGGAGCTACTGTTTAAGGGATACCGGGTTTCCTTTTGTAGTGATGAAAATGTCCTAGAAATAGAGATAGTCTTTCACATAACTGTGAATATATGACATGCCACTGAATTTTTCACCTTAAAATAGTTAATTTTTTATAGCAGTTTGACTTCAATAATTCATTTGAATTTATACAACTTATATCATTATATAGGAACAGCAATTTTAATTTTCATTTTATACTCAATATTCAATATATTTTTGGAAATATTTTTATTGTATCAAAATTTCCAAGAAAATAAATTTTGAGCTCCTTATGGAACTAATTTAAAAATGTCTCTATTTATCTAGCTATCTAGAGAGTTTGTGATGTCTATTATCCTAAAATTAAAATTCAGTTTTAACTTTATAAAGTTCAGTTTTATGTTGTCTGTTTTTCTTATGCTGTACAAAGGGAAAAACATGGAGAAATATGTTCAGGACTGTGCAACAGGATTCGGCATTAGAAGAAAACTAATGTTTATCTTCTTCTAGACCTTTTGTATAGTCAATAAATCATTTAATCTACTTTAAATTATTTTGCACAATATTGTCTAACTAATGTGGGCATAAGGTTAAACCTTTTATTGACAAGTAGTAAGCCTCTCATTAAACTTAATCTATTTCACTCCCCCAAGCTCTTCTGCTAGTCGATATCCTCTACTATCTATCCCTGTTTGATGAGATATGGTTTGCCTATGTAACAGTATTGACTCCACTGCTATTAGAAAACAATAATATGCACCTGGAATATTTTGCAGTTACTCTTAAGAAAAACAAATGACACTATTATGCAATTATTTTTTATCTGAAATTTACAACTTTTAAAAATATGAAGGGCTTTTTTTTAGTCTTATAAGTATAGTAACACATTCAAGATGGCACTGCATCTCCTCCTCCCTCTCTCTAGAGAGTGTCCTTGCCCAAACCTTTCTATGATCTAAACACCCTTTCATTTTTAAAATAGTCTCCATTAAGACAATGCATTATAATTTTCATGTATTTATGAATAAATTAGTGTGACTTTGGATATTGACACGTGGAGTGGACCAAACTGAAATATGTAGAAAACCTTTATTGGTTGTATCATCAAAAGTCCAGCCAACGTGGTTTAAAAGAAACTCAGACATCTCAAAATATAAAAGGAATTCTAGTGCTTCTGCTTTTCACATCAAGAAGTAGCCTGGAAAATTTAGTGTACCCAAGAGGGATATATTTTCTAATGACCTCTTTTGAAATAGCAAAGAATATAAGAGAAATAAAAATATATTCCGAGCCATGGAATCAAGAGCCAGAAGAAAATGGTTGGTGAGCCACTCCCAAGGAAGAGAACAAAGGTCTAGTAAAGAATCATTTTCTACCCATAGAATAGCGCAGGGTTTTCCAGACTTGGCACTATCAATATCTGGAGCTGGAAAACTTTTTAAGAGGGGTTGTCCTGCATGTTGCTGCACATTTAGCAATATTCTTATTCACTATATACAATACACCCCTTCAAATTTGACAACAAAAATATGTCTCCAGACATTGCCAAATGTCCTTAGGGAGTAAAATCACCCCAGGTGAAAAACCACTGGAATGAGAGGATTGAGCAGTATTTTGCCAGGAAAATTTTAGAAGTATTAGAGAAGAGCGATTGCTGTATGCTTTCCATTCTCCTGCTATCACGTGCCCATCACAGTACATTTGTACCTGTAGCCACATTGCATGTTTGGAACTGGAGGGGAAGATGAATTGCCTTTTCACTTCATATGTTTTTGGATCAAGAGATTGATACTATTTGATTTCACTTAAATAAAGTAAATGGGTGGGCAAAATATTTATGATGCTACAAATAAGGACAATGATTGCCTATGGAAGATGGGGATTGACTGAAGGACACAAAGAAATTCTGAGGGTGATCAGCATGTTCTCTGTCTTGATTGGCACATTGATTACATTATATATATATATATTTTTTTTTAACTTTTTTATTAGTTAAAAAAATTAACGAACAAAACATTTAGAAATCATTCTGTTCTACATATATAATCAGTAATTCTTAATATCATCACATAGTTGCATATTCATCATTTCTTAGTACATTTTCAAATTGACAACAAAAATATGTCTCCAGACATTGCCAAATGTCCTTAGGGAGTAAAATCACCCTAATGTATATATATCATGTATAATATATATACGTTATATATTTGTTTAGCAAAACTCGTGAGCTAATACACTTAAGAATTGTTTAAATTTGTTAAATTTTATCTCAACTATTTTTTTAAATTATAATGATAAAATTATATGTTTTTTTAAAGTAACAGAAATAATTTTGGGAAAATAAAAATAATTACTATAATATAAAAATGGAATGGGTTGGCAAAAGATTATAGTAAATAAAATCCCAAATAACATGACAGAAATAAGTTCAAATATGTTTGTAATTGCAATAGATATAAACAATTAAATTTCAAGTTAAAAAAAAGATTCATATTGTATAAAATCACAATCCAGCTCTTCTTCTTTCTTTCTTTTATTTTCCTTAACAAGTCAGTTCTAGAGAACTTAGGTGGAGCAGAGCAAGGTAGGTTTTTCTATAGAAGGCCATCTGGTAGGGGTGAAGGAGCCAGAGATTGGTTAAGGATAGAACCCCCAGGAAGTATTGGCCTGGTGTGGAATTTTAGAGACTGAGTGGGAATAAAATGTAGAGAAAGACTGGCATGGATTGTCAGAGCCAAAATAAGATGAAAAGGGTTCCAAAACCCTGAGAAAGCACTTCGTATGTTGTCAGAGCCCTGCAGGATGAGGAAGGAATTCACTAAGATAGTGAATTCACTAAGAATGTAGATTTTGGACTCTACATTCCCACAGTTATGTGAGACACTTATAAATTTTATATTTATGAATATTTCCTGTTGATTCTGTTTCTCTAGAGAACCCTGACTAATACAACTTGGTACCAGGAGTGGTTCTTAAGAAACAGAATCTTAAAAATGAGTTTTGATGAATGGTTTCCTAAGCTGACTGAACTCAAAGACACTAAGGACTCTGATTCCCATAATCAGAATGACATTGCCAATCCATGGAGTGAGTTGGCAAAAGAGATAATCAAAATATCACCATTTGATTCTTCTAATGCTTTGCTTGTATGAAGCCAGGCTCTGGGGGATAATATTTTTGACACCTTTACAGAGTTTTGTGGAAATAGGACTGCAACTACACAACGGAGGTAATAAAGAGTTTTCCTGGAATATAGATCACCTAGGTCATCTTTTAGAACTACCATGCTCTGTGATTAAAATCAATGGAAAACTGCAACAATTCAATGAGGCAGGGCTACCAAGGGCTCTAAAACTTCAGGGATGAAAGTTTGGGTTAACCCACCAGGCAAAGAACCACAGCGAGCTGAAGTGCTTACTGAGGGTAAAGGGAACATGGAATGGGTAGTGGGAGAAGGTAGTGATAAATATGAACTATGACCATGTGATCAGTTACAGAAACGAGGACTGTAATGCTGTTTTGTTCATGTTATACTATTCAAGTTGTAAGATATTAAGTTTAATAATGAATCTTATCCAAAGATGTGTGCCCTATTCTGGAGAGATTTAATGTGTTTCCGGTTATATGCGGGACACTTAAGTATTGTTAGGTGAGAAAAAATGTGTCTTTTATTGTTTTCTATTTAGAAATTAGGTATGGTTTAAGGTGATGAGTATAGCTGCTAAGTTGACAAGGGCTGGACTGTCATGGTCAAGTTTATGTGTCAGCTGGGCCAGGTGGTGATACCTGTTTATCTGATTGAGCAAGTCCTGGCATGACTTTTGCTCTGAGAACATTTCATAGAATTAAATCATGATCACGTCCGCTACATCCACAGCTGATTCCATTTGTAATCAACCAAGGGGAGTGTCTTCTTTAATGAGTGATGCTTAATCTAATCACTGGAAGCCTTTTAGGGAGGATTCAGAAGAGACAGTTTCTCTTCCTGCTTCAGCTGGTAAGCCTCTCCTGTGGAGTTCATCCAGACCCTCCATTGGAATCGTTAGCTTCACAACCTGCACTACGGATTTTGGACTCTATGTTCCCATGGTTACATGAGACACTTTTATATATATTTTTTATATTTACGAATATTTCCTGTTGATTCTGTTTCTCTAGAGAAACCTAACTAATACATGCATGATATATTTAATTTTGTGCAATTATACCTTTCAATCTTTTTCTGGCTCTTTCATATATAGTCAGCTAATAGTTTTATGACTTTAATATAGACACATATCCACCATGCAGAAATATGAAATTGAAATCATCAAATGATGTTGTTAAATATTTTAACATCAATCCGTATGAGAAAGTTGCTTCTTGTGTTAGGAAAACTTTATTTTGTACCTTTGCAAGTGTTTAGTTTTCTTATTTGTTTTTAAACTGGAACCGGTACTTTATTTTAACAAATGATTTTTTAGCGTCTGTCAAGATGACAGATAGCATGGAAAACACTGAGCTTAAAGAATAAGAAGATATTCCTGGAAGCAAAAAAATAAAGACATGAGCCCCCTGATTTAGTCTGCCTGAAAATAAATAAATTTCTTAGTTTCTTTACATCCTCCCTACAATGGGATTTGCATGCAGGTATCTTATTCTACAACTCATGCAATGCAATTAATCATTATTGAAAATGGCCTAAGCTCTGGAACAGAGACCTGGAGAGGCCCTAATTGGCCTGGTAGTAATCTTTTAGTTGATGGATTGTGCAAGAATCTAAGTAATCCCAGGGACCCTGCAAGGACAGCAGACATGAGGCAGGACAGTGGTGTGCATCAACTACTTACCAAATGTATTTTTAAATAAGTTTAATATCAGACTTTATATATAAATAAATAATTAATGCAGCATTTGTAATAGTGTTCATACATGAACAATTAAATCACTAATAACTAAGTGGAATTAATATGAACCAGACACTGCTCTTAATGAATTATCCTTTCACCATCACCTTTATTGAATCTTCACATTTTTTCAGTTGCCATCCCATCTGATTGAGATTTATCTTATTAATTTCTCCACAGATATCTAAAATGAATTTTAAATTATCATATTTTGTCTTTGATATATATACATATATTTACAAGTCACAGGTTGAGTATAATCTCATTTATTAATTATATGTACTTTATTAATTATATTTAATAATAAATAATTATCATTGAGAATATCACTAACATTAAAATTGTGAATGTTTGCCTCAGAGGTTCTCAATTAGGGGCAGTACAATTGCAGTATGCTACATTTGGAAATATATGGGAACATTTGTGATTTTCACAGTGATTGAAAGATGCTACTCATATTAAGTGGAGGTCAGGGTATGTGAACCTGTTGCAATACATAGCCCCACAAGGAAGCCTTGTCAAATTCAAATGAAAAGAATGCTCCCTTTGAAATCTACTGACCCGTTGTTCTATGGGCTATGCAAAGATTCAAATGAAGGAATGTAACCTATTGAAAGACAGATCGTAGTGTCATGTAAGGGTATGACATTTGAGCAACTAATCAAATTATATTAGTTTTCTCTCAATGAAAAGTTATACTTGTATATAAGAAAGGGCAGTTTATAAATTATAATGGCATAATGCACTAAACATGTAGAAAAAACAAATCTGAATCTCTAAGTTACATCATAATCACAAATGGATTTTTATGCATTATATTTTCTGTACTACTAGGGTATCATGAATTCAAGCGTCCTAATTTTTGTGAGATGAATTTTTGCAAACAGTTTTTTTTCTACTTTCTCTACTTTGGGGGATTGATCACTCTGTTTTCTTGAAATGATCTGAGGAGTTTTTTCCTAGATTCTAGTGACTCCCTATTAGTATTAGATTCATTGTACTAAGTACCAGAAAACAAGTTCTTTCTTGCAGGTTTTTGAATTTACGTATATTCCAGAATTTCACCCCAAACTTCTATATGCATCCCTGCTTCCTTTATGAATCTGTAGATTTCAACTCTTCTCAATATTTCTGGTTCTGAATTCCTTTGTTTCTTGTACTGATGTGCTCTCTCTTTGACATTATATTAATATTAAGGTTTGTGTGTAAGTGCGTGTGATTCCTGCATCAGCTCAGCTCATGTTGATAAGTAGTCAACTAATGTAAACTGTTTCCTACATTGTTCCTGTAATTTCTATTCATTGGAAATATGAAAGGGAGGTTGGAGAGTGTCCTAAGTATCAATCTCAAAGTATTCTATTAGTTTTGGTCATTTATTTGGGTAAAGGTAACAATTTAAAATTGTTTTAAAAAAACTTAAAATTGAGAGCATTGTTATCTGTTGATTATTTATGAGAATTGTAAAAATATTATTCTTAGGCTATTTTAGTGAAGTAACAACTCACCTCAGCTTACTGAATACCTGTGTTTTCTAGAAATAATGGTTGAGAATCACTGTATAGCATTTTATAGTTTATAAGCCCTTTATCTATAGTCTCTTTTGTTCTTCACAATAATCTGTTTACATAAGTATTATTCCTTAAAATTTCAACTATAATAAAGAGTGGCATAAAAGAAAATGGCTTATCATAGCCTGTGCTCCCAATAAGCAGCAAAGTAATCATTCAGACCTGGGAGGTTTCCTGAAACTAAAGACCATATCTTTCCCCTGTAACACACTACTTCCCAGAGAAATCACTCTGCAGGATGGCTTTTCCCTCTTTTCTTCCTTCCTCCCTCCCTCCCTCCCTCCTTCCCTCCCTCCCTTCCTACCCCCCTCCCTCCCTTCCTTCCTTCCTTCCTTCCTTCCTTCCTTCCTTCCTTTCTTTCTCTTTCCTTTCCTTCCCTTCTTTTTCGTAATCTTAATTTGGGAAACTTTCCTTTCTAGGAAATTAAATGGCTTTCTACTTCATGCAGAATAGAAGTAAAGTTTACTGAACTAGCCATAAATTACTAACTAGCTTTAATGCCCTGAGATTTAACTGAGTATTTAATGAGTACAGCTTGGATCCATTCAATATAACATTGAAAAGACCACATTTTCAGTCTTCTTCAGTCAATATGCATAACACAAAAATATTATCTGAATGGATTTAGTTTATTTTCTGTTTAGTAGATGTCCTTTCAGCATTATACAGGCAAATGCTGTATCTTTCTTCTCGATTTCTAGTCTTCAGTGTAGGGAATGCTTTAATTTTTCAAAAGAGAAAATGCCTGTTCAAATAAAAAAGTCACTACACATAATTTTTAAGGTATAAAAGAAGAGCAAATTTTAAAAGACTAAACTGTTCCTTTCTGGATAAATATCTGATAGTTCATTTCTGTGGTTGGTTATTGATACAAAACATGATTAGATCTAATGCTCTATTGTTGTATCACAGTCTTAGGTAGAGTTAATGGTATCGTTAGCTTGAACCTACCTTTCTTTCCCTACTTATTTTCAAAGCTGCAGTGTGAGCTGTGAGTGTGCCCTCAGTCAATACAGTAACTCCCATCTGAACAAACATTAAATTGGACTTATGAATGGCAGTATTTTAAAGCAGATCTGATAACCCAGACATGCTCCTAGATTTTAAAGAGGTCACATCAGATCAAAGAACCACCATATACTTGTGAGTTGATATATTCTCCTAAAGAAAGAATGGATGTTGAGTAATCATGTGGGCCACACAAAGTATGCTCCAAAAGATCAAATAGGGCAAAGGAATTTTTGATTTCTCTAAAGCATCATACAGTATTTAGTGGAAATACTCTTTCAAATATTCAAATGAATTCATTCATACATAATTTCATTTAAAAATAATTGAGCCTACTATCTCTAAAAATGACTTTAAATCTCTCACATTTGGTCAGCAATTGTAGATTTTAATCCAAAATATATGTTTTAAAAATGCCTTCTCTTGCAATAGGTGCTAAAGGAAAATACATTCTTCAAAAATGAGTTCATAAATCTTTTAATTTTTTAGTATTCAGAGAATGGCTGAATGGTATTCTGGATTGTGTGTGTGTGTTTTTGTGTTTAGGAGCAGGGCTAAGAGGGAGAGCGATGCATAGAAGCAATGGAGAGTCCTCTAAATCTGAAAATATAAACTTGGATCCATTCAATGCACTTTGATGATTAGCTGAACATACATCAACTGGCATCTGATTTTAGAAGAGGAAAAACTCTCTCAGTTAAAAATTGATCTTTTTAATTTAACCCTTCATGTTAAAATTTACTTTAAAATTTAGTTTAAAATTTTAACTTAATATCATAAGGTAAGCTAAGCCGAGAAAGAACAAGAGATGAGCTGTCAAATGTTGAAAGTAGCGTATTAATGAACACCATAAATACATGGAAACTTAAGTGGGGCATGAGATTTTCTAGGTTTGTCCAGAGTGATCCCTTGATAAATTCCCAGAGTGATCTGAACAGTGAATAAAAATGTATTTGCAAAGTCCTCTTGGGGAAATGGTGAGAAAGGGGAAAAATTCAACTTCACCATTTGGAGAAGGCCTGATATTCTCACAAGCAGTGAGGATAACAAAATCAATAGGCTGAACCTTCAATCGTGGAGTTTATTCATATGAAGTATGCAAAAGATAGACTAAGCCTACTTAAAATTAGGCCTAAGGGTCACTCCCAGAGAACTTCTTTTGTTGCTCAGATGTGGCCTCTCTCTTTGCCAACATGGAAGCAAATTCACTGCCCTCCCCCTCTCTGTGGAACATGACCCCCAGGGGTATAAACTCCCTGGCAACATGGGACAGAAATCCTAGAATGAGCTGGGACTCAGCATCAAGGGATTGAGAAAACCTTCTTGATGAAAAGGGAGAAGAGAGAAGAAATGAAACAAAACAAAGTGTCAGTGTGGCTAAGAGATTTCAAATAGAGGCGAGCGGTTATCCTGGAGGTTATTCTTACACATTTTATAGATATCCTTTTTTAGTTTAAGGTATATTAAAGAGGGTAGAGAGAAGTGCCTGAAACTGCAACTGTGTTTCTTTAAGATAACTGTATAATGATATAGCTTTCGCAAAGTGACTGTAATTGTGAAAACCTTGTTCTGATGCCCCTTTTATCTATGGTATGGACAGATAAGTAAAAAAATATGGATTAAAAATAAATAAATTAATAAGGGAAACAAATGTTAAAATAAATTGGGTAGCGGGAAATACTAGTGGTCAATGAAAGGGAGGGGTAAAGGGTATGGTATGTATGCGTGCTTTCTTTTTTCCTTTTATTTCTTTTTCTGGAGTGATGTAAATGTTCTGAGAAATGATCATGGTGATGATTATACACCTATGTGATGATATTGTGAGCCACTGATTGCACACCAAGTATGGAATATTCATACATTAAGAATGTTCATGTATGTAAGTTGTGGTAGAAACAAGAGACTGACCCAGGAAGTTCTGGCTCCCCCCTCTTCCAGTTTTCCCCATGGAACAGTGCCACCAGATAAGGGTCAGTTGAATCAGCAGAGGATGTCTCATTGCAGAGGAGACCCCAATGAAAAAAATAATCATATATCAAGTCAGAAGTGTATAATAACTGTTACAATTAGTGACATAGATAGCACTATCTTAAAATGGCTGAAAAAAAAAAACCAACTGCCTCGTGATTAAACCAACTGCATGGGGAAATGGAAAATGAGTAATTGTGCTAGGGGAATGAATAATTAGCAATTGAGTTTATATGCTGATTTCTATGATTTTAAGTCAATATATGCTCCTAGAAGACAAGAACTCTTTCAAAATTAATGTAATTCTATTACAATAAGAATGGGGGGGTTTCAATAATAGATGATCAATGAAATTGAGTTTAATGAATAAATGGATATTATAAAAAATGAATTATGTGAAAAACACAATAAAAAAATAAGATGTTCTTACCCCTTTAAGTATTTTTGTTTGTTCTTCTTTTCCCCCATACAATGCTAATATAAGATAATGAGTGTTTTTACAAGAGGTTTCTACCATTCAGTCCTCCTAATACTCTGCAACTCTTCCTCCTTTGATTTCTTCATCCTTGAATCTCTGTCTCTTTTATTCAAATTTATTTATTTTACACAGGCAGGCACCGGGAATTGAACCCGGGTCTTTTGCATGGCAAGCGAGAGCTCTGCCCCTGATCCACTGTCACATGCCATATTCAAATTTCTTTAACCATCTGTTGCAATATCTAACTTGCTTCCACGTCCCTCCACTCACACAAATAAAATCTCAGGGATTTAATACAAAGGTGATCCTGTAACATAATTTTCAGTTCAAGAATAGTTCATAGACCATTGCCAGCCTTCTCTCTTCCTAACTCTAAAAATGGCTTAATTATTTGGAATTGATTGTTAATATAGATAGAATACTCATATTTGTCATTATAGTCTGGGAACTGATTTACTTTCCACTTTAATATGATGCATATTAGGTTTAACTTCTGAGCTATATTTTGTTAGTTTAAGAGATCTGGATTTAACTCACAACTATGAGTAAGAGGTATCAATTCTTACTTCAACTGAAGTTAATTTTCTTGTTATAAATTCATGAATTTGATATATCTATTTTGTTTAAAAGTGAAAGATCATTATTTATTTGCCACAAAACATGAGAAATATATTAAGGTAATACTGACTGAAATTGTTACCTGATAATATATGAAGTGTTAAGACATACTTAAATTCAAATATTTTATCTATTTCTTATACTTAAAAGGCAAAATGTAATGGGAAGAAACAAGAGGTTGTGTATAATGATATAGAATAAATATGAAGTTAACTAAGGATATTACTTTCAGTTTACCTTTTCCTTTTTGAAATATTATTAAAAGTCTGGCTTAAAAATCAGCTGGAATGACAAGCTGTTTATTTTAATGCTTATTGTAGGAAAGAATCTAAGACAGAAGGCAAGGTCCAGAGAAAACTATTGATTAAAAATTGGGTTCATCAAAAAATCACTTTGGTTGTATTGATCTAATTCATTATTCTATGCTTGACAGACAACATTCAATAATAAAAATTATCCATCTATCATTTTGACATTTCCCTTTGGAGAGTAATTAACAGTACTAATTTATGTAATTTATTTAGCCCGTCAGGGAGTTTCAGAACTCGGATATGCTGTTGAGCAAACTGTATATTTTAACTTTACATCTAGGGATGCATTTTATTCACATTTTAGGCAATGTAATGTTATTAGTATAATATTTCAAGGTATTATTTTTCAAACCAAAAATGAGTTTCTTTACAAGTTCTTTTATTTGAAGAAAGTTAAAAAAATTCCATACTTCAAGTGAAATGAATGTTGTCTTTTTCTGCTTCTCAGGTAGCATGTGCAAAGCTATCTCTTACAAGAAATTGGGCCATATAATTTAAAAGAAATTTGGCTGAAAAAAAAATCTTTGGAAGGGCTAGACCATTGCTATCTAATAAAAGTATAATACACCTACCATCTTTAAGTTTCTATTGTCTAGAAGCCACATTAAAGAAGAATAAGAAATATGTAAAATTAATTTTATAATATATTTAGTTAAATCTAATATTATTAATATTATTTACAAATATTATCGGTATAAAAATATAAATCATTTTATGTTTTTTCTATAGTCTTTGAAATCAGTGTGTATTTCACATTTTTAGAATATTTCAATTCAGACCAGTAGCAATTCAAAGTGCTCAACAGCCACATGTATCTTTTGGCCACTGTACTGCACAGTGTATGTCTGGGCCAGCTGTCTCCCCAGAAACAGCTCCTAGAACAACTCAGAACTGGTTCGCCAAGAAATTTTTTTTTCCAAATTCAATTCTATTCTTGCATAATAAGTCATTGGTTGATCATAAATTCCATCCAGACCTTTAGCTTCAAATGCCTCTGAAAAATGTACTATTTGCCTAGTTGGCCATGTATGTAAGTAATAAAGGGAAAATGGAAGTAGTTATTATTCTGTAACAAAGGGAAAAGGGAAGTAAGAACAATGGGTAGTCTCTGCTACAGTTCACCCCCTAACCACTCAAATATCCATGCACATCCAGGTTTCTTCATATACAGCTAAATTTTTCCCCAAGTTAGGCAACCCAAATGCCCATATGCTACCAGTTCACCATCCAAGAGTTCCTGCATGTAGCTCATAGTTCACTAGCCAATAAAATAAAAAAACATATTTTACATGTCCTACTCCCCAGTACAGTCAGCACACAATATTGGAGTATTAAAAAAGAAATAGAAATAAAGATATTTTTGAAAACCCTTAAATTCAGAAAAGTTGAGTGTGAAATGAACAGAAGCCATTAAAAATATGTCCTATAAACATTAGCATACTCTGCTGGGCAGGAAGGGAAGTGGGTCCCTTGTTTAATCCATCTGGCTGGCTTGAATTCTGCTCTTTGATACAGAAGACCTTTGTTCATTGTCCTCTGTGGTTCTTGGCTGTACCATTGAGAACTTCTTCCATGTCTATTATCTTCCGTTGCTCTATTTGAAGTGAGCAATGAAGAGAATCTTTTAAAGAACTTAGCAGCCCTGGGAATTCTCCAGGAATTTCTTATGATTTCTTTGACATTTAGATTACTGGCTTTTATTAATTCCATTTTTAATACTCACTATCAACTAGGCATTCTTTTTAAGCTTGAAGATCCATATTTATATACTGGTGTCTTATTTCTACCCAAGAAGGTGACCAATACCACCCCTCACCTCAACTCAAGTTTGCCTGGTACTGTCCTAGTTTTAAAACTAAAAGATCTGCCTCCCAGGTAGCCCCCCAGATACAGGCGAGTTGGAATGGTTAGTCACCATACTGCTGTGCCCTCTCCCCATTGAAGTCATCTAAAATCATGGGCTTAAACTAAAAGGCTAAATTGTGTCCCATTCTATCTCTGCTTGCAGATTGAAGTCATCTATCTTCTAGGTCTTTGCTCTAAGTTATTATCCAGAAATAATTAACACACTGTTTTAGTTTGTTAAAGATGCCTGCATACAATATACCAGAAATGGAATGGCTTTTAAAAAGGGAATTTATTAACTTGCAAGTTTACAATTCTCAGGCTGTGAAGCATCCAAATTAAGGCACCAGCAAGAGAATTACCTTCACTCAAGGAAGGCTGATACTATCTGAATCACCTGTCCGCTGGAAAGGCATGTGACTGGTGTCTGCTGGGATCTTTGGCTTCTGGACAACTCTCCCAATTGGGAGAGCATATGGTGACATCTGCTAGCTTTCTCTTCAGGGTACTTCAACTGTCTTCCCTGGGAGCATTTTCTTTCCTTATCTCCAAAGGTCTCTGGCTGTATGGGCTCTGTCAGCACTGAAGTTTTTTCCAAAATGGTTCCCTCTCAAAGGGCTCCAGTAAGTGACCCCACCTTAATGGGTGGAAAGACATCTCCATGGAAACTACCTAATCAAAAGGTACTACATACAATTGAGTGGGTCACAACTTCATGTAAACAATAAAAAAGATCCCACCCTAAGGCAAAATTGAATAAGGATTAAAGAGCACGGCTTTTCTGGGGCACACAACAGTTTCATACTGGCACATGCACCAATATTCTGAGTCTTCCCTATCATTTCCTCTAACACCATAGCTTTCCTCAACACCTGCTCTATATTCTAAGATATTAGAAAGGAAAATTTCAGAAGATGTTTTTTGAATGTATGGGGGACATTAGTTCACTAGTCTCCAACATTTGTGTCCTCGACGTAGGATGCTTAAGCACTTTACATCTAACAGATGTTGGGTGTCTTGGCTTCCTAGTTCTTCCATAACAAGGTACACACAAACTAGATACCTTCAAATAACAGAAAGGTATTGTTTCACATGTATGGAGGATAGAAGTCTAAAATCAAGGTGTTGGCAGAGTCACTCTCCTTCTGAATTCTAAAGAGGAGACTACTTTCTTGCCAATTCTAGCTTCTAGTGGTTTGCCTGCAGTTATTGGTGTTCCTTGGCTTGCAGCTGTAGTTTGTCAATCTCTGCCTCAGTTACCATATAGCTATATTCTCTAATAATTCTGTGTTCCTTCTTCCTTTCCTGTAGGGATCAACAGTCATATTGGATTTGGTGTCTCTCTTAATCCAGTAAGAGTTCATCTTAATTTAACTAATTCTGTTGGTAAGGGACCTATTTCTAAATAAAGTTGTATTAGGAGATTTTAGGGATTAGGGTTTAAACTTACATTTTTTGGAGCACTAATTGAAGCTGTAAGAACAGTTTGGGGTCTCTGTCACAGAGAAGTATCTAACTGTACTGGCTGGAAACTGTTATGTATCCCAGAAAATTCCATGTACTTTTAACCCATCCCTGTGGTTACAGATCTATTGTGGGTGGAACATTTTGATTAGGTTATTTCAATTGAGATGTGATCCACCCAAATCAAGGTGGGCCTTAATCCTTTGCTGAAGTCCTTCTTGAGAGGATAAAGGACAGAAAAAGTGACGGGAAATAAAAAAAGAGAAATGCCCAGAGAGAGCTGAGAGAGAAAAGCTCCAGAGAGCTAAGAGAGTTCTCAATGAGAAAGCCACTGGAATCAGAAGTTGAAAGCAAGGGAACTTGGAGGCAAAGGGCCAGGAGATGCTGACCGTGTGCTTTCCCATATGACAGAGGTGTCCCAGATGCCAGCGGTCCTTCTTCAGAGTTCAAGTGTCATCCTGTTGATGCCTTAGTTAGGACATTTTCTTGGCCTTAGAACTATAATTTTGTAAGCTAATAAATTCCCATTGAAAAGCCAATGTATTTCTGGTATATTGCATTCTGGCAGCTTTAGCAAACTGGAACACTTTAGGAGGAGAAGTGATGTTACCAGAGTCCAGAGAAAGGACTTATTCTCTGAGTTTTAAGGATGAACAGGCAAAATTTGGGGATAAAAGTAGTTGATGCTATTTATTTGGGGTGAGCAGATAAAGGACATTCTAAGCAGAAGAAATGGAATCGTCTTACTGGAGTAAACACCACTGTGCATAAAGTTACAAGTGTTTGTCTTTTTCTGGTGTGTAAAGTTAAGTGTGAAATTCTTGCATGAGGTAACAAATGGAGGTGGAAGATACCATGTTATGAAGGCTCTTTGTCTGAGAACTGATGATTCAGAAACCAAATTTCTTTACTTATTTAATTTTTTGTTTCTTAAGGAACCCCCCAAAATATTTTATTTTCTATCCTAAGAGGCAATATAGAATGAGCTAGAGAAATTTACATAAAGAAGCCCTTTAGAATATCCAGTGGCTTCTCAATTTAGACTGCTTTTCTCAAAATCCTATTTTATCTTTCTGTATCATTTTATTCTACTCTTTCATTTAACTCTGCCACCTCTAAAATAGTACTGTCTATTTTGTAGCTCTTTTAACCAGGGACACATAGAAACATTTCAGCAGCAAAGGGAATGGCTAAATAGTATTGGCAACTTTTCTTCAGCCTGTGGACACAGAGTAGATGGTAAGTCCCTGTAACATTATACAGCAAAAGCCCTAAATTTTGAAAGAGGTGAACTACATTCATTTCCAGAGAGTACAGAAATGGCTTACATGAAACATATGGCATTTACAAAATTTTATTAAGTAATTTGTTTGCTCATGTGGGAAATTTTTACTCTTCTGGTTACAGAGTGAAAGCTTTTATCTTAGGGTTACCTGAAAGTCAATGTATGCCTATTACTTTTCCAACTTTGAGGTTTGAAGTATTCAAAAGTAAGCAGAGTAAATGTGAAGATTGAGCTGATGAAGATTTTGAATGCTTTAGTTTATGATTATTATAGTTCTCAAAATATGTGACTGATATCTTAAAGGAAGATTTCCATTTCCCTCTCTGTTTTCTCTACTTATGATATTAAATAACTGAAATGTGTGCTCCAAAAAATAGTTTAAATCAAAAGCAATCATCTTAAACAAAATAAAAAGCAATCATCTTCACCAGTTTTATGACTCTATAATTTATTAATCAGAATATAGACAGTATTAATTTTTACCAGAAAACTGATTGTGCCTCAGCATTCACCTCCTCGTGTCTCCCCAAAAAATGGACCTGGGGAAATTGCTTGTACTCCAGGGAAAACTTCATTTACAGAAGAAATCAGAGTCTAGCTGTATGTTAAAATGTATGTTGAGAGAAAATAAATTTTCTTTGTGAATATACTACATGAAAAGTATAACTGGAAAATGTTTTAGATCATCATGTATCTTTTTATAGGGCCTTCTTACGTTTTATATAGATGTCACATCAGGCTAAGTTGAGGAGAGAGAGGCCTTTCCTTGGAAGCTCCCAGGAAAGATGGTGAGGAGTCTGAGAAAGACGCGTGTGCTATTCCCAGAAGAAAACCACAGGCAGGATCAAGAGTTTCCTATGTTCCTAGCAAGACCCAGGAGCAATGTGGACTTGAAAGAATTGAAAACATGATACAAAGGAAGAAAACTAGTTATCACATGAAAATCTAATAACAGATGAGGAAAGAGTCATCACTTCAGAGGCTTTAGAACTTTTTTGTTTGTTTTTTTTGCTGTATGGTGGGGGTCACGTTTCATTCTTTTTCCATGTGAGTATCCCATTATTGCGGCACAATTTATTGAATTTTTTTTTTCAGGGGTGGGAAGTGCATGGGCCGGGAATTGAACCTAGGTCTCTGCATGGCAGGCAAGAATTCTACCACTGAACTATCTGATATAACATCTTATAAAAATTATATATTATATGTCATTATATCACATGTATTTATCTTGGTCTGTATCTTAATATTGCATTATATATCACGTATTATATAATTAACTGCACGTTATATTGTATATTATATACTACATGCTGTATGCTATATACTAATGCTATATACTATGTAGCATATAATATATATTGTATATTTATATTTATAGCAGATATTTATATTATATATTTTTATTTATAAAGATAATGTACAGTATCTAGTATAGTATGAATCCTGCTATCATGTTTATGGTACAATACATATCAAGTGTATTGTACCATACATACATAATACATAATAATCATACATTTATTATTTCATGACAGCAAAACAGTTTTAAGTTCTAATATCACACCAAAACCTCTTTGCTAAATAAGGTTATAAGAAATAGATATGGGAGAAAGTTAGTTGCTGATAATATAAATCGACAGTTCTTCTGAGAATTGAAGATTAATTATGAACTTGACTTGATCGAACTTATTCTACATATCACCTGAATATTTTTCTCCTTTAAATAATTACTGAACTACACCTTACTTTCTATTTGGGATGTTTTCTGTTTCTTCATGTTGCCAAATTTGAGAAAAACTGTAAAATATGAAATAAACTGTTCAACAATAGAAGTATATTATGTCTGCTTGCCTTTAGCTCAGTATCATTATGGTATAGACAAAAACTGGATTTGCTTTTATAATGTATATTGACATATTTTAAAGTTTTGTTATAGTACCATTTTGATCCAATTTTCTATTTTTATCCTTATAGTATGCTAGTTGTTACAAAAATTGAAATGTTCATAACTTTTGAATGAGGAAGAAGGGTAAGACTGAATTAACTTGATAATGAACTAATATTCACATGCATTTAATAGTGTGAGGAAAGAGCTAGCATTTATATTCTATGTAAATGTTTAGCTCCTTTTAATTGCAAATTTTTTTTTGTTTTCTACAAATACATTAATGTACAAATGCAAGCAAATTTAAAATCTCCTATGTTCAGCTTTTTACTCCCTATAAACTTGTGCCAAGGGTTGACGTCATTATAAAAACAAGACAAATTTTTATGCCAGTGTTTTGTTCCCTCTTTATTTTTTTTAATTAGTGTACAGTTTTGTCATGAAGGGGAAAAGTGAGCCAGATGTGTATAAAGAAAAAGTCCAGCATGTTGAACTCTTCCATTCCATGTATACTTAGAGGTGACTGAGCTAATTCAAAGTAGAGGGTCACTCAGTGCCCAGCAAAGTGCTCTGCATCCAGGGCCTTGCTCCAACAAATGGGAGCCCTGCATCCTCCTGCTCTATAAAATGACAGCTCTTAACCTGCAATAAATGGTTATCCTTTACCTGTGTCTGTGGGCAGCCCACAGTGAAGCACCCTGCCATCCTATATTCACAGCACATAGTTAAATTTAGTATTAGAGACACATTTGTGTGCATCTCTGGGTTTAGTTTTTCAAGGTTATCTCAGTGTCTGTTTTCTTAAGGGGATCATAAAAGTACCTACTGTTAGGGCTGGGATGAGCAAATAGAGGGGTGGGATGTGGATTGTGACTGGCACTGTAGATGGGTTATGGAACTATTCCTATTCTTATCGATATTATTTTTACTATTGTGCCAATGTTTGAAATGGCTTTGGTGGTTGCTTTCAGAAAGGAATTATCAAAGGCAATAGTTAAATGCAAACTGTATAAACTAGGAAAGACAATGGAATTATAAATAAGTTCATTTCATCTTTTTCTTCTATTAATGCTTTACATATATGGAAAATTATAATTAAAGAAAGCTGGCATGCATTATAATTTTTGATATGCAAACATTCTGATTTAAAACAATAGCATATATCACCATGTTCATAATTGAAAACCATAATTATAACTTTTTCTTCATAGATACACTGATATAAAACTGTTATTTTCACTGATCTCCAAAAACTGATCCTATTTTACTCTCTGCTAGTTAAGCAAAATATGTACTTTGTAGCTTAATCAGCAGCTTTAATAGGATGAAAAGTTTCATTAGAATTACTTGAAATTCAATAAAGAATACTCTTTCTGCAACCCTTGTGCAAAACCAATTAAGAGACACAGGAGACAGTCAGAAGGGGACCAAAATGCTGGCTTTCTTTCTGATAGCTACGTCTACTTACAAATATATTGCCTGTGAACCAGGAATGATCTACTTGGTCACTGACACAATGGATAATCACAGGTCTACTCCACTACTATGTACATTTTTTTTTTTAGTATGGGAAAGAAAATATGCTCTTGCTCGTAAGAATACAAGCACAGTGGAGAGAGAAAGGACTGATCTGCCCAGGCTTAATTTCTCCCTACCAATCAGGGAAGCCACAGCTCAAGAATCATGGAGAAAAGAAAAAAGGGAAAGGGGCATGTATTTTTGGAGGACTCCCCAAAGAAAACATGAAGCAGAGGGAAATTATACATTCCAAAAGAAAATGTATCCAGTGAATATGATCAATTGTTTTAATAAAAGAGACACAACTTTTATTTAGTGTTTTTTATGTTTTATGAAATTTATGAACTTTATTCTTTTAAGTAGGTATTTCAAGTTACAGCTTTGGTATAACTAATACTGATAATCAGTAACTTTCACTCTGAAACACAATCTTGCCTCATAATCTTAATGCATTATTTTTATTGAGTATATCATGCCATAATTACTATAGCCCTCAAAGATGCAAACTAAGAAGAACAAGATTTAAAATCAATAATTCCTTTAAACCTTTACAAGATTTTTGTTAAAGTATTGCCAGCAAATAAGATAAAACTGTACTTTCAGTAACCTGAAAATAATAACATTAATTATTCAAGTAACCTCTACTTTACTGAATTAGGTCATATTCTTCATCCAATGGATCTTATTTTGTAAGACAAAGCATTTCTTTCCACATGAGCAGTTGTCTAAAGGAAATGATTTTCCTGTAGGAAAAATCTAGCAAAATCTGGAGAGATTTTTGGTTGTCATTGAGCAGGAAAGTGTTGCTTTCATCTAGAAAGCAGAGGTTAGGAATATTGCTAAACATCCCTAAATGCAGAGCAATCCTCAAGGCAAAAAGGTGTCTGGCCCAAGGTATTAATAGTGTAAAGGCTGAGAAATCTCATTCTATATGAACACTAATTAAGCTTTCAGTGTTTGTGTTTCTATTGCAGTGACATTAACCTTTCCTCTGAGACTTAAAGCTTTCTGTATTTTTGAATCCTAATGGAACATTTGCTGCTCTACATTTTCATTTTTTTTCTTTATCAGTTGAAAACATCTGGAAAAGATTAAAACTTGCAAGTGAGTCAAAATGATACTTTGAATTTATTGGTATTAGTTATGAATGTATGTACTTGTCACTTTTCTTTTTCTCCTAGATTAGAGGCACTGTTTTGCTTTCATCAAATTTGTTTATATGTTTTGCATACATCTAAATTTTGTTCTCTATAGTGATTTAAAAATATTAACTTAGATCTACGCATCCTTCTTATTTGCATGTCCTTTCCAATGATGCTATTTTCATATGTTATTTATTATAACATCACAACACATCAAATAACTGATCATTAATATCAGCCATTTTGAACATTTTTATAATGCAACAATGAAGGAAAAAATCTCAATAACTTGATATTATTCAATATGAATTAAAGTTAAAATGATGGTATAATTAGACTGCAGCTATCAAAGATACCAAATTTCTTATCCTTGAAACTGGGTACTGCTATTTTACATTGTAATAAAACATCTGAAGTTAAGGATGTTGAAGTGGGGGATATTATCCTGAAATATCCAGGTGAGCTCAAGTACATTCCTTCTCCTAGGAGGTAGTCAGAGGGAGATTTTACTGTAGACAAAAGAGGAGGAGACAACATGACCACAGAGGCAGAGAATGGAGTGATGCAGCCACAAGCCAAGCCATGCTGGCAGCCATCAGAAGCTGGGCAAGGCAAGGAGCATTGCTTTTACATTAAAGCTCCCAGAGGGAGTGTGGCCCCAACCTACATCTTGATTTTGGCATCCAAATGACTCTAATTTTTTATTTCTTGCTTCCAGAGTTGCAGAAGAATAAATTTCTCTTGCTTCAAATCACCAGTTGTGGTCATTTGTTATGGCAGTTGCAGGAAACTAATTCACATGACATAATTACTTTTACCCTGTCTGATTTTTAAGATATCTGTCTAAAATTAATGTGATTTGATAATGTTCAGAAATAGAACCAAATACATTAAAAATTTATGGGACATTATATATTATTTTGAGGAAACTTGATCATTCAATAAATGGTGTGAGAATAACTGCTGAGAGTCAGTTATAAATGAGAGTCATGAGAACAGGAATTCTTTTATATATATATATATATATATATATATATATATATATATATACATGTATACACACACATATATATATATGTTTATACATATATATATATATATTTTTTTTTTTTTGCATGGGTAGGCACTGGGTCTCTGCCTATTATGTCACATGGCCCGCCCTTTTCTCTATCTTTTTTAATCTGCATCCCCTAAGGTCTAGTTAGTGCCTAGCACACATGAACTCTCAGTAAATAATTGTTACAAGAGTGAATAAATCATAAAACCCTTAAAACTATTCAATTTAGTAAATCAAGTCCAGTAGACTTTTAATTAAAACGTTCCCCTGCCATTGCCCATCTCTCAGGCAAATTCTCTAAGTGAATACTAACTGCTTCAGAACTCTTGGCCAACATTTAAAAATCATATACATGGAGGAACTGAACTCTTTTGTCTAAATAATTCCTTATCAATTTTTATGACCCATTCACTTGTTTCTCCAAATTACAGGGTAGGATAATGAGTAAGGCACACGCCATATATTGCTCACCCAATAGCCATTCTCCCTTATTCCATAGTATCACAACTATCACTTGGATAATGGGGCAGTAAAGTTAAAAAAAAAAAACAGAAAAAAGAAATGAACTCTCAGTTCCTCACACTATGTAGGGACCCAGAGACCAAGTTCTTGTCTGTCAGATGTGGGCAGATATATCTGGGGCTCCCTCCCTCTCAGAAAAGCAGTCTTTATGCTCATCTTGTTCTTATCCCTTTGTCAGTCCCTCTTCTGATTGGAACTGGGCCATAGTGTTTGGAGGCAGAGCCATGAAATTCTCCTCTGCACACTGCGAGAAAATCAACCCTGCTTTGGTTTAAGCGACAGTTTTTGTCTGTTTGCTTGGTAGTATTTATTTCTGTAATATGCAGCTGATTTATTCCTAACTTGGTCATGGTAGCCTAGAGAGGATAACTAATCTTATCTTGGATGACCATCCAGTGATTGGCAGGTCTACAATTAAAACCTAAATTTATCTGACTCCAAAATCCATGAGGCTGAACTTTCTTTTGGACGATTATAGGTATTCAAATCTATAGCTTTTCATAAGCATGTCGATTATGTACCATGTATATTTTATGTCCCTTCAAATAAAACTCTAGAGGAAATGATATACAGATTAAGCTTTCAAATAGAAGAGTGAATAAAAAAAGACAGTTCTTAGAACTCATTTATGATAAGTTTGTCTTTTAGATATTTTATGAAGTTGGGAGAATCTTGGGGCTATTTTTAAATGGAAAATAATTTCCTAAGTTTTTATAGCTGCTTTTATTTGTTGACAGTAAAACAATTTTTTGATCTGTGATCTGTGGCATCATTTAGATTAAAACAAATGATGGTTTTTGTTCAGTACTGACAACTGTTTTTTCCCCTATAATATGATCTTACCTTGCAAAGAAAAATCATTAAAATGCAAATCTATATGCAGAACAGCTAAAAATATTTATGTTAAGGAAACATCAATAATTTAAATAGTCATTGTCAATTTTATTTTTAAATTCTATAAATTATTTTATTTCTGAAATATATAATTGATTTTACTGAATATAAATGAAATTATAAAATGTATTTTCTTCTTACAGGTATGTTGACAGGATATATAAAATGTAACAGTGAAGAAATAAACTTGAAAATACAGGATGCCATAAGAAGTTCACTCGATTTATATCCAGAGAAAAACTTGAAAACAATTTCTAGCATTAATTAACTGAAAGTCAATGGAAAAATATTTTAAATGTTTTGAATTGTTGTTTTGCCATCTGGAAAATGAAAATAGGTATATTTGCCAAATGTTTTGGCTCTAAAAAAGGTAAAATAAAATCCAGATGTGGAATTTCTGTACAAATAGTTGTACATTATAAAACATACCAGGTATGTTTGGTTACTACCAATAAGTAAAATAAATAAATTCAATTTCATACTTGTTATTATAATCTTAAGGTTTGAAGCCCAGAGGATACCATCAGTAGGTAATTAAAAAACAATCAAAACCAGAAAGCAAATCATACAAGACATTCCTAAAAGTTCAACCTTATATCAAACAAAATGCATCAATTTGAATTTATATATTCATTCCCTTTGGAATGTATATTTTATATACCATATAGACTTTTAAAAAGACTCTTTTTAAATTATTAGCATTAACAAGAAAATCTATAAAAGATAACATATTAGATAAATATACAAAATTAATACTTCTCTCTATGTTATCAAAGTTCTATAAGGGAAATGATTAAATATGCTTTACATGAAGAAAATGAAACTATAATACATTAGGAATGAATTAATAAAAAGCACAAGTTCTAGAGGGCCATAAAATATCACTGAGGATTACAATGGAAGACAAAAACAGAAAGATAAGTTATTATATTTTGTAGCATATATATGCTACATAAAATAGCATACTAGAACATAGTTGGAATTGCTTTATTAATTATTCCATTAGTAATATATTCTAATAATAAAATAATCAAACCAGTGTTGTATTTTCAGAATAAGGTGACTAAATCTGTGCATAAATAATAGCTATATAAAGAGTTCTATGTATATATGTAAATTTAATATATGAAAAAAGGTTAATTTTTCAATTCATGAGAAAAGGTAGTTAATTTAAGAATTGTTCAGGCATATATGATTATTCATCTGGAGTAAAACTGAAGTGAAATTTGAAACACAAATATGCTCTATGTAATTTAAAGTCTCAATCACAGAAACAAAGCAAATACACCTTTATAAGAGGTTCTAAAATGCCATATATGAAATTTAAGCACAAGTGAGACCTCTTTAACTATGTTCAAAATCCAAAATTTATAAAGGAAAATACACACATTTGACTGATTGAAAAATTAAAATTCATTGCAGAGCAAAATAAGTTTCAAGGAAGTGAAAATACAATATTTGGGAGAATGTTATAGATGTCCTTATGTCTATAAATACTTACAAATTGCTAGATATAAAAATTATAGGAATAAAAGATACAAGTTGGCACCTCAGAATAATACAAATTTACCTATGAACATTAGAAAATATGCTTGTGCTGTTTTTATTTTTTTGTCAGGAAACTAAATAAAAACCAAAGCAATTTAAATAAAAAAAAACAATGAAATACTGCTTCAATTATTAAACTGACAAAACTTAAGGAAGATAAAAAGACTTTTGGTCATATTTAGAGAGCAAAAACAAAATGTTCTTTTACTACCAGTTAAAATAGGAATGGTTTCTGAATTTGAAGAACATTTAGAAACATATTAACATTTGAAATGCACATACACTTTAAAATATATTGAGTATAACTTTATGTTTCTATCCCTTAGAACTAAATTCACTTTTATGTGAGGCTTTATGTGTAAGAATATCTATTGCTGCATTTTCCATAATGACATAAAGAAGGAAAAATACAATGAACTTTTGGTTTTGTAATGAATAAAAGTGGACTTCAAGGTCCTTAGATGTTATAAATTTTGTGTCTCATTTTATCGTAAAGAAATGGTTTGGAAGAAACAGGGGTATTTGAAATCATTCTATTTGCTACCACATTTAAAACCTGTAAGACTATTGAAGTGAAGGTGAATATAAAAATATTTGAACAATGTAATTATTGTGCTTGTTGAATATTTCACCATTATGAGATATTTAATAGGAATACATAATTACAATTTTAATTATATGTCAAGCTTTGGGTATACCTGGTTTGTCCCTGGGAAATGCATTTTTGAATAAATTTATTTCATAAGACTATATATGGATAGATTTTTATGTCCTTGCTTTTGCCATAGGATAGTTAATCATAGTAAAAGTGACTTCACTTAAAATTGCATAGTATTTCATAGATTTAGAAAGTGTCCTATTAAACATGCTATGCAATTTTTAATAGACAAACATAAGGAAGTATTTGAGTTGTACTTGTTTGCACACTGGAAATTTCTCTGTACTTGTAAAGATTAATTTCTCAGCACAGAGGTTTTAGGGAAGTTGTTTTCTTGAACAAATCTGCTCTTTTGTAAAAGTAGGAGATTCATCCCCAGGTATATTTTAGTTCAGCATGTATGCACGTGCCAAAGAATAGCTGAAATCATCAATAACTACAGAAAGGTACCCTGGGGAAATGTTAAACACATTCACTTGAAGACACAAATAACATTAGCAAACCAAGTACAATTGACCTATTCTTCACTCAAGAAGTGACTTATTTGTAGCTTATTTGGGAACAAATTACTGCCTCGCATGTTATTTCATCATCCAGCCATTTTCACATTTTAGTTTTTCTAAGCACATAAAGCTCAATAGAGTCTATATTTATTTGGGCTTCCAGCAAATGATGTGAGTACTAAAAGGTAAAATGTTTAAAAAAATAATGATAACTCTTTTTAAAAATGTTTCCTATGACCTGTGCAAAATACGATCATTATAGATTATTTAGGAAATGTTGCTCAGCAAGGAAGAAAATTAAAGTCTTCTGTGGTCCCATTCCTTCAAGCAAAGGATGATTTATGGCATTTATTGTAGATATGCAGTTATTTCAACCTCTTTTCCTATTTCAACATCTTTCTAATGTGCAATATATATGTGTACATATATCAATTTTAATAATGTAAAACATGTAAAGTTTTGTAGTGTGATTTATCTCTATATTTAACATTTACAATGAAATATTAAAAGTATTAATTATAGAGATATACTAAAGCTGAAAATAAGTTTCATTCTGTATGGATTTAATTATTACTTCACAGTATTAGGTTCTGTTATATTAGCTTGAATGGCAAACGTAATAACTAATTTTTTCTTTCTTTATTTTTTTTTTACTGCATGTGCAGGCACCAGGAATAGACCCTGGGTCTCTGGCATGGCAGGTGCGAACTCTGCCTGTTGAGCCACCGTGGTCTGCCCATAACTAATTTATTTTATTTTTTTTAGTTTTTGATCTCATGTGATTTTCAGTTACACATGTAATTTTGATTCAATTAGCATTTCATTTTCCCTATAAAACTGTAAGTATTTTATCAAGTTCTGGGTGTATAGCACCTTTCAGATGGATAAAATATTTGTGATTTCATTTTGTGTACATAGCAGGAGTGCAGTTTCACTCTAGCTCCTTAATTGTACTGCCATTTAAAATTCCCATTCTCTAATTTATGAGCCAATGAATAAGAATCACGATTTTTGAACTAGAAAATGATAATAGAAAGTTAGTTTAAGTGACTTTGAAAGCTACTGGGGAATCATTTGGAAAAAATATATTAAAAATATAACTTATGTAACTTGACCAGTTCATTCACAAATATGTTTTAAACTGATACCACAGGAAGGAAGAAAAATGGGCTAAGTTCTTGAGCTTTCAAGGTAAGTGAAACAAAGCCACTTTGTAAACCAAAGTTTTAGCTTGAATATTGTAATTTAAAATTACTTCAAACTAAAGCATTTTAATAATCCTCCTTAGTTTCTGTCTTGTTTTCAGTTTCATATCCATTGTTGGGCTCCTTCTCTCTCCTCACTTCTCCCCTCTCCGATGCTTATCTGCCAAGTACATCCTTATGTAATATTTGAGAAATATGTGTGCTAAAATATTTTGCATTGTTTATTTAAAATCAAATTTAACTATGCATTTTTTATTTTATCTGATAACTCTTCACGTCACTTATACTAGGTGAATTTAAGAGTGGCTTCCCAAAGGTATTATCATTTACAGTAAAATCAAACTTATATATGTATATAAATTATAAATTAGGAATCAGATGTGGGGGTACTTCAGAAGGGAAAAGTCTATATGTAGATGGTCTCAAGTCAAAGAACACATTGCATGTTTCTGTAATTGAAATATGTTTTATATTGCTGTAACAGGGATTATGAGGCAAGTGTGAATTAGAGGAATGGCAAGAAGTAAATCAAGATGCAGATCATGAAAATGTATTTTAAGTAAGTGTTGGGAATTGAATCATGTACCCTACAAAAAGCATGTTCAAGTCTTAATATGCATTCCTGTGGGTGTGATCCCATTTGTAAAAAGTACATTTGAGATGCTGTTAGTTAAGGTGTGAACTCATTTGTGAGTAGTATCTTAATAGTTTCTATTTAGATGAGGCCAAATTGAATCAGAATGGGTCTTCATCTACATGGTTAAAATCCTTACAAGCAAAGAAAAAAGGATGTGTGGTAGAAGCCTGAAATAGAAGTCAGAAGGAGAGAGAGATCACCATATGATCGAGGATTGCTGGCATGCCACAAACTCCGGGAAAAAGCAAGCCCTGCCTGCACATTGATGTTGGAAATCTAGCCTCCAAAGCAATGAGATAATAAATCCCTGTTGTTTATGCCAACCCATTGTATGATATTTGTCATAGCATCCTTGGCAAAGCAAGATAGGAAGAAAGGACAGGAGGATAGGCAACTGGGAAATAGAGGTACAGAGATGTAAACTATCATTCACAGTTATCAAATGAAAGCATACAGTTTATTACTATAATGGATGGAATAATCTAGTGTAGGTCCATTAAGAAATTTGAGGGCAAGCTTTAATCTTCTTAGGGAATAAGTAAAGGATAAGTAAGATTTGTTGTGATACAAAATATAACTACCTCAAAAATTTTGTTGGAGCTACCTCAAACAAATTATTAGTGAAACTACTTGCTAATTGACTCATTGATCCTTGTATTTGACCAAAGCTTAGGTGTCTCTAGTTATTCCAGAGATTAGAGCTAGAAAGTTTCGTTACTTAATAAAAATAACTTCCATTATAAAGCAGACTGAAAAGTACCTTCATGTTAAAAAAAATAGAGTATTTGTAGCTTGTATAGGAACACAATTTGGACAAAGTTACTCACAGATTTTAAATGTGTGGCAATATGTGTATTGTTTGAAAGAGAATGCAAACATATTATTGGTTGGGTTTATAACAACAGAAGGGACTGGTCTTTCCATAATATTATTGTAGGTGAGTGTGTATGCATGTGTGTGGGTGTGTATGTGCGGGCATGGATTTACACAAATGAGGATGTGGGGACATGACTGTTACTATTTCCCATTGAAATGATTTTGGCAAGACTAGATTCTTTCATGCAGCTCTCAAAAAACTTTCAACTTAAAGGTTTGTGCATGCACATGCAGAACTATTGGATTTTCTCTTGTAAATATTGATACATTATTCTTCCTCCATATATTATTAGACAGTTCCTATGTGAGTCGGATTTTGACTTACATAGAAAATGTGAAATAAAAACATCAGTGGTGTATAACCTTATTCGGGTTACACATTTGTTTTTCTTATATTTCAGGTTATTTTTCCTGATTAAGGAAAAAAGAGATCACTTGATAGTCTAGGTGTTTGCATTTTTCATTGTCTTAAACATTAACCTCTGGAAATGCCTAGGCTATGAATGCCGATTGCCTCTTTGGGTCAATAGTGTATCTGATAAAATAGCTTAGCCTGGCAAAGGAAAAACACGATTCTATGCCTGTTAAAACAAACCAGCAAAATTTTATTGAGCTTCTGTTGTGACAGCATATGCCACATGGTCAAGAAAGTGTTTTCCAACATAAGTAAAGGTAAATATTGCAGTGCACCAACCCCGTAAAACATTCGAAGTTCTAGCAAGGGAATTTTTATGAAATTGACATGTCCATTATTAGGAATCTTTGAATTAGGCAAATCACATGACTTTTTACAGAAATTAAAGGAAAGATGTAATTGAAAGTAGGTGGAAAGTGTGAATAATTGCTCTGCTCCTAAAAATCTGTTACACATTATAGCAAATTGATAGCTAAAATATGGGAATTTGACAGATGGAAATATATGTCAGCTTTATTACTAATGAAACTTTGTAGGAAACGACTTCAACTTGAACCTTATTGAATTTCAAAATGACCTTCCCTGCTTCTGTCTCCAAATTATGCACTGAAAATAGGAGAATCTGAGGTCCTTAAGGAACTCTTCACTGCAGCAGACTGGTTATTGAGCAACAGAGCAAAACAGTGCTGAGCTCTGAGCATAGCTTTCTGCATAGGAAAATCTAAATTTACCTGTGCGAAGCTGCAGCAGCCCAGGGCCTGGGCCCTTACTAAACGAAGCCCCAGGCATGCAACAGCCTACTTTAAGACAAAGCTCAAGAAGCAAAAACTCCCTGAATAGAGAAGAATGTAATCATGGATGTAAAATGGCACTGATGGTATCTCAGTCTTCATATTAATTTCAGTGAAATATCAGGTTGTAAGCTCCTTTAATGATTATGCTAGAAGCCTGACATCCTCATAGTGAATAGAATATCTTTGTTCTAAAACTATATACTTATTGTCCCTTGCACTCCTGCCCCTTGCAGAGTGCTGTCCCTCTGGACAGCAGCCAGAGTCTCCTGTTCTTAAGTCTTAGTAAATCTTTGTCTACTTCCTTGCTTAGAGTGTTTCTCCATCTCACAGCAGCACCAGCTTGTGCTCTTCATAAACTGTGTCTGGATCTGAACAGATGCAATAGATTCTCTCATATAAACTAGATTAAAAAGCCCTTTAGAAAAGAGTGAGTGAGGCATGAACAGGGGATGGAGATATTCCACATACATCTTTATGTCTTGGAGAGTACAATGGGATGCTTAACTGCCCCAAGAGAAAGAAAGATGCTTACTGTGTACTTCTATAACTTTAGGGACATCACAAAGGCTCTCCGATTCTCTAAAACATACGATGGTTCCCCAGAGGTTTTACCTTTATCCTGCTATGTATTTAATCATTACCTGCACGTGACGGTCTCTCTCCAGAATATGAAGTGTTATAGGCCATAAGACACTAACATTAACTATATGAGAATATTTTCATTTCGGCATATTGAAACTGGATATTTTCAAATAATATGTTAATTTGTAGAGCAAATTATTTCATTTAAAAAATGAAAATGCTCTGGTACTCATGTGACGTTTTGGTGTCTAACATTACTCTCTCTACATTCTTCCTCTCTACTTCCCTTTATTATGTACTGAATTTAAGCCCAGCATACTGAGTGGTGTAGAAGACTCTTCAAAAACATGCTGAACGTATTTGGGAAATGGCAGAATGTCTACTCATACTTCTTGGTTCTGCTCACTTTTCAAGCAGAATAGTCTCTGTACGGCAGATATTCCTAGATTTGAACTTTATCGAGAATATGCTGCCCAACTCTGGGGCTTGGAATGGGAACAAAAGAAGCATGAAGTTTTGTTGGGTAATAAATTTCCAGGTGGTCAGACCTACGCAACGGGAAATAGAGCAGAGTGAGCAACTTTGATGATGTTATTGTAAAATGTTCTTTATGATGTTCCTGTTTGCCCAAGAACTACTTAGGGTCTCTATCCCTTAAAGTATAGAGAGTTTTTCATAGATGTAAAGAAAAATACAATAATATATCCGTGCAATTCTGTTCAGCACATGGCATTCCTTTAATAACTTTCAGCCAAAAGGAATACGTTAAGTTCCCTAGTGATAAATATCTGCCTGCAGCTAACATTAGAGATGCTTGTTCTAAATTGGATACAGTAAGCCTAGGAATCCTCAGATATACCAAGCCCTTGAAAGACCATGAGAAATTTGTGAGAGGTGGCAGAAGCTGACTATTTATCTGTCTGGGCTAATTGCTTTGGCCTCTGAATTCCTGAGAATTGAATGTTTTCACCCCCAACTCTGCTTGTTTAACTTTCCTCCACAATCATCACCCACCATGAATTTGCCTTATTTTCAGACATATGTTTATGTCTTTCCATTCTTGGGCCTCTTGGTATTATTTCTAAGAATCCTACAATGCTCATTTCATTTTAGACTTTACATTTTCAGTTTGTAAGAGGCAATAAGCACCTCAAAGACGGGATGAAAAAAATATAAAAAGCTGAGCAATTCATTAGTGTCGATATCTGCTGATAGTCTTTCAATACTGAAGTATTTGTATGGCTTTGATGAAAGAAGTCTTCATAAGCAGGACAAATGTATGTTTGTACAGAATAATTTGTCAGTAAAAGTTCCTCAGCCCAATGCTTCTATTTGTCCAAACATGATTAAGGATAAGCAAAGCTGAGCTCAAATTAACATAAATAAACATAAATGTAAATCACAAATATTAACATAAATTGTGGTGTCCCTGGCATTTCTCTTCCATAATTTCTCCCCCATATACAATTCAAATGATGTTCCCTATCTTCCTAAAATGAGATAAGTATTGTTGAATTATATTTCAACGAATAATGATTGATGAATTAAGTTGGACAGAAAAGTGGCTATTATATTTCTCATCTTTGCTTAATTTAGATTTATTTATACCCCTCTGCAGAACAAAATTTCATAATCTGCATTCTTCTTATGGCCATTCATGATTTTGACTCTTTCTTATCTTGCTGAACCTCTGGTTTATTCTGTCTAGTTTCTCTCATATTTTATCCAAACCATCTTGAAAACCTTTTTTTTGTCTTTTGTGACTCCATACTTTCTGGGTTCTGCTCATATCACTGTCTCAATCAGAGTCTTAGCAGGAAACAGATGGCACATTCCAATGGGATAATTGAGGATAATTTAAGAAAGGGGCTCTTATAAAGAGTGAGCAAAACCACAGAGGACTGTTAAGTTCCCCACCCCCTTAGCCTACCATCAACTGGCAAAGTAAAACAATCCACTTACTGTGGCAAATCAGAAAGGATCACAGAAATAAATTGTTTGACCTCATTCTCCTCCTCCATCTGATGCACATTGGCTGATGTGAACTAGAAGACAGAGGCAATGGAATCCTGCTTACTATGACCACATAATTTAATCTCCAAACAAGGATACTTTTGAGAATGAAAGGATGTGCTATTCATGACTAAACTGAGAGAGTAGGCAAAAACTATTTCCCAATCCTTTATGCAAGCATTAGAGGGCAGGTTCTTAGCATATAGGACAGCATGGGGATTTGGTAGAAAATGCATACAGTGCAAAAAATAAAAAGTAAGCAGTACAATCTCTCCATTCATTCCTTCTTCATCCCCACCCGCACCCAAGGTTACTTTTAATATATGTATTTCTAAAACTTTGATATTCCCAGGGATCTATCACTTGTCAAAAGCTATACACTATATCTTCTTGGATGAATTACCATTTCAGAGATCTTATAAAACTTTGCAATTATCTTCAGGCTTATATACAACTAATTAAACATACCATAATTATTTCATAGATATCTTTATAAAGGTCTCAATTCCTTACAATTTTAATTTTTCTCCAATCAGTTTTAATACTGCTGATGGTATCACTGAAGTCACAAGAACAGGTATCTGTGGTTTCTCTGTTTGAAACTGTTATGTACCCCAGAAAAGCCATGTTCATCTAATCCAGTCTTGTGGGACAGACCTATTGTTTAGGGTGGGGCCTTTTGATTGGATTGTTTCCATGGAGATGTGACCTCACCCATTCAAGGTGGGTCTTAAGTCTATTCACTGGAGTCCATTAAAGGAGCTCACTCATGCCTGAGAGGACCCAGACAGAAATATCCTTAGTGCTAAGCAAGGACTCAGAAATAGCCAGAACATGGAGAAAGTCAAAAGAAGCTAAGAGATGAAATCCAGATTTTGTCTCAGAGAAACTAAGTGAGGACCGGCAGACACTTGGAGAGACAGCCATTGGAATAAGAAGCTGAAAACAACAAACTGGGAACAAGGACCTCAGATGCCAGCCATGTGCCTTCCTAGCTCACAGAGGTGCCCTGGATGTCAGCTGTCTTTCCTCCAATAAGGTATCCTCTTGTTAGTGCCTTAATTTGAACACTTTCATGGCCTTAGAATTTAGAATTTGATAAATCACCTTATTTTTTATAAAAGCCAATTCATTTCTGGTATATTGCATTCCTGTAGCTTTAACAAGCTAAAACAATATTAGATATCCAATCAGTCATCAAGTTCCCTCATCCAGGTAATCAATCAATCATGCTGTGGTGGCACAGGCCCCAAGCCCCCTTCTACACTGAAATGAAGCCCCAAGGACATAACAGTCAACTTGACCAGGACAAAGGTCAAGAAAGAAAACAACCTTCCCAGAAAGAGAAAGATGCAATAACAGGTATAAAGGATGGGAGTGGAATAGCACTGATTGTATCTTAGTCTTGAGCATTAATATTAGTAAAACATCAGATCTTAAGATCCTTTAATGACTATACTAAAGACATGATGACCTCATATCAAATGGAATGTTTTTGCTATGAAAACCTATACATATTGCCCCTTGTACTCCTGTTTATAAGTCCGAATAAATCTATCTCTACTTGTTTTTCTGTCTCACGACAGCACTGACCTAGGCTTTGCATGAACTCAGTTTGGGCCCAAACACATGATTTACCATGTATTTCTAAAACCATTTGATTACCTTCAAATTAAAATTTTCTGTTCTACAAACAAAAGAAACTATAAACAGAGAGAAGAGTTACCCACTGAGAAAAGATAGTTTGGATATTTTTAACCCTTGAATGACTTATTAGCAGCCAAATTACGTAAGTAATTCTTCATAAATAATAGAAAATAGACAAAGTAATAGAAAGATGTTTGCTTTAATACTTCTTTACTTTGTGGCACAACAAGCCACTCCAGGCTTATCTTGTATATTTTTTCTCTCAGCCCTGGAAGTATCAGCCATTTCTCCAAGAAGTCCTGATTTTTTTTCTTGGAGAATGGTATTTATGAGTGTGCTCATTGCTAATGAGGTGTTATGGCCTCTGAGCTGCCTCAGTTTACAAAACTAGGAAATATAAGAAAGGATGCTACTGACTCATTTATACACACACACATATATAAATTTTTCCTATCTGTAATTCTGCATTGTTATCGTAACTGGTACCTGGCTGGGAACAGTGCTGAACCCCAACGCAGGTTCATTACCTCAAAACTAAAAGAATTTAGGATAAAAGGGCCAGAAGGAATATGTGGTAAAGTTTACTAATGAGAAGGAGAGAGAGTACATGGTAAAGAGGTTAATGCAGATGTGCCCTAGGAACGGACATGCCCTAAGTGGAAAGGGTTAGCTTGTTTTATAGGAAATCTTTGTTGGTAGCAGGTTTCCATAGTAACCTTTGAATACCAGGTATCTTTGTTCTAGGAGGAGATAGCTAGAAAAATTCATGTTTTTTTGTCACATACCTAAAATTTGTCTTTGGGCACATGGTTAACAATCTCTATGACCCTATGCTTCCTATCATTAACTAAGAATTTGTTTTGGGCCCAGATTTTTACAGGTTTTATGGTTTGGGGAGGTTTCACAATGGTTTGGGGAGGTTTTTGGCTTTAGGAGAAATTTTTGTCCTAGGAATTTTGCAGTTTGCTTTAGTTCTTTGGAGCTAGGTAAGAAAAATGAACTTGCAGTTGTCTGTTAGCACTTTCAGAGCTGAACTGGTAATCAGGGACTTGCAGTTGTCCCATTTTATCCTGCTTCAATATTACACTAATCATGGGTTGATAACACTATCTCTAATTATAATCCACTACTAAATGGGTAATTCTAGGCTTTCCCACTTGTTTATAACTTTTCTTTCCAGTAGTGAGAAATTTGGCTACTTCTACCCACTTTTCATTTCCTTATTTTTTCAACTGCAGTATATATGTAAAGCAATTTCAGAATTTTTTTTTAACTCATACTTGCATGTGAGGCAAAGAACAATGTTTGTATACAGTTTCTTTTGTCTTTAGAGGAACTGTTTCAAGTCCAAACATCATTTCCACAATTACTTAGACTAGTTCTTTTTTTCCCCACCCCAATTCCCAATGTTTTATCAAATATTTGCAATGTATTTATAAATATATGCACATTATCATGTATTTATATTTAGCTTTTTTTGTCATAAGCAGCATTCCATCCTGGGCTTCCCTGTTGAGTTTATATACTAACCAAATGCTTCTTAGGTCTTATTTAATCTCCCTGTAGCTTGAAGTCATGACAAATCCTTCTTCATTTTCTTCTGAAAGTTCACAACTTTTTTATTTTGCATACTTTTGTTTCATTTTTGGATGTATTTATTTATTTTGCTTGTAGTATGCTAGCTAAGAATGGCAGTTTATTAAATAGCCAAAGTGGTGATGGCACCCTGATTTTGTTTGTAATCTTAATATTAATGCTTCCAGTATATCACCGTTAACTAATTAATTGATATGGGTTGTTTTAAGATATCTTTTGTTTGTATAATTGCCCTTGGAATTATTGCCCATTTAAAATTAAGTATCTTTTTGGTCCACTAGCAAGTAAGTTCTGAATGGACCAAGTTTTCTTGTCACTAGTTCTAGGAGGATATTTTTTCATCTTTACATCCATAGCCATAGCCAAGACATGTTTCTTTGCCATCCTCTTTCTTTGTATGGAAGGTTCATTTCCCCATGAAGTTGGAGCACTCAAGGGCTTTGGCTTAATGCAAAAGCCTGAGGCCCTGTCTCCCGCTGTCTCCCGCTGTCCTTGTGGCCACTAAAACAAAAGCAACTCATCACTAACTGTGTAATGCAACACCCGTGGGGCAACCTCCAGCTCCAGTGGCTTCCTACCTCTCTGGAGTCCTTTTTTCTCATTTGGGTGTGATTTTCCATGTTAGCTAACTAGGTCAAGCCATGCATTTAACTTGTCTTGTTAAAAATATTTTATTCAATATTTTAAAATTTTCCTGTGTTGGATTTATTTTATAGAATATGTAGTTTGACCTGTTGTCTGTGCCTTTAAACATAAATTTTCCCCAGTATTTGCTTTATATCTCCTATGATCTCTCTCTTTTATAAAATAAGCTAATGGTTCATTTTTAATATATATTTTAAGACATTATTTTGTTCAGGCTTCAGATTTTCTGTTAATTAAGATGAGAAATAAAAACTAAAGGAAAGTATTAGGCATGGAGTCATTAAGGATTCCACGTGGGACAGCGAACCAAACCTTAACAGGTTTATTGGGGTGAGAAAGCAGGGAGAAAGCAGGTGGGAGAAGGAATGTGGGAGAGTGAAAGGTAGAAAGGAAGCGGGAGCCTGAAAATTATGCCAGAAGCGGAGGATGCCTACTAGGTGGTGTGTCATCCCTTGATGGGATGGGGGTTTGTTAACTTCTGACTTCATTGGTTGCTGTGGTTTTGACACACTGCTATGTTATAATGCAGGCCTTCTGGTGGCTGAGGTGCTGGCATGTTTGGGGCTCTCAAACATCTTTTAGCTGTAAACTTTGTGAGTGTTTATCTTGCTATCACATCTGGCTTTGAAAAAGAAACTGAGTGGCCCCTAGGTCCAAAGTCCCTTTTACCTATAGGGTTCTTTTTTTTGAGACCTCACAAAAAAAAGTAAAGAATAGAAGAATTTGAAAATGAAAAAGGTTAAGACATGAAATATTTCTCACAGTAAAATATTCTTTTTAGCATTAGCCATCTTAAATTGTAACATGAATTTAATTTATGTTTCAGATTAAAAAATAGCACTACATGTTTTCTGCTGCTAAAGTGATAAAACATCTGATGTTATTATAAAACATGTAGCTCTGGTGGCGTGAGGGTAGTTCAGTGATAGAATTCTCAAGTGCCATGTGGAGACCAAGGTTCAATTCCCAGCACATGCACTTCCCAAAATAACAACCAAAAGAAATCAACAAAAGCAAACAAACAAAAATTCAACAAATGGTGCTGCAATAATGAGACACTCACATGGGAAAAGAATGAAATGTGACCCTACCATATAGCATACAAACAAACAAACAAACATATAGATCTAATGGATTTTGTCTTATATATTTATTGTTTAGACAACAGAATGTATAAGATTAGTTGAATTTTGATTGGTTCTTGGAAGTATAAGCCAGTGTGAGTTAATAAAAATTATATGGTAAGTGTATGCAAATTTAAATGAACTCATATGTAAACATTTTTTTCTGAGACTGCTAAACTTCAGATTTCTGTAATAACTTCCAGAAAAACCATATCTTATTATGAACCTCATTATGTAAAAACTGATATAAATTTAGAAACTACTGGGCAGATTTTTTAAAAAAAGCTAATCAGCCTTTCTAACTCAATAGTTAGAGTTAGAAATGACTTGTTTCATAGAAGAAATAAGAAATTCCTGAAGGTTTTGCTTATCAAATTTGATGTCTGCTACAGCAGTAGGAAGGAAATAATGAAATAATGCATTCATTTTTAAACATTCTTAAAATATCATGTTATAAAAGATATCAGAACTTTGAAAGTGAGATTTTTTTAAGACAACAAATTGACCAGGTTACTTTAATATAAAATGACATTCTACAAATTGGAAATGATAATTCAACAGAAAATTTAAATCTAATTTGATCATTAATGTTCCTGAAATTTACGTGTATATGTTTGTGTTTGTATGTGTTTCCTCTCACAGTTTGATTTTTTAAAAATTTCTTTGACACTATTTACTGCTGGTTTCCCTCATTTCTCTCTTTCTCTCTCCACTTCACCCCTCTTTCCTCTTTCTATTTCTCTCTAGAGCCTCAAAGATGCTTAGACCCTTGAGGGGAAGTCTTGTATGAGACTTGATGCAAAGGAGAGATTGGCAGGACTATGATGGCCCCCAGTTCAGTGGCAGCAAGAGCATGAGCCAATGGTCTAGACTGATGCCTATGTCTCCGACTTTGATGCTAAAGTGAGTAATACCAACTCAAAGGAATTACTAGAAGTTTATTGGCAGTGGGAGATTATAAAGCAGCCACATAGTGTGGAGGGAGAAAGTGTCCAAGAGAAGCTCCATATGCTGTTTTGGGACTTGTTGCCTGTAATCATTGATTCTTGGTTTCTCTGTCACATGGTAATGAACATAGAAGCCTCTTCTAGTTTGCAGAATCTGGCTGCTCCCTGTGACTTTCTCTTCCTCTGTAGCCATTCCTGTAAGACTTTCAGTTATAGGGTTAAGAAAGATCCAACTGATACAGTTGGTGCACACCGTAACCAGAGCAATTTCATTCAGAAATCCTCTTTAGGATGGGTTCATACTCACAGGAATGGATTAAGTTTTTAAACATGTTTTTCTGGAGTACATAGCTCCAAACCACCATATAATCCTAAAAGTCAAGCTTTTCAAGAAATAAAACTGTTGCAGTTTTGATTGGTTTTGTTTTTAATAAACTTGTTTAGCTTTCATAAAGACAGAGTCCTGCAAGACATAATCATATAAATTTACTATAAAGTATAAGATAGAAAAAATAGGAAATGGCATAGGGATGTTTCAGGCACATAGAAAGACTTGTGAGATATTCCCTTTTATGCCAACAGTATATGAGAATGAGAAGAGAGAGGAAAAAATGTGAGAAACTACCTATCCCTTACTTTAGGCTACTAACTGGAAGTGATCACTAGATTAATAAGAAGGAACAAGAGGAAACCAGAATGTGTAACCTGTTCACTAGAAATAACCACAAACATGATGAAGGACATGGACAAGAAACAACAGAGCAGCAGTGGTCAAACAGGGGGCTAGATAACATAGTCTTGGAGCACATTCATTGCTTATCTAATCCTAAAATCCAAAATCTCCACCCACGGTGATGGAAGTGCAGACACAATAAAAGGAAGGGAGCTCTTCACTGCAGGCAGTCACAGGTAGGGCAGTTAGCTGTATCCCTAAAAAAGCAAAGGCAGCTACTGACCTTCAGCAGCCACCAGGGCAAGAACTAGACTTATTCACTATGAGTCAAAGCCAGGTAAACATCAGTCCAGAATCCCCATTAATTTCTTACAAGAACTATATTGTATAAATTCCCTCTTCCCATTCCCCAATATATCAAATCTCCTTCTGAAGAAGAAAGATTGAAGTGCCAGAAATATTAAAGATGGAGCACTTATTGGGAAGCACATGCCATAACAAGTAGATGACTTGAACCCAAAGAATCTAAGATATCATTAGGTAATAGTGTTCTTGCAAAATATTAGATCAGCTAAAGAAAATATGACAAACATATTTTGAAATATCTTAATAAAAAAGATGCTGGAACTTAAACACTATAAAACTTGTTTAATTTGTGAATGGATCCACAAGTGCATAAATATACATGTACATAGATTTTATTAACAACATGATATTGCAAAAAGAAAATAATTGGAAACTGTCTAAACACTCATTTGTTAGAATTTGCTTAACTTAATTATTCTGAATTCATATATTATTGTGATTTTTATATGTAGTCAATGAAATGAAATTATGTGTATCGACAATGTGCACTGAAATGCACCAACCCTGTAGATATAGAAATTGGCAAAAATGGATTTCTATTTTTCTATATTTATATTTTGATTTATAGCAATATGTAAATGACAAAATCTGGAATTATATATGACCAGCTTAGTAAAGGGTTTTGGTTGTCATATTCAGAGGCAGTATTGTAAAGAACCAAACTACTAAGGAAAATAGCACAGTGTCATGTGAGGCATAAATACTATGGCATAAATACTCAGCATTCCTTAGCTGAGGGTTCTTTGGCAGATTACTCAACTTTCAGTTTTATAAGTTTATGTTTTCAGAAACTTAGGGACTCCAGATTGTTCCTATGCCTGATAAACCCTGAAACCCAGAGGAACAATTTTCTCCAAGATCACCAACCAGTTTCACTCCTCTACACCAAAAGGTCCACACCCCTTTTCAGCAGGAAGAAGCTAAAATGGTCATTGTTCAGATACCTCTGAAGATTGAGAGAATGATTAAATAAGAGGAAAAAAGGTATAAGTGAGAAATTAGGATTTAATAAATGATTATGATTACTGAGCCATTATACAGATATTTCTTTTCAGTTTCTAGGGACCAGAATAGTCAGAAGGAAATATGTGACATTGTTGAACTGTAATGCAGTAACATTGATCTTTTTTTGTAAATTTTTTTTATTAATCCAAAAAAAGAAAAGAAATTAACACAACATTTAGAAATCATTCCATTCTACACATGCACTCAGTAATTCTTAGTATCATCACATAGATGTATGATCATCATTTCTTAGTACATTTGCATCGATTTAGGAAAAGAACTAGCAAAACAGCAGAAAAAGATATAGAATGTTAATATAGAGAAGAGAATTAAAATAATAATACTAATAAAAAATATGTATAAAAAAAGGAAAAAGAAAAAACAAAAACAAAAGATACAAACAAACAAACAAACAAACAAAAAACCATATTTCAGGTGCAGCTCATTCAGTGTTCCAACATAGTTACATTACACTTAGGTATTATTGTGCTGTCCATTTTTGAGTTTTTGTATCTAGTCCTGTTGCACAGTCTGTATCCCTTCAGCTCCAATTACCCATTATCTTACCCTGTTTCTAACTCCTGATGGTCTCTGTTACCAATGACATATTCCAGATTTATTCTCGAATGTCGGTTCACATCAGTGGGACCTTACAGTATTTGTCCTTTAGTTTTGGGCTAGACTCACTCAGCATAATGTTCTCCAGGTCCATCCATGTTATTACATGCTTCATAAGTTTAGTCTGTCTTAAAGCTGCATAATATTCCATCGTAGGTATACGCCACAGTCTGTTTAGCCACTCATCTGTTGATGGACATTTTGGCTGTTTCCATCTCTTTGCAATTGTAGATAATGCTGCTATAAACACTGGTGTGCAAATGTCCGTCAGTGTCCTTGCCCTTAAGTCCTTTGAGTAGATACCTAGCAGTGGTATTGCTGGGTCATAATCCATTCTGCCATTCTATGTCTTTTGATAGGGAAATTCAGTCCATTAACTTTTAGTGTTATTACTGTTTGGATAATATTTTCCTCTACCATTTTGGCTTTTGTATTATATATATCATATCTGATTTTCCTTGTTTCTACACTTTACTCCATACCTCTCTCTTCTGTCTTTTCGTATCTGACTCTAGTGCTCCCTTTAGTATTTCTTGCAGAGCTGGTCTCTTGGTCACAAATTCTCTCAGTGACTTTTTGTCTATAAATGTTTTAATTTCTCCTTCATTTTTGAAGGACAATTTTGCTGGATATAGAAGTCTTGGTTGGCAGTTTTTCTCTTTTAGTAATTTAAATATATCATCCCACTGTCTTCAAGCTTCCATGGTTTCTGCTGAGAAATCTACACATAGTCTTATTGGGTTTCCCTTGTATGTGATGGATTGTTTTTCTCTTGCTGCTTTCAAGATCCTCTCTTTCTCTTTGACCTCTGACATTCTAACTAGTAAATGTCTTGGAGAACGCCTATTTGGGTCTATTCTCTTTGGGGTGCGCTGCACTTCTTGAATCTGTAAATTTAGGTCTTTCATAAAAGTTGGGAAATTTTCAGTGATAATTTCTTCCATTAGTTTTTCTCCTCCTTTTCCCTTCTCTTCTCCTTCTGGGACACCCACAACACGTATATTTGTGCGCTTCATATTGTCATTCAGTTCCCTGATCCCCTGCTCAAGTTTTTCCATTATTTTCCCTATAGTTTCTGTTTCTTTTTGGAATTCAGATGTTCCATCCTCCAGTTCACTAATTGTAGCTTCTGTCTCTTTAGATCTACCATTGTAGGTGTCCATTGTTTTTTTCCATTTTTTCTTCTTTGTCCTTCACTCCCATAAGTTCTGTGATTTGTTTTTTCAGATTTTCTATTTCTTCTTTTTGTTCAGCCCATGTCTTCTTCATGTCCTCCCTCAATTTATTGATTTGGTTTTTGAAGAGTTTTTCCATTTCTGTTCATATATTCAGCATTAGTTGTCTCAGCTCCTGTATCTCATTTGAACTATTGGTTTGTTCCTTTGACTGGGCCACATCTTCAATTTTCTGAGCATCATCCATTATTTTCTGCTGGTGTCTGGGCATTTGATCAGATTTCCCTGGGTGTGGGACCCGGCTGGTTGAAAGGTTTTTCTTTGAAATCTCTGGGCTCTGTTTTTCTTTTCCTGCCCAGTAGGTGGTGCCCGTGGCGCTCGTCTGTCTGCGGGGCCCACCAGTAAAAGATGCTGTGGCTCCTTTAACTTGCCAATCCGAATCTCGCAGTCGGCCAGGGAAACGCGCGTGGAGGGGGGCTCGCCGGCTGCTGAGGCTTGGGGGAGTGCCGGTCCAAATTGCCCAGCTGGCCCGAGACGCCAAGTGTGGCGGGAGGGCCCCGCTATCCAACGTTCCCAGTCAGACTGGGGAGCCACATGCGTGGAGGGGACCCCAGTCGCCAGCTGCCCTGGCTGGGAAAACGCGCGCCCCTCGGGTATCTCACCGCAGCGGATTCTACCTGCCCGTTCAGCCGTTCCAGAATCGGGTACGCTGTCTTTTTGGTCTCTGTCGTGGCTCCGGGAGCTGTTTCGTATTGTTTCTGTTTCTTTAGTTGCTTTTCTGGAGGAGGAACTAAGACCCGCGCATCTTACTAAGCCGCCATCTTCTCCGGAAGTCCGTAACATTGATCTTTGATGATGATTGTATAACTCTAATCTTTTATCATGTGACCAGGGGATTAACAACAATCTTGTGGCTGGCACTTTCTTTATCCAGTGTATGGATAGATGAGTAATAAAATAATGACACTCATGGCAAAAGAATAAATTGGAAATATGGCGAAAAATACCCCTAGGTAAACTATGGACAATTGTTATAGAACTACTTCAATAATTTTTCATCAATGATAAGTGGAACAGCTGTGAGAAAATAGTAAATTACAAAAAGTTACATAAATTGTAAAAAATTGCAAAAAAATTATCATAAATTGTAAAAAAATTTCCACATCTATGCAAGTGTTAATGGTGGTATGGAGTATGGGAATCCTGTGTTTTTATGCATGGGTGTTCTGTAAACTCACAATTTCTCTAATAAAAATATTTTTTAAAATATTAATGCATGCAAAATATTTAGCATTGTATAGGACACTGTGCATTTAGCAAATGTTATATGTTGTGTCATTTATTATTATTATTATTGTTAATTTGATACTTGTCAAATTAATTCCATTTCAAACCTTTCAAGAACATGTAATGCTTTTAAATCACTCAAATCAATACATGTACATATATTTTGAAATAAAAACAATACATCTAGTTCCCAATGAATCGCAATTTTTCTTTCATTGACTTTCTTAACATTATTTAGAAAGAGTGGTACTGAAGTGCATCTCTCTCAAACAGCACATGGGTAGAAAATTATTTTATCCCTTTGCACTTCATCTTTAAATTTGTCCACTGATTGCCCTATCCGTAACAGACACAAAAATGAAAATTATTTGCAAAGGTAAATTTTCTCCAGCCATGGCTAGATTTTAAGAAGCAGATAGGAGATTCATTGCTTCTGAGTCATGAGATGACAAACTGAATATGTTGATGAGTCTTTTTTAACCCTGAGTGATTAATGTCCAGATACCTCAAGGGGGAATTAAAACAAGATGCATGATGCCCATAAAGTAAAGATCAGTCTAGCATGTCAAAAGACTTGTGGGTTCTCATCAAAACAACTGAATAAAGAAATCTGTTTTATATTTATAACAAACCTGAATTAACTGAAGGTAGTAAAAAAAACACAAAAATCCATAAGGCAATCTTCACGCAGTACCCACTTACTCTGATTCCTTTGCTTTTCATTCTTTCACTTAGAATTAAGTTAGAGGACTTCTAAGTGTTACCAACTTAGCCATTTTAATAATGTGATATATGACCCTGGAAAATTATGCATGAAAACACTGCATTGTTGTTTGTGAGTGAAAACAGAACAAATAGAATGGACCCAGCACCAGGATCAATAGCTTTGCTTTCAAGATCTATAAATTCATGGGAAGTTTGTAACTGCAATTTGATCACTGACCCTTCATAGTCATTTAAGTCATGAACACTGTACTGTGAGTTTCTTTACTTCGGCAGAAATTTCTTAGAGGCAAATTACTCTGGTACTAAATTGAAGCACCCCTACAGCTGAATGAGGATGGCATTTTATTCTGATGTGAAAGCTTTGCACAGAGCTTCCCTCTGGCTTTTCAAGTGACACTTCTGCCCAAAGCCATTATTTTCTACTTCCAACTTACCAAAACTCCCCAGAAGAGCAATTTTTTCATTCCACAAGTGGCATAAATGACCAGATGCAAACATTTTTATTTTCAGAAATTGGAGGGGATGAGATGAAAGGAAAAGGAGGACTCCAAATTTGCTTTTGTGACTGCTCCTTTCCCTTGCTTACTGAAACCTATTTTTGTTGATCTCCCTGTGATACTTCCTTTCCCTCTAATATTTCAAATCACCCCAATATCTAGAAGGCAGGCTGAAATTGGTCGTGTTGTGCCATAGCATTATCCCAGGGAGTATTGCACAATGTCTCTGTCTGATGAATGTGAAAACTGCCTTTAAAACAAGGTTAAAATAAGTATTTAGGAATAAGGCAGAATCATTTTTGGGAGATGAAGAAGCTTCTCTGAGCAGGATATGTATATCATAGCAATGCTTCCAGGGGGAGAGATCCATATTGAACAGATACATACATAATGGCAAGTGTTTTAGTTTCTCAACTTGTAAGACAAATACAATGTAATGAGTTGGTTTAAACAATAGGGGTTTATTGGCTTATGGTTTTAAAGGCTGGAGAGTTTGTTTCCTTTGGTTGGTAGCATTTTGGCTAACTGGCAGTTCTTAGGTTCCTTGGTTTACCTGCTACATGGCAATGTCCTCTCCTTTCTCTTCCAAGTTCCCTTGAGTTTCTGTGTCCAGCTTCTACCCATAGCTATTTTTCCTATAAGACTCTAGTGTTAGGATTATCACCCATCCTGATTCAGTCAGTGTCACCTAAACTAAAAATAATACCTTCTAAAGGTCCTATTTACAGTAATCTCATATGCACAGAAATCAGTTAAGGAAAGAAAATGTTTTTTTCTGGAGTGCAGAACTCAACCTGCTGTAACAAATAATCATCTCTTGTAAACCTTTGACTCTATCCATTCTAGCTGTATTATATGCCATCTCCACTTTCCCCACAATTCACCTCATTTAACTCCCTTCCCTCCTTGTCCCTTCCTTCCCTCATGCTCTCATTCTATATTTCTCTCTCTTTTTTCCATGAAAACATATTTTACAAAGGAGTAATGGAATGGAAAAAATGAGTAAAGTTTCCTAAAATTTACCTATATGGAAACTGTTCTTCCAACAATAACATGCCAGGAAATGTACATTTTTCTTTAAGTGCTTTTGTTCTGATTCCATTGACTTTATGACCAAATTCCATTGTTAGTGTTTTTTATTTGCAAGATAATGTACTGAATGCTAGAGAAATAAATAAATACAGGACTCTCTGTTTAGAGTTTGCTCCAGAGATGGGATTACATATAAAAATTACAATTTAAAGTATGGTGGCATAAAATAAGTGACTAATACAGTGTACAAAATCATACAAAATAATTGGATTAAGTGACATTTGCATTAGCATAATCAATATTGAAGGTATGGAGAGTTTGAAGCATATGTTCTAGTCTGCAAGCTGCTGGGATGTGATATACCAGAAATGGAATGGCTTTTAAAATGGGGGAAATTTATTAAGTTGCAAGTTTAGTTCTAAGGCCATGAAAATGTCCCAATTAAAGCAAGTCTATAAAATTGTCCAAATTAAGCACTAATGAGAGGTTACCTTCACCCATGAAAGGCCACTGAAGTTCAGGATTTCTCTCTCAAACAGAAAGGCGTATGGCAAACATGGTGTTGTCTCCTAGCTTTCTCTCCAGACTCCTTGTTTCATGAAGCTACCCAGGTGGCATTTTCCTTCTCCATCTCCAAAGGTCTCAGGCTGCGTGGACTTTATCACTCTCATGGCTCTCTCATCATTCTCAAGCTTTCTCCAAATGCTTCCTCTTTTAAAGGACTCCTGTAAACTATTTAAGACCTCCTTTAATGCATGGAGCCACATTTTCATTAATCAAATGTTAATACCCACAATTGGGTGTGTCACATCTCCGTGGACATGATCTAATCAAAAGATTCCAACCTACATTATTAAATAGGGATTAAAAGAAACGGTTGCTCCCACAAGATTGGCTCAGGATTAAAACATGGTTTTTCTAGGGCACATAATCCTTTCAAACCAGAATAGCATGTAAAGAAAATTTTACATGCATGTGCATATAACAGAGGCCCTTGAAAGAACATGAATTTTCTCATCTGAAGTTCAGGAAAATGCATGCCCATATGGAATGTTAACTCAGTGTTTATATTGCAACGCTACTGCGCTTCTTCAATGCTAAAACCCATTGAGTGTAAAATGTACTATCAATTTTTTAATTTTATTTTACACTGTGTAAATTTGAATGATTAAAAACAATTGCACAATGTAGAAAAAGTTCTACATATACACATGAATGCACATGCACACATGAGAGCATACATACCCAAGCACTTATACCTCCTTAGTCCTTGTGACTACCACATTTACCTTTTTTATTATGTCAGGATATTTAATAGATCCTTTGATCTACTTTTTTTTTCTACTCACTGCGAATATCTTCTATCTGCCTCTGAAAAACATCAGACACTAAATCTGCTTACACTACACACCATCTCCTTGTACCTTTCCTGCAAACTATCTATATCTGTCTATATCTACCCGTCACCTATCTATCATCTCTCTATCATCTATATCTATCTGTCTGTCTGTCCATCTATTTGCCTATCTATCTAATCAGTCATCTATTTATCTATCTATGAGATTTTGGTTTTATAGACAATATTGCTTAACTTTTCATTTGCCAAATGAGTACATTTTGACTTACATTTTTGTTCTCCTCCTTACCCCACCACCTATTTTCTAGAAGTTACACTGTTATCAAATAATTATTATTAATAATCAACAAAATTGATAATATTAATATTATCAATTAAATAATTGATATTTACTTTTTACTTTTAATTTGAAGTTCATTTTTAATTCTTTGGAGGGTAGCATTTGATTAGGAAGTTAAAAAAAACAAAAGCCTTTAACGAATATGGGTTGTAAACAGCACAGTTCTCTTTAGAAGTCAATAGATTCCTGAAGGTACTACCACACTCCACTTTCCCATTCTATGTATCATCAGTTCAGACATGTCCTATTTTAATTTACTTTCTATTTGGCATCTATTGAATAGATTTTGTTTTCCCACAAATTTGTTTTGCTTTCTTTTATTGACAAAGATAATATGATTTGCCTTTACTGAGATCATCTGATTTCTTGATCAAAATATTTCTTAAAGTGAACCCAATTTTTCCTTGCTTCCAGTTCTTATATAAGCTAATTAATTTTAGTCCTGCTGTCATATTTCTGGAATTTTGTTTCATTACATCCAGGATTAAGTCAAATTGCTACTTGATGCCATTTCTTCTATATTCCAATATTGCTTCTTCATTAACATGGAGTATACAATGTCTTTGCTTTTTTTTTTTTCCAGAAGAATATATGGGAGGTAAACCTTGCTAAACTTTTAATTTCTTAAATATATTCATTTTAAATTTACCTTAACTAATAAATTCAGTGAATATGAAATTGTAAGGTTAAAGCCATCATACCGTAGAAGTTACAATTCAATTACTGTATACTTTTAACATCCTGCTTTCAGATAAAGATTAAAATGACAATCAGATTTTTGCTTATTTACTTATAACCTCCATTATTATTACTATTATTTATTTTTAGCATTGTCTTTATCTTTGATTCAAACTTTCACAATGATTTCTCTAGGTGTTAAATTATTTTTCCATGTTAGTATTCTGTGGATTTTTTTTTAATTGGATATCTTCTTGAGGTCAGAAAGATTTTGTTACTCATTTCTTTGTCTACATATTGGCTTACATTTTCTCAATTTTCTTTCTTATTTTGATATAGACATACACATTTAATTCTTGCATTAACTTTCCTTTCTCTTTCTCTGAGCTTTTCAGAGCTACTGTCACAAATACCACAAAATAATTTTGCTTACACATGAGAATTTATTGTCTCACTGTTTCAGAGGTAGATGGCTTGCTTCCTCCAAATATCAGCCGCATTCTGGTGCTAGTTTACAACAGTCCCTAGGGGTTCTTGTCTTGCATTTCTCCTTCATGTCACATGCCTATGTTCTCTCCTTTCTGGCTTCTTTGACTGCAGGATCCTCTTCTCAAGGTCTCCAGTAATCCAGATTAGGACCCACCCTCATTTCATTTTGCCACACTTTATCTAAATATAACATCTACAAGAGTACTATTTACAATGGGTTCACACTCAAGGAATATGGATTAAGATTAAGAGCATAACTCAGTTTACCATAGCCTTCTCTCTGGACTCCCAAAGCACTAATTTTTCCCTCATGCAAAATACATTCACCCCAAAAGCCAAAGTCATTTCAGTAGCAACTCTCTAAGTACAAAGACTCACCAAAATCATTTATGGGTGTGTTTTTTCCTAAACCACAAGTTAATGTCTGTGATCTTCTGAAACAAAAGTTCTCTGTTTCTGAATAACAATGGTAGGAAAGGCATAGGATATAAATTCCCATTCCAGTAAGGAGAAATGTTAAGGGAATTAAGGACCATGAGTTCCAAACAAAGACCACAACTCAGCAGAGCCAGCTCCATTAGATTTTGAATTCTGAAGGTCATCTGTGGATTGATGTTTTGTCCTCTGGCCCTGCCAGAGCAGCAGCCCCACCTTTTCCAGCTACTGGAATGATGGCCTAGCTCAGCATGAAAACCCTCTCCAGGCATTGGAGCAGCAGTCAAATTCTTCCCTGAATATCAGGGTTACCAAGTGCCGAGTACAGTGAAAGTTGTTATAAATTAAAATGTTCAAATATTCTGCAATGAGTAGCTTTTTTAGATGGAGCTAAAGGCTTAACTGCTCTATTTGTATCAAGAAAGATTGTGGGGCCCACTGGCTCTACTATTCTTCCTGGCACTTACCCTATTTACCATTCCATTTTCCTCTACCTGCTAAGCCCAGATATGAAGGTCTTCTAGCTCTTTACCACAAAAATTATTCTAACTTCTTCTACATTAGATGTTGAGAATGACTGACATCACCAGTTTTGCTGAAAGCATCTTTGCCTCAATTAGAAAGTGTGACACCAAGAGAAAGACATCATATCCTTCACATAGTATATGAAAAGTCTCAGAAATGTCACAAAAGTGACAAAAATCTATATTCATTCTTCTAGTGGATGAGGGCTTGGGGTTCTGTAGGCAATAATTATTTAAAAACTTCTTTGGATATTATCAGAAAGAGGTAACATTGTCTCCTAATGTTGCCAGAATGCAATGCACCAGAAATGAGTTGGCTTTAATAAAGGGGATTTATAAATTTACAAGTTTATAGTTCTAAGGCCATGAAAAAAATGTCAAACTAAGACAGCCAGAGGAAGATACTTTGCTTCAAGAATGTTTCATGACATCTAGAACACCACCGTCTGCTGTGAAAGTACATGACTGGCATCTGTTGGTTCTAGTTCCTCATTCCTCATGCCATTGCTTCAAGCTTCTGATTCCAGGGGCTTCCTTTCTAAGCATCTGCTGGGCTTCAGTTAGCTGCTTTAAGGCAAAACTCTGGATTTCATCTGTTAGCTTAACATATCCTGGGGCCAGAGATTTCTTCTCTTTAGGTTCTGGCTAATTTTGTGAGTTCCTACTTAGCTCTCAGGCTATGTCTGTTGGCACTCCAAGCAGCTCCAACTATTTGCATCTCTGTCACCTCTGAAGCAACTGTGTTTTCTCCAAAATGTCTTCCTTTAAAGGTTTCCAGTAAACTAGCCAAGACCAACTTTGAATGGACAGAGTTACACCTCCATCTAATAAAAAAAGCCACACCCACAATTGGGCATGCCTCATCTCCATGTAAGTAATCTAATCAAAAGGCCACACCCACACTTGAGTGGGTCAGTCTTCAACTAAACAATAGTTCTGGCCCCACAAGATTGGATCAAGTTTAAAAGAAAATGGCTTGTCTGGGATACATAATAGTTTCAAACCAGAGCATCAACAAAGGGAACTTGAGCAGAAAAAGAAGATATTGTGGGCTTTAAAAGAAAGATATTGTGAGAAAACAAGCACAGGGGCTGAACATGAGCAAATTTTGGTATGTTCACAAACTTTTAGGTGGTATTTTAAGATGATAATCACTCTTAAAGAGCAGGTAATGGTAAAGCTGGAGAAATAGCAACATGTGACTGCTAGTGGCAACATAATTTTGTCTCTCACTGCAGAACATCTGAAAAACATAATAGATATCTATTGTGGTGGCTTCAACACACACATGACCTCACCCTTCTCTACAATGAGCTCTATTTCAAATAAGGTGCCACTAGATGCTATGCCTTCACAGGAAAAGCACCTTAATCTATGCATAAATGAGTTCCTTAATTCACTATACAAACTGGGGTAATAAGCACACACCACATCATAGTTAATTAATCTTCAGGTGGGTAACCAGCCCAAGTTACACCAAATAGAGTTTTGAAAAGGCTTTTCAAACTATTACTCCAGAAGAAAGACAATCTGTCTTGGTGAAAGTTATGTCATAAAAATATTAGACTGTTCAGTGGTTATGCTTTTTGCTGTTTAGAGAAAAACTTTTTAAAGGAAATAATATGAAATAATATTGAAAGAAAAAAAAGGAAGTAGCATAAAGGTAGTCTGGCTTGCATTCTAGTCCCCAATCTACTTGTTCATAAATCCATTTAATCTCAGCCCATTTTGTAGTTTGTTTGGTTACATATTCATTGGATTCGCTAAGAAAATATTGTGGGATTTTTTATGAAATAGTCTGAATTATATTCCTGTCACTTGACACTCAAAAATCTTAAATAATTTGTAAAAGCTGAATGCTTATTTCATTCACTAATGTCTCTGCAAATTATTTAATTTTCTCTGAACAAAGTTGACAAGTATTTCTATAGAAGTTGAAAGGCATACTGAATTAAAGACAAATATATCTACAACTAAGACAGAAAGATAATTTATGCTCATTTTTATTTCAATTTTAAATAATAGGCAACTTTTAAATTGAGATGTTAGCTTACTCATTGGTAATATTTATAATATGAGAAGATTGTTTCTAAAGAGGCAATTAACCCCGAATTTGATACACCTTGATTTTATGTGGACTTTTGATGCTTTTTTTCTTGTTTACTTGCTGTATTTTGTTTGCACTGATACCTACTTAAGACCCAGAGGAGAAGGCTCAAGCTACTGGACTTAAATAAACATGTTAGAGCTTTATTAATTTTTCAAAGGTTATTTATGAATTTTAATGACAATATTTGCCTCCACAGAACATAGCCATGATAAACAGCATTTCAAACAGAGAAATAATGTATATATATGCATGTGTGTACGTGTATACAGTAAATGAGTGTTTTAATAGTTTAATTACTTTAAATTGCAATAATAATCTATAATGATGTTACATGATCAAATAAATATAATTACCCAGGAATTAGAAGAAATCATTTTGAATTGCTTATTGTATAAGGCATTAAAAATTATTCTAAAGATGCAATATTTAAGATGAAAGTTTTATTGGATATTAATATGCAAGCTAATAAAATTCCATAAAGAGAATACTAAAGGAGTTTATTTTAATTTATTGATCTTTCAGATTTCTAGCAAGCAACCGACTCCCATTTATTTTAATTTTAAGCATCATTCAAGCTGATGAGATTAACAAGTATATAGAGAAAATGTTTATAGCTCCTTACCAGGGCATCTACAGTTATATATCGTGTGTTAAGTAAAATCGACATTTCTTTCTTAAATCTTCTGCAGATTTATATATAAACCCAGCATATGGGACTCTCAGGAGATCTTCTGATTGATAACATTTCTTAAAAGGGATTATTTCAGATCAGTGACACCCCAAACACTGGCCAAATGTGCTCACTTTAATTAAAGCAGTTTTATTTACAAATAATTCTCAGACATTTCAATTTAAAAACTAAGACTTGGATGCAAGAACACTTTGTATTCCTATGGGTAGAAAAAACATATCCCTATGTTTAGAAATAACTTCATCTACAAGTGCTAATTAATCATTATTGACAATGTCCCAGTAAGTACTAAAAATAGTGAAAACAGTAAGTCAATTAAAAGAATTGCAAAACACCTGACCTTTAAATTCTTACCAGGATTATGTTAGTTGACAAATAGAATATAATTTATATACTTGCCTTACTTCTCATATATATTTTTTTCCTTTAGGAAAAAAAATATCTTTCCTTATCTTAGCGAAAATAAGGAAGCTTTGACTTGCAACTGAACACATCTGCCTTCAGAGAAGCATCAGAATAAAATAGTGTAAATAACAAGTAAACTTGTTTTTTTCTGTGATATGCAACATTTTCCTAAGAATAAAAAATACAACATTGCTATATACCCTCTATTACTGACACTTAGAATTAGAGTGCTACCTTTGTTACAGCTGATGCAAGAATATTAAAATATTATTATCAGCTATAATCCTTATTTCACTTTTCCCATAAAACACCCTATTATTAACATCTTGTAATAATTATGTACATTTGTTGGAGTTTCTGAAAGAATGTTACACTCCTGCAGGTCTTAGTCAGATTTCAGAAACTGTCACAGTATTCAAAGCCCCAAACAAAAGTCTTCCTGAGGCCATGGTTATATCCAGACACTATAGACAAGCCACCTAGCGACATGAAACCAACATCCTCAGCAGGTTATATCGGGGAATCTGCTAAAAGACATTTTCCCAATACAACATACTTGTATTCACTTACCAATCCACTAATCATGATTCTTCTATTTACTTTATTTTAGCCCATAATTTTTAGTTTACTTGTTAAGTTTACTTTTCATAGACTGCAAGCCTTTGGATTGTACATATACCAGTTGAGCCTTAAAACCCAACAGCTCTGAAATCAGCTCCCACGCTCTCATTTTTTGGCTCTTCCTTGTAAAACCAACAAAAAGATGATGATGCATAGCCCCATTCTGAAAGCAAAGGGTATCTTCAATTCAAAAAAACAAAAACAAAAAACTATTCTATTTCTCTGACCCATAGTATCTATTTCCCTCCGCAGCCCAACCAAAGTGGTCAATGTCCCAAATCCCTCAAGACTGAAGAATGAACAAAGGTAAGGGGGGATACTTTTTTGTAACTACAATCCTACAGTGGGATTTATTGTTATTGTAGTTATCTTGTGTTAACTGAGTAATTTGTAACATTGTTATTAAAAATAAAGAGATAAAAGGGGCATGATGTATGGAAACTATTCTTAAAAGGTTCAGGGGAAAAATAATTCTGTGTCCATGGAAAACATTAGTGAATTTGGGTAATGGGTAATGCCTTTGCAACTTCTCTGTAAAGTTGAAGTTATTTTAAAAAAAAAAATTTAATTTGGAGAATTATTTACTGAAGGTGATCTGACCAAAGATTTTAGTTGAGGTGGGAGTCTAAGCACTAGAACAATAAGTAATATAGTCAGAGATAGCCATTTTATTCATTTCTTCTGCTCATCCTTACAACAATAATTTTTCTAATATTTTTGTGAAATTTAATCATGGATTGATTTAACAAAAAAAATGTATCTTAAATAGAAACTAATGACAATATTAACAGAGTTCTGTGTCAATAAATATTTAGAATTATTGAAACACTGATTTTCATAAATTTGTTATTCATTAATACCTCCTTGTTTTACACTTAACCCCATTTCTCTTCCTCTGCTATGTAGCTGAGCTAACAGCATTCATTTCATCACACAGAATCACAAACTTTTCCTTGCTCAACTCCTTTAGTTTCCATGGCTGCTCAAGTCAATTCTATGCAATGGGTTGGCTTAAAACTTGAGAAATTATTAGCTCATATATTTGAGGCTCAAAGAAAGACTAAATCAAGGCATCATGAAGGCAAGTCTTTCTTTCCAATGACTAGTTTTCTGCTACAGGTCACTGGTAATCCTTGGTTCTTATCTCCTCCATCACATGGCAAAAAAATATATATTGTTTTTTTGCTCTCAGTTAATAATAATCATTCAAAATTTTGATTACAAGCTCTGAGAGAACAACAAAGCATACCTTCTGCTCTGCTCCCAATGCATATTACCATTGCATTGGGTAATCTTGGTTTTGGGGGGTTTTAGTTTATTTGCATGATTGCTTGGTTAATATATATATTCTCTAGTGGCTTCTCGTATCAATGAATTCAAAGGGCGTGTCTGGCTTTGCCTACAGTTTTATTACCAGTCTCTATTATAATGACTGGCACATAGTAAATCCTCAGAAATATTTGTTAAAATTTTTATGTCATGATGTGTATCTTCTTGTGATTACTTGGGGGGTATTTTAGATTCCTGGGCTGCTCAAGAAAATACCATAAAAATGAGTCTGATTTTAAAGAATAGAAATTTATTTGCTCACAGTTTTGAGGTGAAGAAAAAGTTCCAATCAAAAGATAATCAAAGCCATGATTTCTTACAGAAGACGTGGCATTCTGTGTCTCACTGCTGATGTTCCTTGGTCCTCAGCTGGCCATAGAGCAAGGCACAGGGTGGTGTCTTCTGGGCACTCCTTTCTCTTCTTAGTCTGGGTTCTGTTGATATTCATTTTCTGGGTGTTTTCTCTGGCTTTCTTTCTCTCTGCCTGAATTTGTTCTGCTTATAAAGATGTTCAGTAATAGGATTAAGGCCCATCCTGATTGATGTGAGCCACATCTTAACTGAAGTAACATGATAAAAGGTCTTACTTACAATAGGCTCACATCCATAAGAGTGGATTAGTTTTAAGAACATATTTTTCCTTGGTATATCCAGCTACAAACCACCACAGGGAACAAATTTTCAAACTCTTTACACTCAATTCTCAATAAAGAATCAAGCAATGAATGAGTATTTCTGGTAGAGGAAAGAACACTATTGCTATTATAAGAACCAACTGCAAAGAAGAGATAAGTGTGATAAGTATGGTACTTAGTTTCTTATCTATAACCTTTACTTATTAGAATTTTTTTCATTTCCTGAATTTTAAACAAATACCAAGCAATGGGTTGGCTTAAACACATGAATTTATTAGATCATGGTTTTGAGGCTAGGGGAAGTCCAAAATCAAGTATCATCAAAGTGATGTCTTCTCCCAGAAGACTGGGCATTCTGGAGGTGGCTGCTGGTGATTGTAGGCCTTTGGTTTTTCTGTCATATCACAATGTACATGGTGGCCTCTCCTGGCATCTCTGAGCACCATTGACTTCCAACTTTTTCCTGTGTCTTTCTCCAGTGTGTCTGAATTTCATTTTGTTTATAAAACACTCCAGTAGTAGATCCATCTTGATTCAATTGGACCACACATTAACTGAAGTGAGCTCATCCAAGCAATGGATTCATACCCAAAGGAAAGAGTTAATATTAAGAACATGCTGCTCTGGGGTACATAATTGCAAACTATCACAATACTCCAATCATGTAGCATTTTCTGGAGAGTGTGTTAATGACTATCATTCTTAAAGAGTCACAATAAAAACAGTAACTCAGTCAAATATTTTGTGTCATGCTGCAGTCACTATCTGTTCTCTTTAAGATTAAAAATACAAATTAGCACATTAAGAATTCTTGAAAACTATAGGAAAGGAATATTTTCAACTATGTTTAACTGAAGTTTTACATTGTGAGATCACATAATTCTTTCTAGTCTAGAACAGCACATTTCTAATAATTCCTTTTTGTTTATAATAAAAAATAAAGTGTATTAATATTTAGCAATATTTAGGGGAATGTTTAATAAATGTAGGAAGTCAGAGTCAAAAATAAACAATCAGCAAATGAAAACAACAATAGATATATTTGGTTAAGGAGTTGGAAATTTCAGTAAGGTGCTAAAAAAGAATTTCAAGAAAGTGATTGTCAATAGAAAAAATTAGAGCTAAATGAAAATGGGAAAATGTTCAAGCAATAAATGTAAATTTAAATTACTTTAAGTGTGAAATTACATTAAACTTAATATTTCTTATATGTCCATGATGGTAAAGATCATAATATGGAAAATAGTTCACTTTAATGTAAAGGAGCTATATGTAAAAAGTTATTGTTTAAAGATAGATCCCTTCCATAATTTGTTCATCCAATGTTGAGTTCTGACTACTTAACTTTAAGAGGATTAACCAGTCAACAGATCATCAAAGATAGAACCAATGACAAAACTCATTAATTTATGTTATATTTGAAATGTTTTAAATAGCAATTATACCATATCTCACATGTTCCAAATATCACTCGGCTTCTGTTCTCACTGGATGAACATATATGTTATATAGTAGATATAATAATATATGATTTATATATATGTATTTATCTATCAATGTGTATGTGTGTGTATGTCTGTGTGTGTGCACATATGGATGCATGCCTGTGTTTATTTCCTGGGAGCCCTTGGTGGATATTTGCTTCTTCCATCAAATCTATTGAATGTTATCTGTGGTGAGTCTGGTTTTCTTATTAAGGAAAGTTTTTCAGCTTTGAAGATATCCTGCCTCTGCCTCTTCATTGAACATTTGAAATTTGAGCGTAGGTAGGCACTTAAGACAATCTGCGTGTGATCTAACTTTCATTAGTTATTTCTGGAGTTCCTCTCTGGAGGATTATCCATCATTGAAGAGATCATTGCTCCTGCAACCACAGATTCACAAACTATACTCATTATACCACCTCCTGGAGTAATATCACTTCTCCATTAAAATTCAACTTCTGCCATAGAGACTGAAGAACTAGTAATCTTGACCCAAGATAGGACAATTAAACTTGAATTGCCTTTCAACAGTAAATTGTGATGTGCTTCCCCAAGAATTTTCTCCTTATTTGCCCCAAGGTTGATAAGTTGTTTTAGATGTCTCCTAAGATATTTTCATAAAGTGCAGTACAGATGAAATTAAATCATTAACTCAGGGTCATGTGTGAATCACCTTCCCTCCATCTCTTATGAATTCAAGGTGAAGCCATGTTTTACCTGTCTAGGAACTGTTGTATCCATTGGGCATCTGCCTTCTCTCTTCCAGTAAGTTTAAATGGAAAGATCAGAGCTTAGGTCATTGATCTTTCTCAATAGAGCCACAAAAGATGGTAATTAAAAAAAATACTAGCAGATATCTCATTTGTAGAAGAAGACAGCTGGGTCAATGCATTTTTTACTCCATTGACATCCAGTACTTCAGCATGTGTGGTAAATTGCTAGTAAAGCAGTCCTTGACCTTATTAATCAGGTGATGTCAATTTCCTGATTCAAATTTGGGAAAGGGCTACCATTTTCATATAGTCTTCCTCCTGATGATTTTTAAATTGTAGAAATTGAATCTGATTAATTCAAAGTAAAGGATATTTTCCATTCTGCTCCAGTGGTGATATGTATGGGTATGAACTAATTCTCATGATTTAGTAAAACCCTAATTAACATCAATAATGAAGAAGATAGCTATTAACACAGTCTTATAGACAGCATTATTCTTAGCCCTATCTTGTACATGTTTTTCTTTATGCACTTATAGTCATATATTCAAAGGTTTTCTTTTTGTAATAAATTGATAGATGATCCAGGCAAAATTGAAAAGTAATCTATGAGTGTTATTTGACTTTCTTTCCTCAACTAACATACCATTTATTCTCTACCTCTATGCCCATTATGTTTCTCATATATTTTTCTTTTTTTTCAATTCCACTATTATTATTTTAAATAGGTCTTTAATATTGTAACTAGAATTATACGGTAGCTTCCCTAGTATATCCCTATTATCTTTAATCTAATTTATTCTAGATTTTATCAAATAAATCATTTTAATATTTTAGCTTTTATCAAACTTGTTCAACACTCAAGTCACTCATACATGCCTGCGTACATACATTTTTAATTCCTTACAAGGTCCAAATTCTTCTGACTGTTGTTAGGGTATTTACAGTCTGACATAACCTTCCATTCACATTTCTGTAGAATAAACACACACCATATAAGATAAATAAGCAGCGTTTACAGTACCCATATACATTTCCTCTTTTGTGATATATAACCTCTGTTTCATTTATTAACTTGGTTTCTAATGCTTTTCCCTGAATCTTCAAGGGCATATTCAATGCATCTTACTTTCTGAAAGGTCCTAAGAGTGATCCTTCCATCCTGAGAATGTCATAGTTTTATTAATTATTAAATTCCATTTATCATATCCTATTTTGTATTATAATATGTATTTTGTGGATTAGAATGCATTCTTTGATTGGAAAGGATTTTATTTTATTAAATTAAATTTTTATTCCAGGATTCAGTTTTCCATAATGAATATGAAGTATATGTTAAATATCCTTAGTGAATGACTTAATAAAGTAACTAGCTTTATTTTCATCAAAGGAAGGCTATACTACTTTATTTTCTAAGAAAATAGGTCCCTCTTATGAAGAAAATTGTCCAATAATTCCATTGATTTTGTTTCAATGAGATATTATTTTTCTTAAAATGTCATTTGAAGAGTCTAGTTTTCCAAATAGTAATTCTAGAAGCGTCTTTTAATATTGATCATGCTCTCTCCACTATATCTGGTTCCAAAGTAACATCATCCTTTGATGGACAAGGATATTGCATCTGAATGAGGAAAGGGAGAGAAAGGTAGAGTCAAGCAATATTTCTTTAAGCAGGGAAATATAAACCAAATATATTAATTGTAATTTAAAAAGCAGGTTTGTATTCTAGAAAAACAGTACATAAACAGTTTTTATTCATCACAGTTGCTATGACAAAAATACACATCTGTTATTGAAAACAAGAAGCTAACAATCTCTTGCAGCTGTTAGCTTTCATACTCTATAGAAACCCCAAAGATGAAAAACGGTCAATTAAAAAAAAACATTTGGAATTTATTAAAAATGTCTGTATAAAACCATGGTGTCACAAACATCAAGAAACTTACTGTAACTTATAAAAATAAAATACAAGTTAGTTTTCATTATGCCATCATCTACAAAACGTTTTAAGTGAAATTGACTGTCACTTTGATAATTTCAACCTGGAATATTTAAGAATGATTCCTCCAGGTATATTTTTGTTCAAGAACAGTAAAGCAAACCTCTGGATTTATTTTGTGAGATAAAAATTCAAAATCAGCCTTCTTGGAGTTCTAATTGCCACATGCTGCTGTAATAATTAAGAAACTGACTTAAAGGGTGCTGGGTACATTGAAATCACAAATGTCCCTGCAGGTGGCTTTTCTTCAGTAACTCACTTTTCCACTGTATTTCTGTCTTTTGCATCACACCAATATTTCCATTCCTCTTAGAAGTGGATTAAACCTATCTCTTTTCAATAGCAGAATGAGATTACATAAGAAGTTTGCGTTGCCTTTATGCATAAGTGAGCGAGACACATTTGTCAGCACTGATCTCAAAGCAGGTCCTAGTGATTTATTAATACTTTCTTTCTGTGGATGTGCTACAGAAAACTGAATGATATTTTTTTTTGAAGATTGGAAACTCAGAAATAATGCCAAGATGACATTTTGAGAGATATTCCCTAAAATAAAAATGAAAAAAGTCAAATTTCATATTTCCCAACATGGTGGGAAATATTTTTTTCCCTCTACTTTTCTAAATCTTTCACACTATCAGACATGAATAAAATTGGAATAAATTTGTAAACATTCTAATACCACTACATCAATTTTGCAGGAATTCACTTCAATTCATATAAAGTACCTTCAATTTATGATGTCTCTGTAACAAAAACAAGAAGATATATTCAATTCTCCTAGGGTTGGCGATTGCTACTGGATTATGTTTATATACAAATACAACACTGAAGAACCAGTTTGTCATCTACAGGAAAATGGCTTTGCATAGTGTGAAATTCTTTTGCATCTGGATAGTTTTGTAACATCTAACAAAATTATTGACTTTTCCTACTTGTGTACATGTATTTATTTGAACATATGCCAACTGTTTCTTGCCACTTTCAGTGTAAGTGGTATACTCAGCCTCAACTTGTCTGATAATACTTAAACTATATTTACTGAGCAACAACAATTTCATAAATAAAGTGGAAATAAAAATAAATTTAAAGTTATTGTTGTTAGTTCAGGAGTCAAGAAGTTCCCTACTGTCTTTACAGGCATTCATTTATAATTTTTACAAATCAAAATTCTTTTTAAAAAGAAAATACCCTGGCAATGGTGGCTCAGTGGCTGAGGTCTCACCCGCCATGCTGGAGATCTGGGTTCAGTTACTGGTGCCTGCCCATATGAAGGAAAAAATGAAAAAAAAAAAAAAAAAAAGAAAGAAAGAAAACACCCAAATCTAACCTAAGGGAGTGTAGTGTACGGAGTAAGGTAAGTATTCTGGAGCTGGATCCAGTGGGTTTGACTCTCAATTCTACCATTTGACTGTCATATGCTTTTAGGCAAGTTATAAAATTTTATCATGCTTTAGTTTCTTCATGTGTCAAGTGGAGATAATAATAATACTTACCTAGTGAAGAAGATTAAATATATAACTACATGGAAAAGGTTTAGAATAATGCCTAGGACACAGTAAGGACATAAGATGTGCTAGGAATTTTCATTTTTATTACCAAGACTAAGATTCTATAACATTTGCCTCTGCACTTGTTGACAACATATTAGTCTACACGCCCAGAAGGCCAGTGCATTCCAGTGACATTCAAATTCCATAATATGCTACATCCATTTGACTGAAAGTTTTAATGTTTGAATATTTCTCTGACCCTAACCTCCTATGCCATTAAAATTGCACAGTTGGCTGAGCATACTTTTATATGAGACTATATCTTAAATTAAATAAGAACAGGATGTCCAATGAGAGTAAAACATGTTTAAGTTCCTGGTCAAACAAGTAAGAAACTTGAAGCCATCATCACTTTATTTTCTTCCTCATACCCACATGTAATTTGTCTTCAAAATGTGTATGTATAGTTATTTCATCTTTTTTTGAAGACCATGTTATATCTTATTAAGAACACAACTAATTATATCTTAGCACATGTAAATGTTAACTACATCTTTCAGATTCACTGAATATCAATTTATTATGCATCTTGCTGACAGAATGATCTTTGAAATATAATAATCCCATCATTTTACATCCTTCTGAAATTTATTCAGGATTTTCACATTGCCTTCAAAATAAATTTTAAAGCTTGTAATACTTGATGCAAGAAACCTCATGTTCTAGTCCTATATAAGACTTTTATTGTGGAATATGACACATATACAAAAAACAAGAAATTTCAATGTACATTGTAACAAGTGATTATAGAACAAATTCAAGTTTAGTATGCGTTACAGTTGCACAATTTTAGGTTTTTCCTTTTAGCTGCTCCAAGACACTGGAGACAAAAAGAAATATTGATATAATGATTCAGTAGTCATACTCATCTGCAAAACCTGTCTTCTCTGTTATAATTCTTCCTTCTTCTTTGAACTTTCTCCCAGTCTTTAGAGGATCAAGACTTTATGCCCATTTTAACTTCTTCATGTTGGAAAGGATTGTCCATAATATGGAATAGGGGGATGGAACTAGCTGATGATCTGTAGAGGATGGCCCCTCTCAATTTCAGGACTTATCTGGCCAAGGAACCCATCTGGAGGTTGTTTATTTGGGGAAAGTAATCATAGTACTTAGAACTTTTGTAGACCCTCAGATAAAGCCCAAGGGGTTCTTTAGGACTGACAAGAATGGTTTTGGCTGGGGTTTGGCAAGCCATGGCAAATAGCAATATTTAGCTAAAGTTTGTGTAAGAATAGCCTCCAGAATAGCTTCTTGAATCTATTTGAACTCTCTCAGCCACCAGTATCTTATTTTGTTACAATTATTTCCCCTTTTTTGGTCAGGCAGGCATTGTCTGTTCCATGATGCCAGAGCTAGGTTCATCTTTGGGAGTCATATCCCATGTTGCCAAGGAGACTTTAACCCTTGGATGTCATGTTTCACATAATGGGGAGGGTAATGATTTTCCTCGCAGAGTTTGGCTTAGAGAGAGAGAGGCCATGTCTGAGTAACCAGAAAGGTACTCTGGAAGTAACTCTTAAGCATAACTATAGATAGGCTTAGCTTCTCCACCAAATAAATAAACATCCTATGAGCAAGTCTAAAGATCAAGCTTGGCCAATTGACTTGGGAGTCCCTAATATTTAGAACACTATCACAGGTTTCCCAGGTGGTAAAGCTTAATAGCTGCATATTTTTTCTCCCACAATTCATGGTACTTTGCCAATATGTTTAAGTGGCTGCTCGACATATTCTGAAATATATCTGGGCATTGCATTAAGCTATGCAAAATTACAAGCCCCCATTCCAATTCTGGGCTCCATTTTTTCTGGGTTATTTAAATGATCTATCCAGACAGAGTGAGCTAGATTACAGAGAATTTAGATTTGGGATAAAATAAACTTCTCTTCCTTTGGGTAGATGAAGTTCTAAAATTCAGACAATGTCCTCTCTAACCCTGTATTCTGATTTATTTTAGTCCCAACTAAATCAGCTTCATTCATATCTCTATTTGAAGACTGATTTCTTTTTAAACAGTTGTTGTATGTGGCAATGATGACTTTCAAACTTACGGAACTCCTGCTCTGAGTCTTAGGTGTACACCGGCACCTAAAGTTCCACAGAAACACCAGGTTACACATATATAGTACAGCCTCTCAGAATCTAGAAATAACAATTACTGCTCCAGACCATATGTGACTGCTGTAAGAGCTTACATTCTAGGCCCAAATTTTCTTATAAGTACTTTCTAATAGAGTCCATACAGTATTTGCTTTTCTTTCTGGCTTATTTTGCAGAATATAATGTTCCCCAGATTCATTCACTTCATTGCCTGCCTCACACTTTGTTCCTTTCCATAGTCACACAATATCCAATCATATGTGTATATCAAAGTTCACCAATCTACTTCTCAGTAAGTGTTTCATTCATCCACTTCCACCTCTTAGGCACCATATATAATGTCCAAACTCAACAATACATGTCTCACATTATCTTCACGCAGTTGTATAGTCATCAATACTCTCAATTTTAGACAATTTTCATTACTCCCAAATGTAAAAACTGATAAACCTACCCTCACCAAATAGGAAATCCAACCTTCCCTTAACTCTTGTCTTCCCTCTACCAATTATTTACCCCGATATTACTGCAGTACTGTGGATGTCATCTTGTTAAACATAGGCCACAGCATGCAGTTGTAGCTTCCCCCAAACCCCAATATTATTTACTCTTTGTACAAGATTCATACCTTTGAATTAGTTCATGTAAGAATGTATTTACATTTGTAGTGTTAATTGGAGGGATATATGGCTCTACACAAAACCTTTCAATCATGTTAGCCTTCAATATGGCAATACTAATTTTAGACCCACTAATGAACTCCCTTTACTTCTATCCATTCCTTTACATTTAATTTCACCCTCATTAGCTAGCCATTCACCCATCTCTAGCTTCCATGTATTTCTATATCCCCTATATTTTATATTATAAGCCTCTGAGTTTACCTTTACTAAGCTGATAAAAGCAAAATCATACAGTATCTGTCCTTCTGTTTCTGGCTTATTTCACTCAGCATTATGTCCTCAAGGTTCATTTATGCTGTCACATGTTTCAGGACCTCATTTCATCTTACTGCTGCATAATATTCCATAGCATGTATATGCCACGTTTTGTTAATCCACTCATCTTTTGATGGACATGCAAATTGTTTCCATCTTTTGGCAGTTGTGAATAATGCTGCTATGAACATCGGAGTGCAAATATCTATTTGTGTCACTGCATTCAGCTTTTCTGGGTATATACCAAGTAGTGGTATTGCTGGGTCATGGAGCAACTCGATATTTAGTTTTCTAAGGAACCACCAAACTGTTGTCCATAGTTGCTGTACCATTATACATTCCCATCAGCAGTGCATAAGGGTTCCAATTTCTTCACCTCCTCTACAACATTTGTAGTTTCCTGTTTGTTTAACAGCAGCCATTTTTTATAGGTTTTAGGTGATATCTCAGTGTAGTTTTGATCTGAATTTCCCTTATAGCTAATGAAAATTGGCATCTTTTCATGTGCTGTTTAGCCATATATATTTGCTCTTCAGAAAAATGTATATTCATATCTTTAGCTCAATTCATAATTAGGTTATTTGTTCTTTTGTTGTTGAGTTGTATGATTTTTTTATAAGATATCACACTTTTATCTGATACATGATTTCCAAATATTTCCTCCCATTGGGTTGGTTGCCTTTTCACATTTTTGACAGTCTTTGGAGGCATAGAAGTACTTAATTTCTAGGAGTTTCCACTTACCTATTTTTTCTTCTTTTGCTTGTGCTTTGAGTATAAAGTTTAAGAAGCTACCTCTTATTACTAGGTCTTGAAGATGTTTCCCTATATTTTCTTCGAGGAGTTTTATGGTACTATCTCTATATTTAGGTCTTTGATCCACTTTGAGTTAATTTTTTTTGTGGGGTGCATGTCTGAGAATCAAACCCGGTTCTCCTGCGTGGAAGGGGAGCATTCTACCACTGAACTACGCATTCGAGTTAGTTTTTTAGGGTGTAATGTAAGGGTCCTTTTTAGTTCTTTTGACCATTGACATCCAGTTCTCCCCTGCCATTTTTTGAACTGTTTTGTTCAAAAATATTGAGCTGTTTTGACCCAGTTCAATGGATTTGGGAGTCCTGTCAAATATCATTGGCCATAGATTTGGTTGTTTATTTCCATGCTTTTCATTCAATGCCATTGGTTAGTCCTTCTATGTTTGTGCTATTACCATGCTGTTTTCATAACTGAGGTTTTATAGTAAGCTTTAGAATCAGGAACTGTAACTCCTCCCACTTCTTTCTTTTTTTTAAGGGTATTTTTAGCTATTTGAAGTCTCGTTCCCTTCCAAATGAATTTGGTAACAAGCTTTACAAGACTTCAAAGTAGATTGTTGGAATTTTGTTTGGTATTGTGTTGAATCTGTAGATCTGTTTGGGTAGAATAGACATCATCACTACATTTAATCTTCCTGTCCATGAGCAGGGAATCTCTTTCCACCTATTTAGATCTGTTTAAAATTTCTTTTATCAATATTATATAGGTTTCTGTGTACAAGTCCTTTACATTCTTGATTAAGTTCATTCTAGATACTTGATTCTTTTAGTTGCTTTTTTGAGTGGAATTTTTTCCTTGTCTCCTCAGGTCATTGTGCATAAAAACATTACTGATCTTTGCACATTAATATTATATCTCACAACTTTTCTGAATTTGTTTATTAGCTCAAGAAGTTTTGTCATAGATTCCTCAGAATTTTCCAGGTATAGTATCAGGTTATCTACAAATAATGAAAGTTTTACTTCTTCCTTTCTGATTTGGATGCCTTTTTTTCTTTTTCTGCCTGATTGCTCTAGCTAGCTTCTAGTACAATTTTGAGTAAGAGTGGTGACACAGGGCATCCTGTTCTTGTTCCCAATCTTAAGGGGAAGGCTTTCAGTCTCTCACTATTGAGTACAATGCTGAGTATGGGTTTTTCATATGCCCTTTATCATGTTGAGGAAGTTTTCTTCTATTCCTACCTTTTGTTGTGTTTTTCAGAAAAAGATGCTGAATTTTATCAAATACTTTTTCAGCATCATTTGAGATGATCACGTGATCTTCCCTTTTGAGTTGTCAATGTGCACATTGAGAGTATTGTGATTGTCTTGTTTTGAACCACCCTGGCATTCCTGGGTGGAATGCCACTTGGTGCTGGTGTATAACTCTATTAATGTGTTGTTGGACTCTATTTTCTAGTATTTTCTTGAGAATTTTTGCTCTATATTCATTAGGAGATTGGCCTGCAGTTTTCCTTTTTTATAGCCTGTTTACATCTTACAACTTATGTCAGCTTCATAATAATGAATTAAGCCGTGTTCCTCTTTCCTCAATTTTCTGAAAGTGTTTGAGCAGATTGGTGTTAGTTCATTTTGGAATGTTTTGTAAAATTCCCCTGTGAAGTGATCAGGCCCTGGGCTTTTCTTTGTAGGAAGATTTTTGATGACTGATTGAATCTCTTTACTTGTGATTGCTCTATTGAGATCTATTTCTTCTCAAGATAGTGTAGCTTGTCCATTTGTTTCTAGGTATTTGTCCATTTTCTTTATGTTGTCTAGTTTTTTGGCATATAGTTCTTTATAGTTTTCTCTAATGATAGTTTTCATTTCTTCAGGGTCTATGATAACAACCTGTCTCATATCTATTTTTGTTTATTTGCATTCTCTCTTTTTTCCTTTGTCAGCCTAGCCGGGGGTCAATTGATTTTCTCAAAGAACCAACTTTGGGTTTTATTTTTCCTTTCTATTGTTCTTTTTTTCTTCAATTCATTTATTTCTGCTTTAGTTTCTGTTATTTCTTGTCTTCTATCTACTTTGGGGAGTTGCTGTTATTTCTCTAGTTCCTCCAAGTGAACAATTAAGTCCTCAGTTTTTGCTCTTTCTTCTTTTTTATTATAGGCATTTAGGGCAATAAATTTCCCTCTCACACTGCTTTTGCCCCCATAAGTTCTGATATGATGTATTCTCATTTTTTTTTTTTTTTTTTTATAAAGACAGAGAGAAGGAAGGAAGGATAGAAGGAAGGAAGGAAGGAAGAAAGGGAAACATTTTTAAACATTTTCTTGTTTTATTGTATTCTGTTTCTCCGTTTTTGTTACATGGGCTGGGGCCGGGAATCGAACCGAGGTCCTCCGGCATAGCAGGCAAGCACTTTGCCCGCTGAGCCACCGCGGCCCGCCCTGTATTCTCATTTTAATTAATCTCCACATATTTGTTAATCACTCTAATGGTTTTGTCTTTGACTCATTGGCTGTTTAATAGTGCATCATTTAATCTCCGTATATTTGTGGAAAGCTCTCATCCTTTCTGGTTATTGACTTTCAGTTTCATTATATTGTGATCAGAAAATATACTTTGAATAATTTCAATCTTTCTAAATTCATAAAGATCTGTTTTGTGCCTTGTCATATGATCTATCCTGGGAAATGTTCCATGAGCATTAGAGAAATATGTATTCACTGGCATTTTGGGGTGTAATGATCTATGTATGTCTGTTATGTCTAATTCATTTATCAAATTGTTTAAATTCTCTATTTACTTGTTGATCCTCTCTATCTGGTTGTTCCATCTGTAGAGGAGAGTGGCATATGGAAGCCTCCCACTATTATTGTTGAAACGTCTGTTGCTCCATTCATTTTTCTCAATGTTTGCTTCATGCGCTTTGGAGCTCCTTGATTGGGAGCATAAACATTTATGACTTTTATTTCTTCTTCATGAATTGTCCCTTTTATTAATATCTAATGTTCTTCTTTATCTCTTATGATGTTTATACATTTAAAATCTATTTTTCCTGAGAGTAGTATAGCTACTCCTGCTTTATTCTGGTTACAATTTGCATGGTACATCTTTTTCCATCCTATCACTTTCAATCTATTTGAATCCTTGGGTCTAAGACGAGTCTCTTGTAAGTAGCATATAGATGAATCCTATTTCCTGATCCATTCTGTCAATCTGTATTTTTTAAATGGTGGGCTTAGACCATTAAAATTCAAAGTTATACTGTAATAGCAGTTCTTGAATTACTATTATTACAAGAATAACTTATTCTTTGGTTTTCTTTTGTCAGATCTATATATTTATTTCACTCTTCTCTTTTTATCCTTTAAGCCACCCTTACTGGCATTCTTCAATTCCATGCCTTCCTCCAAATCTCACTCTCCTGCCTTTTTACTTTCAGCAAAAGAAGCCCCTTTACTATTTTTTGTAGGGCTGCTCTCTTGTTGGCAAATCCTCTCAGCCTCTGTCTTTCTGTGAAAATTTTAATCTTGTCTTCAATTTTGAAGGACAATTTGGCTTTAGAATTCCTGGCTGGAAGTCTTTCTCTTTCAGGATCTTAAATATATCATACACTTGTTCACCTCCATGGTACCTGTTGAGTTGTCTGTTCTCTGTCTTATGCAGTGAATCACTTTTCTCTTGCCCTTTCAGGATTTTCTGCTCATTTTCAACATTTTATAGACCAATTAGTATGTGTCTCGGAGTAGGCCTATTTGGATTTATTCTATTTGGGGTTCATTGGGCTTCTTTGATTTGCATATTTATGTCTTTTATAAGAGTTGGGAAGTTTCACCTCATTATCTCCTCAACTAATCTTCCTAACCCTTTGCTCTTCTCTTCTTCTTCTCGGACGCTGATGATTTTTATCTTCGTGCGCGTCGTGTTGTCCATCATTTCCCTGAAACCCAATTTAAATTTTGCCGCCTTTTTTGCCAGTTGTTCTTTGGTGCATTTGAATTCAATTGTCCTGTCCTCTAGTTCACTTATTCTTTCTTATCCCTCTTCAAATCTGCTGTTGTGCATCTCTAATATATTTTTTATTTGGTCTACAGTATCCTTCATCTCTATGATACTGTTACTTTTCTACTTATTCTTTCAAATTCTTCTTTATGCTCTTTTAGTGTATTTTTAATACCATTTATGTCATTGCCCAACCATTTGAATATATTGAGCAGAGTTGTAAGAACATCTTTGAGTAGTTGTGCCAAAATCTGTGTCTCCTATAGTATTTTAATTTGGTCATTTATCTTGATTATATCTGTCTGCATCTTAATATGTGTGCAGCATAGGGTGCAAGGCATGGGTGTGTACATGCATGGGGAATGGGGGCAGAGTGCATCTGTGAGGTGTGGATGGGGGCAGAGCACAGACAGGGATGGAGCAAAGGTACACGCGTTTGTTAGGCATGGGGTGCAAGGTGCTGGTATTGTGGATGCAGGTGTTTGGGGCATGGAGTGCACAGATGTGTAAGGTTTCAGAGGATGGGGGATAGGGCATGGGGCATGTTTGTGCTGTGTAGTGCACTTGGGCACATGAGTGTGGGGCAATTAAATGGCACAATTTGGTTTGCTTCTTCATCCCCGTATCCCTGTCCATGCACTCCTGAGTTCTCCTGTCCTTCATTTGGAAGAGTGTGGTAGGCTTAGTGCACTAGTTAAATGATCTCTAATAGCAAGAAAAGCACATTTACTGGCTTCCAGTTCCCTAATGGAGCTAGCTCCAGCCTATGGAGCTGAGGAGGTTGATATCCCAAGCTAATTCTGATGGTAGGCACTTTCCTGGGCACCAGACTTCCCTGGTGAAGTGCTGATGGAGCCCATTCACCTGGTTCTCTCAAATCCTCAGCTTTTTCATCCAGAACCTCCCTATGCAGTGTAGGAGATGCTCTTGGATCATTCTCACCCTAGAACCACTGTCCTGATCTTTTTTCTGTCACTTTTCTAGCTGTTCTTTGGAGCAGGGGTGAACTCAGTCTATCCTATTCCACCATTCCCCCCTCGCCCAATATATCTTTTCAAGCTTATTATCTGCCATGTTCCTAAATGTTGTCCTCTATCTGTTCATGCCCCATTCTTGACCACTTTTTCCACATTTTTTGTTGTGCAAACTCTTGTTAGTAGCAGTGATGATTTTCATGAGCCTCACTTACAAACACCATCATACTTGTATGTCAAGAGTACACTATCTTCAATCCTTGAACTAAGAATGAGTTGACACTTAAGTTTACATTTTTCAATATTTCTGTGAACATTCCTCTTAGATCAGTTTCTATCATATGAATGAATGAAATCATTTTCCAAACTGACCATGGATATTTTGAGGCCAAAGATAGAGTTTTGGTCTCTGTACTCCTGAAAATTAACATGTCTAAGGCACCTAGGAGACAAATGCTAACTAATCATTGCATGAATTTTATTATGCAATGAATTTTATTCATTGCAGCATTTTCTTTAGATCAGTTTTCTAATTAAGTATTTTAGTTATTGAATTTCAGGATGAATCTGCTGCTAGGTTCTCTTATTTCACTGTTCTTTACCAACCATTGTTTTCTCTTCTGGTTATAAGATTCCTCTGATTCTTGGGTTATAACCTGAATGATTTGTCTTCATCAGTACCTTGCAGGTCTAGCTAAGTAGAATTTATAAGAATATATAAATGTTTTATGGATAAAAGTCAACATTAAAAGATTTTCTTTGAGTCTATGAAATATGTGTATTAAAAATATTATAAAACTGATAGACATATGATGAAAATCAACATAACCACTAGAACTACACACTTTTCCATGGAAAATGCGCAAGAAATTCTGAATTTCTTAGTTGTGGTAATGTCCTGACAATGATGATCATTTAACATTTTCTTGGTTTCTCCAAAATTGTTTATTGTAATTCTTTTTTGTATTCAATTGGATTTCCAACAATTGAAGAGTACTGTTTATATGAAATCATAAAATACTTTTAAGTGTGATTTATTTTGGATATGTTCTCCTTAGATAAAGAATAGCAAGTTTAAAAATGCTACAGCACCTGGTAACCTAAAATGTCAGCTGTAGCAAGCAAGGTATTGGAAGTACCTTGGTCTCAATCAGATAGCAGATGAGTTATTAGTATAAGAGATGCATAGAATATTTAATTTTTAAATTTTTTGGGGGGCGGTCTGGGAATCAAACCTGGGTCTCCTGCATGGAAGGTGACCATTCTACCTTGAACCACCTGTGCACCCTGGATATTTAAATATTTGGAGGATAATGTTACTTTAAAGGATTATTAGATCTCATTAAAATTAAATGTATTTCTTTAGTTCTAAACTAATTATATTGGGTTGGGAGTCAACAAATTTAACTCAATTTGTAAAATATTTTTCCTATAATGTGCTAAATAGTTACAGAGGCTTAGAAAAAATAAACCTTTTCTCTTGACCTGGGATTTGGTTTTCTCTAATAATGTTTAGAACTTGAAACTTGAGATGTTTGAGTTCAATTTCAAGCTCTGAATCCATGATATTCGAGTAAGTGCTACATTTTCCAAGCTGCGTTCATCCATCCTTAAAGTTATTAATTCCAGGTCCTTCTAATAGAAGGATCAATGAATCACAAAGACAAAATCAATATATAGCTGAGCATCTTCCTGCCTATCCATTAAGAAAATGCAAAGTATAATCTAATTCTGAAACATGTATTTGAAAATGGAAATTCCTTAATGCTACTAAAACTGAGCATTAACTGACTCTAAACCTCTTGGAAACTAGAAATAATAACTTGTCTAAGTCTGTAATGATAAAAAAACGTGTACACACATAACAATATAAAACCTGGTGTAAAATTAACAATAATAAAATGAATACCAAGAAACCCATCAACCAATTTATGATATAGAACTTTATTAATAAGTTAAAATTCCCCTCCCCCATCAAAGGTCCTTTCCCAGATATCTCCTCCATGCCAACAAGGTTAAACACTACCCTTACTTTTGTTTAAATCATTCTCCAACTCTATTTCATAATTTTTCACTTTTCTTAAGTATACATTGTTAGGTAATGCCTTTTTAAAACTTTTAAAAAATGGAATCATACACTATATGTTCTTCTATTTTTATTTTTCATCCTATTTCTCTGTATAACTTTATTTCATTCATTTTCAGTTATAATTTTACTAATTTGACTGTATCAAACTACCACAATTTAACTTTTTCACTCTACTTTTAGTGGATATTGGTCTGTTCCTAGTTTCTTATTGGCACAGACCATGGTACCATAAACACGTTAGTGTTGTCCAACAGTGCACACATTCATAAATTAATCTAGAGGAAATATCTATAAATAATCTAATTGCTCCATCTTATTAGGAATTAATTACCAAAGAGTTATACAAAGCACATATCTGAATTTACTGTGTTCCCCACTGTGTATAAAATTTGTCATTTCAGTATAAACTTGTCAATATTTGATATTGTAGACTTTTAAAATGTGTTATATGATTCTGAAATTGCATAGAATAATTTCAATAACTTTAATTTGCATTTCCCTGTTTTCTAATGATATTTAGTTGATTATTATTTTTTCAAATTTTTATCAAGTGCTTGGATTAACCTTTTATTTTTACTACTTTTACTATGTTTTTAAAGTTGCACATTATGCCTATTCCTTACTAAGCATAAATGTAGTTTATATATTTGAGATAAAATAATTTTAAAGTTATATCTAAGATATCTTCTTCCAATTTATATCTTTGAAAAACTCCATCATGATGCAATTTGATTAAAATGAGTTCTATATTTAAGGTCTATATCAATTATATTTAAAATTTAAATGGTCATATTGACTCTTTTCCCTAGCAAGTAATTGGTATTTTTAAAAAGTTTCTACTATTATTATATAGTTAAAGTTATCGACTTTTCTTTTATATTTTGGACTTTCAGAGTTATATTTAAGAAAGCCTTTCTTACACTTAAGTGTGAAAATATTTCCATATTATTTCCTAAAAACATTCTAATAGGGTCATTTTCATTAATACATTAAATTCTGCTTGAGTTGATGTTTTATTATGGTTCAAAGTATAAGTCAAATTTCATTTTCTCTAAATGATTAACCCATTTTCCCAAAACCATTTTTCAAAAGTCTGTTCTTTCACCAAAAGTCTGAAATACCAACTCTATCAGTTATCAGGTACATATATGTTTCTGGGATTTCTGTTCTGTCCCACCAGAATATTTGTCATATGCTTATGGTTTATAATGTGTTGATGTCTGGTATTGAAATCTTCCCATGTATGCACTTCCTTGTTTTTCTTCTGAGAGCTTGCTAAGATTCACATACACATATATCCATTCACACAGGTGCAGATTCAATATTAAATTGGAATTTCATTGAAACCTACAGGTCAGCTTGGATTAAACTGTCTTTAAATAATATAACCCATGAAGATGTATACTCTTATATTTTATTTAAGTCTTCTGAAACAAAAATGTTTGTAATATTTAGATATTTGGTGATAAATTAAGAACTAGATATTTTTGTTGGGTTTTTTATTATTTTAATATTAGTTTTATTTTATTTGTCATTAGTAGAAATTACACAGAAATACAATTAATCTGGATTTTAAATTTTTGTGCCCAATCTCCTTTTCATCTACTAATTGATTCCTATAGCAGATTTTAGAAAAAATATTAATGTTCTTAATTCAAATATATGTATAGGATAAATGTATGAAATAATTGTGTATTCTCTTTCAGTCTTTCATATCTTTTACATGCCTTGCCCCACCCTGAATGTTACCCAAGAAAATGCTAAGTAGTTGCAGAATATTAAGCAAACTTATCATGCTGCTAATCTCATCGGGAATTCACGCAATGACTCATTATTGACTGTTCTAGCTTGCTAGCTATTGGAATGCAACATACCAGAAACTGAACGGTTTTTAAAAAGGGGAATTTAATATGTTAGTTTACAGTTCTAAGGCCAAGAAAATGCCCCAATTAAAACAAGTCTATAGAAATGCCCAATCAAAGGCATCCAGGGAAAGATACCTTGGTTCAAGAAGATTGATGAAGTTCAGGGTTTCTTTCTCAAGTGGAAGGGCACATGGTGAACACAGTCAGAGTTTCTCAATCATCTGGAAAGGCACATGGTGAACACGGTCAGGATTTCTCTCTCATATGAGAAGGGCACATGGTGAACATGGCATCATCTGCTAGCTTTCTTTCTTGGCTTCCTGTTTCATGAAGCTCCCTGGGAGGCATTTTCCTTCTTCATCTCCAGAGGTCGCTGGCTGGTGGACTCTGCTTCTCGTGGCGCTATTGTTCTGCTCTCTCAAATTTCTTTCATTCTCCAAAATGTTTCCTCTTTTATAGAACTCCAGAAACTTATTGAGACTCACCCAAATGGGTGGAGATGTGTCGTCATCTAATCTAGTTTAACAATCACTCTTGATTAAATCACATCTCCACGGAGATGATCTGATTACAGTTTCATCTGTAATGAAACACACAGTATTGAATAGGGATTATTCTGCCTTTATGAAATCGGATTTAGATTAAAGCATGGCTTTTCCAGGGGACATATGTCCTTTCAAACCAGCACATTGACTACAATGTTTTCTTCTGTTGTTGTTTGGGTGGCAATTTATTATATTTAAGGTATTCTCTCTGGTGTTCTGAATAGTTACCTTGATTAAATATGAATTTTTAAAATGTTTTCTCTGCATTGATTGAGATAATTATTTTATTTCTCTCCTACAATTTATTAATAATATGAATCACATTGTTTAATTTTCATATGTTACCAGCCTTACATTCCGGGCATCATCCCACTCGGTAGTGGTATTGTCTTTTGGAATACATTGTTAGCTTTGATTTGCTAATGTTTTTACAGGGCTGTTGCATCAGTGTTCATGAGTACATGTGGACTATATCTATTTTCCCCTCAAACCATACTTCTATAGCATTAAAAGTTACACTAGTGTAAAACAACTTGAGGATTTTCCTTTCTTTTAAACAAATCTTGTGAATTTAGAATAACTTATGTTTAATGCTTGATAGTACTCCATGGTAAGACTATCTGAATAGAGTGTTCATCTTTATGGTAATGTTTTTGACTTCCAAAACAATTTCAATATGGTTTTAAAATATTTAAGGATTTCTATTTTCTCTTTTTTTGTTTGGATGAGTTGTAATTTTCAGAACTGTAACCAGCTTCAAATCTACTCACATAAATTTGTTTATTAAAAAGATGTCTGTGCTGTCTTCAGTGTGGACTCATATAAACTAAGTGCATCATTTCATAGATTTAAAAATTCCTAATACTGTTTTTCCATGTTTTTTGTTCATATTGTTGATCATTTTGATTGAGATTTTTTCAGTTTTATTATGATTTTCAAAGATATAACTTTTGTTTCCTTAATCCTCTCTATTGCATTTTTACTTTCTGTTTAAAGATTTTATTACATATTGTGGAAGCTGAGTATAGTCCACTGCTTTTCCCTGTTACCCAAAAATAAACCCTGTGCACAGGACTGGGTGCATTTCCTTGGCTCTTGGAATGGGAAGAGAATATGGTCTGACTTCCTTCTTTGATCACGTTGACATCCTACAACAGACAGTAGTCTGCCCACACATTGCTTATCTTTTTTCTCTGAGCACATGTAAGTATCCCCAGACTAAGAATGTAAGTTTTACATACCTGGCCCACCTCCACTGCTGTATTTATTCTCAGTGGGGAAGGAGCAGTGTCCTTCTACTGCAGCACAAGAGGGTCTGCAGGACATTTCCCTGCACTGGCTCTTAGCCATAATCTGCCGGCATGGGGGACAGATGCATACTGCTGAAGCTGACCTTGCTGTTACTTCTTAATGTGAGAAACCATTATTCCATCCAATACCTGTGAGAGCTGTGCCTTTGTTAGCAACCTCAGCATCTGCAAACCATGGAGTTAGTTAAGATCCAAGGACTGCTGTTCCTAGCCAACTTTGTTATGCTCTTTGTTACCCTCCTTCCAGCGAGACCCCTCAGGCACAATAGTTGTCTCTTTCTGACCATTGTTTTGGCATGGCTAGCAGGGTACCCACACATACAACTTCCCATTTATTCCTGGAATCATTCTTTTGTTATCTGACTAATTTTTTAATGGATACTTTGATCATTAATATTAGCATTTCTTTTCTAATATAAGCAATTAGAGTCAAAAATTTTAGTTTATCACTTTCTCTCGTAAGTTTTGGTATGAAGTGTGCTTTTATTTTATTCTAATATCCATTATGATGTCCACAGCCTGTGTTATTTAGAAGTATATCTCTCTGGCCACAATATGTACTTTTTGTAGTTGTCATAGTCTTACTGATCTTACCTTAATTGCATTGTGGCTAATCAACTTAGTTTGCATTTTGCAAATCCATCAAACATATTGATTGTAGATTAACAAAACAAACAGAACAAAAACATATGCTCCATCTAAATAGATGCAATAAAATGGTTTAGCAAAATCCAGCACCAATTCATGGAAAAAATAAATATTCCTGTCTGTAAACAAAGAATAGTAAGAGACTTCCTCAAATTGAGAAAGGGTATCTACAAGAAAATACCTGCAGTTAATGGCATGCTTAATGCTAAACAGTGGTTGACACCTTTCTAAGACAGAAACAGGAAAAGACATCTGCCTCCATCACTCTAATTTTACACTGTACTAGTGTTGCAAGTCAATGCACTAAGATAAAAAGAGCAATAGCAGGAAAGAAACACAAATTGGAAGGGAAAAAACAAAACTGGCATTGTTCTCACAACACATGATCATATACATAGATAATCCTAAGTTCCTATAGAACTACTGGAAAAAACAAGTGCATTTTGCAAATTTGTAGGTCACAAAGCAAGTACACAAATGTTAATTCATATAATTTTTGTGTGCTATTCAAAAATATTCAGGAAATACATTTTTTTTTAACATGGGTGGCACCAAGAACCAAATCCTCAGGAAATACAGTTTCAACAAATTGCCATTTGTGATAGCATTAAAATCATGAAGTACTTAGAGAATTTTAAAAATATGTGCAAGCCATGTTCACAGATAACTGCAAAATGTTACTGATATACATTAAGGAACATCTGCATAAATTGAGAGAGACTCAGTACTTCTATTGTTAAGAAATCAAATTTCAATAATTTGTTCTTCAAATTCAGTAAGGTCCTGTCAAAATCTCATTTTTATCAAATTCTAACATGCCAATTAATGTCAGCTCTTTGAGCTTTGTTTTCTAAAATAAAGCCTATAGGTAAGACCACTTTATACAATCCCTATGGCCCTTCCACAATTGTCTCACTATAAAAGTGAAATCGATTTGAGAGCATTTTGCTCTGTAGGGAATCATAGGAGACCTTTTCTTATAACCTTATAATTACTAAAATATATAATAACTGTCATGAGAAGTAGAGGAGTGGAACTTTTCAGGTTTTAGTAAATTTACTTTGTACAGTAACTGCTACTCTACTCAGGTGCTACTAATCTTTCTGTTGATTTTTAAATTGTATCATCAGTTCAGATGCTATGATCAGCTTCATTCTGTGCTCAGGTAGAATCCCAAAAGGGAATGATAGCAAAAGATAAATCTTTGGAGAGCAAGAAGACAATTGTTGAAACCTATTATGTGTAAGGGATATGTTCAAGAATTGATGATTAGAAATTAAGAATTTCTAAAAAACAAACAAATCTGAAACCTGTCCCAAAGAAATGAAAGGCTCTAAACTGCCTAAGGTTATCTTCAATTTCTCTAAACAATAAACTGAAATCCTGTAGTTTTCAAGAACCCTTGAAGTTTCTCTAAATAGAATAATAGAATTGCTCTTATTATATTAAAGACAAAGTCAATGAAACATTACTCTTTTGAAATAGTTTCAGCTCCTCAAAATATTTTTATAGGGTTTCATAAGTTTCTCTTTTGGTCTCTTTTCTATTCCAATTTATTGAATCAGATTTTGATTGCTATTTTAAGTTACTGAAAAAGAAGTCAACATCCTTAGCTTTATGCTACCTCTTGTCATTCAGACACAAACTAATAATTATTTGTAGTCATCTCCACAGCATTGCATCAATGTGTTCTCCATTGTATAAACAGCTTATCTACAAAGCTCGTTTATTATTCTGCAATTCAGTATTTTGACTAATGTCTACATATTTATTCCAGTCATCTAGGCTTAAGACCTCAGAGACCTTCATTTCATCAGAGGTCTCTGCTCTAAGCAATGTTAACTGTCACTGCCTCAATCCCCAGTCACTTTTGGGCCTTATAACTTTTATTTGATTTCCTTCATTGTGCTTATATACCTGACATTATCCTTTCTATTACATAGCAATTTCAAATTCATATTATCTGAAATAATATATTGCCTCTGGTCCTATTATGTCACATTATATCATATTGCATTTATTATTTGATGTTACACTATGTAAATTTGTTTATTTGACATTTTCTGCCGAAATGTAAGTTCCATGTTTTCAGAAATTTTGTGTTATCAATTACTGTTTAGGTTTTATATAAATAATATTGAATAAATTACTGAAAAATATATAAATTCATCCAAACTCTTCTAAACACAGTCACAATGATTTTCTAAGACATAGGTTAAATCAAATAAAAGTTTTGGTCAAAATTCTTTGATGATTCTTTATTTCAAAAACCACTGTAGCATTGGTTTTCTACCATCTGTTATCAGTCTAGGAACATCACTAAAATTTGCCACCAAAATATAAATTTCAGCCATTAATACCTAGCATCTAGGTAGCTCTCATGAAACTTCCCCTGCACAGAATGACTGTCCCATAAACTTTGATTGTTTAAAAGGCATGCATTAAGTATCAACATAAGTGCCAATTCTCATATAAGGCCTTTCTGTCTCCTCTGATCAGAATTAAGCTCACCTTCTGTCAATTTCCCATGGCGCTTTGTTTCTAACTCTACTATATCATATGTATATAGAATTTTCTTTGTAGTATAGTCATTTATAAAAAAAGAATATTAACTCTCATACTAGATTGCAATCTTCTTTGGAGAATGGTCCATGTTCTAGTATTCATTTTATATACTTCATGGTGTCCCCAACATGCCATGACAAGTACAGAGAAATAGTGAATAAATGTTTGCAGAATAGAATAGAGTAGAATAGAAATGGAATGGACTAGAATACATTAAGTCTCTAACAAACCAAATCTCCACTGACCTTTCCTTTCCTGGTTTGCTATTATGCTTATCTGATATTTTGACAAGCTGCCAAGTCTTTCCCTTTTTCTAACCAATCTGTCAACACAAAATAAGCAGGGATTTTTCCCCCCGTCAACAATTTCAACTAACCAGCATATAGCACCAGCAGATATTTAATACTTAGTAATTTAGAATGGAAGTAATTTTTAAATTACAGAACTTGAGACATAGAGATTAAAGGAAAAAACTTGCTCAAGCTCCTAATTCAACAGATGAGGGGGCTGAGTACAAACTTGGGTGCTTTTTCCGTCACATTTTTTTAGTATTTGACAACAAATATTTTATCATCTAGATGCAACTTTAAGGTATTTTATTAAAAAAGGATGAAGTATATGCACTTAAATTAGAAAAATCTATTTCCTTTAAGAGTCCTTTAGATTTAACAAATATTATTTACTATGTAATGTTTTATGATTTTTATTAATCACTAACTTTCCAAATTGTGAAATTTAAATTGTTGAAAAGGCACAGTTAAAAATTTCTGGAAAAGTAATTATACCAGATAAAGCAATCTGTGTGTACTAAAAGACAGTAAAATGAAGACCAAAGGTGATTTAAAGTTTTAAAAGTCAGAAAGTAGTAGATGTCCTTCAATTCCTCTCAGTTATTTGGCTCCAACAATGTAAAATCTCATGGGTTGAAAGTAGAATTGGGGTTCAGATTTGCAATATTCAGATTGCCTAATATGTAGTGTAATGCTACATGTTACAATGATATGAACAATTAAAGATATGAGATAAGTAGTTTTAAAAATAAAATCACAAGGATCAATGAAAAGATATTCAACAGGGAAACAACTGTTCAGTATTTAAACTGAAACCTAAACTATGTGCAGAGCATAGAATAAGTTATAGACAGAGAAAACTGGAAGTGAGTACAATTGGGTTTTAGGTACAAGGATAGGAGGGTCTACAAATAAGAATGTAAAAGTAGCAGAGGCCAGATTATGTAGGGCTTTATGGTCATAAAAAATTTTTTGTAATTTGCCTGATGTTTATACAAAGCCTGTAAATGGCTTGTAACTGAGAAACCAGGATTTAAGAGAAGATTTAGATTACTGTATCATCAAACAGATGTTCCTTTTGCTTTTTTGGATATTGGCATAAACAGAGGAGAAAATCTGGAAGCCCTAAATTATAATTAAACTGTTTAGATGTCTAAAAGGATCGTAAAAGCCCTTATCTCTTATCTTGTGCCTTTGTGACTACAAGAGCAGTTATGCCCTTTATCTGGTCATTTTCTTGTAGGCCCTAATGCTAATGATTATTAGCCATTAATTAGACTCAGCCCCTTATATTTGTAAACCATAACTGCTAGGCTCTGCTATTGAAAGATAGCTCTGACTCCTTTCCTTTCAACTTACATTAACAATGTTCTTAACAATATTTTCTTTTCTACTTTGAACTTACTATCCAAAATGAACTCATCAACCCTTGCTAAAATCCTTAAAAGCCCTAAACCCCCTAAACTCTGGGAAACAGATTTTGGGCCTTTAGGCTCTCTGTTCCCCTACTACACATGTAGTAATAAATTTCCTCTCTTTGAAACGCCGGTGTCTCAGGTATTGGTTATTGAGCACATCATGCAAAAAAATCCATGCCCTTTGGTCCAGTACCAGGTTCATCAGAGAATCTGTACAGGATTTGTGTTTTTTGAAACAACACTATAGTTTAATATTGAAAGTGAAGTAGTGAAAATTCTGTTTTTCCAAGAAAGCACCTTAGCCTCTGAGAAGTGGCCAAACCTTTATTGCTAGCTGACCCAGAGGATCTTCTGTCCAAAGTCTGAGCCCCGAATATTCTTTGTTTCTAGATTATATAGGCTAGTGAGCAAAGTAGGAATTGTTAAGGGAATGGGTGGTAAACACTGGAAAAGTACAGAGTCAGAATTTACAGGTTAGGAGTTATCATCTGACTCTTAGCTGAACTCCTTTGTCCAAAATAAAGGCAGCTCCTGGACATGACAAGAAACAGGCCTGGCAGCCTTTCTCTTTGCACACCGATATCTTTGGACAGGCTTGAGTAAGCTTGGACATGATTTACAGCACTACATTCTGCTTTTCTTCCTTTGAGAAAACTTGCAATTATATAACTTTATGAATGCATTAATTTATAGTGATGCAAACAAATACACAGAGTAATACACATGAATGCATAAAGTGATACGTATCAATTCATAAAGTTATACAATAATACTGAGGTTAAACTTGTAAACTACCTCAAAAGAAGGCTGAAGGACCTGAACTAGAGTGAAAAAATAATTTTAGAACTTCAGAAGTTAATGATTTAGAATAAGAAGTCATGCAGGAGGGTGGGGAAAACTATACCCATTTGAGACATTTTTAGGAAAAAGAGAATTATACCTTAGTGACTGGATGGAAATGGTTCTAAGAAGAAGAAAGAATCATAGCTAATTGCCAAGATTCTCTCTGGGCCACTGCATGATCAGAAGGTATAGAAAATAGATGCAGAATGCTACAATTATGGAGACAGTACATTCATATAGGGGATGTTGAAAATCAGTAATTATAAATTATAGGTATGAGGAGTTAGCAGTGTTGGACAAGAGATAGGAAAAGAGCCATTGGCTATATATTTAGGTTCTAAAGTCATGAAAATGGAAGTAATCTCAAAAAGACTAACACTAAACCCTGAAGAACAGACATGTAAGGAAATAAAGACAGGGATATACAAGAGGAGTTTGTGAACTGAAGGTGGGAAAGCTGGATCCTGGAAATAATCCCAAAATTAACTTTCAGAATAGGATGATATTGCCAGTCAATGGTGTTTAAGATTTTTCATATAAGAGATGGAAACTTTAAAAATAAGAATCTCCATGTTGAGCCAATGGGGTAGAGTTATAAGGGAAAATAGAAAATATTGCCATTGTAATGTTTTTGTCAAAACACTTAGAATAATCAAATTTATCTCCAAATATATAGACATTATAGTTACTCAAAATGTTGTAAAAGCTTTGGGTACTGAGTAATCCTGTGAGGCATGTGCCATAGTTTTCAGTGAATTGAGAAGGTAAGCACCAAAGAAGTGAAAGGCTAGAAGTAGAGAATGTATAGATTTTAGTGCCCCAAAAAAGAATTAACTTTAAAAAATAGAGTATAATACAAGAAAATGAGAGTCTGGAAGAGACTGATCAGAGAAGGAAAATGACTTTGAGATTGGCGGTAGATAGAAAGATGAGTACCTTCATTTGGGAATCCTACAGAACTTGAAATTACTTCTCTTGGAGGAAAAACACAGGTTTTAGGGAGGCACATAATTATATGGAGCAATTACTAAACATCTTACTGATGTAAGGGAATATATTAGTTGTGAAATAAGAATGCCATAAGAAAAAAATAGATTTAGGAGTAAAAGTTGGAGTAAATGTTTTCAGGACAGGTCAACACAAGAGCAAAGTTGAGATGTGAATGAGATGGTATATGAGATATTAAGATGTTAAAGAAGACTCACCATTCAGGGCATGGTGAGATTGCAAAACATAAGGTTATTGGCATACACAGATCTGAAATTACAATACTCCCTATTCAGTCACGTATTCTAGGACTGTTATTGCTGGCTCCTAGGTGGCACTTTGGAACAGAAAGCATTGCTGTGCCTAAATCTTCATTGATCTATCGTGTATACTGTCAATTAAAAGAAAATCTTGCATTTGCACTTGCATATGTTCTTTGTGATATTTTTAAAGTTACATTGTCTAACAGTATGTTCTTATATTAGACTTTAAAATGTCTTATCACTTGTTTGCTCATAACTGGATAATAGAAACTTTGATCTCATTCTCTGTTTAATTCTCTGTCAGTGTCCTTCAAGGGAGCAGTGGTTTTGGTGAGGCACATTAGGCAACTTTAATTGAAGTATCTGCTCTTTATGCATGGAAATAGTTCAAAATTTCAAAGACATAATCTAAATATAAATGTGTTAGATGGTTAAATATAGCTTACAGTGATGTGTTTGGTAGCATACTAGTGGGATAAATAATCAATATAATGCTATGAGGCCAAGACTTTTTTAATGTAACTTTATTGAGAAATGTTCACATACCATACCATCCTTCCAAAGTATAAAATCATCACATAGTTGTGCATTCATTATGATGATCATTATGGGGTAGAGGCCTGAAATGTTGATGTACTTGAAGAGAGTGGTACCTCTGGGTTTCAGGGTTTCTCTGTCATAGGATCAATCTGGAGGCCTTAAGTTTCTAAAAAAATTAATTTACTAAGAAAAAATTTTCAGAAACTTAGAGCCAAAGACACTCCCTAGGGTTTTCAGGAATACTGTTGGTTGGGACTTATCATACCATGGTAGTCAGCAATATGTGGCTAGAGCTTGCATACAAATAACCTACAGAATGATCTCTCAACTCTATTTGAAAAATCTTAACTGCTGAAACATTTTGCTCATTTAATTTTCCTCCTTTTGTTCAAGAATGCATTTTCAGTCACACAATGCCAGGACCAGGCTTATTGATGACTCCAGGGAGACCTAAATGCCTGAGGTCATGTTCCAGGGAGAGGGAAGCATAGTGACTTTAATTGCAGCACTGGCTTAAAGAGAGAGGCCACCTCTGAGAAACAGAAGAGATTCTCTGGGGGTGGCTCTTAGGCATATTTTCATGCAGGCCCAGTTTTGCTATTGTAGTAAGTTTCATTAGGGCAAGCTTCAAGATCAAGTTCTTGGCTTATTAACTGGGGAGTCCCTTTTGCCTGAGAGAATATCAGGAGTTCCCCTGGTAGGGAAGTTTAATAATTCCGCATTTTTTTCTTCAGTCCCTCTCCAGGGGACTTTGCAAATGTTTTTCTTTATTTTATGTCCTGAATACTATGGAATGTATTAGGTTATTACATTAGTTTGTACAGGATAAGAAGGTCTCATTCTCTTTTATAAGTTCCATGTAATTAGGTGGTTTAAATAAACTGACCAGTCACATTAAATTAGAAAATGTGTTAAAGAAAATTTAAATTTTTGATCAAATAGACATCTTTTCCTTTGTTCTCACACAGTAGTTGAAGTTTTAAAATGCAAACAATTCTTAACCCTTTATTCTGATTTACATTAGTCCTAGCCAGATATATTTCATTTATTTTTATAATTGAATTCTGACCTTTATTTCAACTTCTTTAACAGTTGCTGTATGGAGTAATGGTGACTTTCACCGCTGGAAAACTTTACTCTGAGTCTCCATGTCACACAGATACCCAATGTTTCAGGAAACAGGTAACATACAAAGAGCACAGCATATCAGAATTTAGAAATAACAGTTAAAACTCAAGAATAGATGTCATTGCTTTAAAAGCTTACAATCTAGGAACCTTAACAATAACCCTTATTTGAACATTCTGTACTCCTTAATTATCTATTGTTCAATCTCTGTCCATTCAAATTCAATTCTCATAGTTTGTTCATTATAGTTAGTTTATATCAGGGAGAGCATACATTATTTATTCTTTTGTGTTTTGCTTTTTTCACACAACACAATGTCCTCAAGGTTCATTTACCTAGTTGCATGCCACACAAATTCATTTCTTCCTGCAGCCACTCAGTATTCCTTAATATGTGTACACCACAATTCACCATTCTGTTCATCAGTCAATGTACCTTTAGGCCCCCTTCCAGCCATTGAAAATCATGAGTAATGCTGCCATGAACACTAGTGTACAAATGCCTACTTGTGTCTCAGATTTTAGTTCCTCCAAGTCTTTGTTTAATAATGGGGTTGCAGGATCATGTGGCAACCCTGTACTTGGCCTCCTGTGAAGCCACCACACTGTCCTCCAGAAAGGTTGTACCATTCTACCTCTCTATAAAAAATGAATAGGTATATATCTCTCCCTCCACATGTTCTCTAGCACTTATATCTTCCTGTTTATTTTTAAACAGTTTTATTCACAAACCATACAATCTAACCTAAGTGTACAGTCAGTGGTTCCTGGTATTATAACATGTATTCACCATGACAGTCTACCACAGAGCATTTTCATTTATTTCACAAAGAAAGAAACAAAGGAGAAAAGAAAAAAAAAAAAAGAAAGAAAAAAAGAAGCAATAACAAAACCAATAATCCCATACTCCTCCCTTAAACCTCTTTCTTATTGATATTTAGCTTGATATATTGCCTTTGTTACGGTTAATGAAAGGATACTACACTGTTATTGTTGGCCAAAGATTCTAGCTTGCATTCATTGTATTTTTTCCATACACTATCCCATTTTTGACACCTTGCAATGATGACATTTAATTCTTCTCTCTCAAGTAAAATTTTTCTTGTATTTATACATTTAATCACCATCATTGTACACTCCAGTTTTTGATGTGTTTTACAGTCCAAGTTTTTATCCTCTATCTTTCCTTCTGGTTCCACACATGACCCTAGCCTTTCTTTTTCGACCATACAGACTCTCACTTTTAATCATTATACTACAATTTTGTGCAACCATCACATAGTATTGTGCTATCCATTTCTGGATTTTTACAATCAATCCTGTTGTATGTTCCAAATACAGGTTATCAGGAGATAGAAAGAATGTAGAATCTGAGCACTTGATGCTGGTTGCTAATGCTTTTAAAGGGAGTGAAATGTCTCCTAGGATAAGATGGACAGTAACAGCTGCTGAGGGTATATGATTTTAGCCTATCATTGAAGGATCTGATGTGCCAGAAGGGAGTGTCTCCCAATAAAAGGACTTTTCAGGAAGGATCTAAACAAGATAAGCAAAAATGGCTTTACAATTAGAGAAGTATAAAACCACAAACAAAAGTGTAAATAAAAGTTCCTTCAAATACCAAAATCATTATTATTCTGCTTTACGCATCGTTATAACATGGGCTTTAACTTTGAAGTACCAATCCAACCCCATCCATATGTTCTTATATTCACAGCACACCTTCTGTAAGTTCTCTCTCTATTTCTTGCCTATACAGGCTCTGAGAATAGAACCCGGGTCTCGTGCATGACAGGCAAGAATTCTAACCCTGAGCTAAGCTTCATTGCCATTATAAGTTCATTTTATTCCATTTCAAAGTGCCTAAAAGTAAACTTATAAGCAAACAAGCAAAGAAATAAAGGAATGAAAAGCAGCTTTAATAATGATAGCTGAGTATTATTGATTTAGGATATTAGAGGGTGTCTGGGGGAGAAAATAAAAATGTTGAAAGCTTATAATGTGTATTTCTAGCTTTGGGGAATATAAAATATATTAATTATTTAGTTTGCCTGCATTTCCACAATATATTTTCTTGTCAAAATTTTGCTTTTAAAATACAAAATTAGTATTTTAGAAAAGTCCAAAATTGCCCAGAGAGTAAGATATATTTATTTACATATCCAACTCCTCCATGGGAATTGGTAAATAAAGATTTATTTTAGTAACCTAGCGGATTAAATGGAAATAGTATGTTTAATGCCAGAGACTCTCATATGCTCTTTAATGCAACAAATTCAGAAATATTATTATAATAGTGAATGTAAGAGTTTCATTTCTTTCATGGCTCAGTAATTTCAGAGATGAATGGATTTAGTTGTGACTGGCTGAGAGGATAATGGAGAAGTATATTGAAAGATCAAAGAGAGACAATTTTAGAGGGGAACAATATTTCAACAAAACAGGAAAAAGTGAGTGAAAATACAAATTCACATGCAAAACAAATAAATTATTGGATTTTAACTGTTAAAATTCAAATATGTGGGCAATTAAATTTTCAATTCATGCAAACATTTTAATTATACCTGTTAATAGCAAAGATCAAAAATCTTGTGTTGGTTGAGATGATTTAATTTGGGACGATAAGCATAGACAGGTAGGCGTAGCTACATAAGGTAGAAAAAAAGAAGGCTAAATGTAGTATGGTGGTGGCCATACTGTTTACAGAGTGAAATGGATTCTCTTTGACCTGGAAGATATTTTTCCAGAGATTACTTTCCTAGTCCCTTGCTGTCTTTGATATACTTTTAGCTCAAGAAAAGTTCAAAAAACAAGTCACAAGTAAGAATTTTAGATATGCATAACTACCTTTGATGAAACTGTGAGATAAGTGTGACTTTGAATCTCAATAAATCAAGATAGAAAATAGATGGGTCAATGACTGACAATGCAGATTACTGAAAGGCCAAAACTTTATATCTATAAAGGGACTACTCACAGGATGAAGGTCAAATTTCTCCCAGCAAATTTCAGGCATCTCATCATAAATTTTTACAATAACTGAAATGGAAGACACAAAAATTTCAAAGAGGGGAAAAAAAAAGATTATATATTGACGCCCTATTCCAATTAATGTGGTGGGATGAGATATTTCAGGGCTCTGTCTCCCCACAGAACATTTGAATATACAGCAAGATCTCACATAAATATCTTTCTGAAAGTTTCTGAAACAGTTAAAGGACTGCAGTAACAGAGCAAGCACCGAAAGAAATAAAAGGCTATTAAAAGTGTTAGGATCTCAAAAATAAAAAAAAGTGTTAGGATCTCATGGACTCCTGGCTCACCTTTCTCCCACCTTTCATCAGCTTGTCAGTGAGCCAGCCTGTTCCCCAGGGTGAGTTTTTAGTCTTGGTTCCAGAAGGAGCAGATTCACCCTTATTCACATACTGGAAGTATATATGTTTTGTCCAAACTCTCTTGTGGTGGCCTGAGGGAAGAACTTGCCAGGTATGTAGAAGGTAGTTCACAGGGCCCTCCTGCAGAACACTGTGGGAGAATAGTCAAATTATGCTACCTGATGCAAAGGATTGCTGCCTTTAGGACAAACAGTAACCTAAACATTGAGAAAAGAGTTTCTTAGGAGTTTTAGATGGCCAGAACTGCCGAAATGCAATATACTGGGAATGATCTGGAATTTAACAATGGGGATTTATTAGTTTGCAAGGCTACAGTTCTGAGGCTGTGAAAATGTCCAAATTATTCCATGATTATGATGATACCCTCTTTCTGAAGCAGGCTATGGGAGATTCTGAACTCTGCCAGATGATAAGGCAAATGGCAGCATCTACTGGTCTCTCCTTTCCTTTCCAGATTTCATTGCTTCCACCTTATGGCTTCAGTGGATACCTCTCTGCTTCTGTGTGTTTCTCTCTCACCTTCTGTGCTTCTGTGAGTTTCATCCTCTTACAAAGGATGTCAGTAAGAGAATTATGACCCATCCTGAATGAGATTGGTCATATCTCAACTTAAGATCCTACTCACCAAAAGATCTTACTTACATCTGGTCCACACCCACAGGATTGATTATCTTTAAGAAAGTTAAGAAATTTTTGTGGTTATGCATGACTTCAAACCATCACAGATGTTAAGTTTATGCCCCACTATAACTACAAAGAAAATAAGGGAGAATATGCAAGCTCATAGAGACAAAAATTAGAATACAGGTCTTTGTGGTGGACATGAGTCGATGCATAACACATTTCAATTTTTCAGCAGCCTTTGACTTAATTGATTACCCTCTTCTTCCTTTGGTTCTTGATATTACTGTTACTTCATTCTCCTACTAACACAAGGACATCAGTTTGTCTCCTTTGCTACTCTATCATCTATCATACCACAATATTTTAGAGCATCTTACAGATAAATTCTTATCATTTCTCCTAATTTATCTCACTCTTTAGATGATTACATTAAGATCCATAACTTTAAGCATCATGAAGGCAGTTATTTTTCCTTTTTAATTCCTAACTTCCATCTCTATTCTAACATTGGACCTATAAAGTGAAGTGCCTACATGATTCTATTTTAAAGTCTAATAATTATCAAAATTTTCATGTCCAAAAGAAAACTTACCTCTTTTACCCATATACTTTCTAAGCTAAAGATGTAAATTTGAGAGTTTTTGGCAGACGACCAGTATAAAAAATCATGAGTCTAGATAACATTGTCAAATAAATTAGTACCGATTAGAGAGAAAAGAAGAGTAGACTGAAGCTTGAGGAATTTCAACAGTTAAGTAGTTAGGACTTGAGAAAGTGAGACAGAAATCAACAGTGGATCCTGAGAAAGAGTAAGCAGTGATGTTGGGGGAAAAGCAAGGCATTACACTGTTCTAAAGCCAAGTGAACAAAAAATATAAAAAAGAAGGGAGTGATCAGCTGTATTGATATTTTGAATTAGAAATGCTACTGATTTATCAAATTAGATAAATCCTGGATGGTATGTTTTAAAAGAAGTTTACAAAGAGAGCAATTAGAAACACAATACATAAATGGTCATTTTAAATTGTTCTGCTGCAAGAAAAAAGGAGCTGGGAGATACCTGACAGGAAAAAATGGTATCTGTAGACATGTTATTATTGTAGTTCATGTTTTTGATTTTTAAGATGGGAGAAACATCTTATTTGGACATCTCCATTTGATTGTTTATAGGAATAATCCAATAGAGAGCAAAATTGCTAATGTAAGAAACAAAGAGAAGAGTTTCTACATCTGTATTCCTGAACAAGCAAGAAGTGATAAATTAGTACATGAGAGGAAAGATTCACTTTATGTAGAAACAAGGAAATTTCATTTTGTATCACAGAAAGAATATGTGAGAGAAGCTGCTGATCAGTTTTCTCTGTAAAGTGGGAAATAAGGTTATCTGGTATGAATAAGAGTGAAGTATTCTTAGAGGTGCCTTGGACAATGTGCTTTCCTGGAAGTACTGAAGCCCCACAGTGCCCAGTATCATCTGGTCCCCATTACATATTAAACTCGTTGTCTTCTCCTTACCCCTTTGCTGCTTTAGCTTGGGTCTTGTGGCCTCTTAACCATTACCAGAAAATGTCAAGAATGCTCTTGTCCTTGATTCTCACAATTTTTCTCTTTCTGTCTGGAATACTTTCCTCTGATGTCCACATAGACCATTTTTCATCACTGAAGCCTCTAATCACCTCTGAGTTTTTGGAAGGAGGCCCTCCCTGACTAACCATCACCAACACCCATCACTGTCTTCTATTCCCTCATTCCATTTTATTTTTCTTGTTAGCACATATCATAATCTAACATGTTATTTATTTGTTTGCCATCTGCCTTTCTTAATGGAATTGTAGCTCCTTGACAACTTTCCCAGTTCCTAAAAAAGTGACTGTTGAGAATATGTAGCCAATAACGACATCTTTTGAATTATTGGTTGATTTCTGGATGAATAGGAGAGAAGAAAGAGTGTAGAAAAGCTCAACCTCCATATACCATAATAGTGAACGATTAATAGGTAATGCCTAATCATTTCTCCAAGAGTTGTGGGCATTAGAATACTATTTAAATAATTGGATTAAATTTCAATAGGAGCATATGAAATTATTGAAAGTGATTGCCTTTAGGGAGGGCGTTGGTATGAAAAAGAGTATACAGAATACTTCCTAGTTTTATTATAGCTTTTAAATATACTTTGACTTTTAAAATTTTGTACAACATTGATAAACACTGAAAGCTAATTACTGTAAAAGGCCCATTTGAATGAAATGATGTAATTTATCATCATTTCTGATCCAGATTTCTCTGCGGCTACCACAAATGCAAAAATCTAAAGCTGACACCTGAAGGTCCCAAATGTTCAATGGAATTGAACAAAAACATTTTCTTAATTTGGGGCAATGTTATGTTCCTTTTTCCATTTTGTGATCATCTTTTGTGGTAGGTGCAAATCAGCATGAAGGCCATCCAAATCCAATTCAAAAATCTTGATTTAATATACTCAGTGTCCCTTTTTCCTTTTTTAAAACAATTTTTCAGATATATTCACACACAATACAATCCATCCAAATCTCACAATCAGTGGCTCAGCATATCATCACATTGTTGTGTATTCATCACTACAATCAATTTTAGGAAATTTTCAGTACTCAAAGGAAAAAAAAAAAGGAAACAAGAGATAACCCCAAATACCCCATACTCCTTATCCTCTCCTATCATTGATCCCTAGCATTTGGTGCAGTACATTTGTACTTGTTGGTGAAAGAATATTAAGATATTACTATTAATTATGGTACATAGTTTACAATAGGTTTTTTTTTTACAAATATCACTGTTTTATTAACTCTTACTATTAGCATTATAGTGTTAATGTATGACACTATTAACACTATAATATAGTGTTAATATAACAATGTTATATAATATAGCATTTGTTCTAGTTCATGGAAGAGTTTTTTATATTTGTTCTGTTAATCACAGTTATCATCCACCACAAGATTTGCAGAGTTATATATTCCAATGTATTAACCTGTGGCTTTCCTTCTAGTGACAAGTAAGACTCTAAATCTATGCTTGTCACATGCTTCAGGACTTCATTCCTTCTTACTGCTGAATTAAATTTTATCGTATGTATATACCACATTTATTTTATCCATTCATTGGTTGATGGACACTTGGGTATTTTCCATTATGGCCATTATGGGTAATGCTGCTGTAAACATTGTTGTGCAAATATCTGTTTTTGTCCCTGCATTCATTTCTTCTGGGTACAAACTGAGTAATTGGATTGTCAGATCATAAGGCAGCTCTATACTTAACCTTCTGAGGAGCCACCAAACCATATTCCACACTGCCTGCATCACTTTGCATTCCCACTAGAAGTGATTAAGTGTTCCTGTTTCTCTACATTCTCTCCAACACTTGTAGTTTCCTTAGTTTCCTGTTTGTTTAATAGAGGCTATAATAATGGGTTTAAAATGATATATCATTTTGGTTTTGATTTGAAACTTTGTCAAAAATCAATTTACCATAAATCGGAGGGTCTATTTCTGAACCCTAAATTCAATTCCATTGACCAATATGTCTATCTTTGTACCGTGTTGTTTTGGCCTTCTGTGACTTTATAACATGTTTTAATGTCAGGAAATGTGAGGCCTCCCATTTCATTCTTCCTTTTCAAGAGGTTTTTTGCTATTTCAGGCCCTTTTCCCATTCAAATACACTAGATGATCGGATTTTATATTTCAGCAAAATAGACTTTTGGAATTTTGATTGATATTTCATTGAATCTGTAGATCAATTTTGGGCAGAATTGAAATCTAATGACATTTAGCTTCCCAGTCCACCAACTGGAATGTTTTTCCATTTGTTTAAATCTTCTTTGATTTCTTTTAGCAATGTTTTGTAGTTTTCTGTGTGCAAGTCTTTTACATACTTGGTTAAGTTTACTTTATATATTTGATTCTTTTAGTTGCTACTATGAATGGAATTTTATTCATGATTACCTCCTTGGATAGATCATTACTAGTGTATGGAAACATTACTGAATTTTGTGTTGATCTTGTATTCTATCACTTTACTCTAGTAGCATTATAATTTTTTCAGGGCTTTCTCAATATAAGATGATGTTGTCTGCAAGGTTGAAAGTTTTACCTCTCCCTTTTTTAGTTGGATACCTTTTATTTCTTTTTATTGCTTGATTTTTCTAGCTAGAACTTCTAGTACAATAGTGAATAACAGTGGTGACAGTGTGCATCCTTATTCTGTACCTGCTCTTAGAGGGAAAACTTTCAGTCTCTTACCTTTGGGTATGGATGTTAACTGTGGATTTTTCATGTATGCCCTTTATCAGGTTGAGGAAGTTTCCTTCTATACCTATCTTTTACAGTATTTTTTTTTTCAAGAAAGCATGCTAGATTTTCTCAAACGCCTTTTCCATGTCAATCAGATGATCATGTGTTTTTTCCTTTCAGTATGTTGATGTGGCATATTACATAATTGGCTTTCTTGTGTTGAATCAACCTTTGCATACTTAGGATAAAACCCACTTGGTCAGGGTGTATAATTTTTTACTGTGCTGTTGGAATCAATGTGCAAATATTTCATTGAGGATTTTTAATCTATACTCAGAGTTTTCTTTTCTTAGAGTATTTTTACTAGGCTTTGGTATTAGAGTGATGTTTGCTTCATAGAATAGGTTAGGTAGTGTTCCCTCTTCTTCAATTTTTTAGAAGAGTTTGAGTAGAATTTATATTAATTCTTCTTGGAACCCTTGGTAAATTCCTCTGTGAAGCCATCTGTTTCTGGTGTTTTCTTTGTTGGGAGGTTGTCAAGTGATTGATTAAATCTCTTTACTTGTGATTGGTTGAGGTACTTTATTTCTTCTTGAATCAATGTAATTGTTCATGTGATTCTAGGAAATGTTCCATTTCATCTTAGCTGTTTAGTTTGTTAACCCATATTTATTCATAGTGTACTCTTGTGATCTTTTTTCTATCTTTGGAGTCCATGGTAATGACCTCTTCTCATTTCTAATTTTATTTATTTGCATCTTCTCTCTTTTCGCCTTTGTCAGTCTGGCTAAGAGTTTTTCAATTTTATTAATCTCAAAGAACCATTTTTGGTTTTATTGATTCTCTCTATTGTTTTTTCCTCTCTAGTTCATTTATTTCTACTCTAATCCTTGTTATTTCTTTCCTTCCACTTGCTTTGTGGTTAGTTTGTTGTTCTGCTTCTAGATTCTCCAGGTATTCAATTAGGTTTCTGATTAGCTGCTTCCCCCATAAATAGATGTTTAGGCCTGTAAATTCCCCTCTCAGCATTGCCTTTGCTGTTTTCCATAAACTTTTATATGTTTGTGCTCTCATTTTCATTCATTTTGAGATATTTACTGATTTCTTGTGCAATTTCTTCTTTGATCCAGTGATTGTGTAAGAGATATCTATTACTCCCTTCAGTTTTGCCAGTGTTTGCTTCATGTGCTTTCAGGCACCTTATTAGGGGCACAAATATTCATGATTGTTATTTCTTCTTGGTGAATTACCCCTTTAATTAATATATACTGTCCTTCTTTGTTTCTTATAACATTTTTGTATTTAAACTCTATTTTGTCTGGTATGGATATAGCTATGCCACTTTTTTGGTTACTACCTGTGTAGAACATCTATTCCATCCTTTCACATTCAAGCTTTTTGTATTTTTATGTCTAAAGTAAGTCGATTGTAAACAACGCATAGATTAATCATACTTTTTTATCCATTAGGCCATTTTGATTGGGGATTTTAATCCACTAACATTCAATATTATTTCTTTAAAAGTAGTGCTTACTTTAACCATTTTATCCTTCAGCCTTTAATTATCAGATCTATTTTTTTCTCCCTTTTTACTCTTTTAGTTATCCTTACTGATCATCTTCATTTCTATACTTTCCTCCAAGCTCCACTCACTTATTTTTTCTTGGCCAGCAGAACTTCTTTTGGTATTAAGGCACATCTTTTGTTAATGAACTCTCTCAGCTTCTGTTAATCTGTAAATATTTCAAACTCACCCTCAGTTTTGAAGGTCAGCTTTGCCAGATAAAGCATTCTTGGCTGGTAATGTTTCTCTTTCAGAAGAAATAAATACATTATACCACTACCGTCTTGCCTCCATAGCGTCGCATGAGAAGTCAGTACTTACCGTTATGTACCTTCCCTTGCATGTGGTAAATTGCATTTTTTTCTCCATTTGTTCTTTTGTCTGCTTGAATTTGATTGTTTTGTCTTCTAGCTTTCTGATTCTTTCTTCTGCCTTTTCAAATGTGCTATTGCATGTCTCTAATATAATTTAATTTCATCTATAGCCACTTTCATTTCCATAAGATCTTCTGTTTTTCTATGTATTCTTTCAAATTCTTCTTTATACTCTCTTAGTATCTAGCTAATATGCTTTACCTCTTTAGCCATATTGTTGAATTTATTTAGGAGATTTGTTTGAAGATCTTTGATTACTTGTTTCAAATTCTGGATCTCCTCCAATTTTTAAGTTGATCACTTGGTTTGGTTATGTTTTCTTGCTTTTTTTAGTATGTCTTGTAATTTTTTGCTCATATCTGGCCATCCAATTATCTTGATAAGGTTATTTTGAAAGCTGTTTTCCCTCTGAGATTTTGTTATTGATTGGGTTCATGTTAAAGGTTTTCTTTGACACTGGGTTCATCAGTATTTCCCAGCCAAAACAGAGCCAAGGGCCCATGCAGGGCATGCAGACCAGTTTCAAACAGCCATGGGAAGAGGGTCAGGAAAGTAAAATCCCCTAGGCTGCATTTTCAAGGCCTTCCCAGCAGACTGCATGGTTCAACAACTTATTACCTACAGCCCTGCAAAGGTAAGTTATTTTTTAGTCCTCTATCCCCTTTGTTTCTGAGATCAGTGAAAATAATGGCACCATGGGGCTGAAGGTGGTAGTCAAGAAAGAACCAGGGCTGTGTGACCCTTTGATCCAAACTTGTTAGTCAACAGTTGTATCAGAACTGTGCCAGTCCCCTTCTGTTCCTGAATGGGAGGGCTTATCTGACTCTGCCAGTCCACAGCAGCCAACTGTGCAATGTCTGAGCTGATCCAAAGCTGTTGGCCTCAAAGATGAGGGATGGGTGCCAGGAGCCATGGACAAGTTCCATCACTCATTATGGTTTTTCTGTGTATAGAAACAGTGGCACAGCAGATGACCAGAGCTCCTGCCTAGAAGTGATCAAGGCTATAAAACCCAGAGGGTCAACTTCATTGGCCAATAGTTAGATCAGAGCTATGCTACATCCCTTTCTTTTCACTGGGGGATGGACTCCCTGCCTCTCCTAGTCTGTGGCAGTCAGCTATGTGAGAAGCAGCCTGACCAAAAGCCTCCAGCCTCAGGGTTGCAGGATGGATGTTGGGGGTTCTGTCACTCACCACAGGTTTTCCACTGTAGTTTCTCCATTTCTTTGTCCAATTTTTCCTTATATGTTACAACGGTCATTCCCTGGTCTCCTAAACCCCAGAACCATGGCTTTGGACAGTTTTTGCTTGTTCTCTAGTTGTTTGTAGTGGAGGGGTGAGTTCTGACTCTCCTTATTCCACTATGTTTCTGGAAGCCAATGCATGTTTTTAATCTGTTAAAGATTTGTCTCCAAAGGGCCATTTTCAAGGTGTTATCTAAGACTGGCAAGTCTGGACATATTTCTTCAGGGATGGCATTTCATCTTTCTTTGTATATGCTGAGCTACTAGACAGTTATTGCCTTCAAATCAGAATTAAATCTAATTTTTAATTTAACATGTGATCAAACACAGAGTTTCTGATTACAGGGGTCAGGGCAGATGTTTCCTCTGCTTCCTTTCTCTGCAATCCTTCCATGGAGCAGCCTCCATCTCTTCTCTGAGCTTTTCAATATAACTAAGTCCTGATCCATCAATGATACTTCATCAGTTAATATAACTAAGTCCTCTTCTCTTGGCAGAGACTTGATTATATAGTGTCTGGTCCGAATACCTAGGGGGCTGTCCTAAAATATAGGATTTAATGCATTTTCTTTATCTTCCTAGCTGTGAGGAATTGTGCAAATTATTTCAGATCTCAGTGCCTATGTTTCTTATTTGTTAGAATGGAATACCTACACTTTAGGACTATGGGGATGAAATAAATTAATAAATATAAAATTCTCAAAATAGTACTGATAACTAGTAAGCGATAATTGATAATTATGTGTTTTTTTTTCTGGGACTGCTATAGCACATATCACACAATGGATTGTCTTAAACAACAGGGATAGATTTCCTCATGGTTTTGGACACTAAAAATCTAAAGTCAAGATGTCAACATAACATTCATGCTTTTTCCCACAGTCTGAGCACTTTGGTGCTGGCTTGCCGTGATTCTTGGGATACTTTGGCTTGCATTTTTGCCCCTGTCAAATGACATTCTGCCTCATTTTCTATATTCTTCTGATTTTTCACTGTTTTTACTGACTGCCACAAGATTTCCTCTGCCTTATAAAGACAACAGTCATATAGTTTCAGGCCCACCCTAATTCAATTTAGCCTCATCTAAATAGGATCTTTGAATATCCTATTCACAAATGAGGCCATACCTTAGCAACTAATAACATCTTAAAATGTTTTATTTATAAATGGATTCACATGCACAGCAATGTAAATTAAGACTTGAACATATCTTTTGTGGGGGGGCAAGACTCAATCGCTAACACCATATCATAATAATTGTTAATATTATAAATATTATTTCAAGCAGCCTCTACATGGCTACATGGGATTCCGTTTTCCTCTTTTTTATATGTAATCAGTCAGAAAATGATGAGGTTATATATAGTCAACACACTGAGTGAAGTTTAATCAAAAGCTCATCTTAAAGTCCGGGCAAACTGAACACTGCACTCAAGCTTTGGGCATTCACCACACAAACCAAAGGATAACCTGTAGATTTTTATGCAAATGAAAAGGGCAGGTAAGCTGAGTTTTAAATGCTAATTTGAAATTCTAACCTAAAATTAATCACTAAATTGTGATTAGTTTTAATGTTTAATATAGCTTTTGTGTTTCTCCCAGGACAATTCACGCATTGGAAAGCCATCATTTCTTTGCTGACTCCCAGACCTAGTTCTCAATTAGGTGTCAATAATATCATCTATAGCTTCCTATGCCTAAATTTGTCCTGTGAGGTTCTAGTTTTTCAGAATTCTTCATTTCTATGAATGCTTTCTTCCTGCCTCTATGAGAGTATGTCTCTGAATATGTGTGTATATGAGCATGTGCGTATTTACACATGCATGTTCATACTCTCTGGGCCAGGAAGAGGCAGCTGTATATAAGAATCACTTATTTTCAAATAATTTGAAAAATCCATGTTTTTCCATTGACTATTAATCACACATCAGAAACATTTCCACTAAGTAAATTCTTCTTAGCATGAGTACTTGGACTCAGGTGGGACAATTCCCATATAAAGGTCATCAAATGTCAAAAAGAGAAGAGACTTAAAGAAACTTTGGCTCTATTCATTGTATTCTCTGTTTTACACAAAGGATGATGAAGTTCAAAGGTGGGAGAGAACTTCCTCCAGATACAGCTCTGGGCTCCTGGCCTAAAACTATTTCAACTGCCCCATATACCTTCAAACAATCCAAAGTGAAAAAACTTGCACATGCTCACTGCTTGAGTGGATGCTGTCTTCACGATGCTATTATTAATTTTTTTTGCCCTGTATGAACTACAGTGCTCTTAACTACACATATATTTGGAGAAAGAAGCTATTTTTTACCTATGCCTACATAAAGAAAGAGAGAATATGCCACTATTTATAAGATGAAGAAATTGGACATGTTATGAAGGCATACATTTTAAATTAGATGAAAACATAAATCTGTTGCTGAAATTACCTGCGAATATACAGACAATGCTACTGTTCAAGACAACACAACACAAATCAGGTAGAAAATTATTTGTCTATAAATCATAATCTACTGCGATTTTATTTTCTCTCATCTATCCATTGTGTGGCAGCCCTGAATTTTAGGTGCTAGGTTTATTACTTGGAAATAGGCTTGCCCTAATAAAAATGACATTTCTAAAGGGCTGTTTTTGTAGAATCATGCCCCTGCTTCTGAAATCCCTAATTCGACACCTTTGACAGAGTCTCAACTCTTTGCAGGGAACCATACCAGGAACAAAAGGAAGACATAAAAATAAAATAAGGGATAGAGCAGGGATAAACTCTGAAAGCTGCTCTATGCCTCATAAGTCAAAAAGTTGTAAAATTCTCATATTAAAATTAAATTTCTCCATTTTTACTCTGCCTTTTTTCTTCTGTGAGTGACAGAAAAAAATTAAATAGGCAGCGTTTTAAAATATTGCTGGACAAACTCTCTTCTTTAAACAAAACTCAATAACACTTTTTTATCAGATCAAGTTTTTATCTCAAATAGTGGATTGATTGTATGTTACATACTCTCAGTTTTCATGGAAGATGTGAAAACCCATGAGGAATTCTGGTTAACTTTTTGAGTTTAAGAGCATAAATTGAAACAATAATGACCAACCTGAATGCAGAATGAGATCTTTTATTCAAGTCTTATGAAATTCACATTCTATGGTGCCCAATTATATCTTTCCAGTATTTCCTATTGAAGGCGAAACAATGAGCCTCACGTTTATAAAACTTCATCTTTGCAAAAAACTGCTTGTATATCCTGGAATCCGAAGCTTTTAGGCATCCCATAACATTATACTTCAAATGAATTCTTAAAAGAACTCCATACATTAATTTTTGACACCAGCTCCATCTCTTTGTTTCAGGAAAGATAAATTTGCTTTATTCTGCAGTTAATTATTAATACCACAAACTAACATTTGCTCAGATTGTTGTATGAGAAAATTTCTGATCCATTGGGATAAATAGGATCATGCACGTAAGCACCTTAAAAAGTTTAATAATATGGAACATTGCATATCATACTGACATTATTTTAGAAAGTCATATAGTATAGATGTAAAAAGTTTAAAGTGGTTAGTATTTAATAAAATTATTTATGGATTTTTTTAAAAAAGTAATGTTTATGAATTTTGAATCCTGAGTTGGAATAATATTGTGAGGTCTTAAAAATATTGGATGAGGCACTAAAATTATATGTATATATTTTAACTTAGTTTAGCATTAAATTACCTTAACTCAGCACACAGAAATAACTTACATCTCTAAACAATCTGTACAATGATAGGTTATTTCTTAATTTTGAGAAAATATGAGCTGATGTCTTAAACCCCAGTTCTAAAATATTTTATTTCTGCTACTCATGTGTGGAAAATGCCAGGGAATTTTCCTTCAAAAACATTCTTGAGATTTTGTTATGTAAATGATTTGTTATGGAGAAAATTAAGTCATGTAGATAATTATTGATTTGAGATTTGAAAAGTAAGGAGAACATTTACAGGGCAGTCTTTTAAGGACATTATAAAGATGAACTTATTCTCAGTGAAATTATGTATATTTGGCTATCTCTGTTATTGCAGAATTTATTTTGTGGGAACAAAATCAAGATAAAATTTAGTTAGGATTAAAAGAGTTTCTTTTCAATGTAGTCTGAGCAATAGGTCATTTCAAGTGAAAATTTTTGGAGATCTACTTTAATGTACAAAAAATGGGCATTTAAGATAACTTGGTGTTTGATTAACTTTTAAAAAATATTTTTAAATGCTTATTTTTACAAGTAAAAGATACTTGTAAAAATTTTTAGAAGTAAAGATACTTTGAAGTTAATAAAACATCAAAGTTATTTTTTCTGTTTTAATTGCATATATTTTCATGAGAAATTAAATGCAATAAGCTATTTTCTGTGCTTTAACTCAAATACATTTCAATGATAAGAGTAAAAAATTAGTTTTCAAAAACAGACAAAATATAAATTAATTATATAATTATTTAGAAAGAAATAAATCATAAAATATGGTTTAGTAAATAAGTTTCAATAAGTATTCAAAATAAGTATTCAAAAACTCACTTATGTAATGTTGGTAAATGTCTCAAATAAAGTTGGATATCACTGGATTAAATCCAAGAAGTTTTCTTTAATGAGGGTTTATAAGGTCTTTACAGTGTTTAACATGCTCAGTAAGAAATATATTATATGGTATCCCCTGAACTCCTTTAACCTCAGGCCCATACTTCTTGGAGCACCTTGCCAGACTAGTGTACCAAAGGGCAAAATTTTAAAAGATTGTGTAAATAAAACTAGTAATGATATAGTTTATAAATTTCAGTTTTTGTAGATGTTATCTTTCCTTTTCTTTCCTCTATAATACAAGCACATCCTGCAGGGACAATGGATAATTTAAAGATGTACTAATTAAATCTAAACACAAATAAATGATGCTATTATAAGCTAGTAACAGGAGTCTTCTCATTTTCTGTTTTATTTTAGTGTTGATATACTGAGCTAAGAGTAATGTTCAGCTGGTATCTAGTCATTTGCTTATAAATCTTGGCTTAAAGGTAGTCATCAAAATATTTCTTCTTACTATCTTGGTTATATTTGTATTGTTGGAGATGATTTTTCTCTTATATTCTCATTTGATAAAATATCGCAAGTCTCTCTAACTGTCACAGAGAGGTTCAGTAAATTAGAAAAATTCTAGCTTGTAATTTCTTTTTCAAGTTTTAGTTTTAAAAAATTCAATTAATCATTTTTTTCTTACACATATTCTTCTAACAGCCAAAATGAAATTGTCAAATGAGGAGTTTTTATAAAATATGTACCTAAATACAAGAAAATCTTCAAGGTTATATAACCTCTTCAACTCTTATTTTCTGTGCCACAATGAAAGAAACAAATGCTGATGAGTTCTGTAGATCAATTGGTGTACAGACATAAAGACACACCAAAATAAAAAGATACTTGAAGTTTTAAGCAACTTGTATGAAATCAATTATGTTTGCATTTATATCCAATATAATTAGGTGCACTTTATCATAATTTCTCATTGACTTATTATTGCTTTGAATACTAAGACTTATTTTTAAATTTCTACTTTGAAATATCCTTAGAAGTAGAATCTTCAAATTTTCTAATTTCACAAAGGAAAGAAATTTTTTTGTAAAAATGAAATTGTTTTGTCAATGTATATAATTCCTTCCTTTAAATTCTTCAGGATTATCATATACATTAAGTAATTATTATTTCATTAGGCAGAGGAGATACTTTTTCTGGTAGATTTACAATATTTATACTATTTTGATCTATGACTAAAATAAAATATTTAACCAACCAATAATTGGGGGTTGAAAATATTATGGCTTTTTTTAAATCTGTTTATTGGGTTGTTTGCTTTTAGGTGGCAGGCAAATAGCCTTTTATTAGTAGTATTTTTCAAGATAACTAAAGAGATAAAAATATGTTACTCTTTCATCTCATCTATATATATTACTGGTATTATTTTGGTTTTATGTGAACATAACTGAGTCCTGAACTCCAGACATTAAAAGAACCCTTGGTGTCAAATACTATGTAGGTTAAAAACAGAAACACTGGTTGAGTTGTGTTTTTTTTTTTTTATTAATGTTATTAGAGCAATAAGAACTGATACAAAAATTGGAAGAATGTGTTGAGATGAAAAGAAACACAATACTGAGTCATGTACACTTAGTAGTTCATATTGTTATCACATTCAAACTTTTAAGTTTCATAATCAAAGGAGAAACAAATGAGGTTGAACTCTCATTGTTGAAGTTTTATCTTGCTTTTATTACAATATAAATAGTGTTCCCTGTTTAGCTGTCTTTGGAATGGCTTAAGCATTTTTCTCTGTTCTATGCTTATATAACCTTCAGAATCTAAGCAGGAACACAGAAATCAACATAATTATTAATGAAAGGAAATTTAATAAGGGAAATTGATTATGCACATGATGCAAAAGTTAAAAATCCACAAAGGATAGCATGGGAAACCAGAGGTTAGTAGGAGGAATAAGTCACTATCAAGTCTAAGATGGAGTGAAAAAGAATGAGGCTGTGGGGTTCAGCAGCCCAGGTTTTCTAAGAGTGTTTGCAAAAATAGGGTACAATCCTGAGGAAGTTAAGGAGATATGAAGTAGGGAAAATCTCCGAACACCACACAAGAAAGCACCAAATCCTCTGAGAAGTGGACAAGCTTTTATTGCCGGCAGGCTCAGAGGACTTCTGTCCAAAGTCTGAGCCCCGAGCATCCTTTGTCTCTAGATTAAATAGGCTAGCAAGCAGGAAGTACAGAAACAGAACTTGCAGGGTGGGAGTTACTGTGGGAATAGGGGTGCTGCTATAAGCTCTGGCTCTTAGCTGATTTATTTTGTCTGCAATGCAGGCAGGCCTGGGCATGCCTGAGAATACCTGGACATGACTAGACAGACACAGCAGACATTTTATTTTACTACCTCTTTCAGAAAGCATGTTTTTACACATGCTTGAGAGCATACAATTTCATAAATTCATTTTAGTTAGGAAATATAGCAACAATACTGAGGTCACTCTTATGACCTACCTCAATACAATGATTCCCAAAAGAAGTGAGGGAGGAAAAATCCTCAGGTTTCTGCTTTGTCCTCTGTGGGGAATTGAATCATGTTCTCCAGTAGAGACTGGTTCAAATCCTAATCCTTGGTCCTGTTAGTGTAAATCAATTTATATATAGGGCATCAGGAGAGGCTCTTTTCAATTAAGGTATGGCCAGTTGAACGAAGGTGGATCTTAGTCCAGAATAGCTAAGGTCTTTATAAACAAATGAAATAAGGCATGGAAATAGAAGCTGGAACTGGCAACAGCTAGGGGGAGAGATTGCCATGTGACACAGGATTGCTATCATGAGAACACTGCAGACACTAGAGAAAGTATCACAATGCCAACATCTTGATATTGGATTTCTACCCTCCAAAACTATGAGCCCAATAAATTCTTACTTTTAAGTTGCTTAGTAGAGATCTTCTTCTAACCTAAGACCACATACCCTTTCCAGGGCATACTTATTACAGTTGTCCAATGGGACATGGTAGTGCCTTGGGGTGTTGGGGACAGAGAGCTGGCTTCAGCTTGCACTGAACATCAGAACCCACTTCTCCTTTATCCAATTTTACTTCCTTTACCCAATTTTACACAATCCTACTCACAAGAAATCCTCTGCATTCTATAACCAATTCAGAAAAGACAAAGCATGGCATGAGGGTGGAGACATCATAAAGGGACTTCAAACGGATGGTCTTCAATGAACAAAATAGAGGCAAGATAGTTTCTAGTGTTCTTGGGAGATAAATAGACATATTTAACACAAAACAGTCATGTGTTAAAGAATGTTTCAACCAATATGTAATAACTGTCATAGCAGGCTTGGCAAATTAAGACACTTTCCTATTAGTGAAATCTAGCTGCAAGCCAGCTGACCTGGGAGGTGGGGGAATAGGGACTTGGTGTTTGTTCCTCTGAAATATAAAGAATAGTAGGACAAGGATGAGGACTAGTTCTGAGGCCAAACAGGTACAGACATACCATATTTGTTATGCTGCACCCATGTTCACCCTGACTCCTTTGTACGCCTCCCCCTAACATGAGATCTATTATACAAACAAAGATACTTTTGTCCACTTTGCAAACCCAGGGGACATAATACCACATCAATCATCATATCTGTGCCTAGGCATTCCATAGACCTCCCCATTGTTTTCAAATGTGATACCTTGAGGTTTGATGGCACTTGCACTAAATTCTAATGTAAACCCACAAACTCATTCAAAATAGAAAGGGAAATTATAAAGGGGAAAAATGTAAATATACAATAAATAAGTATTATTCGATCAATAAATGGAAAAAATAAATATTATAGTATGCAACTTCCCAGACATCATCCTTCCTTTCCACTTTATGTAACATCAAACCATTTTCAGCACATTAGGATACATAGAATCTCCCAGGGAACTTCTTAAATTTTCAGATCCAAAGTCCCACCACATCTCTCTTATCCCAACCATACATGCACATACAAACAGATGAATTCTAGGAATTAGAATTTGATGTAAGTAGTTTATGAATTACTGAAACATTTTTAACACATCATTGTTTTGTGTTAAATAAGTCTATTTATCTTCCAAGAACACTAAAAACCATCTTGCCTCTATTTTGTTCATTGAAGGCCATCTGTTTGAAGTCCCCTTATGACTTCTCCATCCTCATGTCATGCTTTGTCTTTTCTGAATTGGTTATAGAATGCAGAGGATTTCTTGGTGAGTAGGATTGTATAAAATTGGGTAAAGAATGTAGAATTGGATAAAGGAGAAGTGGGTTCTGATGTTCAGTGCAAGCTGAAGCCAGCTCTCTGCCCCCACACCCCAAAGCGGTACCATGTCCCATTGAACAACTGTGGTAAGTATGCCGTGGAAAGGGTATATGGCCTTAGGCTAGAAGGAACTCTCTAGTAAGGCAATTTACAGAGCAGACAAATGGTTGAAGGCTGTCAGTGGTCAGCGTCTCCAACAGTTGAAGGATAAGTCTTTCAGTTCTGAAGACATATCTGGGTAGTGCGTAATAACAAAAACTATATCTTATTTTAACTCAAATTCTATCTTTTCTTTCAAATCCTTTTACTTCCTAACAGCTCCAGCCCTCTGTGGCTACTCTGCCCTTCATACATACTCTGTGGTCTATATACACTCATTTGGAACACATTAGTGACATTCTCCTTTTGTGATTTAAGCATAGCCACTCATATATGTGTTTATAATTAAGTACACATGAATATTCATTTATGAATTCTCCTAACATAAACTACCTTGTCCGCTGAGGATAATGATAACAATACATAGTTATTTGAATATGCATATAGTTAACATCAATTTAATGTTAAATGAAGATAGTTGCATTTATTTTTCATATATGTGAGGAATAATAAAATACCATACTCAAAATATTTTGGTTTATTACTTAAGTGTTAAATGTCTCTTTAAAATGCATATTTGATAAAACAAAATATCAGTAATTTGGTAATTGTTGAAACTGGGTAATGAATATATGGAGTCCATTTTACTCATTTTTACTAATTGTGTGCATTTGAAAATAATCCTAATAGTATGTTTAAAAATTCATATCAGAAGGAAAGTACAGGCAAAATGACAAGAGTTGTTTATTTTTCATTGGCATAAAACAAGAAAAAAGGATGATAGCAGATAATTTAATTCATAATAAATTATTTTTTTCAGTATATGTGAGGGAAAAAAACAATAAAATTCTGAGAAGAGTAAAACACTGATGTGTTTATATCCAAGATTTAATGAATGCAATAAAAATCCTCAAGTGGGTTTATGAGGAAGGGGAATATATATATATATACACCATAGAAATATTGAAAAATCATAAACAACCACTGTAAGTCAATAAGATAAAGTAAATGAACCCATAGGATTTCCTTCTAACTTGCTATGAGGTCAGTTCTTGAAAGCCTGTTCATGTATACATACTTATATAACTAAAATTAGCTGACTTCTTTTAGCTCCTTATTTTAGGTACTCATTCATGCTTATTATATACTAAAAATATTAATTTTGCAAGTTAATTTCCTCATTTTCTTTTCTGTTTTACTTTCCACTTCCAAGCTTGCACCCATAGAAACAAATGATACTAAGGAGACTGCTATAGGAACACTTGGTATCAAATAACTACTATAAATATAGACTTTCCACATCATAGTTAGCATTTATTAAGGTCACCTGATTTTAATCAGACCTTTGTATTCTGATTCAATTCACCTGTCTGGTGGCTTTACCTGTTCTCATTACATCCATTACTCCATTTCATGTTTGTGAAAGGTTATTATAGGTTGCCTAACACATACCATGCTGGAATGGAAGGTTAATGACAGATTTGCTTTGCAAAATGTCATACAAATTGATGTGATCAGACTGGCCATGGTCTGATGATAATTAAAGGTAATAGTAGTCCAATCAATTCTAATCTAAAAATATCAGAACATGACATTTGTCCTTAAAACCTGTGAACATGATGCGGTGGAGAAATCAGCATGGAACAGATAGAATTTTGTTAGCAAACACTCTAATCATTGGAGTCAGAGCAATCAGAGAAAAAGGAAATGTATATCTCTGTATGGTGCTTGTCACTTATTTTAAACTAATCTCATGCATGGACTAAAGAAATAACCGATTTTAATAAACTCCTAATCTTGAGAAGGGAGTTAGCTATTATAATAAAGGCTAATTATTGACATGATATTGGCATATCATATGGAGAAAAAATAAGTGATAGACTATTATTATCTGAGCAGTTGGAGAAGCTGAGGAAAGTCTACCAACAATAGATCTTGCCATCTCACTGATATGAATTTGTTTGCAGTGAGTTTACCTACTCTGCCAGGGATTATGATAGTCTCCTTCAATTGCTTTGAACTTGGAGGGCAGATAGTTGAGTTCATGGCAAATGACTCCAGTGATCAGTGTGTGCAAAACAATCCCTTCTCCTTGTTAATCAGTATTTCCTCTAGCTAAACACTTTTATCAGCAGGATCAGGAAAAACACTAATACTGATGTTACTAAGAGATAGTGAATATCTATTTATATAAAGAAGTGAATGGTTTTATTCATCAGATTTTTTTATGTGAGCAAGGAGAACCACACTGCCCAAGAAAGTCCATGTGCCAGGTCATCTAAAGTGACTATCTTGTGGCTATTCCAGAGCACCTGGTATAGATGGCAGGTGCCCCATGGAGAGACAATCACCAGTAGAAGTTGAGAGATTTCTGATGGCGGCCATAAGTGTAAACTTCAGGGAGAAGAAATAGTGTCTAGGCAAGATTTCTGGGAAATATTGTTTGTGATATGCAAAGTGAAATTCCTGATCACATACTCTTGAGGATGACTTACAGTAAAGATCAACATTAATCTTTCTGCTGGCTGTGACTTTATGCTGAGTCAAAGGCTATTGACTGTTCTACCCAGAATTACCAAGAAAGCATTTGAAAAGATAACTGACTGGTGAGCAGGAAAGGTATTTTATTTGTTTATATATTTTTAAATTTTGAGACTGTGGTGAGGTATACATATTAGAAAACAGTTTTTTTTCCCCAGAGGAGTTTGCAATACTGTCTGTGCATTATGGACAAATGTTTTCATGACTTCATGAGTCTTGGCCCCAAGAATCATTATTGGAGTATGCTGTGTCTGGATTCTTAGTTAAATGCAACAGGAATCAATTCTGCACTATTCAAGAAGGAAAATAATGTATTACAGGAACACTGAGAATGCCCTCAGTACCCAGGTGAGCCAGGGAGCTGGGCATGGGGAATATCCATTTGGGAACAATGACCACAATCAGAGCACAGAAGTGGACAATGCAGTTCTGGGAATGTCTAACATTGACCTCGACACTGCTTTGCATTCCCCAAAGAGCTGGTGCTAAAACTATTGACCAAAAAATACAGCTTTCTGAATACAGCTTTATTTTTCCTCTTTCTTTGAAACTGAACTGTTTTATCTGATTAGTGAAGCTTAGGATCTGAGCAGACACCTTAGCTTCAAGGGAGTTAAATAAGATCAGTTATTTTTAAAGCCTCTAGTGGCAAGTTGACTAGAACTCCTCTTCTACCTGCCCTTCCCCATACACACCACCTATGAAGGTTGAAAATTACCCAAACAGAAGATGGGGGAGACAGCTTTTTTAAACATAGAAAGGGTGAATATGCTACAGTCCATTTGTTTGACCATCCAATACAACATAAATCATTTCTACATGTACATATAATGTGACTTTCAATTCAATAACAAGAAATGTTATCTCAAATGGGAAATGATTTTCATCAGTTATTACATCCAATAATCTCTTTAAAGCGTATTCCAGGTTCTGGAATATCTGGGTAACATTGATTCTCATTTCAGTAGTCAATGGATGAAACTTAAAAAGTGAATGTCTGCCAAACACACTATACAAAATAGTAGACCAAACTAAGAGAATCGTATAAACTTACAAGACAGGCTGTTCTAGTTTGCTAGCTGCTGGAATGCAATATACCAGAAACAGAATGGCTTTTAAAAAGGGGAATTTAATGAGTTGCTAGTTTACAGTTCTAAGGCCGAGAAAATGTCCCAATTAGAAATGTTCAATCAAAGGCATCTAGGGAAAGATACCTTGGTTCAAGAAGGCCGATGAAGTTCAGGGTTTCTCTCTCAAGTGAGAAGGCACATGGTGAACACAGTCAGGGATTCTCTCTCAGCTGGAAGGGCACATGGTGAATATGGCATCATCTGCTAGCTTCCTCTCCTGGCTTCCTATTTCATAAAGCTTCCCGGGAGGTGTCTTCCTTCTTCATCTCCAAAGGTCACTGGCTGGTGGACTCTCTGCTTTGTAGTGTTGCTCTCTCTGAATCTCTCATTCTCCAAAATGTTTCCTCTTTTATAGGACTTCAGAAACTAATCAAGGCCCACTCAAATGGTTGGAGACATGTCATCCTCTAATCCAGTTTAACAACCATTCTTAACTAAATCACATCAACCAGGGAGATGATCTCATTACAGTTTCAAATATACAATATTAAATAGGGATTATTCTACCTTTAAGAAATGGGATTTATATTAAAACATGGCTTTTCTTAGGAGGCATACTTCCTTTCAAACCAGCACACAGGCTGCAGTTATTATTACTTTATTTTTTTCCATTACAATTACAATTAGCATGACTATACTCTTTGATTTCTCAGGACATAATCTTCATTTATAGCTGCCTTCTGGTGTCCCCTTTTTTTTTTTTTGCATTGGCAGGCACTGGAAATTGAACCTGGGTATCCGGCATGGCAGGCAAGAACTCTGCCTGCTGAGCCACCATGACCTTCCCTGGTGTCCTTTTCATATACCATTTATACTCAATTTTTGTTTAATAATATTGCATTAGATTTTGTATTATCTGAGTCAATAAAGGTAATTAAGTTTGCATTTTGTATTTTTGATCTCTGTCATGGTTTTTTCAAGTAGATGTGAGACATTTTATCTTAAGAGTGTTAAATTGGTAAGAATTCTAGTCATGACTATAGATGCAGGATAATTGACACCCCCTTTCAAGGAAAGCATGGAGGGAAAAGCTGATAAAATAAATTATTCTCAGAAAAAATAAACAAACAGGAAAAGCTACCATTTTAGCACTGAGATTGTTATGGAAGATATCTACTGTTGCTGCCCCTGCCAGCCACTGAGTGTTCTATCATGGTGGGCTGGAGTCAGGCTTTTTCTAGAGCTGCTCTGTCCAGAGACTAAGGGAAGTGTGCAGTCGTCTTATGCAAACCAAATTTGATACACTATTAATAGGTTTAAATGAAAGTAGCTTCTTAGTCTCTCAAAGACCTGTCTTTAATTTATACTGTATTTTACCTGACCGCAGGTGATAGTTTGACTAAGTGTCACCTTCCCTGTATTGTCAGAGTGTGATCTTAAAACTGGATAGATTTTTTTAACCAAACAAGGTAGATAGCCAACCCAACTTCCCCTAAGTAAAGTTTTTTGCAACAACTTCAGTAAAGAAATAAAGACCAAAAATTTCTGGTATATTTTAAGGAATTATATAATCTTAATGTGATGTCATCCTAATTTGTCACAAGCAGATATTGTTAAAAATAATTTTAAATGCCTTCCAATATAGAAATTTCAGAATCAGAGTTCATTTTTTTATGATGTCATGACTTGCATTTTTAAATTAAATGCACAATTAGAATAAAAAAATGCATGCCCAATTAGGAAACTTTTTTTTTAAGGTAGCATTAAGAATGTATATTTTATTGTTTAATGCAAATACCATGAAGCTAATATTTTTGAGCTCTGTGTAAAACAAGAAATGTGTATTTGAAAGTAAATGATAATCTTTCCTTATTAATTTCCCTTTCATGGAAGTTTTTTGTACATTGCATTTACTGCCTCTTCATATTTTTTGATGAGAAATGCAAACTACAGCAGTGTCTCTAATGTGTCGACTAAAAATAAACTACAACTATATTTTAGACAGCTTTAAAGGCTAGACTGTATTATCTTTTGAAAGATCTGAACAAAAACCCTTTCAGTTCATGAAGAATGGTTGAAAATTGCTCTAATTAGTTTATTTTAATCTGTAGAAAGGAGTTTAAGTTGTCTACATATTATAAATGGCTAATTTTTAGTGATTAGATTTTATTTCTCGGCATTGTACCCAACCACCTGGCTTGCCTGTGGTCAAATTTACTCTGTCTTTCTTGTCAGTTAGATCATGCCAAAAAATTTCACTGTGATTTAAATATAAACAACACTAAGCTCATAATATGCCATAAAATAGCTTTTCTTGCTTATCTTTATGAGAACAACTATACATCCAGTCACATAATACAGAATCTTAAGTTTTCTTTATCTGTCACATCCAAAAGTTCAACATTTTCTTCGAATTCAATCTCCCTCATCATTCCTGCCTCTTAATGTACGTCTCAGTCACACCGATTCAGTGATTTGTGGCTTTTTTTTTCTGGAATTACTGTAATGTACTTTAACTGGTTTTGATATATCCTTTTGGCCTTTGTCTTATATTGCTGCCACTAAAATATATATATATTTTTTAAGGCAATCTTAGCATCTACTTCTTTGCTAAAACATGATAATGCCTCCTTAAAGTTCTGGAGATAAAGCACCAAGTCCTTCTATTAACACATTTTACTAAGCACCTGTGACCATCCCTGATCTTTTCTCAATGCTAAACCTCACTATGCAAGAAGTCCGTATGTTAATAACCATGTCTTCTCCTTGACGATGTCTCTATTTGTTGGTTAATTAGTTGTGATAACTTGCAGTATTTGGTTTAGTAATTATAATTAAATAGTGATGCTTTTGAAAGATTTTAGATTTGCTTTTAATTTATTATATCTTTTTTAAATTTTGAATCTGATATAAGGTAGAATGTAAGGCAGTAAATAAAGTACAAAAGGAAAGAAAAGTAGAGTTAGCATTATCTTCGGGGAAAATAAGTAAAACTTTTACCCCAAAATGTTCTTTCCAATAATATAAAGATTTCTAATTCTTAATTTCAACAGCATCTCTCAGTTTTCAAGAGGCTTGTTCACATATCAAATGTCTATGGAACAACTACTTGTTGGGTGATGTGATTGGGCATGTGATTATGAATTATATTTGGTACCTGCCTACAAGTTGCTCCGAGTCTAGTGGGGAAAATAAGCTAGTATGCTGTGTTACTATAAAGTATAATGAGCTTCATGAAAAGTTTCATGGTTTTACCTAAAAAGGGCATCTTATTTACTGTAGGAGCAGTGGCTGGGTGAGAGTCTATCGGGGAAGAACTCCAAGCAGTGTTGATGACACAGCCTTAACCGAACAAGATAAGGTCATGGTTTAGTACATTGTCAGCAGCGTGAAGATGAAGATGTTAAACAAAGCATGGCAAACTGAAACGCTTTAAGTACTGGAAACAGGAGATAAGTCAACTCATAAATTATATTAATATATTTTTTGTAATAATATAATTTTGTCATTATTGCTATTTGATGCAGATGACATTTTTACATATGTCATCTGTATAATTTACATTCAAGGTACAAGCCTTGAATGAGTTTGTAATATTTATGTAACTCTAACAGTCTCTTTTCCCTACTGTGCCTTAGTATTGAAGACAGCATGTAGGATGGAAACAAGATTGAGAAGTAGTAGGAAAGATATAATCTCATTTTTGATTCATGGATACATTATATTCCTATGTGATCAGTTTTAACAAAAGAATCTGAAACGCATTTCCTCTTTTTCCTATGTTCCTCTCCTTAGCCAATAGATTTAATTATTTTAATTTAAAGTGTTCAAAGTTTGATGATTAATTTTAAAACTTAATAAGTTATTAAAAAGTTTGTAAAATATCTATTAATAAACACCAAATATACAACTTTAGTTCCTTAGTATACTATATATATTTTAATATCCAACAGAATAAATTTACTGCCTCCAAAGATTCCCCACCTTAATCTTATTGTATTTACATCATTCATTATTCTAATTGTTCTAATTATTTGTTTGGACAATTAAATGACATTTTCATAGAATCCTATATTCACCTGCACCAAATTATTATTGAAAATTGACGAATTAACTGCACAAAACTGATCTGTCTTTGGAAATCTTCAATCTCCTCTCCTGGCCTAGGATGTGTTGGTGGCTGGGAAGGAACTGGCAGAATCATTATTAGTGCTCACACAAAGCCAATACATTTTATATCTGATAGTCACCTCTCCTTTGCCTTTCTTGGTATTTGCTCAGTGGTGTTGATGATGAAATAGATTGGCTTCATAACAAACCCAGAAAGCATGAGTATGAAATCAATGTCTGTTGAAGAGAAAATAGCAAAAGGAACAATATTTACCCTTTATAAGGAGATAGAAAAGATATATGAAGAAGCGTAGTATATCTTTATCATTATTTGCTTTTATCTACTAAAAAGTCTCTGGTTTACCCATGTGGTTAAAGTAATTCTTAGGTTACCATTCCCATATCATTTTAATAGAAATATAACCCATACCATTGGTATTGACAGCAGGTATGCATTTTCCCTTTTGTTGAATGATTTGGAAGGTCTTAGTTAAGTAATTTTTCACAGAAAAAATAGAGTTAAATATATTCACCAAGTCTCAATACTCAAACAACTTTGTGAATATGCGTATTTACACTTGTACATAACTAGATAAACATAGGATAATTAAACTTTTTTCCAGAGGTCTGCAGAAAGAATCGCTGAATGGTGAAATAAAGTTGACAAAGCTATTCTTTTATAATTTGATGTCCAATGTTCAATATCATACATCTAAAAGTAGATTTTGTATCTTACTCTTTATTTCTTTGAATATCGTTTTAATTCCTAGTTTTGATGTAAATGGCTCAGATATCCTACACTTAATAGACTTGACAACTATTTTTTATTTTATGACTAAATAAATGTAACATATTTACAAAAACTTAACACCGAGGTACATGCATATATTTTTATTAAATGATGCTGCTGTATATTTACAAAGTACTAGTGCGGGCTATATAATTAAGCTTAAAATGACATTCTTTTCAGACTATCATGTAATCAATACTGCACTAATAATTAAAAAATACACATTTTGATTAAGTTACAAAGGTGGCCCAAGATGGAGATAAACATGTGTTATTTTCTACAGAGTTTTATACTATTGTTATGAGAATTCTGTATATAATTGATATTATTTTTAGCTTAAAGAATGTCCTTTTAATGTCAACGTGATAAATATTCAATCATTATTTCTGTATTAGACTAATTCCAATTTAGAACTTTTATAATAAAATCACACTGGGAAAATTCAAGTGCCATTGAAGTAAATAATATTTCAGTGGGAGTTAGGAGAAAACAAAAAGAGAATGTGTTCTCATATCATAGAACAATTCTACCAGGAAGTAAATAATTTATACATCATCAGTACCCAGAACTTTGACTTTTATTAGAAATCATCATACCTATATGTATACATTATCATCTGATTTCTTTTAAAATGGTCTAGGTGATCCTACAGAATACCTGAGATAAATCACTGTTCTACAAAAAGATTGATAATAAAATTTATGGCAATGAATGTCAAAGATTTATTTTCTGTTAATATTGTAAGACTAACTTTAAAATAATAATGGATGAAAAAAATGAGTGTTGGTAGAAATGTATATTATGAAGTTAGCTAGGGAATAATATCTAAGGTCATTCTGTAAGTTAGGTATTGCCTCAAAAGTGCTGCTGTATCACCATTATCATTATTGTTATCAAAACACACAATCTCAGTGGCATACAAAAACAAGTTTTATTTAGCCCGTGAGTCTGCAGGTTGGCTTGGGGAAGAGTCCTGGGTTTGACTCTTCTCCAGATGTCTCTCATCATTTTCTTGGGACAATAATTTAGGTCAGGTATATTCTCTTGTGCTTATGACAAAGGAAAAATAATTCAATTATAAAACTAAAAACATATTTGAAGAATATAATGCATTGTATCTGCTGTAATCTCATTGGGAAAAATATATCACATGACTGAACAACTTCAAAGGGAAGGAAGGATGCCCCACCCATTCTGATATTGTTGGTGAAATCCAACAGCAAAGAAGTTGAGACATATACTCCTTCATGGAAGAAAAGGAGAGGGTGAATATTGTCACTGTCACTGTTTAAGTAGGACTACATTGTGGAGCAAAGTGCTGCACAGTGTGTCATGGGAACACTGGCCTGGCTGAATGACAGAGATCTTCAGCAAGTAACTAGTTTGCAACTTATGCAGCACAAAGGGTCCAAAAGATCAGAGGAAGAGATCTCATCATGGCCAGTGCCCCAGAGAGGTCAACTGCATGGGACAGGATCAGTGGATGGTAGCCTCACACACCCAGCATCCTATTAAAGATGAGGGATATCTGTGATTCCAAAATATTAAATTTTTATACACCCCAAGGTGATTGGGTCCCACCACTGAGCAAAAGTATACACTGAGCAGCCTTTGTGCAGAAGGCAAGGAGCTGGGATTCTTAGTTCTCATGTCTCCCCCAGGGTGTTTGTTGCTTCCTGTAAAATGGAAATATGCCCTCACCTAAACACAAGCTAACAAAGGGATTGGGGGTGGGTAGGCAAGGGCTCAGAGATGGCTTATAAGTGGCTATAGCATATGTGAGTATATTATAATTGGTACAAATGTCTAATGAAATGAATTATTGGGAAATCACCTGTTATGTAACACTTAAATTTTTTTTAAACAAAAAGGACAAAAAATGTATTTACAGGACTTGTGTAGGAGAGCTTTAGCTGTTTTTCTTTAGTGAGAGGAAATGCTATTGAAAGCATGTGAGTTTTGTAGCTGCTTTTATTTCTAAATGGATATATCAAGTAAAAGTGAAATCGACCTTTGTATGGCAGGATACCTTTTCGAGTCATTACTCACTGTTTCACTTTTTACTTTTCTGTATATCAAAAAATATTAGATAATTTTCATATAACAGTAGAAGGGGTTTTCTAGGATAGTTGCCATGAAATAATTATTTTTTCATCTATGACACACAAGCTATCAATAGGAACTAAACCTTCCTTTTCCCAAAGATAACACTTATACTTAAATAGGAAATGTGTGTGTATGTGTTTTTCTTAATCCTTTATATCTTGCATTACATTATGAAACTGTTTGCATGTTTCATAATATCTGTGACACAGATAAAGAATCCTGCTTCTCTATTCTCCATATTCTAAAGTAAAATGCTTAATTGACGTCTTATATGCAACTATCTAGTGTGTAAATGATAGAAGCAAGCCATCCATAAGGAGAGAGATTTTTACTAGATTATGCCTCAGAAACTTACCTATGGATGGATAGTTTCTTGTCCATCTTTGTAAATGTGAGGTAGTGGGAGATGAGGGAAAATCTCCCACCCATTGTGCATTACACCAGGGGAAACTGTTTATCTAGAAGGAACATCTTTGCATCAGTGGGCAGAAAAGATAACTGCATGCAAAGACCCAATGACTGCAACAGAAGCCATGCCTAATATTCTTTGATTGATGCAAGGGTATCTATCAATGTCCATCCTATCCACAGTAGACTTGGGAAACTTTGAAGGTCAGCCAGCTTCAGCGGTATCTGCAAGTTCAACTGACACTTCCTCTGCAAATGCATCATGGGCCTACTTATTTTTTTCTGCCTGATCTTACTTCCATATCCTCCTTAGAGATTGATCACAAGAGCAATCACTAATAGACTTTTAAAGTACTAATCTCTACCTCAGAGTTTGCTTCCCAGAATATCCAAGAAATGATGGGAGTTGAATCTAATAAACATCCATGAGCTAGTTCACCAAGGGGATTTTAAATCTCATAAAGGATTTTATCATACTATGGGGATCATAGAAGTTTTTCCTCAGAAATGTTAAATGAGCAGATTTTTATTTTAAGAAATTATTCTATTAATATCCTTCAATATTCTATAAGACAGGATAGATGGAAAGACAATCTGTTCAAGAGGGGAAGTCAACTGCAATTTGTAATCAAAATATCATATTTGTATACCTGAATTTATGTACTTATGGAATCCAAGAGGGATTCTCTTGTAGTTAGCTGAAAGCAGAGTTCTGAGCTTTAGAAAAATCTAACAAGTAACATACTGGGAGCCAGCAGCATATAAGTGATAGCTGAAGTCAACGTTAGTGATATGATGGTCTAAAGAGAATGTGTAGGGGAAAAAAGAGAAATGACAGGTCAAGAATAAGACCCCATAGATTGGCTGCACTATAAAGATCTTTTCAACCAAAAAGTATAGGAGAAAAGTAAATTAAACAAACAAACAGATTTTGGTAGCAATAGAAGAGTTGATACATTTCTATAGTGGCTAGTATTTTTTGCCTCTTTTATATGCATATAAAATCACCAGACTTAAGTTAGTAAAATCTTCCACCTTTTATCTTGAAGCACCATAGGCATTTATCAGACAATAGAAAGAAAATTATGAATGCCCATGCTTATTTTAATCAATGGCTGCTAAAAACCTTCTTTATTGCAGAGGTACCTTCTAGACACTATTAGTGAACTTTTAAATGTCTTCAATTTCATGGTTTGGTAGCTTTTAGAAGCACTGATGTTTTTGATAAGTGAAAATATTAGGATGATTAATTACATGGTTTAGGAATCAGATGAAATATCTCTTCATTTTCTCACTAACTAAAATTCACTTTAAAAGAGTTTTAAATTTTGAAATAAAAGCATTGAGGAATCTAAAAGTTTCCCCAGAAATTATTTTAATTAGCAATAAGCAACTTTATTTAGAATAAAATAACTTTATATATTTTAATAACAACAGAAAATTATATAAAATGAAATATTTTTTCTTCATAACTTGATTCTGAAAAATTGTCCTGTCCTTTATTTAAAAGAAAAACTTTTTCAAGTGTTTTAAGTCTGTAATAAAGTGACTTTATAGCAAGTGCTTCAAAGAAAAGTGTCTATCTTCTTTCCTCCATAATACAACTGCAAATAAATCAGCTACTACATCTGTATATCAGGAACTAAAGATCAAATATCTATGAGTCCTTTCTGCCCTCTACTTACTGTTAAAATAATGCTGACTGTTTTTCCTCTTTGCCATTTTAACATGCATTATTATTAACTTAAATAACAAATATGACACAATCATAACTGAATTATGCCAGTTTAGTAATCCCGTTTGTCATAAGAATTAATTTTCACTTACATTTCAAATTAAAATATTTGTGCTCATTTATTTTAAAAAGTCTGTATAGTATTTATCTGAGAAATAAGTTCCCAGTGACCTAAGCTGATATAAAATTAATCTATAACCATGTCCTAATATATTGATCGTTATTTTTATTTCTGGAAGAGAAACAAGTTTGAAGGGTCATGGGTGTTACATATTGAAAGCATGATGTAGAATTATTGATAATTTGCATGGAGATTATAAAATATCTTGAAAAAAAGATATCCTAAAATAGAATTGTGTGAAACACTATTAATAAACCATCAGTAGACTTTTTTCTCAGTATCTGAGAAGTAAATAATTGAAAATGGTTTATTACAAAAACTTTCATCTCAATATTTTATCTGTGATAATTATTTTATTATATTTTAATCCTGTAATTCATCTTACATATATTTTAATTTGGAAACTAATTTAAGGCAGTGCCATTTCAATATTAAATCTTCCATGCTTCCCAGGAGATTTGTTCAATATAATATCACGGAAGACAAATCTGTGGTGTTGTCTTCATCATAATTACTATTAATGAGCATTAATTAAAAAATGAGGGCAGGCCATGGTGGATCAACAGGCAAGAATGCTTGCCTGCAATGCCAGAGGACCCGGGTTCGATACCTGGTGCCTGCCCATGTAAAAAAAAAAAAAAATGAATGCACTTCCCATTTCAAAGAAAGATTTTATTATGTCATGAAACATAATATAAATAAATAAATATGTATATGTATATATGCGGCTTGGGGCTTGCCTAGCCCAACCGCACTGGGGTCTCATCCTCGGATGTGGTTCGGCTGGAGAGCGGCGTCAGCCGAGACCACGGGGCTCGAAGGGTTGGAGGGCGCACGAGCACAATAAACTGAGACTAAAGAATAATAGTAGTAATTTATTGCATAGGGCTCGCGGGACTTAGCTGGCTGGCAAGGCTTACAGGCTAAGACCCCGACAGGAGGAAACACAAAGAATATATAGGGTTGGTGAGGGGGAGTTAATTAGGGGTGAAGAAACTTTGATGGGCAGCTGGTATGGTGTCGTATAGGATGTGGATTGGTTAGGAGGTGTGTTGAATATTATAATGGGTGGTGAGGTGAGGAGTGTACATGGTCTAATGAAGAAGAGGTGAAAAGGTGGTGCGATATATGCTCAGGAGTTGCTAGGCAGGGGGTTAGAATAGCAAGGCTTGCAAGAACGAGAGATGTCTGGATATGTTAGGGCATGTTAAGGCAGATAAGAGGCAACAGTTACAAATATATGCAGCAATTCCTCCCTTGTATTTAATTAAAGAGCAGAGAGGAAGGGGCGTCATTGAAGGCTGGTACGCAAGGTTTCCGAGGGGCTCACGCGGACTAACTAGTATTGCGTTAGCCACGCTCCCCAAGGGTGAGTAGTTTTTATTTTTAGAAGGAGGTAGAAGAGATGCATTTGGGTTTTAGCAGGGTGGCAGGCGGTCCACTAAGCTCCCGAAGGGCGGAATGCGGATTAACTGGTATTTGCACCCGCCACGCTCCCACAGGGTGATCAGTCCTGAGGGTGGGCAACACTAGCTAACCATACCTGCGCTTGCTGCCGATGACCCGCATCTGAAAAAGGATTTTGAAGTTCAAGAGCTGCCAGGGCAAGAAGTTTAGTTTGCTGTTTATGGCGAGAGAGCTGTTTGCATATATATTTGAATATAATAAGAACGATAATTAGGGCAAGCAATAGGATTCCATAGAAAATGAGATTTGAGGGTTGAAAGAATGAGGCGAATTTGTTTATTAGTTCAGTGAATATGGAGGCTGAAACTTTGGGAAGTATGGTATTTTGAAGATTTAGTATGTGTGTTTGTAGTTTGTGTGTTTGGTTCCAGTATGAGTCGTTGTATGCGGTGAAGATCCAGTCTCGCAAGGAGAGATGGGGCATGGAATGGTTAACCGGGACAGGAGTAACACAGAGCTTAGTGAAGGGGTATCGCCCATCACAAGCGGAGGAGGCAAGTTCATAAAGGGCTTCTATGTCTAGAGCAATTAAGTCTATTTGCTGTTGTAAGTTGAACACAGCGCTATGCATTAGATGGTTGATATTTTCTTGCGTCCCAACAGCTTGGGCGGCCGTTTGGGACACGTTGAGGAGGGTTTCAGCAGTGGTAGAGGTTTGAGTGAGGGCTATGGCGGCAACAGTACTGGCTGCTACAGCGGCGACGATGGCGGCGGCGATGGCGGCGGAGATACCGAAGTCTCGTTTTGTATGCTTTAAGTCGGGTAAGCTGTCCGTGCCTAGAATGTAAGGGAGTTGGGGGGCCATCCAGGTGGTGGCGTTGACCGGAATCCAGAGTAACCTAGGGAAAATATAGGTGGTAATGTTGATGCAGCTTGTATAGTTAGGCTCACACCGGTGTGTTGTATCATATATGGTGGTTCCATTGCAGAGCTGACAGTTTTGGACGCAAGTGAGGGGGCGGAGGTCGAGGCATGCATATTTGCCACAAGCATAATGGGAGGAAAAAACAGGTACACCGTATACGGGGTCTGAGGAAACGTCTCTGGAGTTAGTAGGGAGGGGAAACGGGATGCTGATATTGGTTTTAACAGTGATAAAGCTGATATTAGGGGCAGCCATGGGTAGGTTTGGGGAGTAAAGTGCATAGGAGGGTGTGACCATAAGTGGCTCAGAGCGATGGCACTCAAGCCAGGTAAATTTGTTGATTGGCAGAGAGCGCGGAGGATGCATTTTGTTTGAATGTGGGCTAGAACAAGGCCGACCCGGAGGAGTTGTGTGGGTGGAGGTGACGTTTGCCTGAGGCTTAGGGGGAATTGGCCACCATGCAGAGCGTAGAAAGTATGCAGACATTTGTTTCGGGTTGGGGAGTGCGTTTTTTATGAATTTTTCTATGAAGTTTTCATTAGAAAAGGCTTGTACGAAGAGTTCCGACCCGTTATTACAAAGTAGGGGGAAGCAGTTTGGGAAGGTTGGAGGGCAAATAGAATTTGATTTGCAGGGAAATTGGCCTGGATTAGATGTTTTGTTGCTAATAAAAAGGAATGCTGAGCGGGGCGGATTAACGGAGATGTTGAGCGGACTTTCACTTTTTATGTGAAGAGGGTTACAGGGGAGCTGGAGATTACATGAGAAGTGCTGCAGTTGAGGAAAAAAAGGGCTGTCGGGTGTGAGGAACAGGACTCCGGGGGGGTGCTGAATGGCTGCCCAGAGTTCCCTGGGTGTTGTTGCGGATGCTGTGGGAAGAAGCGTGAGCATTATTAGAAGGATTTGCTTTAAGCTAGAAGGGGGGTTACCACAACGTTTTCGAGCTTCATCATAGAGATGAAGAAGTTGTTGTTTCATTTCCTTATTTGGGTTGTGGCAGAGAGGCTCTGTAGATTTTAGATCTGCATGGGTTAGCTGCCAAACCAGGCACCGAGCATGTCGGCGTACGCGCCTGATTTTGGCAGCTGTTGGGGGTTGCTGGGGTGATGATTGGGGTTCCTCAAGGTGGAGGCAGTCTAGCCTCTTTTTCAGTTGTCTCAGTCTGTGTCTGTGGCGTCTGCTCGGTCGCTGTGGCCGGACGGATGTTTCTTCCGGGGATCCAGATTGGCTGGGATTCATTTTCTGGAAAGACACAAGCAAAACCACGCCCCTGGGCAAGGAGAGGGGCGGGTCCTTGCCACGTATTGGTGGCTGGATCACGCCAGTGAACTGAAGGGACTAGGGAAGGCCTGTATGAAGGTCCCCAGTGTTTATGTAGGGGAGATAGCCCTTGTTTATCGAATGTAAGCAAGTTAAGGTGTATGAGGGCAGCTGTGACAAGGTCACTTGGTGAGGCTTGGGGAAGATTATTCTTCTCCTTTTCTATTTGGATTTTTAGCCTGCGATTTAAAGATTCTACCATAGCCTGCCCCTGTGGGTTATAAGGGATTCCAAAGTGGTGGGTGATGTTATATAGGCGCAGGAAGGCTGTGAAGGAGGCGCTGCGGTAGGCAGGGCCATTGTCTGTTTTCAGGTCCCAGGGAATGCCCATAAAGAGAATTCCTTGGCGAAGTGCCTTGATGCAATGTTTGGCAGTTTCGCCCGGTAGGGGGACTGCATGGCACATGCTTGAATAAGTGTCTATAATGACATGTAGATATTTAAGACGCCCAAAGGAAGAGATGTGGGTAACATCCATTTGCCACCTGGCATTTGGCTTAAGGCCACGGGGATTGACTCCTTGCGGTTGTAGAGGCCCAAGTGGCGCAAAGGGTGCGCAAGTGGCGCAGCTGCGAACTATGTGTTTGCAGGTTTCCTTGGGCAGACCGCAAAGATGATGTAGGGAGTTGGCTGAAAAGTGAAACCTGGAGTGGAGTTGTTTGGCTGTATTAATGGAGTCACCGAGTGTGTTGGCAGCTGAGACAGAGACTGCTCTATCAGCTGCTTCATTGCCGGCCGCAAGCGGTCCGGGGAGGCCGGAATGGCTGCGGATGTGAGCGATGAACCAGGGGGCCTGTCTTTTTTCAAGCTGATTTTTTAATGAGACTAAGGCTCTATCTATGGCCTTGGAAGTATCTGGAAAGAAGGTAGCTAGCGCCAACACTTTACAGACTTGGTAGGTGTATAAACTGTCCGTGAAGATGTTGAGTGGCGTGCTAGGAAACTTTCTGAAGGCTTCTTCTACTGCGAGAAGTTCACCGACCTGCACAGAGTATTGATGGAACTGGGTAAAACAAAGGGGGTCCTTTTGTTCTGGTAGGTACACCACAAGGGCGAACTTGGTTTTTGACGCGTCCGTAAAGACGGTGGTTTCATTTGGGATAGGGGAAGAAGATGGGAATGGGAAATAAGGACATTTGGGCGGCAGTGGGAAGTGAAGCACCGTCTGAAATATTTTGTGTGATGGGTAATGGTTGTCAAAATTACCAGTAAAGCCCTCCATTAGAAGTTGCATGTCTACATTACTTTGGATGAGCCATGTAGTCTGTTTCTCATCAAAAGGCCAGATTATGGTGTCGGGAGGACGCCCAAAGAGGTGTATAGCTGTTTTGACTAAGTCGAGGGCAAGGCACACCCACATTTTTGTTTGGGGGCAGATTTTTCTGAGTTTACTTTTGGCAGGGTGGACCCATAGTAGGGGGCCTTCCTGCCAGAGTACCCCTGTGGGGGTAAAATATGTATTTAGGACTAGCCCCTGAAGGGGGAGCTCCGGTTTAAACCGATCGAGCTGGCTTTTGGAGAAATATTCGTTGAACGTTTGGAGAGCCAGTTTTGCCCAAAAGTCTAACTTAATGGGCTGTGTGATAGCTTTGGATGTTTGCTCTCCAGTTTTTAGGAGTTTGAATAGTGGCTGAAGCTCCGCTGTGGTTATCGGCAGGGCTGAGCGCACCCAGTTTATTTGCCTGCACAGTTGCTGCAGTTCATGTAAGGTTAGTTTGTTGGGGATAGTGAACTGAAATTTTGTAGGGGTTACCTTTTGGTCTATAGTGAACCCCAGGAAGGTATATGGTGCGCAGAGTTGGATTTTGTCTGGCTGAACTTTAAGCCCTAGACCTTGTAAGTTGACTTGTAACTGTGAAACAAGTTCCTTGAGCTGCTCGGAGTCCTCGGTTGCTACGAGAATGTCATCCATATAATGAATGATGAGGGCTTGGTCGCGCATTGGAGACACTGCGGAGTCGACATAGGCCTGGCAGATAGCTGGACTATTACGCATGCCTTGGGGGAGCACTTTCCACTGATAACGCTGCGCTGCCCCCGCGTGGTTGGTGACTGGAACCGTAAAGGCAAATTTTGGCTTGTCAGAGTCATGTAATGGAATTGAGAAAAAACAATCTTTGATGTCTATTGTGGCCACGTGAAGATGTGCTGGGATGGCTACCGGGTGTGGCAGCCCAGGCTGTGGAGAGCCCATGGGGAGTATGTGTTTATTAATCTCCCGGAGGTCATGAAGGGGTCTGAATTTGTTTGCGGCCTTTTTGTGAATAACAAAAACAGGCGAATTGTAGGGGCTGGTGGAAGGTTCGATATGCCCCGCTTCCAGTTGCTCTAGGACGAGGGTTTTGAGTATATTTAATTTATGGGAAGGTAAAGGCCACTGCTCCACCCAAATAGGCTCCTCTGTATCCCATTGAAGAGGAGTGGGTGCTGGAGGTGTTATGCGAGCAGTGGCGCAAATTATTGGGGGGGCTGTGTGGTAACACTGGCCCCCGTAGCTGTGGGAATGGCTCGTCCCCAGAGGGCTTGGCCAATGGTGGTTAGGAAGCATTCTTGGGGGGGCTGCGTGGTAATATATGCCCCCGAGGCTGCTAGAATGTCTCGCCCCCATAAGATTTGGTCAATGGTGTTTAGAAAGAGCGGCCGGAAGGTACCGGAGTGACCTTCATTATCTTCCCATTTAATGGGAGAGGCGGCGCGCAGGGAGGGAGCAGAGCCCGTGGCTCCGATAACGGAGGGTCCCTCCTCTGTTTTCCATTGGGCTATAAGGCGGGTAGGCAGACATGAGATTTCTGCCCCAGAATCAACGGTGCCTGTGTACCAGCGACTGTTTATTTTAATTTCGCGGGTGGGCTTGTTGGGGGTTATAGGGATTGACCACATTATGGTTTGGGGCCGGTCTTGGCCGGGGTCTGTGTCTCTTGGGGGCGGGGCTGAGACATGCCCCCTTTCAAGTTTAAAGGCTGCGCTCTGTTATTAGCGCGGCAGTCTCGAGCCCAGTGATAGCCCTTGTTGCAGCGAGGGCAGGGCGTAGGGGGCTTGCGCTGCTGCCACTGTGGCTTGGTAGGCGGCGGGCTAGGGGTGGTACAGTTTTTTGCAAAATGCCCCGTTTTTCCGCACCTGAAGCAGCCAGACGTTAGGGCCATGGCAGTGGCAATGGCCTGAGCTAACGAGGCCGCACTAGAGTCTATATTACTGCAAGCGAGCACCCAGTCATGCATGGCCTTTTCTTTGATGGGCAGTATGGCCTGTTTGCAGGCCGGACTTGCTCCTTCAAAAATAAGCTCTTTGGCAAGGGCGGTTTGTGCTTGTTCACCCAGAAGTTTGCGTTCACATGTCTCAGTAACCCGTGAGACGAAGGAGGCGAAGTCTTCATCCCTGCCTTGTGTAAGTTTAGTGAATTTTTCGGGCTTAGCTGCGGAACAGGAGCGGAAGGCCCGCATGGCGACTTCCCTCAGTTGTATCCAGAATCCATTTGGGGCTTGCAGGTATACTGCAGGATTAACATAGGGGCCCATCCCTAAGAAAGCTTCGAGAGGCACACCGAGACCCAGGGGCTCAAACTGGTGCATGAGTGTGATTTGCTTTTCCGCCTCAGCATTAAAGTGGGCCCTCCAGTCAACGTACTGGCCAGGTGTAAGAATAGCCCGTGCTAAGGAGGTCCAATCATGGGGAGTACACAGGTTTGTTGAGATTTCTTCAAGGAGGTGGGTTGCATACGGACTGGCAAATCCATCCTCCTTTACCGCTTTGCGCAGCCGCTTGGTGTCCTCTGGTTCCAAGGGGTACCAGGGGAGCGGGCGCTGCGGTGTAGGGGCAACGTTCATAGGGAAGCAAGCGACCGGCGGTGGCAAAATAGGTTGAGGGGCAGCCGGGCCGTTAGATGCGCCAGCGTTGAGCAGCCATAATGACGCTGCCGATTGAGGGGCGGAGGCGCAAAATAATGGGCCTGGAGAGTTGTCCGGTGCAAAAGATGGTGGCCAGGAAGGCACCGCCGGCAAGGAGGCCGGAGCACAAGATGGCGGACAGGGTGGGGCTAGAGCACAAGATGGCAGACAAGGCTCCTCCCTCTGTGGAGGGGGGGCAGCCGGGAGGCACCTCTCCTTTTTGGTTGAAGGAGAAGGAGGAAGTGACTCACCGGATGGTGCGAAACCGCCATCTTTAGGAAGGGCAGGATACACGAAACCGCCATCCTTAGGAAGGGCGGGATATAGGCACTTCCGGTTTTCTTTGTCTTTGCTCGAACAAGAAGGAGGAAGTTCGCCATCTTGGTCTGTCGCCAGATTGTTAAGTTTAGGAGGACAGAGCTCGAGCTCGTTATTTAGCTGCTCAAATAAGGATTCAGAGTCCGGGTCGGAGTTATTATGAGACTCCTCTGAATTAGCAGAATTTGTTGCCGATAAGGCTTCCTGGGGGGCGCTATCGGACGGTGGCCGCGAACCGTGTAGGCAAGAACGGATGGTAATAAGCGTGGGCAGGAGCCCGGAGGGGAAACGTTTGTTTTCATGCTCCATTTTTTGGGTGACCCGTTCGATAAGTTGGTCATAGGTAGCCGGGTCCCACAAGTGGCAATTGACAAGCCATGGGTTGAACGGGAGCAGGAGGTCCCAATAAACTTGGAGCTGGCGAACTGAAACCTTGCATTTATGAGTGTCTAACAGGGCTGCCAGCGCACGGACCTGCGGCGCCTGGCGTATTGAAATGCGATTGCCCATGATAAGAGGTAAGTTGTAGCAGTGAGCCGGAGGAGGATGGGGGCTGAGTTCTACCGATTAAGGGAGAAAAAGTAGCAGGGTAATACACCCTACAGCGCAGAGAAACGTTATGGCAAGCAAAAGTCTTTTTACTAAATTCCAATCTTTAGGGGCGATTTGTGCTAATATTGCTGCCCACACTAACGCTAAGAGAGATATTAACAAGAGCTAATAATTCATTTATACTAGTGAAAGGTTGGAGGGGCTCTCAGCCAGAGAGAGCGGGGGCCCTTACCTTGTCGAGCGGCGGCTGGAGAGGGGGAGACGAAGAGAGGTCCCTGTTCGGGCGCCAATTGCGGCTTGGGGCCTGCCTAGCCCGACCGCACTGGGGTCTCGTCCTCGGATGTGGTTCGGCTGGAGAGCGGCGTCAGCCGAGACCACGGGGCTCGAAGGGTTGGAGGGCGCACGAGCACAATAAACCAAGACTAAAGAATAATAGTAGTAATTTATTGCATAGGGCTCGCGGGACTTAGCTGGCTGGCAAGGCTTACAGGCTAAGACCCCGACAGGAGGAAACATAAAGAATATATAGGGTTGGTGAGGGGGAGTTAATTAGGGGTGAAGAAACTTTGATGGGCAGCTGGTATGGTGTCGTATAGGATGTGGATTGGTTAGGAGGTGTGTTGAATATTATAATGGGTGGTGAGGTGAGGAGTGTACATGGTCTAATGAAGAAGAGGTGAAAAGGTGGTGCGATATATGCTCAGGAGTTGCTAGGCAGGGGGTTAGAATAGCAAGGCTTGCAAGAACGAGAGATGTCTGGATATGTTAGGGCATGTTAAGGCAGATAAGAGGCAACAGTTACAAATATATGCAGTATATATATATATATATATATATATATATATATATATATTCTTCAAGGATTAAGTAGAAATACTTTTCCTTTTTCTTCCTTCTAAGTACAACAAAAAATACTGAATATTAAATATAGAACGAACATAAGGAGTCTCTAAATGGTAGAAAGAAGTCAGACTATGTAGGAAAATCAAGATCCAAGAAAGAAAACACCAGTAAGATCCCTGAGTTTTCTTTTTACCTTGTATGTTCCATTCTCGGTGCTGAAGAAACTGGTAACCAAGAAATGCCAAGAGGTGCAGACAAAAATTAAATTCAATTATAATATAAAATAAAATAAAATGCCCCAATAAGAGCCTGCTCTCTCTTGCCCAAGCACCAGGAAAGAAACAGCCTAGCAAGGTAGAACACTTATATTATGATTACTCTTCGCATCCACACACTATAGACTAAACAAAGTGGACCTACCCCCACTGGCCTACCAAATGCCTAGGAGGATTCTTAGACTTCTACCCTTGACAGATTGTAATGTGGCATCCTCAGATCCCCTATAGGGTGGTTCAGAGTCAAACTAGTGGAGGGTCAGAGCTTTTACCACCACCCAGTGCTAATGAGGCCACATGGGGAACAGTAACAAGTCTCTTGGGTCTCTTCTTGCAAGACAGCATCAGTGGATGCATAGTGAGCACCACAACTCTACTCTACCTACCCCTTGGTGGTAAAGGAGTCCCTCCTTTCCCTGGGTATCCAAAGAGGCCTAGGGGGGATCCTTGGCTTTTGATGTCAATTGCCAGTAAGAGGATGTATGCGACCTTCCCTTGCTGGAAAGGTGTCAGAGGAATCCAGCTAAAATAGAAGATTTAAAGGAGATCCAGAGTTTCATAACATAGTATTCAAAATGACCAGATTTCAAATAAAAAATCATCTGTCATTTTCTGCTTTCTAGAACCAAGAAAATCTCAATTTAAATGAAATAAGGCAACATGGAGATGACAGAGAGGTCAGAATTATTTGACAAAGGTTTTAAAGCAGCAAAACAGCAACAAAAAGATCCAAAGTACAATTACAAACATGGTTGAAACAAATAGAAAAATGCAGTCTTGGGAAAGAAAGAGAAGATATTAAGAAGACCCAAAATAGGTAAAGCAAAAGCTAATAAATTTGAGAGGAAAAGCAGACAAATTCACTATTATTATTGGAGGCTCCATCATTCCTCTCTCAATAATTGATAGTACAATTAGACAGGAAATTAAGAATACAGAACTCAACAGCATCATCCACAAGCAGTAATCTATTGACATTCATAGAACAAGAATATTCCACCCAACTACTGGAGAGTACATATTCATTTTAAGTATGTGTGACCATATACTGAGATAAATGATATCCTGGGCAATGAAACCATCCTCAACAAACTTAAAAGAATTGAAATCATACAGCATGAGTTCCCTGACAATAAGGGAACTAAACTAGAAATCAATGACAGAAAACGAACAGAATAATCTCCAAAAACTTGTAAATTAACAACACATTTCCAAATAATCCATAAACCAAAGAGGAAGCCTTAAGGGAAATCAAGAAATACAATGAACTGAATGAGAATGAAAATACAACATAACAAATTTGAGGGATGCAGTTAAAGCGACGCTAAGATGGAAATGAACCTCACTAAATACTCAGGACATTTTAGTTGTCTTCATCAAGACACTTTTTTTCTCCTGAAAACATAATCTAAATCATCAGTTTTTCACAAATTCCCTTTGGTGATATATCACCCTATAGTGAAATATCACACTACGAAATTACTTCTTTTTCCTAAGCCTGATTTGCTATTAATTTCCAAATTTCTTTTATGGTCAACTTAAAATAGATTTAAAAAATCACCTGTTACATATTCACATACAAAGCTTCTTTCAAGGATGATATAAAGGATCATAAAAGCACAACCCAGTGGTCAACGGGAATCCCTAAAGAACAGCCTAATGCAAGAATGCCAGCACACATAGATCTTGCCCTGACTGTGTTGATAGTCTTCATTGATCCATGGCATTGTTTGTGTTCCAGTGGCTGCACACTAAAGATGCCTCCAGCTGGGAAGCCTGCCCTGATTAATGTCCTTCATTCATAAGGGACAGATGGCATGACACTCATTGCCTTTATTAATTTATTATGGCTGTCATATGGGAGAAACAGCTTTCTTTTCAATTGGAATCACTGAGGGAAAGAAGGACAGACCATTGCCAAGGGGACCCCATTTGGTTACCCAAATTAGCTGAAGATGGAAGAAATCAATGAACTGCTTGGACACAAGCAGTGTACACTGGCAGTTTTCCGCAAACCAGATGGAACACAGTCTGTCACGTGAAGCAATACTTCAATTGTGTTTTCTTTCAGGGAATTTGTTTGCTATGGCATGCTTAAAGTGAAAGTATTCTAGACTGAGCTTACAAAGATTGTTCACTTTACCATCAGGATGGTGTTGGCTAAAATTTTATATAATAAAAAGTGGTGGAATAAGTGGGGCAGTACTGGATATGCACATGCACTTTAAAATCCACATATTGGGCAGAGTTTATGTCTTAAATAGTACATTTGTGCAAATAAGAGAAATATAAAATATTTACGTTTACTTAGGCAATGACTAATTTTCCATATATAGAGATAGTAACTCATGTGTGGACCCTTACCCAAAACCATAAATTTCAGGCTCTGGTTCAACATATTATACAGGGAAATATTTTAAAAGGTATTTGTTGAGTTCAATTGATTCCTGATCAGTTTCAAATTTGATGTCAAATGTTCATTTCCATTTCATAGTGCAATAAAAGTTCATGTTTTGATGTATGCCACAAGATATCATCTGACTATTGCTATAGAAAGTTAATAGTTTAACTTGAATATTAGTATTGATAGTAATGAATCCCTTCAGTGTTTTTATTTAATGACAATGAACTTCACAATATCTAGGTTATATCTGGAATAAGATATTGAGACAGAAGGATATATATTTGCTGGCAAGCATTTATATTCAGATGAACGAAATACATCACAAAGTGTATTCACACTTAAAATTATATTCACACTTAAAATTATACTCTCTAATCTTCTATACCATTAATTTTTTTCTGTTTGAGATTTTGTAAAGAAATATCTATCAAGGTGTCTTTGCAAAACAAAGAAATCATATTCCTTTGAATATCTAAACATATGGAGATTAGGCAGCTCATAAATTAAATTTTAAATAAATTGACCTTGCTGAATATGTGACAGCAGGAAGAAGGAAGTACCAATAAGAATGGAAATAGAGCAGTGAACCAAATTTACCAGGTCAATATCAAATCAAATCAAATATATCTCTAAGATACACAAAGGAAATATACACTGTGACCTATAAAGTAAGTTAATTCATAGTCTCCAACCTACCTCACCACTGACAACTCCTCGTATTTTTCATCATATTTTATAACATATATTCTAAATATAAATACTATAAAATATTATTTTGCCCAAATTAAATTCCAAGAACTCTTTATTAAAAATACCTACTCTGTGTCAGGCACTATGCTAGGCACTACGGATAAAATGATGAATATAAATTAACAAAGATGTTCTCCTTACGGTACTGGCATAACATGGGATTGCCAAAAATTAAAAAAGAAGTTAATATCAAGTGTAATCAGGACAATAATAAGTGGCATACAAGACATTATGAGAGCAAAGAAAAGACACTCAATCTCTGTGGCCTAAGGGAAATTACATTTTGGCTGAGACTTGTAGACTGAGTAATCAAGTGATGACAAAGAAAAAGTGCTCAAGGTACAAAAAATTGCAAGAACCAAAGCCTGAAGGTAAGACAAAGCCTTTAAACTCATGGAAATGAAAACATGTCTGCATGGTACAAAAGCTTGCAGGGTGAAAATGGCCAGATAAGGTAGAACATTTTTAATAATGTTAGATGCACATTAAGTAAATATTGGAAACTATGACCCCGTATTTCAAGCTTATAAGAAAAGAGGTGAAAATGTCCCCATGATTTAGTATTACATAATACAAATTCTGTGTAGTGTGTTCATGTATATGAGAAATTGTCAAGGAGGCACACAGGGCACCCATTGAGATGTTAAGGACAAAGAATTTTATGAACAACAAAAAAAAAGGTTGAATTCAAAAGTTAGAGACCTGGAAGATTAGCCATCTGCTTAGTCGGGAGCTACAGTTTTGAAAATTACTTATGCAAAGATTTGTGCTTACTGTGACAGACCCCTGCTCTAACTTTAAAGAATCAGATAAAAGGACACCCAAAGCAAATATACCCAGAAAAAGTGGTGATGTCTTCTGCTATTTCAAGGGTCATTTGCTGACCCTATGTTGCTCTAAATAGTTTACCAAATGAGTATGAAGGCAAAGGGGCAGTGTGAAAATCTGAGAACAGTTCATTTAATGGCATAAACTTTGTTCTGGATCTTAACAAGCTCTCCTAGAAAACTATTGTCGAGAAAGAATTAGAAGACAGTAGTGTTTCTTTTTTTCAATTATAAATTTGTCTCTAATAGATAGTGAGGCCGGTTAGGAAGTTATTCAAAATAATCAAGACAATAGGTAGTGTATTAGGATATGTGATAGTGAGCATTGAGACATAACGTTTTTAAGGGGGAAATAAAGGAGCTCAGATTGATACTGGGATACTTGGTTATAGGAAATGGTGATGCCTATCACTGCATAGGGAATGCAGAAAGAGAATGAATGTATTTTGCAAGAATGAGATTTGGTTCGTTCATTTTAGTATAGTTCAGTTTTAGTTGCCTGCAGTATATCCAGATCAAGATGTCTCACAGGTGTTTTTCTCTATAGGCCTGAGATGGAGGGAAGAAAATGGAGAAACTAATTGTAGGTAAGTTTTTCAAGAAATTGTAATGAGAAACTGGGCAAAATGTGGTAAAGCTATAGCTGAAGATGTATGTTCAAGAAAGGGTTATATTTGTGATTATATGCAAGCCATAATCATGTTTAAATGTAAATGGAATTAAATAATTAAAGAGGGATAATTGAAGATTCAGAAAAGGGAATTGAGTAAAATAAAGTCATTAGGAAGGCAGGTGGCAACGCAGCCCAGGGGACAAATGTGTGATTTGGCATTTAATTGGATGAAAGAAATTCTTCTATTGTTACAAGAGGGAAGGTAGAAAGATCAGGTGTGCATGCATTAGATACAGAGTAAGGAAAATGATGTCCCATTAATTTCTTGGTGAGTAGAAGGTGTCTTAGCTTGCTGGGTCTGCCATGAGAAGTACAAGCGTGCCTCATTTTATTGCACTTCTTTTTATTGTGTTTCATAGATACTGTTTTTTTTTTTTTTTTACAAACTGAAGGTTTGTGGCAACCTTGCATCAAACAAGTATAATGGTATCGTTTTCCCAATAGCATGTGCTCACTTTGGGTCTCTGTGTCACATTTTGGCAATTATCTCAATATTTTGGAATTTTCATTATTATTATATCTGTTATGGTGATCTGTGATCAGTTATCTTTGATGTCACTATTGTAGTTATTTTGGGATGCCACAAATTGCACCCATTTAAGATGGTGACCTTAATTGATAAATGTTGTATGTGTCCTGAATGCTCCACTAACCTGCCATACTCCATCTCTCTCCCCTTCTTTGAGCCACCCTATTCCCTGAGAAACAACAATATTGAAATCAGGCCAATTAATAACTCTACAATGACTTCTAACTGTGCAAGTGAAAGGACATGACTTTCAATTAAAATCAAAAGCTAGAAATGATTAAGCTTGGCGAGGAAAGCCTGTAGAAAATGAAGATAGGCTAAAAGCTAGGCCTCTTGTGCCTGTTAGCCAAGGTGTGGAGGCAAAGGAAAAGTTCTAGAAAGAAATTCAATATGGTACTCCAAAGAACATAGCATTGAAAAAGTGAAACAGCATTATTGCCAATATGGAGAAAGTTTTAATGGTCTGGTTAGATCAAACCAGTCGCAACATTTCCTTAGGCCAATTCCTAAATCCAGAGCAATGCCCTAATCTCTTCAGTTCTGGAAGGCTGAGAGAGTTGAGGAAGCTGCAGAGAAAAGTTTGAAGCCAGCAAAGCTTGGTTCATGAGGTTTCAGAAAAGAAACTGTCTCCACAACATCAAAGTGCAGGGTGAAGCGGCAATGCTGATGTAGAAACTTCAAGTTATCCAGAAAACCTAGCAAAGATCATAGCTGAAGTTTGCTACAGTAAAAAGCAGATTTTCAATGCAGATGAAATAGGCTTCCTTTGTAAAAAGATGTCATCTAGGACTTTCATAGCTAGGGAAGAGAAGTCAGTACCTGACTTCAAAGCTTCAAAGTACAGGTGACTCTCTTGTTACATTAGGAACTAATGCAACTCATGAGTTTAAGTTGAATCCAATGGTCATTTACAATTTCAAAAATCCTATGTTCCTTAAGGAACGTGTAAATCTACTCTGCCTATGCTATAAGTGGAAAAAGAATGCTTGAATATCGGCACATCTGTCTACAACATGGTTTAATGAATATTTTAAATTCACTGTTGAGACCTACTGCTCAGAAAAAAAAATCCTTTAAAAATATTATTGCTCTTTGACAGTGCCCCTGGTCACCCAGGAGCTCTGATGGAGATGTAGAATGAAATTAATGTTTTCATTCCTGCTAACATAGCATCTATTCTGCAGCCCAGGGATCAAGGAGTCATAACAGAAGGCAAGGCTGAAAATGTGCTGGCAAGATGGTGTCTTGGGGAAGAATTTCTGTTGCTGAATAGAGAGAATATCTAGTAGAGAAGGAGAAAGACTTGTTTGGCAATTCTAAGGACCAAGTTAATGAGATTTTAGTTTTTACCAAAATATTTTCTGTTAGTTTTTCTCCAGCAGGACCCTCTAACCTGTGTACAAGTAAAAAAAATGTTGAAGAATTCACAAATAGGTTTCTGACTTAACCTCCATCCTTTAGTATTACCCCCATGAATTACTCTAATGAACTATTTCTTAAAATAATAACTAAATATTATAAAAGACTTAACACAATACTGGTAAAATCATACTTTTATGATAACTTCAATATGACAAAGTTAAAATTTGTTCACTTATTTGACTGTTACTTCCAATTATGGTTCATTCCACTTAAAAATAAATCAAGAAACATTTTATTTTGCAAAAAATGGCAGAAATATAAACACATTTAGAAATGTTAATCAATAATTGATGTAAATGTCAGTTTCTGCTACACCCATTAAGCAGAACATGTGCACTATCGAAATTTCCCTAACATTTTTAAAGGTTAATTTTCTCCCAGAAGGGAAATCATTTTGGCTTTTTCTGTGCTTTTTTGCTCTAAGTTATTTTAAAATGCTTAATTTCATAATTCCTTTGCACAATGTTCAATAAAATATTGCTTCTACTTTAAAGTCAAAAAAATAGGTTGACAGATTTAATTTTCAGCATTTTTAAAAAGAATTCCTAGAACATTTACTATATGATCATGAAATTCTATTAAAGAATTAGTTCAAAGACGGACTAAACTAAACCATCCACTGGATATGTACAAAGATTAGCATATTTTGATACATGTTCCCTGTTTTTCAATAATTTCCTAAAAAGAATTAATAATTTCTTCAGCCACAATGAACACTGATTCATAGAGCAATGTGCTGTCCACAAGCAAAATGATTTTTAATAGTTTCCCATTTTCTCTGCTTACCATTGTTTTAAGAATTGCTAATCCTATAGAAGCATAAAACATTTGATGGAAGAATAAAATAATATTTCACTTTCACAAAATTCCATCATAATTTTTAAAACATATATTTAGTAGTTTATCTCTAAGTTTGTCCTTCTACCTTGAACTCTGATAAACATCATTTCATTTTTAATTTATGTGGTGATTTCATTTTGTCTGTTCAAATTATCTGTTTAGCATTGCAAGTTAAAATACATAGGGTACTTCTATACAATCTATATAATCTATGTAGTCTTATATTTGAAAATGTTGGTGACTCATATTTTTTTCAAGTTATTCATCTTTTTTTTTCTATAGGCATTTCCAAAAAGTAACAACAATTTTCATATTGTTTCCTCTTCACTTATTTTAAAAACTTCTCATTTTATTTATTTATTTATTTTTCTTTTAAAATTTCTTATTTTATTATAATTTTTTTATAGAGGCTTATAATACAGAATATAGGGGATCTAGAGATATGCAGAATCTTGAATGGGTGAGTAGTTTGCTGCCTCTTCATCTTTTTGACAAACTCTTTTGAGACACAAAAGCATTTGATTTTCAGGAGTTCCCAGTTTTCTTTTTTTGTTGTTGTTGCTTGTACTTTGGGTATGAAGTTTAGGAAGCTACCTCCTATTACCAGGTCTTGAAGATGTTTCCCTACATTTTCTTCTAGGGGTTTTATGGTATTGGTTTTTATAATTAGGTGTTGATCCAATTTGAGTTAATTTTGGATAGTGTGTTAGGTAAGAATCTTCTTTCTATTGATATCTGGTTCTTCCATGCCTATTTATTAAAAAGACTATTTTGTCCCAGTTAATGGATTTGGGGGCCTTTTTGAAGATCAGTTTACCATATATTTGGTGGTCGATTTCTGCACTCTCAATTCTATTCCTTTGGTCCTAGTACTTTTATCTTTGTGCTAGGCCGTGCTGTTTTGCCACTGTAGCTTTATAATAAGTTTTACAATTGGGGAGTGTTAATCCTCCCACTTTGCTCTTCTTTTTTAGGATGCTTTTAATTATTCGTGCTCTCTTTCCCTTCCAGGTGAATTTGGTTACTAGCTTTTCCAAGTCTTCAAAGTAGGTTGTTGGAATTTTGATTGGTACCGCATTGAGTCTGTAGATCCATTTGGGTAGAATTGATATCTTAACTACATTGAACCTTCCTATCCATGAGCATGGAATACCTTCCCACCTATTTAGATCTTCAATTTCTTTTAACAATGTTTTCTGTGTACAAGTCCATTACATCCCTACTTAAATTCATTCCTAGAAACTTGATTCTTTCAGTTGCTATTTTGAATGGAATTTTTTCCTTAATTGACTGTTTGGTTAGGTCATTGCTTGCATATAAAAACATTACTGAATTTTGCACATTAATTTTATAAGCTGCTAACTTGCTGAATTTGTTTATTAGCTCAAGTAACTGTTGCAGATTTCTCAGGATTTTCCAAGTATAGTATCATGTCATCTGCAAATAATGAAAGTTTTACTTCTCCTTTCCAATTTGGATGCCTTTTATTTCTTTTTCCTGCTTGACTCTCACTAGAACTTCTAGTACAATGTTGAATAACAGCTTGTTCCCTATCTTAGGGGGAAAGCTTTCAGCATCTCACCATTGAGTACAATGCTACCTATGGGTTTTTCCAAATAAGCCTTTTATTATGTTGAGGAAGTTACATTTGATTCTTCCTTTTGAAGTGTTTTTTTATCAAAAAAGGATGTTGAATGCTTTTTCAGCATCAATCAAGATGATCATATGATTTTCCCCTTTTGATTTGTTAATGTGCTGTATTACATGATTTTCTTGTGTTGAACCATTTTTGCATTCCTGGTATAAACCCCACTTGATCATGGTATAGAATTCTTTTAATGTGCTGTTGGATTTGATTTGCTAATATTTTGTTGAGAATTTTTTCATCTCTGTTCATTAGGCAGATTGGCCTGTAGTTTTCCTTTCTTGTAGCATCTTTACTTGGTTTTGGTATTAAAGTGATGTTAGCGTCATAAAATGAGTTAGGTAGTGTACCTTTTTCATTTTACTTTGACTTTATTTATTATTTTATGATTTGTGACACTGAAGTCTGAAATATTGTTTTACTTTCTTTTGGCATGATTTCTGACAATTAAAAAAATGTTTTTATCCACAGATATCATAATCACATAATATTATATTAGTGGTAAATTATATTGTCTAAAATATAAAACATTTCTCTAAATGTTTGCCAGGCATAACATAATTCCCTCAAAAAGCAGATAATAACATTTGCAATAGTTTGTGACAAACTTGACATTCACTTATTTTCCAGCTGAACCAGCAGCTCCTCACAAGAAATATTCTTTCCATTTTGAAAATGCTACTTTACTCTGACTCAGTTTGCTTCCCCATACTCTATACTCTTCACCAAGACAACTTTAGCATTACTGTTCTCTGTGTTAAAAAAAAGAAAGAAATTTAAAATTTAGAATGAAGAGAAATGAAGAAAAACAATTTCTTCATATTCTCTTTATATAAAATTTCACAATGGAAAAACTTCCTGAGTATAATGATGCTTGGCTGAAACAAGGCATCCATCTGGCATCTCTGGTCTGTGGCTCAATCTCTTGCACCTTTTAGGAAATACTCTTTGTTTCATTGAAATTTGTGAATTACCTCCCAGCATTCCTTTATAGAAATAATCAATAGTTTTCTGCACACATGAAAGAGACTGGTTGTCATTTCAGAGAGCAGAAATTTAGTTTATGTAAAATTGAAATGTTTTACATGAACATTAAGTGATTTTATGTAGATAAACCTTTATTCTTTGAAGGAAATTAAAATGAATGGGACATTTTCATAGCTTCTAATTACTTAAAAAGTATTAGATACTGCTTAGCCCAAACCATGATTTAAATACTGCATCTAAAGATAACTTTAAATCACAGTAAGGGACTGAAGAAAGTATATTAATAGAGTCTTCACTCCCATGGAAAGTATTTTTTCACAATTTTTTAATCTATTCTCTTATTTTGATAATTGGCTCAAATATGTCAATAGAGGCAATTGAAGTTTTCATCACATTTATAGCACTGTTACAGAGTCTTTATATAAGAGGATCAAAAGTGGCACTTTGATAAGGAAAATGAATGAAGGATTGAAAATGCTCTAAATAGCTTTGCTTAAAAGGGGCAGGAACATGAAATAAATATAGACAACAGCTTGTCAAGTTGGGGAACAATTTAGAGAGCATTATTTGGGAGAAAAGGATAACTTTTAAAATTAAAAAAATAAACCCTGCTAAGGTATTTGGAAAAGAAAAAAAAAGCAAAAATAAAACAAAAAATACTTCATATCAGTAAATCAGTTAAAAATTCCAGTAACACAAGTTTTGGTTTATCCTATAAATTCTCCCCACTTTCCACCATATCATGTATTATTTCACTCTCTAAGTAATCACTCTCAATGGCCCAATAGCATGCAAAAGTACTGATTGTTATTTTTCCCATCTTAAAAAAAACCATCCCCTTCTGACCTTGCTCTCCTCACTATGTATTCCTTATTCTTTGACCCCTTTGCACCAGCTCTTTAAAAAAATGGTTAGTGCTCTTTCTCTCCAATTCTCCTCTCTCATTCTCTCTGAAATCCACCCCAAATTGGCTCTCACTTTCATCAATGCATAGAAACTGCTCAACTTTCATTTTACTAAATCATATCATCAATTCTCACTCATTCTCCATTAATTAAAACTCAACAGCATTCAATCTTTCCTTCTTGAATACATTTCTTTTGGTTGAGTTGCAGGAATCTAAACCTTCCTCTAGCTTTTCTGCTGCCTTACTGGCATTCCCTTTGTCTCTTTTATTTATTCCTCCACTTCTTTCAATTTCTGAATATTTGATATCACTGGGACATATTACTTGAGCATTTCTTTCCATTTTTACTTGGCCTCATTCACTTGGATAATCCTATCCAATCTTAGAGCTTTACATACAATCTGTGCCAATAATTCTCAAATTTATATATTCAGTTTGTATCTCTCTTTTGGACTCCAGGCCTACTTCTACCAACCCAATAATATTCCTTCAGTATTTAATAAGCATCTAAAATACAGCAAGAGCAAAACTAAGAGCCTGATCCTCTTCCCCCAAACCTGCCTTAATATTTGGCAATTTTGTTGCTCAGTACAAAATTTCAGAGCCTTCCTTAATTCCTCCTTTCCTCCCATGTGCTCTATCACGTTCCTCAGTAATTACTTCGGCTCTTCCTTCAGAACATACCTAAAACCTGACCAATTCTCGCCTGTCCAGGTAGTCATCTCTTATCTGGAGCACTGCAATAGCTTATGAAAAAATATCTTCATACTTTTCCTTTCTCCTATTCCATTGTGTTCTCAATAAGGGTGGCCAGTGAATATTGGAAAATGATTTTTAGAAGTCTTGTTAAGAGCCCCAAGCATTGCACGGTGTAAATATATCTTGACCCAAAGATAAATCATATGAGTGTTAACATTATTCAATATTTTTCAAAAAGCAGAAACTCCATAGAATGTAGATAATTTATTGATTAAAATAGAAGTGGACAATTAAAATTGAACTAGCACTTTTGAAATGATTCAATATTATTATGTTTTGATTGGTCACTTAAAATATATTGATCTCATAGAGCTAAAGAAATGTACTCAGCTGGTTGTCATTAAGTTTCAGACTACATGGCATTCTTATCAGGCACTTCATTGGCAATGTAAAATTCAAGGAAGCTACAATGAATTCTGCTGTCTGATCCACTCATGCAAAAAATATATCTCAGATATTGTGCTAAGTGTCAGCATTTAAATTATAAATTTCAGCAAGTGTTGTGTGTAACTGACGCTACCAATCTTAAGGCATAAGAACGCAAGTGTATCTTTTTAATAAATGACATTCTGATTTGACCCTAGCAAGCAAAAATTAAAACAAATTAAAGAGCAAGAGTCAGTATTTTATGACTATCTTTTTGTGATCTCTCTGTAATGAATTCTTCACTCACATGCAGCTGATAAGTAAAGCAGTGTGTTTTAGAGTAAGAATGCAGTAAATATGAAGTCAGAAAATGTGGGATTGTGTGCCAGTTTTCTAGCTCTTGGAAGAATGAAATATGATAATGTGATATAACGTTTCTCATTATATATTAGAAATAAAAAAATGTGTTCAATCTAACTCATAGGCTTGGGAGGAGAAATTTGATGCTAATTTGGTAAAAAAATTTTAAATTATTATAATTGATTATATAACTGTAAATAAATACCATGCCTAAATAGCTCTACAGTATTTATAATCCTCTGTTTACCAAAAAAAGCCCATCATATTTAAAAAGCAGATTATTTTGATACATTTGAAATAAAGTAGGAATGAAAATAAGGATGGAAAGGAGCAGGAAATGCAACTAAAATAATTAGAATATTCCCAGGAGTTTTCTAAATATATTATTTTATATGTTCTGCAATAATTTCCACACAGATATATAATAAGAATAATTGGCTGTAATAAAAATCACAGTAAAATACTCCTAATTATCACATCTAGAAACTTCTGTTTTTTTCCAATTTCTGATTTATGAGCATTTAATTACCCACATATACACAGAAATAAAGTGTCAAATAGATAAATTAATTAAAAACGTGCATTTACATGGTCAAATACGCTACTCAGTTACCTACCATTAAAGTGGATATTCTAGTAGAAAATTTAGGACATAAATGTAAAATATGCACACTGCTTGCTTTTAATTCTCAAGAAGATGGTGCATCTCACAGGCTGTAATAAGAACAATGCTTAATCTAGGGACTACTATAATAGGTCCCTTAACATATATATGAAATCTCACATACAATTAATTTGAAAAAAGTTAAAGATCATAATCTATGTATAGTATAATAATGAACAGCTATCTTATCCATCTAGGATACATTGTTTAAGCTTTTTTACTTTGTTGGCATAGGCAGACTCTGGGAATCGAATCCAGGTCTCACTCAGTTGCCACTGAACCACTGTTGCACCGCCCAGTGCTAAAGCTTTGAGGACATAAAAACCTGCCAGCAAAGTTCTTTAATCAATATGGAGAAAAATTTTCCACAGAAAATAACAAAAAATTTAACTCTGTTGAAATCTATGGAGAACTATAAGACTGCTGCATATTAATGTTAATGATAATGTTGTCCCAATGGCAGGTGCTTTTAAAATTTAGAGGAAGTAATGACTAATCAATGGTACTATCTAGTGCTTTATGAGAAAAGTGAGAATTAGATAAGAGGAGAGAAGAATAGACAAAGTAAACAAAGACAAGGGCACAAACATATCTGTGTATCAAAAGGCTGTCTATACCATGAAAAGCCTAAAAAAAAAAAAAAGATCATATATGACGATATTAAGGGCTGAATTACGTGGCAGATATAACCTGGGATATCTGGAAGAGGACCTGAAACTAAAGACCTCCAATTAGGTAGTTCAAAATGTATTTGGCTAATACAGCTAGATTCTCCAAGGAACCAGAACTGGAAAGATATATATGAAAATATAATGAGATTTTTTTTATAGATATTTGTTCATACAGCTGTGGGGATGTGCAAGTTTGAACTCCACAAGCTGAGCTGCAAGCTGGAAACTCTGATGAAGGTTTTAGATGAATTGTCCAGAAGACATTGGCTGACTGAACTAGAGATTGAAATTTTTCCATCTGATAGCTGAAATCATCAGTTCTTCCAGTTTTAGTTTTCTAGGCTGCTACAGCAAATACCATGTAATAAATTGGTTTAAAAAATAGGAATTAATTAGCTCACAGTTTTGAGACCTGGAAAATGTACAATTCATGACATCATCAAGATGATGCTTTCTACATGAAGACCAGCTGCTATTGGTCCTTATTTCCTCTTCCACAAAGCACAACATATGTGGCATCTCCTGGTCTCCTCCTTCTTTCCTCAGCTCCACTTGAGCTTCCTGTTTCATATCTCTCTCTCTCTCTCTCTCTCTCTCTGGAATAATTAATTCTGTTTATAAATGACTTGAGTAACAGTATTAAGACACATCCTGATTGAGGTGGGTCACACCCTATGATGGTTAGGTTCTGGTGTCAACTCGGCCAGTGATGATGTCCAGTTGTCTGATCAGGCAAGCAATGGACTGACCATTGCTGCAAGGATATTTCATAGCTGGTTGATAAACTAGAGGGACAGGGCATTAAATCATCAGTCAGTTGATTGCATATGTGGCTGATTACATCTGTGATCAACTAAGGCATGTCTCCTACAAAAGAGATAATCCAATTAACCGAGGCCTTTTAAGGGGGAAGACAGATTTTTTTTCACTGATTGATCAGCTAGCAAGCCTCTCCTGTGGAGTTCTTCCATACACTTCATCACAGCTGTCAAACTTCACAGCCTGCTGTATGGATTTTGGACTCTGCTATTCCCATAGTGGCATGAGACACCTTCATAAATCTCATATTTACAGATATCTCCTGTTGGTTCTGTTTCTCTACAGAACCCTGACTAATACAGCTTGTTAAGTTCTTAAGAAACAGAATCTTAAAAGTGAGTTTTTACAATTGGTTTTCTACTCTGATTATATTTAAAAGAACTAATGACTCTGTTACCAATAATCAAGATGGCACTGAGTCCACGGGGTAGGTTGGTAACAGAGATATGCAAATATCACCATTAGATTCTGCTAACTGTATGCTTCTATGAAGCAAGGCTATCAGTGAGAATGTTTTTTGACAACTTTACAGAGTTTTGTGGAATTAAGATGTATAATGTTGCTTTTTGTTGGCTGTTGTTAGATATGCTAGATACAGTAATAAGGGAAAGGGATGAGTTGAAAACTTCAAATTTGCAACTTAAATGCCCTATAAATGATATAAAAGTTTCCATGTGTGCCCTGAATGAAAATCTAATGCCCTGTGGTTTCAGACTTGAGATGTCTTAAAAGCAAATGGAGAGCCTCATTGTGTGAGTAGCAGACTTACAACAAAAAATAAAATCTTAACTTTGCAGAGTGTCTACTGTTAAAGTAAGGAGGTTGATTGGAAAAGAATGGGATGGTGAAATGTGGGATGGGGATATATGGCTCGATAATGATGTTGATGGGGAAATGGAGTCCCTGGAATCTGCTGACCCTTTGCTAGATAGATGTAATGGAGACTGCCTTGAGGAAAAAGCTGCCCAACTTCCAGCCTACCTTGAAGAAACAGCTTCCCAGCCTTCAGTCCACTCAGAGGAGTCTGACATCTAACCTTCATCTAAAAAGAGAAACTTTTCAGTGCATACTAAACATGTTGCCACATTCCCTTGGAAATCGGCCCTTACTCCTCTCTATGGAACAACTAATCCTGTTTCACCAGATGAAAATGCAATGGGCTGAGATAATTGGTTTGAAAGATATAGCTATTTCTTTTCATGACCCACCCATACCACCCCTGTTTTCTTCAAGACCTGTAACTAGACTTTGCCAACATGCCCTGAAAGGTGAGGTACAAACTGTGAACCATGAAGAGGTATGCTACACTCCAAAATAATTGTATAAGTTTTCCAATCTATATAGACAGATATCAGTGGAATATGTGTGGGAATGGATATTAAGAGTGCAAGACAATGGTAGAAGTAATATAAAGTTGAATCAAGATGAATTTATTGATATGGGTCCACTAAGCAGAGATTCTGCTTTCAAAGTTTTAACTTGAAGGGTTAGAAAGGGAACAGTTTGTTTGGATGGTTGGCTGAAACATGGATCATAAGGGGCCAACATTACCTGATGTGAAAATGCCAGAACTACCCTAGTATAATGTAGAGGAGGGGAAATAGAGGCTTAGAGAAATTGGAATGTTACAGTGGATTTATCATGAAAGACCTTCTCACAAGCCCCAGGAATGCCCAGAGGACACATCTTTCACCAGAACCATGAGAAATAAATTCATGAGACTAGCTGTATCCGTGAAGAGCTCTATATTTGCCTTTCTCTGTAGGTCAGACATTACTGTGGGAAATGGCGTCACTGAGCTATAATCATTAAACACAATGGGAATGATTGGACTCCAAGTTGTCAGAAGCCAAGTGGCAACAGTTAATCTCCATCAGGTCCATCTCACAGTAGGCCAAGTAGGTGTGGCCACCTTAATGGACAAGAATATCAAAGCTGCATTCAAAACAATCTGTATCATGGAGATCATAACATTTGTTGGTAGATCATGGGGGACCAAGAAGTAAAATAAATGGGCAATCTACTCAATTCTCATTTGAGCTGCATAAACAGAAACATTCTAGGTCAAGAATTCTAACTTGAATTACAGAAACAGAGACTCATGGCCTCTTAATCAATTCCCAAACTTGAGACAATTTACAGACCCAGAGCTCTTTGAATGAGGGGGGGGGGCAGGTACCCTTGGGGAAAGACACCTTTAAACTGCACAAAATTGATACTGTTAAACTTCCTCACAGGCTTCCCCATATGGTTTTTACCAGGGTGACCAAGCATTGGGGAGAAGGAAATGATTAGATATTTTGGGCATTATTATACAACAGCTCAGAAATGACACTAGTTCCTGGAGACCCAAAATATCACTCTTGTCCACCAGTCAGAGGAGGCACTTATGGAGGTCAGGTGATCCATGAAGTTTTAACTCAATCTCATTTCACATTCTGTGGTCATTTTCCCATTTCCAGAATGTACAATTCAAATCAACATACACAGCAACTGGCAGAATTCCCACACTGGAGTGAAGGTTATTATGGTAGAAAAGACCAAGTGGAAGCCACTAGAACTGCCCCTACCTAGCAAAATAGTGAATCGGAAGCAATATTGGACTCCTGTAGGGATTTCAGAGATTAGTTTCACTCTTAAGGACTTGAAGAATACAGGAGTTGATTGCCACCACATTCTCATTCAATTCTTCTATTTAACCTGTACAGAAAACAGATTGGTCTTTGAGGATGACAGTGGATTACCATAAACTTAGGTAATGACTCCAGCTGTAGTTGCTGTTTGAGATGTGGTATCACTGCTTGAGCAAATCAAAACATCACCTGGTATGCAGCTATTGATCTGGTAAATGCTTTCTTCACAATGGCTATCAGTAAGGGCCACCAGAAGCAGTTTGTATTCTGCTGGTAATGCTAGCAGTGTATCTTCACTGTCCTGCATCAGAGGTATATCATCTCTCCAGCCCTGTGCCACAATCTTATCTGCAGGGACTTTGATCATTTCTCCCTCCCACAAGACATCATACTGGTCTATTACATTGATGATATCATGTTGACTGGACCTAGTGAGCAAGAAGTAGCAATTACTCTAGACTTATTGGTAAATCATTTGCATGTCAGGAGATGGGAAAAAATAGGGGCTTTCAACCTCAGTGAAATTTCTAGGTGTCCAGTGGTTTGGGCTATGCTGAGATGTCCCTTCTAAGCTGAAGGATGAGCTGTTGTATCTGGCCCATTCTATGACCAAAAATGAGGCACAATGCCTAGTTGGCTTCTTCAGATTTTGGAAACAACATATTCCTCATTTGAGTATACTACTCTATCCCATTTACCAAGTGACTAGAAATGCTGTTAGTTTTGACTGGGAACCAGAAGAAGAGACTCTATGACAAGGCCACACTTCTGTCCAAGCTGCTCTACCACTTGGACTATATGAACCAGCAAATCCAACGGTGCTGTAAGTGTCAGTGACAAATAGGGATGCTGTTTGGAGTCTTTGGCAGGCCCCTCTAGGAGAATCACAACGCAGACCTTTATGATTTGGGAACAAAGCCTTACCATCCACTGAAGATAACTACTCTCCTTTTGAGAAACAACTTTTAGCTTGCTACTGGCCCTTAGTAGAGACTGAACACTTAACCAGGGCCACTAATTTACCATGAGATCTCAGTTGCCTATCATGAGCTGGGGTTTGTCTGACTCATGAAGCCATAAAGCTGGCAGCAGCCTCCATCATAAAATGTAAATGATATATAAGAGATAGGACTCGAGTAGGTCCTGAAGGCATAAGTTAGTTGCATGAGGAAATGGTCTAAATGCCCATGACTCTTACTCCTGCCACACCTTCTCTTTCACAGACCAAAGCTATGCTCTCTTGGGGAGTTCCTTATAATCAGTTGACTGAGAGATAGAAAACTTGGTCCTGATTTTCAGATGGTTCTTTACCATAAGTAGGAACCACCCAGATGTGGACAGCTACAGCAATACAACCCCTTTCCGATATGTCCTTAAAGGACAGTGGTGAGGGGAAATTCTCTCATGCACAGAATTTCAAGCTGGGCACTTGGTTGTTCATTTTGCTTGGAAGAAGAACTGGCCAGAGGTGGATTTGTATATTTATTCATGGTCTGTTGCTAATGGTTTGACTCTTTGGTCAGGGACATGGAAGGAGCATGATTGGAAATTTTGTGACAAAGAGATCTGAGGAAGACGTAGGTAGTTAGACCTTTCTGAGTGGACAAAGAACATGAAGATATGTATCCCATATGAATGCTCACCTGAGGGTGTGTTCAGGGCAGGAATCCCCTATATGACACCATTCCCCAAGGTGATCAGCCTGCTATGTAGTGGCAGATTAATTACACCACTTCCGTCATGGAAGGGACAGCAATTTGTTCTAACTGAAATAGTCTGGATATGGGTTTGCTTCCCCTGCATGCAATGTTACTTCAAAAATGGCCATTGTGGACTTACAAAATGACTTATCCACCATCATATTATACCACACAGCATTGCTTCTGATCCAGGAAGCCACTGTACATCAAAGTTCAGGAGCCAGAATATGCTCATGGAATTCTCTGGTCTTGCCATTTTCCCCATTAGCCAGAGGCAGTTGGGGTGATACAATGGTGGACTGGCTTTTGAAGACCCAATTATGGTGCCAACTAGGTGGCAATACCTTGCAGGGCTAGACCAATGTTCTGCAGGAGGCTGTGCATGTTCTGAGTCAGCATATACCCATGGTGCTGCTTTTCCCATAGCCAGGATTCACAGGTCCAGGAATTAAGAGGTGGAAATAGGTGTGGCACCACTAACTATCACCTTTAGTGATCCACAAGGAAAATTGTTGCTTCTTGTCCTTGAAACCTTAAGCTCTGCTGGTCTACATGTCTTAATTCCAAAAGGAGTGGTGTTCCTACCTGTAGATAGAGCAGTGATTCCATTGAGCTGGAAGTTAAGACTGCTACCTCACCAGTTTATTCTTCTAATGCCACTGAATCAAATGACACAAAAAGAGATTACTGTTTGGGGTGACTGATCCTGACTGTTAATGGGAAATAGGAGTGAAACTACACAATGGAGGTAAAGAAGAATTTTCCTGGGATATAGGAGATCCCCTAGAGTATCTCTTAGCATTCTCTTGCCCTGTGATTAAAGCCAATGGAAAACTGCAACAACATAATCCAGGAAGGACTACCATTGACCCAGAAACATCAGGAATGAAGGTTTGGGTCATCTTCCTGGCAAAAAAAAAAACCATGGCCACTGAAGTGCTTGCTGAGAACAAAGATAATCCAATCAGTTGAAGACATTTAAAGAAGAAGGACTTTTTCATTGTTTCTTCAGCCAGCAAGCCTCTCCTGTAGAATTTGTCCAGACCCTTCATTGGAGCTATCAGCTTCACAGCCTGCCACATGGATTTTGGAATCTTCTGTACCCATGGTTGTGTGAGGCACCTTTATGAATCTTATAATTACAGGGATATCTCCTGTTCTGTATCTCTAGAGAACCCTAACTGATACACACCCTAGCCTCAATAATCTCATCAAAAGACCCTGTTTACAATGATGCACACTTAGAAGAATGGGTTAAATTTAAAAACATGTTTTTCTGGTTAAATTAGAGCTTCAAACCATCACAGTCTTCAACTGAATAGAGGAGACTTCCCTTATTGTTGAAGATAATCTCCTTAGTAGATTGTAGATGTAATCACCTTACTGATTATTTAAATCCGAAAAATATCCTTAGAGTAACAATTAAGAGTGTTTGACTGACAGATAACTGGATAACATAATCTAGACAAGCTGATAAATGAACTTAACCATCATAAATTACCCCTTGTCAAATTAGCACCCATTCATATCACTGTAAACTGTACTTAATCTTTAAATAAAAACAATGTCATATTTTGAATTACAATTTTCAGATGTCCTGCATATAACCAGAAACTCACTAACTCATCCCAAGAAGAGAGTATTTGGATAATATTCACTCATAAACTTAATGTTCTGTAGTCTAAATGCTATGACATAAAGTTAATGCAATTTATGTGATAAGGTGATGAGATAGGGAAGAAAATAAAGATATTTGCTTTAGGTATATTTTCCAACATATTCATAAAAGAACAAGAAAGAAATATGTATAACCATTACAGACTTCACTTTTGTAACTGGTCATATGGTCATAGCTTCTACAGTCTTCTATTATGCATTCCATATTCAATATTCAATCCTGAAGTTTCGGGGTAATTATTCTCCCTCCCTGGTTTGAGATTTCACAGTTTTCAGTTTATTTTAGTCACATTTGTAGTTCTAAGAGGCATTTTAAGGAGCTCCTATATTCTGGACCACTCTTCTTTGCCTTCATTGTAGTAGTGATCATGTTTCCACTTGATAATCAGTATCAATCACCCCTGTCAATACAGAAATTCCCATCTTTGCCTTCAGAGGCACTGGGGGTGCAAAACTTCTATGTTGTAGTCTTACCTACCAATTCAATGGAATCATTTTTTTTTCTCCTGGTGGAAATACTCTTCCTTTTGGATCTAAGATCTGTAGACAAGCAGAAATTAATGTGATGGAGACAGGAAGAAAAAATCTTTCCAGTGGATCACTAGGGGTAATAGTGAGTGGTACCACTCCCATTTCCATGACTTCATTCTTGGATCTGTGAATCCTGGCTATGGGATCAACAGTTCCATAGAATGAATAGTGATTTAGAGTATGCACAGACCCTTGGGAAACATTTTTTTTTCATTCATGAAAAGTACTGCCACCCATGTAGTGCTATAATTGACTCTTCAAATGTCATTATTCTATTCCACTGTTCTATCGATTGAGCTGCTCAGGATGGTGGGAAACACGGTAAGACCAGTGAACAAGTGGTCCTTCCATGCTTCATTTGCTGAGGAGTGGGCTTCCTCATCAGAATCAATGCTGGATGCTATAACATTATAGAGAATAAGGCATTCTGTAAGTTTACAGTTGGTAGTTCTGGTAAAAGCATTGTGTGCAGGGAAGGCAAACCTAAATTCAGAGTATGAGCCTAAATGGAAATTTTCAGGAGTTTACTTTACTTAAAGTCTAGCCAAACTGAATCAGAATGATCTTAATCTTATTACTGAAGGCCTTATATGGAAATTCAGAGAAAGAAAGACAGAGGGAATGGCCAGAGGCTGATACTCAATGGAATAGGGTTGAAAAAGGATAAACAAGGGGAGACAGCAATGTGCATTGCCATTTGACAGAAATGCCAAAGACCAAAGATCTCTGGCACCCAGCCCCAGGATTCCACAGTTTCTGGGAGAAAGCACTGCCTTGATGACACCTTTAATTTGGGCTTCTCCCAGAGTCAAAACCATGGGCCAAAAAATTTGCATTGTTTAAGCCAACCCATTGCATGGTATTTTCTTCAGTAGCCAGGAAACTAAAACAAAAAGTTAGCAAATTACACTTAGAGAGATAAAAATGATGTCCATTCATAGATCTGAGCTGAAGCTCCACTTTTCTTAAAAGCTGATAACTAAAATGAACCTATAATGAATAGACTCAGTTTTCTTGTTTACAACTGAAACTGAGTGAGATAACCTAATTGGTATGTGGTTTGACAAATTCAAATTAACACATTATCTTTTCTGGTCTTTTAAAAGCCCAATTAAGCTATTTATTTCCAGCATGAAACTAAGTTCTAAGCTAAAGACTAGTATTTTCTCAGTAGGTCTAAAGTAGCAGCTTTCAACTACAGCAAGCTCCTCAACTCTTCCTGCTGGTTTTAATGCTGAATCTTAATGGTAAATTAGATTCAGTGGCATAAATATTTCAATCTTTGACCCTTTCACACACTTCAAGCCTCTTACCAACCACTCTTGAAAGTACAGGATTTCATTTGAAGAGTTCTTCTTCAGATTTACTGAGTAGATATTGGCATAATTTGGAACCAGAGCCTATCATTTTACTACCTGAAGCCATAGGGTTGTCATACAGTTCTTTACCACTATTTCAAGAACTGAGTTATGGTATAACAATTCTTAAATTGTCAGCAGACTTATGTTCTAAATATTCAATTTATGCTTAATATGAAAAATTGGGGAAAGAGATTTATTGCCCTAAAATTGTGAGTTCTTAAATTTTAACATGCACCAGCATAACTTGGTGGGTTATTCAATGCAGATTGCTGGGTCTCAAACACAAAGTTACTGTTTCAATATATATTGTGTGGTGACCTAGAATTTGCATTACTAGAAAGTTCTCAGGCAAAACTGAAACTGGTGGTCTGAAGACTACATTTGAAAACTACCACTCTAAAATCCTTAACACAGATGTTTGATATACCTGAGTCTCAATTTCTATTTCCTTAGTTGACAATAAGTATAATTATCTCAAGACATTATTGTGAGAATTATGAGAAAATGTGGGTGATTCCTCAGAGATTCTGACACATAATTGAAAATTAGTAAACACTGTCTTCCTTCTCTTCCAAAACAAATAAAACTTTTGAAATATAGTCATTTGAATATTCCCTTTGCAAGATTGGTGAAGAAATCATGAATCAACATTGAGACAGAGATTGGCCTGAAGAGGAACAGGTGAGGCTTAGTATTTTCTTACAGTAGTGATGATCAACGTATGTTAGTGTCATCATGTTTCTTAACAGCCTTGATATTGGAACATACTACAATTTAAAACCAAGCAAGGAAAGTAAAAGACAGGTGTGGAGAAGGTACTATATCACCAATTACTAGTGGGTCTTGCAAGTGCCAGAAAGCCTGACGGAGAACAACTTAAACAGATAAGTTTCGGTTACCTTATCTAACAAAGTGTTCAGACATAGACAATTTTTTCTGGATTTCAGCTCTGCCATGCCATGTTTTTGCCTTTCTGGTCTCAAAATGGTTGCTGCATTTCCAGATAACAAGTCTGTGCACCAAACAGGAAGAAGGCAGAAGAGAAAAACAAACCATTGTTTTCTAGTTTGGCTTCACTCTTCTGTTTTATCCCTTCACTCATGGTTAATTGGCTTGAACTTGTCACTCAACTGCATCATCTGCAAGGAAGTCAGGAAAATTAAACATTTTAACTTTCTCCTCAGTTGAGCAAAGGAAAGTCAGGAAGAAAAAGGTTGTGAAGAGTTCTTGCAATAATCACTTCATGTTGTCCAGTATAGAAACTTCCCAGGATGAAAAGAGTTTCTTGGAAAAAGTTCAAAAATTATTTTAGGCACTGTGTGTTGACAAAGAATGATTGAGTCATGTGCTGGTTGCCAATATCTAATTAGACTTGATGTCTAATAAGAGGGGGCACTAGGACAAAGGCTCAACGCCTACATCTATCTAATAAGAAACAGCAAAATAATGGGTGCTGTTTTAAAGGATGAATCCAGTGGAAGTCAGATGCAGAATGCTTCCAAACTCCAAAAGCCAGAAATACCGACTTTGAAGGCAGCCATAACATTTAGGAACTTCCTACATAGTTAAAATTACATATGCTGAATTGTAGCAACAGACATAGATGCATAGCAATAAACTAAAATGTTAATAAACATAAGATTGCTTTAAAAAAGGTCTAGGATCTATATTTCTTTAAATATTATTTGCTGTCTTATTCTAGACAAGATAAATATTTAGGTCAGTTTTATTCACAGAAAAAGTTCATTAATTTGCTTTGCTATGACAGTTCCATATATTCTTGTTTTAATATTCATTAATATGCATAATTAATTTCCTATTTTGTGATATTCAGAAAGTAATTAAATAGTGAAAAAAATAAAGTTTACTTTGCAGCCAATGACTATCTCATTATGGACCTTGGTTGACCAATTAATAACAATGTTAAAAGATTAATTTTACTATCTAATTATGAGCTTTATTATAGAAATCTTTGAGTAAAAGAATTTTCTTCTGGCCTTGACTGACAAAGTGGAAAATAGACATAGTCATTATTATCCCAGTCTTCCTCAATCACATTTTTGTGATATTCATTTTACTAAACATGAGCTAAAAAAAGGATAAATTCATGCAAAATGCAAACTCTTTTAATGAAATATTATTCAAAATAGCTCTATTAGCTGATTTCTAGATACTTATAGGTAGTCGTGAATTTCTTTACCTATTTAAAAATCAGATTACTAGCATAAATTTCCCATAACTCTTGTTTATTAATACAAGAATATTTACATAGTCTCTTAAATTGCATGAATACTATGAAGGTATATGCTATATAGCACATGGTTTTCTCTCATATAGAAAAATAAGAATTTTCATGGTTAAAAAATTATTTTAGTTTGGTAAAGTTGCTTGAATGCAAAATACAAGAAATTGTTGGCTCTTACAATGGGGATATATTAACTTACAATATACAGTTCTCATGGCATGAAAATGTCCAACACAGGGCATCAACAGGATGATACCTGGATCCTGAAGACAGACAGCTGGTGTCTGGGATACCTCTGTCAAATGGGAAGACACATGGCCAGCATCTGCTGGTCCTTCACTCCCAGATTTCAGTGCTTTCAGCTTCTGGTTCCTATGACTATCTCTCTCAACTTCTGTGGGTCCTCTCTTAGTTTCTCCAGGGTTTTTCTCTATGTGCTTCTCTTAATTTCATCTCTTAGCTTCTGCAGGGCTTCTATTAGATCTATGGACTTTTGTCTGTATGCCCATGATCCTTTTATAAAGGACTCTAGTGAGGGGACTGAGACCCACTTTGAATAGGATGGGTAACATCTCAAATGAAATAACCTAAAAAAAGAGTCCTGCCTACAATAGACCTGCACCTGCAGGAATGGATTAAAAGAATATGGACTTTTCTGGGGTGCATTACAACTTCCAAACACCACAAAAGTAAATAAATCAAAAGGAAACCTCTGTCAAAAGAACCAGTGAATAAATACATAATAGTCAACTAAGTAGTAGGTGATAATTCTTCCTTTTTTAATTCTATTTATTATTAGATCCCATTAAATTGTTATTTTTTTTCTTTACATGTAAGTCCTTGCATTCTAGTTCGCTAGATGCTGTATTGCCTATACCAGAAACAGAACAGCTTTTAAAAGAGGGAGTTTAATAAGTTGCCAGTTTACAGTTCTAAGGCAGGGAAAATGTCTCAATGAAAACAAGTCTATAGAGATTTGCAATCAAAGGCATTCAAGGAAAGATACCTTGGTTCAAGAAGGCCAATGAAGTTCAGAGTTTTTCTCTCAAGTGAGAAGGCACATGGTGAACACGGTCAGGATTTCTCTCTCAGCTGGAAGAGCACATGGTGAACACAGCATCATCTGCTAGCTTTCTCTTCTGGCTTCCTTTTTCATGAAGCTCACTGGGAGGCATTTTTCTTCTTCATCTCCAAAGTGCTGGCTGGTGGACTCTCTGCTTTGTGGTGCTGCAGCATTTTCTGCTCTCTGAATCTTTAGCTTTCTCCAAAATTATTCCAATAAACTAATTAAGGATTAGTTTTTTTTTTTTTTTAACATGGGCAGGCACTGGGAATCGAACCTGGGTCCTCTTGCGTGGCAGGCAAGCATTCTTGCCTGCTGAGCCACCGTGGCCCACCTAGTTGTTGTTTGTTTTAAAATAGGATTCCAGTAAACTAATCAAGGCCCACCTGAATGGATGGAGACACATCTCCACCTAATCCAATTTGACAACCACTCTTGACTGAGTCACATCTCCAGGGAGATGACCAAATTACAGATTCAAACATACAGTACTGAATAGGGATTAGAAAAAATGGCTGCCTTTACAAAATGGAATTTTAATGTAGGATTAAAGCATGGCTTTTCTAGGGTACATACATCCTTTCAAACTGGCACATCTTGTTTACATTCCAGTAGCTATAAAGTCATGCAAATTTAAACTATTGATTGGCTTGATAAATAATTTTGCAATGTGGAGAAAATAAATACCATATAAATTAAAAAATTACCTAAATGTACCTTTCCTTCACTATATCTCTTAGCTATTTTTCTACTAAACTTGATATCACTTGTAGCCTATGGGCCACCCAGGCCTGATTCCTATAAAAGCATAATATATAGAAAAGCTTTCTGGATAGTGAACTCAGCTGTCCAACTTTTATAATAGTCAGTGCTGACATTTGCTGCAGAGTTTCCTTGCTTTGGTCATGTCCTTTTGAATATTATTTGTTTTCTTTCAATCACAAACACTGTTCAGGTGCCAAATATACATTTTTCTTCCCACTCATCCATTTTTTGTGTGGATTTAAATTTGAAAGAATGTCATAATTTACCTGCTTGTCTGGATTAAAACATTTCACCTTTCTATAAAAACATCTTTCAACTTTCTTTAAAAAATTTTTAAAAATAAAAATTCTTAGTTCCTTACATTTGGTCACCATTATTTTTCACCTCCCTATTAATTTAACTTTAGCATCAATTTGTCTCTTCCCAACTTTTTCCATTTAAACCTACCTCAATTTTAGCTCTACTGGTTTCATGTCACACTTTGTTTCAGGCCCTTGGCACTCCATTTCTCTCTGCATGAAGGCTCCAGGGCTTCCTTTCCAGCAGTTACTCAGCTAACTCAGATCATTGATGCTAACTGTGACTGAGATTTTAGCTCACTTATCTTAATCAGGTGTATTAATGCTTTCTTCATGTCCTGGTAATATAATAAATGTTATTATTGCATTGTTTGTTATTTCTTTCAATAATGTGTGTGTATATGTGTGCCCGCTATGTGTCAGAAAGTGTTCTAGGGACTAGTGATAAATAAAACAGAGAAAATACCTTCTTTCATGAAGTGCACAGCACAGTAAGGGAAGGGAACACCTAAATTGGTAACAGATAAGATCAAGTAATAATACCAATCAAAATCCCAACAACTTATTTTTCGGAAATAGAAAAACCAATAAGCAAATTTATCTGGAAGGGCAGGGTGCCCTGAATTGCTAAAACTATCTTGAGGAAAAAAAACCAAGCGGGAGGTCTCATGCTGCCGGACTTTAAGGCATATTATGAAGCCACAGTGGTCAAAACAGCATGGCATTAGCATAAAGATAGATATATTGACCAATGGAATCGAATAGAGTGTTCAGATATAGACCCTCTCATCTATGGACATTTGATCTTTGATAAGACAGTCAAGCCAATTCACTTGGGACAGAACAGTCTCTTCAATAAATGGTGCCTAGAGAACTGGATATCCATATGCAAAAGAATGAAAGAGGACCCGTATCTCACACCCTATACAAAAGTTAACTCAAAATGGATCAAAGATATAAACATTAGGTCTAAGACCATAAAACAGTTAGAGGAAAATGTAGGGAGATATCTTATGAAACTTACAATTGGAGGAGGTTTTATGGACCTTAAACCTAAAGCAAGAGCACTGAAGAAAGAAAGAAAGAAATGGGAGCTCCTCAAAATGAAACACTTTTGTGCATCAAAGAACTTCATCAAGAAAGTAGAAAGACAGCCTACACAATGGGAGACAATATTTGGAAACGACATATCAGATAAAGGTCTAGTATCCAGAATTTATAAAGAGATTGTTCAACTCAACAACAAAAAGACAGTCAACCCAATTACAAAATGGGAAGAAGACTTGAACAGACACCTCTCAGAAGAGGAAATACAAATGGTCAAAAGGCACATGAAGAGATGCTCAATGTCCCTGGCCATTAGAGAAATGCAAATCAAAACCACAATGAGATATCACCTTACACCCACCAGAATGGCCATTATCAACAAAACAGAAAATGACAAGTGCTGGAAAGGATGTGGAGAAAGAGGCACACTTATCCACTCTTGGTGGGAATGTCAAATGGTGCAACCACTGTGGAAGGCAGTTTGGCGGTTCCTCAAAAAGCTGAATATAGAATTGTCATACGACCCAGCAATACCATTGCTAGGTATCTACTCAAAGGACCTAAGGGCAAAGACACAAACGGACATTTGCACACCAATGTTTATAGCAGCATTATTTATAATTGCAAAGAGATGGAAACAGCCAAAATGTCCATCAACAGACGAGTGGTTAAACAAACTGTGGTATATACATACGATGGAATATTATGGAGCTTTAAGACAGAATAAACTTATGAAGCATGTAATAACATGGATGGACCTAGAGAACATTATGCTGAGTGAGACTAGCCAAAAACTGAAGGACAAATACTGTATAGTCCCACTGATGTGAACCGACATTAGAGAATAAACTTGGAATATGTCATTGGTAACAGAGACCATCAGGAGTTAGAAATAGGGTAAGATAATGGGTAATTGGAGCTGAAGGGATATAGACTGTGCAACAGGACTAGATACAAAAACTCAAAAATGGGCAGCACAATACTACCTAATTGCAATGTAATTATGTCAAAACACTGAATGAAGCTGCATCTGAGCTATAGTGTTTTTTGTTTGTTTGTTTTGTTTTTTTATATATATTTTTTGTATTTTGTATTTTTATTTTTTCTCTATATTATCATTTTATTTCTTTTTCTGTTGTCTTGCTATTTCTTTTTCTAAATCAATGCAAATGTACTAAGAAATGATGATCATACATCTATGTGATGATATTAAGAATTACTGATTGCATATGTAGAATGGAATGATTTCTAAATGTTGTGTTAGTTAATTTTTTTAATTAAAAAAATGAAAAAAAAGGATCAAGTAATGATAATTACAATAAAGAAACCTATAGTTGGGGAAGGGAAACTTTGTTAGTAGAGTGATTAAGGAAGATCACAAGAAAAGGTGTTTTTTAGCAAGCAACTGGGATGAGAGCTTCCCCTTTGTTGATATGTGAAGCAAGAATATTCCACATAAAAATAGAGCAACATTAGGGGTCCTGAGGTGAAGGCAAACAATATGTTTGACAAAACATGTATGACATGTATGATATATATGATAAAGGGACAAGTATAGAAAAACTGAGTGAGCAATGTGGAAAGTGGTGCTAATTATGAATTATTGTTTAAATTGGGAGATACAGTCCTTTTATCAGTCATAAAAAACAAGAATACCCAAGGGTTAAACAAAGAAATAAAAACCTGAAAATATCATTAGCTTGAATCACAACGGTTTATTTCTTACTTATGTCCATTATAGGCCCATTATAGGTTAACATTGGGTGTGATTCTATGTTATCACTTAGAAACCCATGCTGATAGAGGTTCCATTTCAATGCTGGTTTCCACAACCATGGAAAGTGGCAATTCATATACTGACTTAAAAAGAATTTGTTTTGATAATTTCAGGTCATGCTTCATTGTGAATTCCACAGAACTGGGATGCATAATTCTTCTTCATGGGAAGACACTATGAGAAGGGATACAGTGCAAGTAAATAACAATAGTCTTACATTCTACTATATGTCATATGTTTAGAAGTTAAGCACATATTACAGCTTTTTGCACAGCTATATAAACTTAACAAGGCACGAATGCAGTTTACAAATAGAAAAGTTGTAAACAAATCAACGGTAAGGGATAGGGAAGTATTTTGAATTTCATACATCAGAAAAGACAAAATTTGTACTGCAAATTGTAACTTATACCAACAGATCAATATAATGAACTTTTAATAATGTGATATATATTTCAACTTCTCAGTAACTTATTTGTTTAAATAAAATTTGGTATACTATAAAAATCGTTATTCATTTTCCTAATAACTACAATTTTCTGTGAAATCGCATCACCATCAATAAGTTCAGGATTGCTATATGCGTGGGAAAAAATAATTTTCCAGTAAATTATCTGTTTGGACTCCAGGAAGTTCAGAGATTTTCTTTTGAAAGATCATGTGGTTTTCTTTTCTAGTTTGTGATAAGAATTTCATTAAGCTAATTTTATTGTTTCTTTTTGCTTCCATATAATATCCTCCAGTATTGATAAGCCTTGTAACAGCAGATGGTGGTTCATGAGAGACTCAGGCTGAGTTCACTATCATGAGGAAAGAGATGGATTTGGATACTTTATTTTCTCCTCTGATGTATTTCCTAAAATTGATTTGAGTTGTCTTTGGGGAAATATACCTGTACCAGTTACCACATGCATAATTTTCTATTAAGAAAGATTCTACATGGGTCTATTCTACCTTAAATTTAAGGAAAAAAATTAAAAATACTATTCTTAGAAATGAGCTGAAGGTAGATGCATAGTGTATATGACAGTCTTTGATTCAAAAACAGTAGAAATTAGTACAGCATGACCTTTTCTGTCTAATATTTAGAAAAAATTTAATAGTTATTGAAATGACTTCTATAATATATTTCCTTAATTTGAGTCAGGCATTTCAATGTAACAAAATTCAGGCTATATGGTTAAATGTGATTTACAGCTATGGTAACTTAGACTAATTCATTTCCGTATATTCAAAGAGGTGTAAATATAAATACACAGATATATCCCAACATAAGCAAATGTCATAGTATGCACTCAGACTACAATGGAATTACACTATAATTCAATAACAGAGAGAGGGGTGGAAAATGCCAAAGTATTTGGAGATTAAACAGGATATTTCTAAATAGCACATGGATCAAAGAAGAAATCATTAGACATTTAAAAAAATATTGAATTAATTGAAAAATATAACATGCGAATTTTGGGGAAGCAGCAAAATAGTGCTTACAGGAAAATGAATGGTATTGAATATATATAATAGGAAAGTAGAAAAGTCTAAAATCAATCATATGAGCATAATCTTAGGAAAGTGTAGAAAGAAGAGCAATTTAAGTCAAAATCAAGTGGAAGATGGGAAATTTAAAAAAAAGAGCACAAATTAATGAAATTGAAAACAGAAGTCAATAGAACAAATCAGTGAAAACAAAAGCTTATTTTTGGTAGATTGAATTATGTACCAAGAAAGAAACATGTTCTTAATCTTAATCTATTCCAATTGATGTAAACCTATTGTAAATAGGACCTGTTGAGGTATTATTTTTAGCTAAATTGTAGCTACCTGAATCAGATTGGGCTTTAATCCTGGATCATTGGAGTTCTTTATAAGAACAAAATTTAGTAATAGAGAGAAGCCAGGGGAAGATTCAGACACTGGAAATCAGCAGAATTCAGGAGAGAAAAAAGATGTCATTGTGTGCATTGCCATGCGATGGGATAGCCAAGAAACCTCACAGCCAGACCTAGAATGCCACAGACTTCAGAAGGAAGGAGATTTTGGACCTCTCCTATCTTCTGAATGGTGATATATAAATCCCTGGTATTTAAACCATACAGCCTTCACAGAATTAACTTGAAATGGATCATAGACATAAATATAAAATGCAAAACTATGCAGTTTATAGAAGTTAACATAGGAGAAAAAGTCAGTGACTTTTAGCTTGATGATGATAATTAGAAACAAAACCAGAACTAAAATCCTTTAAAAATATTGATCAAGTGAACTGCATTAAATGAAAACATAAGCCACATAATGAGAGTAAATATTTAGAAAACACATATGTTAAGGGATTTACATTGAAAATATATAAGAATTCATAGATCTGATCAATAAGAACATGAATAATCCAATCGAACAATAGGAAAATTATGTGAACAGTTGCCTGACTAAAGAGGTATACAGATAGAAAATAAACATATAAAAAGATATGCCACATCATACGTCATAAGGGAATTGAAAATTAAAATAATGAGGAACTATCATACAGGAGTAGTACTATACAGAACTACTACACAGTAGTACTATACAGAAATACTATACAGAAGATATAAAATTCAAAAATGGACAATACCAAATGCTGGCCAGTATGAGAAAAACAGGAATTCTTGTTTATTGTTTATAGGAATGCAAAATGTTTCAGTCATTTTTGGAAGCCAGTTTGGCAGTTTCTTACAAATCTAAATTAGTTTTACTATGTAGACCAGCAACCACTCTGCTAGGTATTTTCCCACTTGCATTGAAAATGTGCGCTCTCAGAAAAATCAGAATAACAACATCTATGGCGCCTTTATTCATATTCACAAAACTGTAAGCAACCAAGATGTTCTCCAATAGGCAAATGGATGACTATACAGTGATAGATCCATAGGGCAGGATGTTATTCAGTGACAAAAAAAACACTGAGCAGAGGAGAAATTCTGGGGAAGAGGGTGGAGTGAGGTACTCCAGGACTCGTCCAAAAACAGATAGTGGACAAGAAGAAACTGTCTGAAATTGGTGTTCCGGGGCCCCAGAGCCCCAGAAGAAGAAGAATGGGGCAGGAGAAAGAGACACTGCAGTGAAAAACTCTGAGGAACCCATAGTGTGATGGCTGCTAGTGCCTTTCCTTCCTCTCAAGGTAAACCCCATCAGATTCAGTCCTTGGCTGACTGGTGAGGATGGAGAGGGAGGTGGAGGCCATCCTTCCCAAGAATAGGTTGGGGACACAGCTGAGTACTTGATTTTTGACAAATTTTGATTTTTGGGTCCTAGCTCTGAACCACTATTTTAGCCAATACCAGATAGGGACAACCACAGCCATTGTTTCAATCCTACCCCCAACAGTGGCAAAAGCAGTGGAAGCTTAAGACACAGGACCTCTCTAGTGTGGCAGGGAACAATTTTCTGAAGAGAAAATGGGAACATATCATAAAGGCTTTTGGGTGTTTTTGCTGATCTTCTAACCACGGCTCTTTGGAACTGATCTGTGTCTTCTTTGTGGGTCCCTGGCCTAGTTTTGACTATGAAATAATGACTTGGAAAAGTTCCCTCCAAGTTGACCCTCTCCCTGAATTTTTGCTCTAAGCAAAGGCAGCTATAGACAATGAAAAGAGAGTAAAAACTACACTGGTTAAAGATAAACAAACAGAAGAGGTCAAGAGTCCTGGAGAGGGGACAGAAGAAAAAGTTTCCCCTAGAGGTGAAATACTGCACAAATAGGGCAACCTTAAATATTGTAATACATACCCAGGACAAGAATCAGATGAAGAGTTGCATAAATTTGAACAGTTAAACATGGGAAATTCTAAAATAAGTTAAACCAACAGTTAAAGAAACCCTAATGCAAAGCCAATCAATTATAACACCTCAAGAAAGACAGAGAAAATGACCTACAGAGTAAATTCATAAAGATAATCAGATGACTAGACATCAGCAAAAACAATTACATGCCATAGTGAAAAAAAAAAAAACAGAAGATGTGGCCCATCAAAAGAATAAACTTTATAAAATGTTGTAGGAGACACAACTAATCAAAGATGTTCAAACAAATATGTTAAATTAATACAAGTAGATAAAGGAAAAAATGGCTAAAGAGATAAAGGGTATTAAGAATACACTGGGTGAGTCTAAAGAAGAATTTGAAAGTATGAAAAAAGAGCAAAACAGAACTTATGGAAATTAAAGACACAATGGAAGAGATTAAAAATACATTAGAGGTATGCAATAGCAGATGTAAGCAGGCAGAGGAAGGAATAGGATAATTGAAATCTTACAGACTAGAGAACAGATAAAGAAAGCAATGGGGCAATGAGCAGGGGCTCAGGGAACTGAATGACATCATGAAGTACACAAGTATATGTATCATGAGTGTTCAAGAAGAAGAAGAGGGGAAAAAAGGGGGGCAGAAAAGTATTTGAGGAAATAATGGTCAAACATTTCCCAACTCTCATGAAAGGTTTAAATATGCATTTACAGAAGTGCAACATACGACAAAAATAATAAATTCTAATGAACCTATGCCCAGACACATACTACTCAGAATGTTAAATGCTAAAGATAAAGAGAAAATTACAAAGGAGCAGAAGTAAAGTGATTCATCACAAAGAAGAGACCCTTAGTAAGACTAACAATTTCTTATCAGAAACAATGGAGGTGAAAAGGAAGTGGTATGATTTATTTAAGGAACTGAAAGAGAAAAGCTGCCATCCGAGAATTCTTTATCTTACAAAACTATTCTTCATAAGTGAAGGAGAGTTTAAAATTTTCAGATAAATAGAAACTGAAAGAGTTCAACAGGAGATCTGCCTTATAAGAAATTCTAAAGGGAGTTCTGAAGGTTGAAATGAAAAGACAGGTCAGAGAGATTTGCAGTAGAACGTAAAAATGAAGACTGTCAGTAAGAGTAACTAAAAGGGTAAAAAGTGAGACAAAAACAAGATACAATATGAAAAAGCAAAATATAAAATGGTTGAAATAAACACTGCCTTTACAGTAAAAACTCTGAATCTTAATGGATTAAATTTCCCATTCAAAAGTCACAGATTGGCTGAATGGATAAAATAGTATGATCCAACTTTATGCTGTTGCAAAAGACTCACTTTCGACCTAAAGACACAAATAGGTTGAAAGTGAACGGTTGGAAAATGATGTTCCCTGCAAACAGTAAGTAAAAGAAAGCTGGGATAATTATACTAACACTGGGGAAAATAGACTTTAAATGCAAAACTACTAACAGACACAGAATGACTATATATTAATTGAAGGGGCAATCCACCAAGAAGAAATAACAATCACTATGTTTTTTCACATAACCAGGATGCCCAAAATACATGAAACAAATGCTGGCAAAACTCAATGGAAAAACAGATGTCTCTATGATTATAGTTGGAGACTTCAATACATCAGTCTCATAGGTAGAACATCTAAACGGAGGGTCAATACAGAAACAAAGAACTTGAATAATATGATAAATGAACTAGATCTAACAGACATACACAGAATGTTGTACCCCCAAACAGCAGGATAAGCATTCTCAAATGCTTATGGATTACTCTCCAAGATGGACCGCATGTTGGGTCACAGAAAAAAATCACAACAAATTAAAGTTTGAAATAATACAATGTATGTTCTCTGACCATAATGGAATGAAACTGGAAATCAATAACAGGTGGAAAACTGGAAAATTCAGAAATATGCGAAGGTTGAGCAATTCATCTAAACAGTGAATCAAAGAAGAAATTGCAAGAGAAATCACGAATATATTGAGACAACTGAAAACAAGAAAAGTCAATTTTCAAATTAATTTGGAAAGATAAGGTACCCCAAATAGCCAAAACCATCTGGAAAAGGAAGAACAAAGTTGGAGGCCTCACACTTCCTGACTTCAAAGCATATTACAAAGCGAATGGTACTTTCAGTCCAAATAGAATGGTACTGGCCTAAGGATAGACAAATTGACTAACAGACTTGAATTAAGTGCTAAGATAAAGACCCTAATTCTAAGATCGGTTTATATTTCACAAGGCTACCAGATCCACTCAGTTAAGGCAAAACAGTCTAATAAAAGGTGCTTGGAAAACTGGATATTCATATGAAAAAAAAATGAAAAAAGATACTTACCACACACCTTATCCAAAAATTAACTCAAAATATATCAAAGACCTAAATATAAGAACTAAGACCATAAAACTTAGAAGAAAATGTAGAGAAGCATCTTCAAGAGCTTGTGTTAGGCAATAGCTTCTTAGACTTTATACCCAAAGCATGTGAAATGAAAGAAAAAAAATGATAAATGGGACCTTCTCATAATTAAACTCTTGTTCTACAAAAGACATTTTCAAGGAAGTGAAAGGCAACTTACTCAATGGGAGAAAATAGTTGCTAAACCACCTATCTGATAAGGGTTTAATATCCAGAATACACACAGAAATCCTACAACTCAAAAATAGAAAGACAAAAACCCAATTAAAAAAATAGTTAAAAGATTGAATAGACATTTTTCCAAAAAAGAAATACAAATAGCTGAGAAACACATAAAAAGATGTTCAACATCACTATTAAGGAAATGCAAATCCAAACCACAAGGAGATATCATTATACATCTTCTAAGACCATTATTTAAAACAAAACAAAATAAAACAGAAAACTATAAAGTGTTGGAGAGGATGTGGAGAAATAGGAACACTCGTACACCACTGCTGAGAATGTTAAATGATGCAGTCACTGTGGAAGACAGCTTGGCAGTTCCTTAGGATGATAATGACAGAATTGCCATATTATCCAGCAGTAGGTATATGCCCAGAGGAACTGAAAGCAGGACTCAGACATTTGCACACCAATGTTCATACTGGCATTATTCACAATTGGCAAAAAGATGGAAGCTACCCAATTGTCCCTCAACTGATGAATTGATAAAATATTTGGTTTATACATATGATGAAATATTATTTAGTTATAAGAGGGAATGCAGTCGTGATGCATGCAACAGCTTGGATGAAACTTGAGGATATTATGTTGAGTGAAATAAGCCAGACGCAAAAGGACAGATATTGTATGATCTCTCCTAATGTGTATTATTTATAATAGGCATAGAGTTAGAATCTAGATATAGGTGATCAGGAGTTATAATGGGCATAGTGAATGGGGAGCTGATACTTAGTTTGTGCAGAATTTCTAATTCGGTTGATTGCAAATGTTTAAAAATGGATAGTAGTGACGGTAGAACACTATTGTGAACACAATTATCAGCACCGAATTATGTGTGCCAATATGGTTCAAAGGGAAAATTTGGGGTCGTGTATGTTACAAGGAGAAAAGCTAGAAAATAAAACATAGAACTACATAATTTACAATGAATCCTTTTTTGGATGATTGCTGTGATTAGTAGTACAAATTTAAGAATGTTCTTTCATGAAATAAAACAAATGTAAGTCACTATTATTGGGTTTTATTAATAAGATGATATATGGGAAAATGTATCTAATGCAAACTATGAGCTACTGTTAAGAGGGACATTTTAATATTCCTTTATAAATTGTAACAAAAGTATCACACCAATGCAAAATGTTAACCATAGGGGAGTATATAGGACACTGTATTCTTTACATGACATTTATATAAACTTACAACTTCTTCAATTAAAAAATGACAGTAATAAATAACACTGTGCTAAGTGAAATAAACCTTACACAAAGTACTACTTATTGTATGATTCCATTTATAAAAAAAATTAGCTATACATAAATCTAAAGAGGCAATTAGATTAGTGATTATGTAGGTCTAAAGAAGTAAAGAGGGATTGAGAGGTTACTGCAAAGTCATATGGTCTATTCCTTTCTGGAGTAATGAAAATATTCTAAAATTGACTGTGGTGATGAATGCACAACTCTGTGGTTTTCTAAAAGCCATTGATCTTTCACTTTGGAGGAGCTGAATGGTGTGTGAATATATCTCAATAAAACTGCTTTTAAAAAAAGAAATGAGCCATGAAAATATGTGGAATAAACTTAAATGCTAAGTTATTAAAGCCATTCTGAAAAGACTACTTACTTTATGATTTCAACCACACAATATTATGAAAAAGACAAATATAGTGAGAGTGAAAAGATCAATAATTGATAGGAATCTAGGGGAGGGGTGTATAGGTAGAACTTGGCAATCATAGAGCTGTGAAACTATCTGTATGCTACTGTACTGATGGGTGCATGATATTATGCATTGGTCAAAACCCATAGAACTCTAAAGCCCAAAGAGTGAACCTTAATGAAAACTATGGAATTTTTAAAATAATAATGTATCAATATTGGTGTATTAATTATACTACAGCAAGGCAAGGTGTTTACAATAAGAAAAACTTTGTGTGGGGATGGGAAGTGAGGAACTCTCCATACTATTTGTCAATTTTCCTGTAAATCTAAAACTGTTCTACAAAAATATCTATTAATTAAATAAAATGAAAGGTCAGCATTTTGCTAGTATGACTTGAAACTAAATAGGACAAACCTGAGCTCCATCTTCTCAATCTCATTTATATTCTATCTTTATAGTATTACTTTAATAATTCCATTGCAAAATTCACTTTTTCTTGCAATATTATATGTGGTAGTTAGATTCAGTTGTCAGCTTGGCCAGGTGAAGGTACTAGTTCTGTTGCTGTGCGCATGAGTCAATGACACATGAACCTCACCTGCTGCTAGTTACATCTGCAGTCAGCTAGGAGGCATGTCTGCTGCAATGAATGATGTTTGATTTAATTGGCTGGTGCTTAAATGAGAGAGCTCAATGTAGCACAGCCCAAGCAGTTCAGCATACCTCATCTCAGCACTGGCTGCTCAGCCCAGGCCTTTGGAGATGCAGAAAGAAATCACTCCGGGGAAAGTTGTTGGAACCCAGAGGCCTGGAGAGAAGGCCAGCAGAGAGGGCCCTGTGCCTTCCCACATAAGAAAGAACCTCAGTTGAAAGTTAGCTGCCTTTCCTCTGAAGACCTAATGAAATAAATCCCCTTTTATTGAAAGCCAATCCATCTCTGGTGTGTTGCATTCCTGCAGCTAGCAAACCAGAACATTATAAGAAGATATTCATTAGCTCTTTAAGGGAGAAGAGCATATACATGTATAAGTGTATATAGTGTCTTTTTATACAGTTTTAATTTATTTACATTTGTATTAGAGTCCAAAAAGTATACAGATTTAAATATCAAATAGTTCCAAAAAGCTTGTAAAGAAAAGAACATTTATGTGACTTAAGACTTCCTGTATTCATTTGTTACTCCCCAGTAGCCATGAATTTAATCTTGTTCACCTGCTGATTTAATTCTGTGTATTACATGTTTTTATTGACTTTTCTCAGTGAAGCCACAATATCTCATTTGTCAATATTGGCCTTTCCCTCCCTGCTTCGATATGTCCAGTATAATTTTCTCTATCTCAATTTCAGTTCCATCAATATTAAAGCAATTGTTTAAGTCTCTATGTCAATATTTTGTATAGCTAAATCATGTAGTGAATTATGAAATTTCTCTGGTCTTTTATTTTATTTAATAGCTGCTTTATTTTTAAATTAATTTTTATGTATTTATCAAAAATTTGTCTCCAAATCTCCTTTAGAGTTATAAATGGGCTCTCAATTTTTTTGTTGCTGTTGTTGTTGTTGTTTTTATGTGTGGTTTGGGTACCAAACTCTCAAGTTTTTATTTCAGAAACAAAAATCAACCTAATAACTTCATTTCCTTCCAGGAAATATACCGCTTGTAATCCTCCAGTTCTCCACTGCTACTTGGATTATGTGTTTTGCATTCAGAATATACACATCACCCCAGGATTTTTTTTTTTTTTACATTCACCATTATTCTGGACATTTTCTTTGCCTCCATTTTGTTAAGATACCATATTTCTGGGTTCTATGCTCCTCTTTTTGGTTTTGCTTTTTCATTTTGATATTGCAGACTTCCTTCTGTAGTAGCATCGTGAGAATAATTTCTTATGAAATTTCTTATGAATTTCTTATGAAATTCTTATGAATTTTCTTATGAAATTATTGAGATTTTTTTTTGAGAAGTAGAATATATGAATATGATTGGACTCTCTTGTGTTTGATAATTTTGTCTAGATTAAAATTTATATGTTAGCAATATTTCCTTTTAATTTTGAAGCCAATTCATTGTGGCATTCTAGCTCTCAGTTTTGCTGTTCAGAATTTTATCCTATTAAAATTCTATCATTTGTGCTGAACAATATTTGCTTATTTACTTTATTCTGATTAATCTTTATTAATCCATTAAAGGGTCTTTGGGTTCTCTTCACTCTAATGTGAATGAGCTTTATAAAATTGCACTTTCTATTTTTTTTTTTAATTGCTCAGAACTTTATGAGTTTTTTAAAAATGTAAGTTAAGAGATCAGGGAAATTTATTGGTTAATATGTAATTTCTTCTTTCTATTTTCTCTTCTTATTTATCATATATTGCAACACTTTGATTTATTCAGAAATTGCTGAAAGGAAACAACAATTTTCTGTGACATTGTCTTCTATCATTTATTCTACTTTTTGCATAATTTTCTCAATTTTATCTTCCAAAACTTTGCTATCATATTTAAAATTCCAAGTACATTTTTCTTATTCCCTGTACGTTCTTTTCTAGTACCCTGTCTTTGTATCATGGGTGTGCTAGCTTCATTTATCCTTTATAATTTACTCGTTATGAAGCATAAGTTTTGGGGTTCCATTCTGTTTGCTACTATATTTTAACTTTCTCTGGGGTTCTTATAGAAGATAGCAAAGACAGAGGAATGCTTCTTCTTTTTACTTAGAAACATGCTAAATTCCCACAAAAAGCTAGTTATATTCATGGTGGCTGTTTTGAACCTATCTATCATGAAACTAAGTTTAGCTAGATCTCCATTTTCCCTACTAGTTATGTAAGAGTTGGTAGCACAAAAATGTCAACACAGGAGAACATGGATGTGGGGGTTGGGTGTCTGGTACAATTAGAAACAAAAGGGTGATATTGATATATATCTTTTTCAAGTATCATTGAAAACAGTCATTTAAGAGTTCAGCCCCATGATTACACTTTTGATATTCGGGCAAATATATTTTGAAAGAAAATTCTCTGGAAAGATTGGAGTTAGTCAATATATATGGAGGGAGATGTCTCAAAACAATTAATATATGATGTATTCATTTATTCATGCATTGACACCATAGTCAATTGCAATGCTTTGCATTTAGTGTACAATGTTAACACAAAATAGACACGGTCTATACCTACAAGAAAAAGACAGTGTACTGAAAACATGAACTTTCACAAAAAGATCATAAAATAAATATATAATTACTATATTAGGTTTCTCCAGAGAAACATGGTGTCTCATGCAACCATGGGAATAGAAGATTCCAAAATCTGGAGGGCAGACTGTGAAGCTAGCAGGTCTGATGAAAAGTGTGGACTAACTCCACAGGAGAGGCTCACTGGCTGAAGAAGCAGTGAAAAATTCTGTTTTCTTCCTTAAAATTCTTCAACAGATCAGATAAAATCTGTTTGGTTCTTCTATTTGCAGGAGATGTGTCCTTATTGATTACATATGTAATCAGCCACAGCTGTAATCAACTGACTGATGATTTAATAAACCAGCCTTCTGGGCTATCAACCAGCTATGAAATATCCTTGCAGGAATGGTTAATCCAGTGCTTGCCTGACCAGACAACTGGCCATCACCATCTGGCCAAATTGACACCAGAACCTAAACATCACAGTCCATCCTTGTTAACTCGGCAGCTATATGTACCACCTTGAAACATGTTTAATTTCTAAATAGAACACAATAGCAGATATATGTTTCACATAACAATACTCTACTGTCCTGCATACAAACAGAAATGCACTACATCTCTCCAGAATAGTGTGCAAGTACTTAGGTAACATTTGCTCTTAAACTTCATATCCTATAACTTAAATTCTATAACACAAACAATACAAATTGTGTTGTATGATAAGAAGAAAACAACATATTTGACAAATACAAACATACTCATAACAAACAGGAAGAAATATTCATACCATCAGAATCCTTGTATCTGTACCTGGGGTCTTGTGGTTGTGGTTCATATTTATCACTAACTTATTCCACTACCCATTCCATGTTCTCTTTACCCTCAACAAGCACTTCAGTTGGTTCTTTGCCTGGTGGGATGACCCAAACCTTAATTACTGAGGTATCTATGCCATTGGTAGCCCTGTCTGGATTAGGCTGCTGCAGTTTTTTTACTGACTTTAATCACATGGCATGACAATATTAAGAGATGCACCAAGGGGATCGCCTGTATTCCAGGAAAACTCTTATTTACCTCCATTGTGTAGTTGCACTCCTATTTCCCATTGAGAGTTGTAACCAGTCAGTCCAAACAGTACAGTAATTCTCTTCCTTGCCTGTTGGCTCAGAGGCATGAGAAGCCCAAAGTGGCCAAGTGGCTGTACTGACTTCTAGTTTAATGAAATCATTGTTGTGTCTTCTGGTAGGATTATATCTCCTTTTGGAACTAAGAACTGTAGACCAGCAGAGCTTAAGGATTCGAGAACAGGAAGCAAAAATTTTCCTAGTGAATCATAAGGGGTCATAGTGAGTGGTGCCACTTCTATTTAAAACCCTTAATTTCCTGGACCCAAGAATCCTCACTATGGGAGAAACAGCACCATAAAGTGAACACTGATTCACAGCACATGTAATCTCCTGGAGAACGTCTCCCTAGCCCTGCAAGGTATTGCCACCTAGTTGGCATTGTAATTGGGTCTTCAAAAGATCATTCTCCTATTCTATCAACCCAGCTGCTTCAGGATGATGGGGAACATGGTAAGACCAAAGCACTCCATGAGCATGTGCTAATCCCCACACTTCATTTGCTGTGAAGTGGCTTCCTTTATCAGAACCAATGCTGTGTAAAATACCATGATGATGGATAGGGCATTCCATTAGTCCACAGATGGTAGTTTTGGTGGAAGCATTGTGTGCAGGGAAGGTAAACCCATATGTACAGTATGTTTCTATTTCAGTTAGAAGAAATTGTTGATCTTTCCGTGATGAAAAGTGTCCAATATAATCAACTTGCCACCACATAGCAGGCTAATCACCTCAGGGAATGGTGCTGTCTTGGGTACTGTGTATGGGTCTTTGCTGCTGGCAGGTTGGGCACTCAGGGGTGGCTGTAGCCAGGCCAGCCTTGGTGAGTGGAAGTCCTTGTTTCTGAGCCCATGCATAACTTCCACTCCTGCCAGTCTGTGCACTTCATCCATGAACCCACAGGGCAATGACTGGAAAGGCTGGGGAAAGAAGAGGACTTGTATCCACTGGAAAGATAATCTTATCCACTTTATTATCAAAACATTCCTCTGCTGAAGTCACCTTCTGGTGAGCATTCACATGGGACACAAATATCTTCATGGTTTTTACCTACACAGAAAGGTCTATGCACATACCTCTTCCCCAGACCTCTTTGTCACCAGTTTTCCAATCATGCTCCTTCTAAGTCCTTGATCATCCAACCAAACCATTAGCAACAGCCCATGAGTCAATATACAAATGCACTTCTAGCCAATTCTCCTTCCAAGCAAAATGAACAACTAAGTGCACTGCTTGAAGTTCTGCCACTGGGTGAATTTCCCCTAACCATTATCCTTCAAGGACATCACAGATAAGTGCTGCAGCTGTCCAGTTCAGGGTGGTGCTTGCATGTCATGCAGAATCATTGGTAAACCAGGCTCCACTTTCCTCTTCCTCAGTCAGTTGTCTATAAGGAATTTCCCAAGAGGCTGTAGCTTCTGGAAAGAGAAGGTAATGTGCAAGAATGCGGGGTCATGTAACTTACTTGTGCCTTCAGGACTTGCTCAAATCCTTTCTCTTATATATTAATTTCCCTCTTATGATGGAGTGCTGCTGTGCATGCCAACTTTATGGCTTTGTGGGCCAGACAACATGCAACTCATGATTGGTAACTCAAGACTCATTGTAACTTGGTGGCCCATGGTTAAGCATGTAATTTCCATAAGGTCAAGTAGAAGGCCAAAGATGTTTCTCAAAAGAAGAACAGTTATCTGCAGAAGATGGTAAGGCTTTACTCCAAAATCCCAAATGTTTGTGTTCTGATTCTCCTCTAGGGGCCTGAAAATCCTCCGGATAGCATCTCTATTTGTCACTGACACTTCTAGCACCACTGGATCTGCTGGATTATATGGCCCAAGTGGCAGAGCATTGCACAGCAGCCTGGATCTGTTACAGAACCTCCTCTTGTTCTGGTCCCATTCAAAACTAGCAACTTTTCTGTCATGTGATAAATGGACCAAAGTAGCACACCCAAAATGAATATGTTGTCTCAAAAATGCAAAGAGAAAAACTACATACTATACCTTTTTTTAAGTCGTAGAAGAGGTCACTTGCAATACTCTATCCTTCATCTTAGAAAGGATATTTCAACATGCTCCACGTCACTGGACACCTAGAAATTTCACTAAGGTGGAGGGCCCCTGTAATTCTGTTGGATTTATCTCCCTTCCCCTGACACACAAATGTCTTACCAATAAGTCTAGAGTAGGGGCTACTTCTTGCTTACTAGATCCAATCAACATGATATCATCAATATGATGGACAGTTTGATGTCTTGTGGGAGAGAGAATCAATCACATTTACTACAGGCAAGATTATGGCATAAGGCTGAAGAGTTGATGTACCCCTGAGGCATAACAGTGAAGGTATGCCTCTGGCCTTGCCAGCTGAGTGCAAATTATTTCTGGTAGTCCTTACTGACAGCTATTGAGAAAAAAGTATTTGCCAGATCAATAACTGCATATCAGATACCAGGGACTGTTGAGTTGCTCAGACAATGATACCACATCTGGAACAGCAGTTGCAATTGGAGTCAACATTTGGTTGAGTTTATGATAATCCGCCTTCATTCTCTAAGGCCTTTCTGTTTCTCACACAGGTCACAGGAGAGTTGAATGGGGATGTGTTGGTAATCACCACCCTTGCATCCTTCAAGTGCTTAAGGGTGATACTAATCTTTACAATCCCTCCAGGTGTCCAGTATTTCTTCTGAGTCACTACTTTGCTAGGAAGTTCTAGTGGCTTCCACTTGGCCTTTCTTACCATAATAACCTTCACTTCATGAGTCAAAGAACCAATGTAGGGATTCTGCAAGTTGATGAGTATGTTAATTCGAATTCTGCATTCTGGATTTTGGGAGATGACCACAAAATGGGTCTGGGCACCTACTGGACCTACTGTGAGATGAACTTGAGCTAAAACTCCATCAGTCACCTGACCTCCATAAGTGCCTACTCTGACTGGTGGACCAGAGTGACATTTTGGGTCTCCTGGAATTAGTGTCACTTCTGAATCATTGTCTAATAATCCCCGAAATATCTGATCTGTTCCTCTTCCCCAATCCACAGTCATCCTGGTAAAAGGCCATAGGTCTCCTTGGGGAGGACGGGAGGAAGATTAGCAGTGTAAATTTTGTGCGGTGTAATAGAGTCCTTCCCCAAGGGTACGTAGCCCTCCCCTCATTCAAGGAGCTTTGCAAACTGTCTCAGGTCTGGGAATTGATTATGGGGCCATGAGTCTCTGTTTCTGTAATCAAATTAGAAATTTTGTTCACTTGATGTAGAATTCTTCTTATACAGCTCAAATAAGAACTTAGTAGATTGCCTGTCTATTTTACTTCTAGGTTATCCATTATCTATTAAGCAACACCACAAGTCTCTGTGAGTCAGATTATTTTGACTCCTACTTTGAGTCTGTGGTCTGTCATGGTGACCACACCCACTTTGTCTATGGTGATTAACTGTCACCACATGGTTTCTGCCAACTCAGGATCTGATCATCCCCATTGTGTTTAAGGATTACAGCTCAGTGACAGCAGTTCCAGCAGTAATATATGCCCTATAGAGAAGGGTGATTGCAGCACACTTCAGGGATGATGAAGCTAGTTTCATAAATTTATTTCCCTAAATTCTTGTGAAAGATGTGTCCCCTGGACATTCCTGGCGTGTGTAAGCAGGTCTTCCATGATAAAACCATTGTAACATTTCAATCTCACTAAACCTCTGGATACCCTCCTTTACCTCACACCAAGGCAATTCTGGTATTTTGACATCAGGTAATGTTGGCCACCTTTTGATGCATGTTTCAGCCAAATACCCAAACTGTTAATGCTCTTTCTAACCCCTTAAATTACAACTTTGAATGTAGAATCTCTGCTTAGTGAGCCCATATCAATGAATTCAGCTTGATACAACTTTATATTCCACCATTATCCCACACCCTTAATATCCATTCCCACAGATATTCTCCTCATTTTTGGTCTATATACATAATTGGACAACTTAGGCAGTTCTTTTGCAGTAGAGCATACCTCTTTACGGGTCATACTTGTACCTCACCTTTCAGGGTCTGTTGAGATTTAGTTTAGTTATAGATCTTGAAGAAAAGAGAGGTGGTGGGTGTGGGTCATGAAAAGAAGCGTCTTTCAAGCCAATTTCCTCAGGGCATAGCTTTGCAGATTCACCTAGTGGTTCAGGATTAATCTCTCCAGACAAAGGGTAAAGGCTGTTTCCTCGGAGGGGTGATTACAAGTTTAGTAGACACTGAAGGGTTGATCTCTTTAGGTGGAGATTGGATGGCACTATGAAATATCCTTGCAGCAACCTTTAGGCCAGTGCTTGTCTCACCACATAACTGGGCACCACCACCTGGTCAAGTTGAAACCAGAACCTAGCCATCACAATTACTAACTGTTAAAAACTGCAATGAAGAAAAAGTTCAAAGTCATCAGAGAACATATACTATGGGACATGATTTGAAGCAGAGAGATGTTTGAAGGGAGAACTGAATAATGAGTAGGAAGTCCCTCACGAAGATTGAGTGGGGAAAAAAAGAAAAAAAACTCTTCCATTCACAGCAAAAGTGAAAAGCAGAGAATATTGAAGGAATTAAAAGATCAACTTGTGTGTCTAGATGACATACAGAAGACAGAGGGCATACAAAGCCCTCACTTTAGAAATGAGTGGTAGGATTATGTAGTTTCTTGTAGACCATAGTAATATTTTTGGATTTTATCTCAAGTATTATTAGAGTAACAAAACAAGTAACTGATCTACTATAAATTCATAAGTTATTTGTATATTAATGAAACAGTTTTATTTTACTGCCATTGGAAAAGTACAGACAAGTGTTTACAATGTCATGGAGAGCCAGATTCCAAGCACAGTGCTGCTACTTCTTAACTGTGTGGCACTGGCAATTTACAACTCTTTTTCTCGGTCTCAATTTCTCTGGCCATGAATGGAAATAACACCGTCTATGTTTAGATAGTATGGGATTTTATATTGAATAAGAAATGCATGTGGCACAAATTTGCAGCTAATTAAACACTTGATATCACTGTTTTTAAGATTGTTCTACACCAGATAATCTCTCTGAGTAATCAAGTCAATGACATATTTTTCCATTAGAACTTCTCTGGTTGAAAAGAGTTAGGCTCTAATCTGTCTATATAATAAATGCTCTAAATTCAAATTTGATGTCTGGTATGAGAAAAGCTTAAATCTAATGGTAGATTTATAATCTGTCCTGTTGACAATCTAATAATGGGAGGTTCATACTGAAAAATACATTTGTTTGGGTAGGTTCATGCTCTGTAGCTACTTTCTGGAATTATTTCATAGATAAGTCACTGATTTTATATGCAAAATATGACATTTAAAAGAGGACAGCTATTCATTTTGATGTCTTCATATGAGACTTACCAGAAAGAGAACTTTTGATGATGTAATAATTTTGAACAGAATTAAGTGAAGATTCAGTACTTCTTAATTTTTCTTTATAATACAGTGCCCCTAAGAGATTAAGTGTTTTAGAACAGTAAAAGCCTGCTGATATTGTGACTGATATGAACACTAAGATCCAGAGAGTTTAATGTCCCTGAAATGTACCCAGAGGAGAGGCAACCAGGCTGATGCAATTATAGAATTTATAATTCACTAACTAGCTTCTCTACCCTACACAAATTTGTAGGTGCCAACTTAGAGAAGCATGTGTTCTTATGTCTCCTAGTACCATATCAAATGAATTGCACTATTAAATATAAGGTTCTCACTTACAAGATCTGTTTAGATGCATTTAAAAGCATACGCTTAATGTTAATTAATTGCAGTGAGATTGATATTTGCTGTTATAGTGATTTTATTCATCATGATTTGCAAGACCTTTATAAGGAGAGATACACTACTAGCAGGACATCTGCTAGGAAAGGATTCCTATGTAGGGAGATGAGGTAGCCTCTGTGGGCTCTGATTTCAGGCTTACTGGAAAAGCACCTTGAATAAATATTTTCTTTCATGTTCTGTAAGATAACTGCAATTCCTTTAGCAGGACCTAGCGCTTAAATAAAAATAAAAATAAAAAAACAACCTTGAAAGGTGAGAAATGTTGAGCTAATCTTCACATTAAAGTATAAATTATTCATAGTCAATCTTTTTCCATAGAGAAGGGTATACAAAGGGGAATCATAAGAAAGCAGAAGAGTACATACCAACTATGGACAACATAATTAGAAAAAAAGGGTATGAAAAGCAAAGAAAAGTTAAGGAACTCTGGAAGCAAATTTCCTTTTCTCATTTTTGTTTAGTTATATTATGCTTATGTTATGTTGTTTATTCATTACCAAAGCCATTCCTTTAAAATTTTCTTTTTAATTTACTTAGGAACTTTATTCATTTTTCCTGGAAAATAGCAGTAACATTGGGCTTTATATGAACTAGTTTCAATCTAAGCTTTTCCCTTTTTTTTCTTAGGGAGAAAATTAAAAATGAAGTGCTAATAAAAGTGGTAGTGGTGGATGGGGGGGGAAATTCCAAAATCTGTACAACCTAAAGAATACATCCTATAGATATGCTTGGAGTATAGGAAGTATGGAAACTTGATACCATAAAGGGGAAGTGATTTATGCAGAACTAACCAAGAAGGTAAACTTCTTCTGGAAGATGTATGAGTAATGTTATTTGCAGAGTGAAGTGTCCTTGTGATGAGATGGAAAGAGGGAGTACAAACATCGCCTATTTAAAATAAAACTATAACAAAGTATATTCTTAATATAGTTCAACCTTAGGAGTTATGGTTTTTATGTTTGGGTTAAGAGTCCATCTATGAGAAAATGACAAGTAACAAAAATACGTGTTTCATTAGGGGAAATAATGTCTACTTCTATAAACATAATAGGAATCTTGCAAAGACATGCATAAACATTCTGATCTCTTTGAAAAGTGTCTGATTAAATTCAAAATATCCTTCCATTTGTTGCTGTTGTTGTTTTCCCTGGTTTCCTTGGTTTCACCTTAAATTTAGTTGACTCTTTCCAAGTGAGATTGATTACCGAAAACATTCTTCCATAAATAATGACATCTAAAACTCTTGAGGGTATCCAGAATTCCTATAATGAATATAACAAGGTCAACTTATAAATAACATATATTTGGTAAATGGTTTTATTGCTTTATTATTGTTTTAGACTTGAACATTGTAACTAGAAGGGAGATTTTCTAATAAATCTGAAGTCAGTACTGACTTCTGGTATAAGAGTCACAGAAGAGATAATACAGCCACTTTGCCCAAGGTATGCCTATGTTACTTCGTTATTTATGAGTCACTGGCACTGGTGGAAAACAAACAGCTGCATCAGTATTTTCCTGGATATTAAAGTCAGTTTTATTGATGCTTCTGAACTTGATATATCATCTCATAGGGACACTGCAAACAAAGCCCTTGTAAATATACAATTTATTACCAAGGAACCTATTTAATGAAAATGTCTGCTGCATGTAATAAAAGTTACAATCGTCTGTTTGGAAAACATTCAAATTCTATTTCCAATTATGTGTTAGTGTTAGGTTTCCTGGGGTTTTGCGCTTTATCTTTCTCTTTTAAAACCCTGGGTAAGATGATTATTGATCTGTCTTCTACAAAGAGACAGCTGTAAATGTGAAAAAGCAGTATATATATTTGGAATATTATGAATGTGTTGTAGAAGTACACTTCTAACACATACACGCTCTCTATAAAATAAAGTTTATTTATTTTGTAAGTTGGCTGAAATGAATATAACATTTTATTTCAGGTAATATTCGAAGTTCAGAGTCATTTTGATCTTTAGCCCATCATAAGAAAACATTTAGCACATCAAGTGTATAATTATTAATCACTGAAAAATTCTTTTCTCCTCAAATACAGCTGTATTTATTGGCTTTCACATAAAATTTATAGAAAACATCCAATATAGTTTCTTTCATCATAAACATTTGTACTTTTTTAGAACAGGATCAATGTATATCTATGGAAAAAATGTCCGATTTAATCCAAATCAAGCCATGTCTTTCTTCATCGAGCATGTAGTTTGTTTTGTTGTGGCCTAGATCGCAAAATCATTCAAAAATTCATTTTTTTAGAATGAGATTATTATCATAGTATGCTAATTTCATTTTTAAAAGGAAAAATGCAGTTACATAAATGTAAAATATTAAATTACAATGTAAACATGACTGTGTGAATCAACAATATCGCTTCTTTCTTTTGGACATCAAACAAAGGAACAACAAAATTAAACACACACACACACAAATTCTCAGCTCTATTTTTAATGAAATTAGAAAGCAGACATAATTCACATACTCTAACTATATGGAAGATTATTCAGGGCTGTATTTGCACAGAAGCTACTTAGGAGGAAGTTAAAGGACAGAGTATGGTAATTGTGAAAGGGGCAGGCAGCAGACCATCTCAGAAACCCCAACAAAAATGTCATGTTCTGTGGATTAGTGCCATATCTTGATGTGGAACACCAAATCTCCTGTTCTTTACCCTACTCCAGTTGAGTTAAGAGAAACGTGGTGACCACAATTATTTAAAAAGTCAGTCAGATGTTCTCTGAGCCAGCAGAAAAGGGGATGAGCACTTAGACACTTTCAGCTTCTCCAAACTTCTTCAGACTTCTGCAAATAGGGAAGGCAGGCAACTTCAGTTCATTTATGATTAGTAATTCAAGGGAGCAAACAAAACAAAACAAAACACGCACAGTACAAAGCTATGTTAATATAGAAGATGGAAAAGATAAATGAAACTTACTAACAGATGATGGATGCTAAAAACTGACATGACAGAAAATAGGAATCCTAATTAAATATTTGTCAATGGATTAAAGAATGCATAAAGCTATTACCTCCATAAAGGAATATCACAAAATTATAAAAAAGGACAGAGTGAAACAAAATAATGTCATGATATATGAGCACTGCCAGCAATTGGGAAAGCCGAAAAATGAAAACCATCATGAAAAAGATGGAGTTGGAATGGACTTTTGAGAAAAGAGACGCTGAAAAAAAAAAAAAAAGCCATGAAAAATAAAGAGAATAAATATTGGAAAAGAGGAAAAATAAAGAGGTAAAAAAAAAGTTGGCATTTAAATTACACCTCAATAAAGCTGATCAGCCATAAAAACCCAGAAAAAAATAATGTGATATTTTGACAGAAGCACTTGACTTTATGTTATGGCAGCAAGATGAAAGGCATTCCACTGCCCAGAATTAAAGTCAATTATGACCCTATGGAAAATAAAATACAGCAGTTCATTCCACAAATGAGAGTGGGAAACTGGAAGTATTTATTCTGGAAGCAATGCTTAATGAGCAGCGAGGAGGTCAAACTATTCAACACATCTGCACATTTGCAAGAAAGCATGAAAGAGACATGATCTCATCTGCAGAATCATGTATTCTATCCATGATGTGTCACATGACATGTCACCCCTGATTTCTAAAATTTATTTTTCATGTAAGATTCACTCCTTGGCATATCTTTGGATATTTGGAAACCTCTGTAATCTTTACGGATAGAGATACAAATTCGTATCAATAGTACTTTTGTCATAGATGCAGGTTCTCATTTCATAGATGCAGGTATGAAATGACATGTGTACAAAATTATTCGTTATAATTTAGAATGCACTAACAAAAGTTTAGAAACAATTAGGTTAACAATGCTAGGCTATATAAATTAATTCACATGGGTACAACAGAATGCTGTGCTCCCTATAATAGAATGAGAAATTCTTTTTTGTTCTGATATGGAGAGGTCTCCAAATATTACTGAGTGTATTGAAAAGAGTTTATAAAGTGTATTTATGTTATTTAAACAGGAAGAAAAATAATAGTATGTATTTGTATTTTATTATAGGTACCTTAAAATAAATCTCTGGAAGCAAACATAAATCCTAAAAGATAGTGCTAGCCTGAAGGTATTATGGTGGTAGAGTTGTCAACGTTAGGAAAACGAGCTGTTGGGAAACAGGAACAGGAGGTTGAGTTTCCAAATAAATTATAGTTATTAAACCAGTTGACTACAGTAATGGTAATACTAGATTAAAACTAAGCTAGAACACCATTAAACTCTGTGTTTATAAATCATATCTGGAGCTTTTTGAATATAAAATATTTCCTCTACCTTCTCACAGAAAAATTAATATACAGTTATTAAGAAGAAGAAAATCCATTAGTATAGGCATAACAGTGAGTTAAAAGTTTAAATTTTACTGATTTCCCTTGCTAAAAGCACACTGGGCAGTCCTATGTGCTTTAATCTCTCACACATTATTAAAAATGCCCCAAACAGGCACACATAAACAGTGAAATAATATAACAAGACATTTTCCATTTGGAAAATAAATCATGCAAAAACTGTCTATTGTGTTCTTTAAAGAAGTATTATGGGACTAAATAAAATAAATAAATAAATAAAGGCTTTTTGGTTAAGATGAGGGTTGAGGAATCTGCTTTCAGAAATCTATCACCTCCTAATATCATCTTAACAATGACAATAAAAACAAATCCCAGTCTACACCTAAATGAAATTTTTCTTCCTGCTTTAGGCAAGCACAAAGTTTTAGTAATCTTCATCCTAATTTTAGCTATTTTCCTAATAATACCTTTTTCTGTATTCTATCTTAAACAACTATTTTTCTCAGAATAAATAATACTTGTTATTAAATAATGATACTTACAGAATTTGCACATAGGCGGGACCATAAGGTGAACAAAGCAATGGGCGTGTAGGATATGATCTTGAAAAAGTGTTATTTAACAGACATTGCTTATATTACGTTATTCATTATTCATTTGGAATGGCTTAAAAGAGGCAGATAAAATCTATGGTGTTTACAAAGTAAGTTAATTGCTCAATGAAAATTTTTGAATACTTTTATGAAGGAAGAATATCAAGATTAAAAAACTGTTTCAACTAAAAATAATTTATGAAATTTACTGTTTGCCAAATATCTGTTTAACTTTAATGTATATATCTTTACAATCTCTATCACCTTGACTTTACATATTTAGGAATTCAAGTACTCAATATAGTTGAAATAATAACCAGTGGGAAAATAATTTTTATTCACTTTTTTATTTTAATATTTTAACATAAATTAATTTTTGTTGTGCAAAAACATATTGAGCTCCATCAAAAAGTGAATGAAACAAGATGAAAATTAAAAAATGAAATGAATTAGATCTGACTTGTCATCTGTTTTAAAGATTCAAGTGTCCTGTATTTTTCCTTCATTAAAAAAATGCTCTATTACTTTAGAGTGTTTAATCAGTTAGGAAAAAATATTAACAACCCTAAACTGGTTATAACTTTCTTATTTGTAATTTTTTCCTATTAATTTGAACTCTAAATAAATGTAATCCTAATGTTTTGGAGAAACAAAATGAGATTGATAGTTTGATTCGAAAATGGTGTATTAATGCTCACAAGTACTGTCATTATATTCTATTTACTCTAAAGAAGATGATGCTTATTAAACACCAACTATGTAGAAGAGCCAATATATATTACTTTTTAGTATGAAAAAATGAATATAATTCTATTCATTTGACAGTAGACAATTGGGTTAATTTATAATTTGTTGATATTTTCTGAATCCAAAACCCATTCTTGTGCTGTTACCTACAGAGTCTGTCTAGGAAAGATTGACCTATTGTGTGAATGTTGTCACTCATTTTTATTATTTTATCATGTTGTTGAATGTCTTATTCCCTTTTAAGAGATTTTCCCCAAGCAGGAAGAACTTCTAGAATATTTTTGTCATAATTTGATTTAAAATAAATTTAATATAGCTGTCACACTTGTGATAGTTTGTCAAATCAATCAGTTCCAATCTGTCTAATAGCGTTCTGCTTGTCCTTCCCCGATTGTCAGAGACATGCCCATTGAGTGGGTGAAATGCACAATCCCAGGACTTAATGAGTAAGATAGGACATAGCATTCTATTTTAGGTCTCAAATAAACCAATTCAAATTACTCTTATGCAAGTTTTTCATCTATTTAATTTGGATTGTGCATTTGCATTTATTTTAGTAGCGAAACGACGATAGCAATTGACTCATCCCAAATAAAAGGTCTGAAAAATTTATTGATGAAACAAAATATTATTAGCTCATAAATTTATTTGGAGTTCAAGTTATTGTCAAAAGTCCAAAGACTCTAAAGGAATGAAGGCACTCTTTTTCTATTAGTTTCCAATGTTTCTCTGAAGTATTAGAGTTACATATATTTAGAGTTTAATCTAATAGAAAATATTCTTTTAAGGAGAAAGTTATAATTATCTAATTTAAGATTCAATCATTATTTTTAAATATACTGAAATGTTACAACTGTATAAAGCATTATTTAAAAATTAACAAATTTGATTTAATTATACTATAGATTAATCTTCTAAACAACTCTAAAATATTTATTTTTAAAAATTTATATTATGTTAAACATATATTTAATTGAAATATTAATAGTAATTGAAGTATTAATAGTAAAAAAATTGAGATATATGGAAATGTACACAATGTAGCTTAAGAACAAGAATATTCCTGACCTCAGAAACTCCTCATAAGATAACTTCCCAGTCACATCTAAATCACTCATTGCAAGAGCTACATTCTATTCTGAATTCTGAATTTTTGTATATCAAAAATGCATTTTATATTTTCTACATATTTTGAACTTTGCATTTAAATACATCATGTTGAATGGTCTCTCATGACTTGGTTCTTTTGTTCAAAGTTACTTTTGTGCTGTTTTTCCACATTCATATCTGTAGCTGAGTTTATTCTTTAACTTATTTTTTGTTTATGGTACTCCATCTACTTGACATTTATTTAAGGGGTTTTTGTTTGCTTCTTCTTGCTTTTATTTCCAGGTTTTACAAAACTTGCAATTATGGGTAAAGATTCTTTGTACATAGCTCCTGAATTATAAGTACAGGTGTTTCTCTAGGAGCAGAGATGCTGGGTTATGTATTTTTAACTTATTAAGTGAGCTGGGACAAATCTACATGCCTCACCATATCATTGACCCCCAGATATTGGTTATTTGTTTAATGGACAGCCTAGTGCATCATCTCATCTCCATAAATATCTGTTGTGCTCAATTGGATAGCACTCACATAGGCTCCATTATCAAGGACTAACCCAAGCAGACCACAGAAGGTCAAAAAGGCTTCATCACATCACTCTAAGTACTCTTGACTTAGTACCAAATGGGCCAATGGTGACCAAGGACAGATGAGAGACAGGAATAAAATGACATATTTCTCACCTTTTGTCCCTTTATTAGACTGTTGGTACAATGGTTTCATAAAAGCTTTCCAGAAACGTCTTTCATGATCAAGCAAGCAGCTTCTTTTCCTGGGAGGTTGCAGTATTACGCATTTGTTTTTCCTCCTTTCCTTCCTCACTTCCCTCTTTTCCCTATTCTACCTTGGGTTAAGAATTTAGGTAATGCCAACTCTCTGTGAAGTAACTGACTACTTTTGCTTCAAACAAGAGTGGTTGAGAGACATATTCCTTCATAACCTCATTAACACTTTCTATTATCTGATTTCTAGCTTTTTGTCAATATCAAGGTTTAAAGAGCATTTAATTTTAGGTATGTATTTTCCTGAGAATTAATAAAGTCAAAAGTTTATAGACCAGCCCTGCTTCTTTTATGGAAGATCACTCCATGAAACTTGACTCTCCCTCCTCTGTTTCGCTTTTCTTGTCTTTATAGTTGCATGATTCTTCTTATATATGTATGCATATAATCTAGATATTGATTTTTCATCAATTAGTACAGATTCTCCTGATTTATGATTTTGAATTTATACCCTTTATGGTCTCTGTTAAAATATAAATTCTTAATTTTAATCCTAATGGATATATCAAGGTTTTTATTTAGGATTTATATGATTTTTGTCTCTTTGGAAAAATCCTTTGATATTCCAAAGTCATAAAGATATACTCCTTTATTGCTTTCTGAAAGTTTTAATGCTTTCCCACATTTAAGTATTTAATTCATTTGGACTTGATTCTTATCTGTAGTATATTTTGGCATACGAACTTAGTATTATTTGTTATAAAGTCCATGATATACTGATAAACAATATTTGTTCCGGCATCAAATTTAGATCATGTTTCTTGACCCTCTATTCCATTTTAACAGATTAATGTTCTGTTCTTGCTCTAAGCCCTAGTGCCTTAATTAGTAATGTTTCACAATGTGTGGAATATTTAGCAGAGCAAGTACTAACACATTTATTTTCTTCTCCTTTGTAGAGCTTGTAGATTCAGAAGCTATCTTAAAACCATAAACACAAGAACAAAGAATTTGACCCAGCTGTTTCGCCACCTACCTGATGGCACAATTCTCCTACTTCTGTGCCCAAGTCTTTAAAAAAAAAAAAAAAAAAAGAATTTGACCCAAAGATCATTGAACTGCTGAATAAAAATCAACATCTGCCAACTTGAGATTTCTTGGCACATAGAAAAACAATAATTCAGTTTTGGAAGGGAGTGTTGAGATTTCTGTTGTATGAAATCAATATATCCCTAAATGACAAAAACCTGTCTGTGAGAATAATTTCCAGATTCTAAAAAGTACTTTTACTTAGTGCCGATGCTTAGTTATTACATGCAACCTAACTAGTTTCTTACTGGTAGCAGTCATTAAAATGCTTCAGTCCCTATTCCTTAGGGATTATTGGATTTTTGCCACCCAAATTATTGCAATTTTCTACAGAGATCACTTAATATCCCCTAACTATTCCAACCTCTCCCTGAGTATATAGTCCACAATGAGCCACACTCTGCAGAATTCCTGGGAAGTAAACCATGGACTGACAGTTTTGACCCTTTAGTTTTGAGAAGAATTACCTCTAATGATTTTCTTAAATTTTACATAAAAAAAAAAACACAAGCTTGAAAAGCATAAACTAGGTATAGCCCTATTAGAAAATAAAAACTGGACCATGTACTTATAAAAGTTGCATATTGATATTTAATGCTGTGCCAATTTGAAACTATTATGTACCCCAGCCATATTATTTATTTATTTATTTATTTTTTACATGGGCAGGCACTGGGAATCGAACCCAGGTCCTCTGGCATGGCAGGCAAGCATTCTTGCCTGCTGAGCCACCATGGCCAGCCCCCTCAGCCATATTTTAATCCTGATCCAATCTTGTGGGGCCAGACCTATAATTGTTAAGGTGGGAAACTTTGATTGAATTGTTTCCATGAAGATGTGACCCATACCCAATTGTGGGTATGGCCTTTTGATTAGTTGGAGATGTGACTTCATCCATTCAAGGTGGGTCTTGATTAATTTGCTAGAGTCCTCTAAAAAAGAAACATTATCAATAAACCTCAGATGCAGATGCTTAGAGAACAGTTGTTTCAGAGCTGACAGAGGCTCAGATACTTGGAGTGCTGACAGAGAGAGCAAGCTTAGATGTGAGCAAACTCCAGCAGACATCACCGTGTGCTTTCCCATGAGATGCTAAGCAAGCCAGGACCCAGAGTTATGGAAGAGCTAACTGAAGGCCCACTAGTGCATAGAGACAATACCACTGGGATCAGAAGCTAGAAGCAATGGAACCAGGAACAAGGACGAGAATATGCCAGCCACATACTTTCCCATGTGACAGATCATGGCCTTTCTTTGGAGTAAAGGCATCATTCACTGGATGCCTTAATCTGAACATTTCTATGGCCTTAGAACTGTAAACTTGTAATGTACTAAATTCCCTTTATGAAGGTCATTCCATTTCTAGTATATTGCATTATGGCAGCATTAGCAAACCCATACAAGTGCATATCAAATTATGTCAGGAGCAATGATGAGTAAGCATAATAAATAAATAATATTTAATCTGTATATTCCTCTTGGAGTCAAGGATGTTATGTATTTTTTTATCTCCAGCTAAACATATTTAGGTCTGAGTAATTTTTGTTTCTTCAATTGTCCAGTAGAAAGTACTCAATGTCAGAAAATGAATAATATAGATTATTTGGTTTGCCACAAATGCCATGTTCTTGTACTCTGTATCATAGCATTTTGTGGTATCTTTCTGGCCACTGTTATTAAATCTAACTATAGAAAGTTGACCAGCCTTGGAAAATGTTCCTGCGGAGAAACACATGTATAAAGTTCTCCTGCACAGATCACTGATGAAACATCTGAACTCTGATGTTAATTGAAAAGCATTCTTAGAGATTCCTATTAATTCTCCTCTGATTGTGCCATCAATTGGTTTTCTTCACTCTTTTGAAATTTCCTTTCTTTTGTCATGTTTTGTTTCTAAATGTCCTGTGGAGTATAATTGCCACCAGTGCTAAGAAATTCCAGTATGATTCTCTGACATTGAGAAGTGGTATAGTATGGATTGAGTCAGGGCTTCTACAAAGACATGCTCAAAACTTGACATCTAGTTCTATGGCCGTGAAATAGGATGTCAAATGTCCTGTTAAGAGAAAGCCATGGGCGGGCCTTCATGAGGTCTTGCCTGCCATGCCAGAGACCTGGGTTCAATTTCTGGTGCCTGCCCATGCAAATAATAAATAAATTTAAAAAAAATTAAAAAATAAAACCATACCGAATCAGGGTGGACCTTAATCCAATGTGACTGGAGTCCTTATGAGCAGAGGAGCAAGAGTGGTCGCAGGCAGCAAAGAAGCAGCCATATGACAGAGGCAGGAATTGAGTTATAGTGTCCAACAAACCACCACCCAAAAACCAAAGACCAGAGAAAACATGGTCTGCCTTTATTTTGATTTTGGACTTCTAGCCTCCAAAACTATGAGACAATAAATCCTTATTGTTTAAGACAAACAATCAATGATATTTGTTATATACAGCAACCATGGAAAACTAAGACAGGGTATGAATTATGACAATATTGTTAGCCTCTTTAGATTCAGTTTTCATTTATAGAGTGAAAGAATATTCAGTGACTCTAAATGCTGCTAAATTTTCAGTTTAGGCAATTGTATTATAGAACTTTCATACTTTATTAACTAAAATAGTGCATGTCATCTATGTAGGAGTTAACTTGAAATGTCGAGTTCAAAATTAGGTTACTATGGTGGTTTAAAGCTGCATGTACCCTGAAAAACATTTTAGTAAATTTAATCCATTCCTCTGGATGTGGGCCTATTATAAGTAGTTTTTTTTTTTTTTTTTTTTTTTTAAGAAGGCTCTTCAGTTAAGGTGTGACCCACCTCAATAAGAATGGGTTTTAATTCTTTTATGTGGTTTTATAAGAGAATGAAATTCAGACAAAGAGGGTAAAAGTCACAAAAACAAGAAGCTGAAAGCAAAAAAACTTGAAAGAGAAGAGACAAACAAGCAGACACCACTATGTGGTAGAGAAGCCAAGGATGCAGGTAATAAGTCTTAGGGAAGAACTATCATCTTGATAACAGCTTGATTTGGATACTTTTCTGGACTCTCACTGTGAGTGAATAAATTTTCACTGCTTAAGCCAGTCCATTTCATGGTATATGCTTGGAGCAGCCTAGGAAACTAAAACAAATTTTGGTACTAGAAGTGGGGTGCTGAAATTACCAATATCAAAATAGAGAAATTACTTTGGAATTGGGTAACAGATAGAGACTAGAAGAATTGTGAAGTACTTGAAAGTGAAGGCCTAGATTGCTTTGAAGGCTGTTAATAAAAATATGGAGGCTAAGGTACTTCTGATGAAGCCTTAAAGGAAAATGATGAAAGTGCTACTGGAAACTGAAGGAAAGGTGATACTTGATATAATGTAGCACAGAAGTTGACAAAATGGAATTTTGAGGTTGGATATAAAGTAAAATTTGAGAGTGATGTGCTTGGATATTCAGCTGAAGAGATTTCCAACTTAACTGTGAAATGTACAGTTTTGTGTCTTCCTCTAAATTATAGTAAAATGCTAGAGGAAAGGGATAAACTGATAAGTGAACTCCCTGGCACAAGAAAATCAGAAATTGATGAATTTGAAATGTCTGAACTTCTGGAGAATGGATCACCAGAGAATAGTGAATCATGTGAGGATTTAACTGAACATGGACCCAGTAAATCATTTCAGGGGAAGTCAGGATTGAAGGGCCAGTTATCCAGGAAGGACTTGGAAAAATTCTTTTGTCTGGTGGTTTGGATCCCTGTGTTCTACCTGAAAAACTGACAAGTTTTTTTGTGAGGTCTGTATGACTGGACCACTGCCAGCCTGGAAAAAATTGGACATGGAGTGGAAAGACAGAAGGAAAACCACTTCAAGGGAAGAAACATGGAAGCGGAGGTCTGATTTGAAGACATCTTTTGGACCCAGAGAGCAGTCACACCCATGTAGCAATAGTGAGTCTGCCCTGGTGTTGAAGAGGATGGGCTTTCCATCCCATTGTTCATGAAGGTTATGACCACCCCAGTGGTCTCAGAGGTGATGTCTCTACTGTGTGGATTGTGGAGAGTAAGCTCAACATGTCAGTGTTCTGAGTGGATTCAGCGTTTGCTCTGGGGACTGCAGAGAGTCTCCCTATCATGTCAAAGCTTGGAAAGGGTGGAACCTTCACCCCAGTGTTTGGAGAGAGAATGGCCACTGTACAAGCAATTGCAAAGGGTGTGACCACCACTTTATCAGGCCTGGAGTACAAAATGTCATTTTTCAGATGACTCTAAGACCTTGAAATCTCATGTAGTATACCTTGTATGGTTTCAGAATTGGGGGGATGTGTCACTTGTTTTCCTTCCTATTTCTCCTTATGGGAATGGGACTGTTGATCCTATTCCTTTCCTTCCATTCTAGTTTGGAAGCATATAGCTTGTTCTCTGGATTTCACAGGTCCACAGACAGGAGGAAATTGTGTCTGAGGGAAGACCACACCTATGACTGATTGTGGTGAGACTATATACTAGGCATCATTTCTGAAATAGCCTAAGGCTTTTGGGATATTGTGGTGGAATGAATGTATTTTGCATATGGAAAGAACATTTATTTTGGGAGTCCAAAGTGTTGAGTGTGATGATTTGAAGCTCTATGTACACCAGAATAAAAACATGTTCTTAAAGTTTATTCATTCCTCTAAGTGTGGACTCATCATAAATTCAATCTTTTGATGAGGCTACTTCATTTCAAGTGTGACCACCTCAGTCAGAATGGGTCTTAATCCTCTCACTCAGGTCTTTTATAGGAGAATGAAATTCAGCTAGAGGGATAGCCATAGGATCAAGAAGCAGAGAGAAACCAAACCCAGAAGAGAACAGAGAGACAAGCAGAGGCTGCCTTGTACCTTGCAATGTGATAGAGGAGCCAAGCATCATCTCAGCTGGTCTTCATTTTCCCAGAGTCTAACTGTGAGTGATTACATTTGAATTGTTTATTTTCTTTGAACAGTCTAGGAAACTAAAGCAGTTGCTTAACATGTAGAGATACTGGCTATCTTTACTTAAAATGGCTGATGGGGAGTCCAGCACAGGCTTGTCCTTTGTCTTTTATATACTGCCATTAGAATACTTGTTCTTCAAAATGCAGACTCCTTTAATAGTCAACACCAGCCACATGTTGATTTGGAACTGTTATGTAACCCAGAAAAGCCATGTTCTTTTAATCCTAATCCACTACTTTAGAATGGGACCTTTTTATTAGGTTGTTCCCAGGAGATGCTTGGAGAACCAACTTAGACACAGATGTTTGGAGATGCTTGGAAATAGACAGAAGCTCAGAGAGGAGGCCACTGGAATTACGAGCTGAGAGAATGAAATCTGGGAACAAAGGACCAGCAGATGCCAGCCACATGTCTTCCCATGTAACAAACACTGACCTTTTTTTAGAGTCAGGGTATCTTTTTCTGAATGCCTTAGCTTTGACATTTTAAAGGCCTTACATCTGTAAACTTCTAACCTAATATTCCCCTTGTAAAGCTGATCCGTTTCTGGTGTATTGAATTCTGGCAGCTTTAGCAAACTCAAACACCCAGCAAACACCTTTAATGTATACTGCACTGTAGTTTTTTCCTGTATGTGGCTTTATCTGCAGCTTTTCCTTTAGCCTGAAATGCTAGTTTGAAACTGTTAAATATCTCAAAAAAGCATGTTCTTTCCTAATCCAATTTTGTGCAGGCAGAACTATTGTTTAGGGTGGGAACTTTGATTAAGTTGTTTTCATGGAGATATTGTGGATGAGATTTTTTTTTATTAAGTTGTTTACATGGAAATGTGAACCATCCAACTGTGGGTGGGACTTTTTTATTAGGTGGTTTCCATAGAGATGTATTCTGCCCATTTCAAGGTAGGCTTTAATTTGCTTACTGGAGTCTTTTACAGCCACAGCCAACACAGAGACATTTGGAGAATCAGAAAGAAAATGTCCCTGGGGAAACTATAAAATCAGAAGTCACAAGACCAGCAGATACCAGCCATGTGCCTTCCTAGCTGACAGCATTGTTCCAGATGCATCAGCCTTTCTTGAGTCAAGGTATATTTCTCTGGCTTAGTTTAAGCATTCTTATGGACTTAGAACTCTAAACTTGCAACTTAATAAATTCATTTGATAAAAGTCAACCCATTTCTGGTGTATTGAATTTCTGGCAGCATTAACAAACTAAAATACTTGGTTTCACTTTTATTCCAATTTCAACCTCTTTCTATCTTTCTTGAGAAATTCCTTGAGGGAGGCAGGGCAAAACGGTGGCATAGTGAGGTGTGGAATTTAGTTCATCCTCTAGAACAGCTAATAAAAAGCCAGGATGGTACAGAACAACTGCTGGGGGAATATCACTTACAAGACACACACCATACACAAACCTATACCTGGCTGGAACAGCTGAGACCCCACAAAGAACTGTAAGCCCCTCAAACTGTGGAGACCAGGGCCACTCCCCCACAAGCACATCAGGCTGGTTCCCTACGGGGAAAGGTAACAGACTTTATTATCAGCAAGGGTTTAGTATCAATGAAGCTCTAATTGCAGAATAAATTAACAAATTCTGACTACTGAAAATAGGCTCCTGGCACAGAAAATCCTGGAATAAGTTCTAAAGGTACTAGGAGTTCCATGCCCCCTCTGACAGAGAGGGTATGGTTGATGGGAAAATAAATCAGAGGCTTTTTGAGTTGGACAACACAAAACGCTGGAAAAGGGCTGGACCCCAAGTAAAGGGGATGCAGAGAGCCTGGAGATACATAGAGCCATAGAACAACTTAAACTGTTGATTGGCAAACCTGAGGAGCAGGGATCAGGGTTGTTTTTTTTTTTCCTGTTTTTTCTTTTTTCCTACTCCTTAACAGCTCATTAGATAGGTATGGAAGCACTCTCAAGCTCAAGCACTGCCCCAAGCAATGAGAGAATCAAGCTAGTCTGAGAGACAAAGTAACTAGTCAGGTGAAAGGAGATAATTCCCTAAAAGGTGTGCCTTCCCCAAAACAAAGGGAGGCCCATCTCAAGTGGAATCCCATCTTTAGAGAATTCAGTCCCCAGGCACTGGAAAACTGAAACAATTAAAGCATCACCTCTATCTTAACAACAACTCTGGCAGGGAGAGTCTGCTGAAATCAAATGCTCCACATCACTTTAAGCTGGTGGAAAGCTTCAGGTAGACAAACCCCACATACTAGAAAGGACAGGAAAAAGAAAGATTCTAGAGGCTTCGTAGTAAAGTCTGACAACCTGCTGGATCTCACCCTCAAGGAAAAGTGATGCTAACTACTCTTTCCTCATGAGATACGGGCCTATCTGGTCTCAGAAAATCTAACTGATGTCTATAATATCTGAGGACACCCTCTTCCTCCTCCTCAAAAATAAAAGGCTCTGTATAGGCAGGGCAAAAACAGGAAAACAAGAATTGAAAAAGTATGATCAGTTAAAACAAAACCTATGCTACAGGTCTAGAATAAGTTGAACTGAATTTCAAAGAACAGATAGAGAACAAAGCCATCCATCAAGAAAATTCTAGATAAAAGAGTCAAAAGAATATCCAGAATAAACTAATTAAGGAATTCAAATGCCTAGATGCCAGCAAAACAAACAAACAAAACACAGGTCATCTGAGGAAAAATGAAGATATGGCCCAGTCAAAGGAATAAACCATACTTCAAAGGAGATACAGGAATTAAAAACAAATTCAGGATGTTCAAACAGACATGGAAAATCTCAACAAAAATCAAATCAATAAGTTGAAATAGGATATAAAGAAGATATTGGGAGAATAAGAAGAGAAACTCAAAAGTTTGAAAAAACAAATAACAGAAATTATTGGGATGAAAGATATAATAGAAGAGATAAAAAAAGAATGGGAAGCTACAAGAATAGGTTTGAAGAGGCAGAAGAAAGGATTATTCAACTAGAGGATTGGACATCTGAAATCTGACACAGAAAAGAAAGTTATAGGAAAAATAATGGAAAAATATGAGCAGGATCTCTGGAATTTAATATGTCAACATGAAGGGCCTGAAATGAATATAAGTGCTGTGGGTCTTCCAGAAGGAGAAGAGAAGGGAAAAGGAGAACAAAGACTAATGGAAGAAATAATCACTGAAAATTTTCCATCTCTTATGAAAGACATAAAATTAGAGATCCAAGAAGTGCAGCATACACCAAAAAGAACAGATCCAATAGACCCACTTCAAGACACCTATCAAGCAGATTGTCCAATGTCAAAGACAAAGAATTCTAAAGCAGCAAGAGAAAAAGCAATCCGCACATGCAAGGGAAGCCCAATAAGACTACGTGTGGATTTCTCAGCAGAAAACATGGAGATGAGAAGGCAGTGGCATGTTATATTTAAGATTCTAAAAGAGAAAACTCAGTGAACTGAAGCTGAGAGCATGGGTTATCAGGTTGGGGTCTACTGTGAAGGATCCTAGATTGTAAGCTCTTATAGCAGTCACATATATTCAAAAGTTGTAACTGTTATTTCTAAATTCTTAAATACTGAGCTATTTGTATATAACTTGGTCATTTCCAGAAACTTTGTGTATTTATGTGACACCTGAGGCCAGAGTTAGATCTCAGAAGCTGTGAAAATCAGCAATGTCCCATACAGGAACTGTTTACAAAGTTGAAAAAGGGATCAGATATTGACTAGAGATGTGAAGGAAGCAGATATGTACTAAGGTACAGCAGAATATAGGGTAAAGAATGATATCGTCCATATTTTAAAAGTTCAATTTCTGTGTGAGACCAAAGGGATAGATGTTTATTTGGTGCAAAATTTATATTTTGAGTAGTGTATTACCTAATTTAACTTGTGTAGTCAGTTTAGTTGAACACCACAAGTACATGGAATCTTGGATAAGGTGTGAGATTTTATTGGTTTTTCCAGGTCAGTGTGATACCCCAGTATATCCCTAAGTCATTTGGACAGTGAATAAAGAAGGATTTGCAAAGTCCCATTGAGGGATTTGAGAGAAAGGAGGAAATATCCAACTTTCCCATTTGGAGAATTTCTGGTATTCTCACATTCAGTGGTGACAACCAAGTCAATAGGCCAAGGCTTTGATCTTGAGGTTTGCCTTTATGAAACTTATTCCTGCAAATAATAGGCTAAACCTACTTAAAATTATGCCTAAGAGTAAACCCCAGAGACTCTCGTTATTCAGATGTGGCCTCTCTCTCTAAGGTAACTTGGCAGGTGAACTCACTGCCCTACCCCTACATGAGACATGATCCCCAGGGGTGTAAATCTTCCTGGCAATGTAGGAAAGAATTCCCCAGTTGAGCCAGGACCCAGCATCAAGAGATTCAGCAAGCCTTCTTAACCAAAAGTAGGAATAGAGAAATTAGACAAAATAAAGTTTCTGCAGATGAGAGATTCAAATATTTGTTGAGTGGTTAAGCTGGAGGTTATTCTTATGCATCATATAGATAATCCTTTTTAGTTTATAGTGTATTGAAGTGGCTGGAGGGAAGTACCTGAAATTGTTGAGCTTTGTTCCAGTACCTTGATCCTTGAAGATGATTGTATAAAGATACAACTTTTACAATATGACTGCTTGATTGTGAAAACCTTGTGTCTCATCCTTTTATCCAGAGTATGGACCAATGAGTAAAAAAAATACGGATAAAAATTAATAAATTATAGGGAGCATAGGGATAAATAAATTGGGTAGATGTAAATATTAGTGGTCAATGAAAGGGAGGTGTAAAGGGTATGGTACGTATGAGTTTTTTCTTTTTTCTTTTATTTCTTTTTTCTGGAGTGATGCAAATGTTCTGAAAAAGATCACGTTTTGATGAATTTAAAAAAAATCCTTAAAATGACTGGATTTGCTAAAAAATCCTTTTCTGAAATTTACCATTGTGGGTGGATCTATTTCTTTAGAAGATCCTTAACATCATTTCAAATGAAAGATTATGGGAAAATGTGGCATTTCAGAAAAATAAATAATAATGCATGGAAACAAATTTAAAGTGGGGAGGAAACAATGGCATAATAAGAAATGGCTCTAAAGTTTTTGCATTGTAAAATAAGAAAACATTAGTACTACAGATATAAAGGGAGTATTCGGAAAGCAAAATGTGTTTAGATGAAAAGAAAAATTCAGATTGTTACTGAAATAGAGAAAACCAGTAAGATTTGTTTGAAAAGTTATTTCTTTCCCTCCTCTCCTATATTAGGACTGAATGAAAGAATTAGTAAAAGGTTACTTTTATATTGAGGAAATTAAGAGGGTTAATAGGATATTAAATGACAGATTTCTCAATCTTTTCTCAATAAGGTAAGAAATGACCTCAATTGAATGAGGGCAGATTGTGGCTAAAAGAAATGAGTGTTTAAGAGGGAACAATGAGAGAGTAATCAAAATATCTATAACCCCCACACACACACAAAAAAAACAAGTTTAAGTTAGAGATCATGAATAATTTATATCTCTTCCTATTAATCAATGATGCTTTGTTTCTCAGGGGAGAGACAAAACAGAGAGGACAGTGAGACATAAGTTAGTTCATTAACTATTCAATGTATTATTTCTTTCATCAGTTTTTTTGTACTTATTAGGTGGTAGGCAGGTACAAATCAACATAAAAAAAGATTTTCTGCTGTAATTTTTTTTATAAAATACCATGGAAGAGATGTTTATTGTAAAGGTTTTGTGAAATATTTGAAGGTAATTTTCTTAGACAGGATCAAATCAGGGATTGATTTGCAAAGAGGATATTTTTTTTTCAAAGTATGTATTATTCATTAGACTCTAATTGAATAATTTGGAAATTTTAAAGAGTTAATGATGTTATATCATTGCAGTTTTCACATATCCATAGGAAAAGAAAAACTCTCGTTCAATAAATTTGAATTAATTACCATGCTCATAATTTCCGTCCAACTGACATATGCCAATCTATGCGCGTATATGTAAATTGTTAGTTATATACCATATTCTTAAGGAAATATATCAAGTAAAATTGAGAGAAATCTCCAAAAGAGCATTCTCTAGCTTAAAAATAATTAAATATATAGAGCTAAATTTAGTCAAATATTCCCTTTGTACTTTCATCTGATTAGGAAGCAATTATTTTTCAGAAGGAAAATGTCTTTTTGAGAAATAAGGAAATAGATTAGTTGTAAAGAACTTGCCTCACATTGTTTTCTTAACTATTTATATATGTATGTATATGTATGTATATAATTGGTTACTTGTTTGAGCATGAATGTAGAAATACTTTTATCTTTGTGTTTTCTCTAGTCATTGCTTTTCAATTTGATTTTTTAATACTGATAAAAATATAGGTAAATCATTTAAAATGTAGAGCAACTTAATAAAATGTGATTAAAACATTCTGAATGCCTATCATTCGGCACAATGTGCCATCAAGAATTATAGTGCTGGAAAATACACTGTAAAATGTATTCAACATAATATGTTAATGAGAGTAGTGATCAAATCAGAGGCTTGTGTTAAAACCCTATGGAGTTGTGCACTAAAAAGACATATGTTTTATCAGTGTGTGTGGTGAATAGTCTAGTCCTTTGAGGTTGTTCTATTCCTCATAGATCTAATGCAATTTTATCAATTGTTTCAAAGTGGAGATTAGGTATTTGAGAAATTAGAAGACAGGTCAGCTGACTTTGGAAGGGAAAGGGATATTCATAACTCTTTAACTAATGAGGATTCCTAAAGAATGAAGAACCCAATTGTAAAATCTGAAATTAACATGAAAGCATTTTAACCTCAGAAAACAGTTTGTAGTAAGAAGACAATACTAAAAATTGGCTAGTCTGTTTCATGATTTGCTTAGGAACTAGCTTCAATGAAACAAATTATTCTTTTCCTATATATGATTTGCAAATGAAAACATTCTAAGAAATAAATGTTAGAACTTGGGAGCTATTTGCAAGAGAAAAATTACCATTTCACATTTGTATCTTTCTTTCTCTTTAAAAATGCATACAAATTCTTTTGTGCACAGTTGAATTTGCATCCCTATTCTTCCTTCTTCTCTTCTCTTCTCTTTTCTATTCTCTTTCTTCTCTTCTCATCTGCTGTACTCCTCTATTTCTTCCTGTATGGCCTGAGATGAATTTTTAAGTTTGTTGTCTGAATCACAGATTTTATTTTCTATTAATGGATTGTAAATTTTAATTATGTTGCTTTTTCATTTCTTTAAGGTCTTTCTTAATCCCATCCAACTCTAATTTTCTATCTGCCTCTAGGATTATCTTATTTTTCTCATATGGCCTATATTTTCTTAAAACAAAGAATGAAAAATAAGCAATTTCCTAAACCTCTTTTTAAAATCATTTACACTATTTTCTCTTTTAATTTACGTTATTTTTTCTAGGTTTCATATTTATTTATGATTTTGCTTTGCTCCTTTGACTGAAAGATCATCAAGGTCTATTGGCCTACATACCACAGGCCAAACTCTCTGTGGTGCGTCAAACCCACTTATTGGTGTTTTGGCTGGTAGGGTTCCTGATTATTTGTTATAAACTTAAATGGTAGCCCAGAGATTCTTCTCCCTAGGAGAAATGAGGCAGGCTAAAAAATAAAACAAGGAGTTCCACTCCACTGCAGAGTGGGCCAATAATTAAAAATTCATAAATATTCAAAGAGGATTAAGAAAGATTTAAGGTTTAGTCCAGTCTGGTGTTCTTTGCTTGAATGATAATTTTAATTTGTAAGTAGTTACAAATTAACCATTGTATCCTTGTATTAGGATTATAATCCGGGGGTTCTCATTCCTGCGATTGTGAGCTTTCTACCCTCCCCAAAGGCTAAGACCACCTGAGACAAGTGTATACTTTGTACTGACGGGAATCCTGGAATATGGACGCTGCTCATGACAAAGATAGCTTGGAGAGTCCTATTTGAATGTAAGGGAGATTTTATTGTAGATGAAGCTTTTTCCTTATTTTTCTTATTTTTACCCTAACTTCAGGATCTTTCTGAGTGAATTGGTGGTTTGGTTTTAGAGCCTTACTCCATCTCAGCCACAGCATATTTCACAATGGTTTGCAAGATTTCTTGACGCATTTTCCACACACGCTTTATCAAGGCCATGTAGCAGGTCACACGCGCTGATAGATATTTTCTTGTATAAGTTTTATAAAAGACCAAACTGCTCCATCCAACTGCACAGAGTAACTGAACTAGAAACAAGTCCTCTGACACATCTATTTAAATCCCTATCAGGGGTGAAGATGATATTTCTCTAATACTTCAAGAGAATGAACCAGCTAAAATTACATACAGTATACAATACTAAAAAGAATACTTAGTATTTTAATCTGCAGAATCTGTAGTTATTTGTAAACTGACACAACAAATTCCCCTCCCCACCCAAGAGCAATATTTGGTTCTTTATATTTCTCTTAGAAAAGATCCCATTTTGAAACATATTTCCAAAACAAAAGAATCAGATCTGAAAGTAAATTGTTGTACAAGGTCAAAAATGTAATGACTAGCAACATCTAAGGGCCATTCTGCCTGTTAAACTAAAATGGTATATTCCATACTCCACCGTTTGTCCATTCACATATCTGTCTGTCTTCCTGGCTTTGATGAAGCTAATGTGCTTCTAGGCAAAGGGTGGTGGTTTCAGAGATGCGGCAGCTTTCTCCATTCCTTTCTGCTTAGCCTGACGTCCTTACCAGACACACACCATGGCCATACCCTGCTACTCTCTGGGTTTCAGTCTGCTCCATTGTGGAGACGCCTCTACTGGTTACAAGAGCAACCAGAGAGGAGCATTTTTGAATGGCACTGACAGATAGTCATAAATGCCATCTTAATTGGAGATCTTCTCAGCAGCCAGAGGGCCAGGGCCCCATCCCAAATCAGAGGACTGTTCTTCAGAGAAATGAACCCACAGGCTACATACAGATATACACAGCTTTCAGGACTTAAACTATTTCATCATTCTCAACTCAAACTTACAGCAGTTATCTAACTATTATAAATCAAACAGAAGAAAGTTAGTGATGTCAACCATATTTTAATCATTCTGATGTACTGTGTAGCACTCAGTCTCTTCAAATTAATTGGCCCATGCTTCTAAGCATTTTTTCCTTTATTAGAGAAGTTTTGGGTTTACAGAATATTTTTGCATGAAATACAGGATCCCCATGTACTACTCTATTATAACACCTTGCTTTAGTATGGAATATTTGTTACAATTGATGAAAGTAACTTTCTATAATTGAAGTGTTAAGAACATCCATGGTTTAACCTAGGGTTCACTATTCCTACTTTATCATAATTTTTTAAAAATCGTATTCTGTTACCCTATATACAACCAAACATTTCCCCTTTTAATCACATTCATATATATATTTCAGCACTGTTAATTGTGTTCACAATGTTGCACTACCATTGCCATCATCCATTACCAAAACATTTCAATCATTCCAAAAACCCAGTACATTTAAAGCCTTAACTTCCCATAACCTATCCCCACCCCATCTCCTGCTAACTTATGTTCTAGATTCTGACTATATGAACTTTCTTATTCTAATTATTTCATATCAATGAGATCATATAAAATTTGTACTTTAGCAACAAGTTTTATGGCTTATTTCACTCAACAAAATATCTTAAAGATTCATGCATGTTGCTACATTTATCAGAACTTCATTCCTTTTTATAGTTGAATAACATACCATTTCAAAAACAGATCCCATTTTATTTATCCATTCTTCTGTTTTTGGACACTTGGATTGCTTTTACCTTTTGGCAAATGTAAATCATGCCACTTCGAACATCAGTGTGAAAATATCTGTTTAAGTCCCTTTCTTTAACTGTTTTGGATATATAATTTCAGCCTTTTAATCCCATTTCTTGGGGGTTAAAGAAAAAAAGACAAAGGAGACAAACAGCATCACTGGAGAACTGGGGAGTTGTGAACCTTCTGAGTCAAACCCAGGATTTGAATCCCGCACTCTCTCTTACTTTGTATGCAACCTTGGACAAATGAGTGAAAATCTATGAGTTTCATAATCATCTTAGATAAAGAAGATATAACAATAGTCCCATCCACTCACATCCAATGAATTATTGGAAAGATTATAGAAAATAATCATTAAAGCACCTAGCACAGTGAATAGCATGCAGAACTAATTTCATAAATGGCTGCTATTGTTTCATTATGATTATTATTAATGTTTAAATTTATGGATAAATCAGGGCTCTAAACTTTTGAGTGCAAGTTGAAAGTCCTGTTAAAAATTCCTCATGACTTTTCTGGGATTTACTACTCATGAAGTCCTCTGCTGTTTCCAACCAGAAGCAAGGGAAGATTATAACTCCCACCTCCATTGACCAGTACAAATTCCAAAGGAATAGTGAGAAACTAAAATAAAATTGGTTGTGGATTACAACATCAGCCGTGATTGTTTATCATATGAGATAGATGTGGCTGTCTTTCGAATCTGTATCTTTAGCCCAGAGAGTACATGACTGGGAATCACGAGACAAAATGTTTAAAAATAAAAATGTAAGGAAACCATGCTGATCAATGGGCCTGGAAATTATTTATATGAACTGAATAAAAGTCTTAGTCCTAGTTCTTCTTACAAAAGTTAAAATATTGAACCAATATATCACTTTCTGTATTAAATGCTGATAATATCCCAATTTCATTATTTGTCTTTATCTTTTTTGCTAGAATCTTTTTTATTCAGAAAAAAAAAGAAAAATCAAAACAAAACAAACGAAAAAACCCCAAAACAAAACTTTTCCAACCACACACAGGAGGGGTGTGGGTAGGAAGAGGTGTCTGTACATCCAGCCCCGGCTCCAGCCCCATGTGGTTTTGGCAGCAATAAAAGATGTGGGGTAATGACCCCCAAAATAAAAATGATGTATGTGTGTATGCATGGGAAGGAGAGGGGTGCAAAAGCAGTGGGGAATGGTGAGGGGAAGGGATGGACGAGGTCCGTACTGGGAACGCCAGCAGGTGGGAGGCCATTTCATAACATTTCTTGTTCATCATACCACCGTGGACACCTTCTTTGCCCATCAGCAGTACTAGCGTCTTGGCGGTCATGGTGACAGTGAGGTTGAAGGTAGGGGCTCCACCCGTGCTCTTGGTACGAAGATACATGGTGAATTCTCTGTCCTGCTGCAGTGAGTCCTGGATCACAGAACATTTCTGGCCCCCAAGTGTCAGCCCATACACGAAAAACTTGACCGGTCTTTGCCAACCAGGACACCAATCTCAGCCGGTGTGATGCTGATGAAAGTTTTCCCGGGGACTGTCAAGTTATTAAAAATAATTTATTATTTTTTTAAAGTTTCAGTTAGTTAAAACAAATAAATCAGCCATGTACTCCCCTAATTGATACATTTATGTACCAAATGTTCATCCTTTGAGATATAATACCACTTACAAGGGGTGCCAGATTTGGTGAAATTAAGATATAAATTCAAAGGAAAATAATTAACTATGTTGATATCTTCCAGATTAGGGAAATCATACCCATTCTGTGCTACTTTAGTATGAGAAGGGAGCTTTATGTCAACAGTAACTTCCAAATAGTGAGAGATATAAAGAAAGAGCCAATGTTTTTAGTAAATTAATGACTTTCAAACTTGGAGGACAACAGGGTCCTAAATAGAACTCAGGTGTGTACTCTTATTCAAAGAAAGGTTTGTAATGCAAATATAACCATTTTTAACTGAATCTATTGTACTAAAATAACAACCTTTACCTCCTGCTCCTCAGGAGTGTGTTAAAAATAAAGAAGTAATATGTTATGACAAGTTAATTAAATGTAATATAGCAAAGGAAAAAAGTCAATATTTTATTATATTTGGAGAGTTTCAAAGTATTTAGGAGGCCACCAAAAATTTTTGCATTATGAAGAATAACACAGTATCTAGACATAGGCACATTCAACCTCTCTCCTATTTCAGCATTATTCATATCAGTTACCTGTCCAGTTTGCTTTCTCTGTCAGACCTTTATGCCTATTCCATTTGATGTTTACTTTCATTTACATTTCTATAACACCTAGGAAAAAATACGTCAGTCTATTTTGATACCAACTCTTTCTGAAGCCATAAAATATTTCTTGATCAATTTCTTCATTAGGTATAAATTTAAACTTACTCTATTAGCTTCCCTTGGTGTTGTAATAAATTATCATAATATTAATGGCTTAAAACAGCACAAAATTAATTTCTTAAAGGTCATCAGAACTCCAAACTGTGTGTCAGTGGGCTAAAAACAGTGTTCAGTCAGGTCTGAGTTCCTTTATGAAATTTTCCAGGGGAGAATCAATTTTCTTGACTTTTCTAGCTTCTAGAGGTTTCCCACTGTTTTAGCTTGCTAAGGCTACTGGAAAGCAACACACCAGAGATGGATTGACATTTAACAAGCAGATTTATTTGTTACAAAGTTAAAATTCCTTGGAGGAAAGGCAGCTAGCTTTCATCTGAGTTTCTCTTTACATGGGAGGGCACATGGCAGCATCTGCTTGCCTTGTCTCCTGGCTTCTGGGTTCCAACAGCTCTCCCTGGGGTATGTCCATTCAGTACTTCCAAATGAGCTGCCTCTGGCTCCTCTCCTCTGATTCCATTTAAGCCTCATTCATTGCGGAAGGCCCTTGCCGTAGCTGACAACACATGTAGTCAGACATAGATGAAATTCACATGCTCATGATTTAAGTCCACAGCAACAGAACAACTGGACATCATTACTTGGCCAAATTGACACCTGAATCTATTACAGTGTCCACCCATTGTCAACTTGACAACTATACACATCACCTTAAAACATATTTAAAAAAATAGGAAACACTTACAGACTTTTTTTTTCCCTAACAATGCTCATGGTCCTGCACACAATGCACTACATCTTTCCATATTCAAAATACATTAATTTCATCACAATATCGCAAAAGCCCTAAACAATTTTGGTAACAATACAAATACAATACGTACTCAAAAATAGTATGCAATCTCATCAAAGACAGTTACAGGCATGGTTTGTCTTAAGGGAAAATTCTCTTATACCATGGACCTGTGAACCTAGAACAAAGGATCTGTTTCCAATATACAAAGAAGGAACAGTTAAGGGATAAATGATCCTATTGCCATAAAAAGAAATTGGTAGGAAAACAGGGATTACCAGACATAAACAGTTCTGAAAACTTACAGGGCAAATTCTATTAGATTTCAAAGCTAAGAGTCATTCATCTTTGGGGCTTTTGAAAGCAGCAGTTTCACTTTTTTCCAAGGGCCTACACAGCAGCTCTGCTTTCTCCAAACCCTGGGATGAGGATTGTGATATTGAGGAGTATTGGGGAGACCACCTTTACTTCAGCCCCACCCTCCAAAATCACCAGTTTTGAGAAATCTTCACATGGGGCACTCTTCTCCAGGATCTCACTTTCCAGAAGGCTGGAATTTTCCAGACAATCAATTTCTGATTTCTTTGGACCCGTAAATTCCGTCCTCTGTCTATCCATTTCTTGTCACATTTTACTATAAGCTGCATGGAGAAACCAGGCTGCATCCTCCACATATAGCTTGTAATTTCCTCAACCAAGTACTCCAGATTGTCATATACAAATTCCCCCTTCCATACACATCAGGGATCAATTTTACCAAACTTTCTGCCACTTTAAAACATGGTCTCCCTTCTCCCAATCTGCAATGGAAGCATCTTTAAAGTTCTTATTTCTACAACAGTCTCTTCAAAGCAATCTAGGCTTTTTCTATCAAGCTCCTCACAATTCTTCCAGTATTTTCCCCTTATCCATTTGAAAAACCATTCAACATGTTTGGCATTTGAAAACGCAGAAGCACTCCATTCCTCTGGTGCCAAAATCTGTTTTAGTTTGCTGGGGTTGCCAGAACGCAACACACCAGAGATGGATCAGCTTTTAGTAAGGGGATTTATTCAGCTACAAATTTACAAATTTACAAAATTTCTTTGGAGGAATGCAGCTAGCTTTCATCTGAATTTTTCTGTCACGTGTGACATCTGCTGCCCTTATCTCCTGGCTTCTGGTTTCAAAAAGCTTTCCTTGGGACATGTACTTTCTGCAGTTCCAGAAACTTCCCCAGTCAAGTAAATTGAAACAATCACTTTCCTTGGCTCATGGACCCATTCAGTTTTCGAAGCCAACAATGTCCAGTACACTCTAATATGGACTTTTCTATTTTCCTCTTTCATATTTAAGAACCTTCTGATTATTCTGAGCTTGGATAATTCAAAATAATTTCCCTATTTTAAGGACAGAATATTAGTAACCTTAATTCTATCTGCTCACTTAATTCTCTTTTGCCCATTAATGTTACATATTCACAGGTTTCTGGGATTAGGTCATGGATATATTTAGGCGAGCTGTTATTCTCTTTACCAAAGTTTCTAGCTGTAATGTTAAATCACAATCTTCAGTGTCGATGTTTATAGCCACCTAGCACCCCAATCTCTGAGATATTATTGCTTTAGGAATTGAATTTAAACACTAGTAATTCTACACGCTTCATGGAAATTATTCTCAAAATGAGATCATACAAATAGTTTCAACAAAATGATGAATCAAATTTTATAAAGAATTCTGAGCAGACATATTCCTTTTGTTTGGATGCCCACCAAAAAGCAGATCCAGACAAAAGTCTTGAATTCAGATAGTTTATTTGGTACATGATCCCAGGAAGCACAAATGAGGCAATGAAATATGAAAGGGAAAGAAATTAATAAGTGGTTCATTAATCAGTAGCAATGTTGAGAGCAACTGGGGCTCAATCTTATTGCAAACATCCTAAAACATTGTGTAATGCACATAAGAATTTTCCCATAAGAAGTTGAGGAGGTTAAGTGTTTTCTACTGACTCCTTTTTCTAATTCATTGACTGTTAGCCCCAAAATCACAATAATATTGCACTTGAATAAGGCAGAGCAAGACTTGTAGTGCTGGAGAAAGTCCTCAGGAAGAAGAGAAGATATACAGGTGCTAGAGGTAGGAAGCTGTTAGCATGAAGAAAACTGCCTACAGAAGTTGCAGATAACTTCAGAAGTGGTATGAGCAGATAAGTCTGGGAACACATTTCAATTCACTTCTTGCCCATTCTTATTTGTACATGTCATATTCTAAATAAGCTCTGAAACTTCAGGGTGATGACTGACTACAATCTCTAAAAATAATCCATAAAATGAAAAATTACTGAACTAAATTCAGTACAGATTATTTACACAAATTCAATAATTCATTGATTGGTGCAGCTGGTTCTGGGGACATGATGGCTATTATTCATTAATTCTCTACCACCCATTCTGTATTTCCCAGATCTCTGGACAGCAGTTCTGCATGCCTAGTTGGCTTGCTTATACCTGATCCTTGGTAACTATGCTTTGTGACATAATTGCTGTTTACTGTTAGCGCTAGGCAGGCATGCACTAAGAGCCACTACAGTAAGTGCCTCAAGTTCCAGATGTACTGCTTTTTTCTCTCATTATATTGTGGCAACCCCAGATTATCATGATAATTATGATTGTCAATTTTTGACTTGATGCTTGATCAGCATGTGGCCAAATTACTAGGTGACAGTCATAGTATGAATATAAGGGAAATTCTTTTTGTATCCATGAGTGTAAAATTCCTTCCCACACATTCCATTTCCAGTAAGGACCAGGACATATAACCCTCCTAAGCCTAGAGTTGCTGGAGTAGGAAACATATATTTCTTAAGTGGGTCTCAGAGCGTTAATGAGTAAAGTCAATCCTACCTTCACTCTTTTTTTCCCCTTTGCACTTTAGCTGTTGGGGCCATAACATCACACTGTCTCTATTGGTTCAACAATTACACTGTCTTCTGAAGGGAAGAGCCAAACCCTGAGAGGTATCATCCCCAGGCTGGTATCCTACATTTAAGGTCATTTCACATCCTACCAGGACAATCATTTCTGGGCGATATATATATTCCTTTTCTATACTCAATATCTTTAGCCATAAATGGGCCTCTTCTTCCAAGGTGAAGATTTGTGAAATCCATTTTACTCTAAAAGGACTGACAGAGGCAGTGTAGGCAGGAGTGACAAAATCAGATCCAATATATGCATCAATCTTAAAAATATAAGTTGCTACTTCCTCCAGATAGGAGAGGGTGTCCAAAATCATTATCCATCAACTTGATGGTTTCTTCAAGAATGGTACCATATTGACAGCTGAGTGTCACTTCTGTCACTGACATGCCCAGACATTCATCAGTGGTAGTAGTTACAAAGGCCATGATGAGAGAAAGTATATAGACTTCATCCTAGTCACCATGAACCTATCGTATGAACATGCAAATGACTGGAGAAAAATATTGACTAATTTCCTTCAGATGTATCATCCTTTCTAGCTAATTTTTCAGTGTTTGCACTGCAGTGGATGCTCTCTGATGGGCAGAGATATGGTACACCAAGATCTATTTGCTTTGAGACCCATCCCCCAGGCCATTGTCATTCCACTTTCTGAGACATTATTGTTTTCTGACTTCCAATCTTACCCTTCCCAGGTACTTGGCCATACAGCCAAGCCATTGCCAGTGCCTGTCCTTATCTCAGGATAGCAACTGGAAAGATAGGTTGGATCTAAGCAGTAAAAAGTCTTAATGTGTTTTACTCCCTTAGTCAATATAGAAAAATGAGTAACATCTTAATGCCGGAAATAACTTGGATAAATTTCTCCCCCATCCCCTTAGCTGTTAAAGAGGAATTTAATGCGATGCTTTAACTCTGAAGTCTCATGTTGGAAAACTACCAGAATAGAATATATTTAATTTATATAATATGTGATACAGAAAGAATATGAACAGTTGTGATTTTAAGGAAGGTGGCAAAAATATCTTATGTCATATATGGCTAATATAAGCAACTCTGAAAGTAACAGGAAATGAAATATTTGCAACTCAAATAAAAAATATCCATTCCATAAAATTAAGACAGTGGCTAAAACATGTTGATCAATCCCATTTGCAATAAAATGTCCAGAAAAGGCAAAACTCTGGAAGTAAAAAGTAGATGGGGGCAGGTAATGGGAAGAAAGAGGAGACTGAATGGGTTATGGATAGTGATTGCTAAGGAATTTAAGATTTAATTTAGGAATGATAAAAATAGTCAAATATTAGATTATGGTGACGGTTGTGCAACTCCATATACTAAACTCACTTACATATTAAAACCCATTGACTTGTATACTTTAAATGGGTGAACTTTATGTATGTAAATTAAATCCAAATGAAGCCGTTAAGAATAAAAGTAAAGTAATCAAGGCTGTATCACATAATATGAGAAACTCAATTTAAGATGCCACCCTCTATTATTTGGGGAGTAGGGAATGCCTTATATTAGTATACATATGGTTTTCTTCACTTCTTCTAATGTTGGAAGGATATTAGGACAAGAACTGTATTTGACAGAAAGGCCAAGCATGGTTATCTGTATATTTATTGTTTATTTGGGGACATTAAGCATCACATTTCTTGGTTTTTGAAAAATTGAGTATAAACAGGATAAATACATATTTTCATAATTATTTCCAGGTAAAACCTTGGTCTCTTGCTCCTTTGATGGAAAACAAAAAAAGGAGAAAATAATTTACATTAAACAACTGAACAGGGAAAATAATCTATTTACAAGTCTACAATATAGAAGCAAAGGAAAACTGAATTTCTTGCTTAACTTTCAAGTCTGACATCTTCATAAGTAGTATATAGTTTCTAGACGGTACAACTATGGTGTTTGTGCCAAATAGTCAGCTGGTCCCACCGTCTGCAGCTCATCCTGGCTCTCCTACAGATATGCTCACTGCCTTATAGTTAGTTCTTGGCTGGCAGCCAGGGTGAAAGGTTGATAAGTCCCGACAGAAAAGTGTTCTTGGGTCTTTCCTCTCTATTGAAATCAAGATGCAGTTATCATATTTATTTATTATATCAAGATATCTGTTTCCATCTACAATATATTGGATTTCATCTTCCAAGTTTAAAGCCCTCTCATGAACCATCTGACATTTTTCTTCATAATTTGTAGGTTCTTTTTGTCTGTTTTGTTTTGTTTTGCTTGCATTTTATGTCCAGGCCATAGTATTTCTCTCCTCTTGATCTTTTCTGTTGTGGATCATTTTTAAGTCTGTTTCCATTTAATGCCCTTCAGTCAAGCTTCTGTTCTCCCTGCTCTAGTGAGATTGCTCCAGGAAATGTAACAGAAGACCTCAATATTGCCAAATTCATTGGTCACTCTAAATTTCTTTTACACAGAGTTAATCTCACTGAACACAAGGGTCAAATAAATCAACTCTCATAAATGACACTTTCTGATAATTCATGTGCTGTCCATTTCTCCAACCTAGCACTTGCTACAACATAAATTATATTCCAAAAAACAAATGCTTAGTAATATATTAAAATAATAGAATTGTTTAATCTATATGGATGCTTGATCAATATTTCTTGGTCCATAATTCTTCATTGGAAGGCAGATTTTTTTCTTCTTCATCTTAAGCCATAAGACATATTCACAAAATTTTCAATGTCAGTACTAATTTCAAGAAACAAGGTCGGATTTCTAGGAAAGAAGATATGTACATATCTGAAATGTATTTTATATATATTTTATATTTTATATATGTATACATAATAGAAAATCTGCTATTCGATGCAGAAAAGATATATTAATTCTGATAATTCTTAAGAAACCCAGAAAGACTTCACCAAAGATGCATAATTTTATGATTTCTATAATTGAAGAAGCAGTCTAGCTGTGGGAACAATCATGGATGCAAAATGTGAAAAAACATGTAAAAAAACGTGAAGGCAAAAGTGCTCAGAGACTGATGAATACAATTATGACCAGAGTCTAAGTTTCTTTAATACTTCTGTTGGACTATGAGGTAGAAAATATAAATTGAGCTCAGTGTGAAAGATATTTTAACCCCTTCGTCGAACAGCAGATGTTAAAGGATTTCTCCATTTCACATCTTTGTCACTCTTTTTCAAATGTTATAACTCCTTGATTAAAGATCATGATGCTTTCATTTGTAAAATTTTTTCAAAGTTTGTATAAAGTTTCTATCACTTGATGAAGGTCATTGAGCCTATATATTAAATTAGTAACACAGAACAATTAAACATTTTACTGGATTGAATACAACATTTTAACCTAGTTTTGAATTCTCATGTTCAGTTAATTAGTTATGGATACCCCCATTCCTGTGTGGTAGTCATGAACATGCCTTGATCAGCTCTGCCTTCCAGAGGAGGGTCATTGGCTCAAAACTGTCAGTTGCTGCAACCTTGGATCGTCTTTGGCCTGTTTTTGAAAGGGCTTCTCCCAGTCTGCCCCTTACACAGTGATGCCAGAATCCTGGAACAGGTAATTTTTGCCTGGGTTAAATCTTTTGCAGACCTGTGCTACAATTTGAGGCACTTTTTACCCAAACCACCTATCCCTTTGTGCTTTCATCCATGTCTGTAGGCACACATACCTACTCCTGCTCCTTAACTATTTTACTCTTCATAAATAATTTATCTAATAAATGTTGTCTAATTCCAGCCAGTCAACTGCTTCATATAGAGACTGAGCTGACATAGCCTGCTTTGTCAGTTTGGCTTTCCAATTGCCTTCAACCACTGGCCATTTCTCAGTCATCCCATGCAACTTACTGTCTACATGCCCTGCTAAATGTTCTTTCCTCTATCTGGGATATCATTCCATTTTTTTTTTTAAGTGGAAAATCCTTTCCCAACTATGAAAAGTTATTTAAATGCCTCATCTTCAGTGAAGGACTTTTATACAGGGAATTTCATTATTATTTAACCACATTTGAGATGCCAACTCTTTAGGTGAACTCACTAACTAGAAAGGGAAATTACCAATCATAAATACAAATAATTTTTATATTTTTTATAAAAGAATATAAAATCTTACATTGATTCCAGACAGTATGGGGAAAAGATATTGTCCATACACTGGCAGTAGGAGTGTAAGTTAATAAAACCATTTATGTGCAAACAAATATGAACATATAAATATCTTTTGTCTCAATACTTCCATTTTTGGAATTTAAACTAAAGAAAAATCCAAATCAGTGAATCAAAGTGTATAGAACCAATAAAGATCAATATAACTTATTTATATTACTGAATTCGAAAGAAAATCCTCATATAACCAAATGTAAAATTAAATTGGAATCATATATTAACACATACAATAATGTGTTAATAAATTACACATGAATGTATGTGTTACATAATAAAGAGCAATTCTAAATGATAAACATTTTAATGAATGGATATCCACATCCATATGAAAAAGCATATTATAGAATATAATGTATAGCTCAATCTCTTCTACACACACACGCACATATACACACACATGAATCATTTATATTACATATTTACATGCATATACATGGGGGAAATGTGAACATATAATGAGCTATCTTTAGAAATCTAGAAGTTCCTTATTTTTTTATCTCTATAAGTTTTTGCATGTATATATTGTTAAAAGAGAAAAACAAAGGAAAAAAAGGAAAAAGAGTGATCACTTCAATAGGTAAGAGGTAAATATTTTTAAATGTAATGGATTCATATGTCAGGTAGTAAATGGTCTTCTAATTAACAACTCAAAATATGTGCTACTTATTTTTTGAATTTAATTTCTATAGTTTATTAACAATATTTGTAATATCCCCTAGAAAAGAAATCGTTTTAGCATTTTATATATAAAATATAGCAATACAATTCTGAAATCAGAGTGTACTTATCCTACCCCTAAGTACAATCAGGTATCAGCACTACAAAGTACATGGAGATTATGTAGATAGTCCTTGGCATTTCATTTTTCATTGTAAAATGAAAATATAAATGTAAATGAAAATACAAAATGAAAATGAAAATATAAATATAAATGTTTATATAATTATAAACATCTACTTAATATTTTACTCATAGTGCAGTCAACAAACAGAGGGAAGGTATTAACTAGATACAAAAAATACACAGCAGTGATATATAATAAAGCATGCATTTCTAGTAGATTTCTTTGTCATGTGCTTATTAATTAATTTATAGGAAATACAACTGAAGTTAAAAAGTGTAATCAGAACAATCATTCTGTTCATACAAATGTTCAGCATGTACATTACATTGAAGGATAAACAGTGCTTATTTTTGTGTAGTTTAGTGCTAAGTGATTTATAATGTAAGTCCAAAACCAGACTATAACTTACTCTTTCCCAATTTGCAATTTAGAATTGGTGTATTCTGGAAATATTCTTAATTTAAAAACTTAAATATCATACTATGTGACCTCATTGCAGTCCCTTCTTACTGTTTTTCAACCACCTTTAGATGTTATGTTTCTTATTTATTTTGTCCATTGATCTTTGTTTACTTTTTAAAAGTCAATTTTCATTTTGTTTTTGAATTTTTACATTGATTATGTCTTTCATACACATGATACTTAATAGTCTTTTCAGTTTATATTCTCTTCATTTTGTAAAAATTCTTTGTTGTTTTTACTACATGATTAATGAGAGATTAGAATGTTTTTGATTTAGCAAAATTTCTGAGTAGTCATGTAAAAAGATTTTTAAAGCAAGCTGTTTTATTATTTAATATTGCAATGTCAATTTATATTCTGTTTATTTATAGATCATTTAATAAATATTAGCAGCAAAATTTCATATTTTCCTAGAAAAAATGACATTTATGTAAGTAAAATTTGCTCTTATTTTCCATTTCAAGAATTTTCTACTGAAAAGTATTGATATAAATAAGTTATATAAAAGCGGTTATTTCTTCACTTCGCTATGCAGTATATTACATAAATTTAGAAACTTTATCCTAATGAGTAAATAATTTATAATTCTTCTTCTTGAAATGAATGCAGTTCTTAAAAAAGTATTTTAACTTTCAATTCTTAACAAACAAACATACAAATATTCTATATATGGTGTACAATCTATGGCTCACAAGATCATCACATAGTTGTGTATTCATCACCATGATCATATTTTTGAACATCTGCATCTCTCCAGCAAAAGAAATAAAAAAGTAAAAAGAAAAAATTCATACATGCCATACCCCTTACACCCCCCCTATTATTGACCACTAGTATTTCAATCTATTCAATTTACTTTAACTTTTGTTCCCCCTATTATTTATTTTTATCCACATTTTTTACTCAAATGTTCATACCCTAGATGAAAGGAGCATCAGGCACACAGTTTTCACAATCATAGTGTCACATTGTAAAAGCTATATCATATACAATCATCTTCAAGAAACATGGCTACTGGCACACAGCTCCATAGTTTCTGATACTTACCTCCAGCTACTCCAAAACACCACAAACTAAAAAGGAGGTATCTGTATAATGCATAAGAATAAACTCCATGATAATCTGCTGGCTCTGAAAGCTCTCAACCACTGACACTTTATTTTGTCTCATTTCTTTCTTTCCCCTTTTGGTTGAGAAGGTTTTCTCAATCCCTTTTTGCTGAGTCCCAGCTCATTCCAAGATTTCTCTCCCACATTGCCAGGAAGGTTTACACCCCTGGGAGTCATGTCCCACATAATGGGGAGGACAGTGAGTTCTCTTGTTGTGTCAGCTTAGAGAAAGAGAGGCCACATCTGAGCAACAAAAGAGGTTCTCAGGGGATGACTTTTAGGCCCAATTTTTAAAAACTTTTTTTATTGTATAATATAACATATATACAAAGCAAAAAAGAAGAAAAAAAAAAAAAACAATAGTTTCCAAAGCACTTTTCAACAGGTAGTTACAGGAAGATCCCAGATTTAGTCATAGGTTACCATACCATTATCTCAGAATTTTCCTTCTAGCTGCTCCAGAATATAGGAAGCTAAGGAGGTGTAAATATTTTTTTTTTATCACCATAATTGACTTTTTTTTCT